>NC_134419.1:10597063-11231279 GCF_030867145.1 Opisthocomus hoazin
TCATGGGCTTCACTATAGCTGTGCTGGAAAACGACGACTGTATGTCCTTCCCTGAAATGGCTGCGAGATCCGTTACACAGAATGGGCAATCAGGAGCAGATCTCCTTGCTGCAAGAAACTGACTGCTCAGTGTGCTCACACACTTGCGAAGCAATGGGATGAGTTTGCAGGAGAGAATTTATCAAGTGCTGTTCAACGAAAATACACCACGCCCGCTTTGGAAAGACCCTGATCTGATCTGATGGATTATTGCTGCAAAGGCTTTGTGTTCTTCCCTGGGCCACCCTGGCTGGGAAGATGGTGCTGTGTTAATGGGCCTTTCTCTGACTCCTGTAGGGGCTGTTCATATGTTTTAAGAGATATGAGACCAATGGGGAAGGACAGCTGTGCTAGGCAGGACCAGTACGTGGGGAGGCAGCAACAGTAGAGCAGATTTTGAGTAGGAATGGCTGCATAGATTCTCTGTTTATGGAAATCCTATATTTGAAATGTGGCTTTTGGGACTTTGAGTGACTAGGAAGTCATATGGACACAAGAGTGACCACACCAGATCATTCCAAAGGCCTAGTGAGCCCAGCACCCGATTTCTGACAAGGCTGTAAATGCAAGGTCTGGAGAAGAGCATAAAGACAGGGCAAAACCAGGATGTTGCTTGCCCAAAATTCTCTCCAGCCTCCAATGAGCTATTAGTTAGGAGCTTCCAGAGCTGGAAGTGGTGCCTGTATGTAGTAGCCCTGAATGAATTTCTTCTCCATGAAATAATCCATATGCACCTTGAATGTCTGTCAACTTTCATCATTTGTGATCCTGCAGCAGGGAGTTGCAGAGTTTAATGAGAGGCTGTAAAGTTCTCTAGCCTTGGCTTATTTTCATCCTGCGCTCTACTAATTCCCTTTGAAGCCCCAAGTTTCCCAGATTAGAAGGGCCAGCAAACAATCCATGTCCCCCACACCTCTCAGGTTTTCTGGGGCCTTTGTCATGTTTCCTTCAGTCATCTCTTTCCTGTGGTACTTCCCATCTCTTGTAGCCCATTCAGCCTAGCATCAGTGGTTTGCTAGCTGAGAAAAACACAGTCCTAAGGTATTAGCCAGCAGAAATGGATGTGTGGGGAGGTGGGAGGGCAGAAAGGGAAACACTGGAAGAGAGGGAGAGGTTGTGACATGGCCAAGGCTCCCCTGGGCCACCACCAGACCTCTGCATGGCCAGGCTGTGAGAGCCATATGGCTGGTGTGTTGGGTTAAGTGATGGCACGTGGGGTCGTGGAGGAGCTGGGAAGAAGAGCCATGGTACTGTACAGTCCATGCATGACGCGTCCTGGTTGCTCTGGGCAGTTGCTGTGCAGCTGATGGCCCCTTCATGAGCTCGGGTAGAATAAGGTTGAATCTTAGTCCTTGATGAGAGGTAACCAAATGCTCTGTCTTAATGTGGGTCCTTCTTGAGAGCGCCAACAGTGTTCTGCCTTGAACAGCTCCTTCTCCAGGAAGGAATTATGTCTGTGATTTCAGCAGGGCTGCTCTACAGCTAGGAGGGGCAGAAGCAGGCTTGGGAGAAGGACATTTGTGTGGGCCTGGGAAGAAGTGGGTTCAAGCCTTTGGTACAGCCTTCAGGTCCTGGGCAAACCATTTAACTGTGCTACTGCTCAGGTCCCTGTCTGTGTGAGAAGGAAAAACCCTCCCAATTCCACCCAAAGCTGCTTTAAAGAAGAACACATTGCCAAGCAGCAGCAGGGTTGGTGTTAGCACACCTGAGTCTGGAGATTGCTTGAACGTGAATGAGTCTGTATGGTCTGATCTCTGCATGATCTCCTTTAGAGCTCATTTTCATGGGTGAGCTCTGCCTTCAGCGCTGTCTGCCCTTTGGCAAACAGGAACTGTTGTACTGAACAAAAGGCTGCCATGATTTTTGCCTGCTGGTGATTGCTGTAGCCGTTAGACAGAATGGCTTGCTGATGTAGATTTAATTCCCAGCTTGCTGGCTCACCAGCCTTTTGGAATAGCACACAACAGGCTGGAAGTCCTTTAGAGGCATTGCCTGAGTGAATATGGTTACTGAAGCACTTTGAGCCCTTGGAGCCAAACAAATAGTAAAATCAAGCGGTGGACATACAACTCCTTTCTTTACTAGCTGAAGGCTTGAAAACCGAGTCTGGAGTGTGTTTACTGGAATCACTCCTTATTGCAGCTGCACCGTGAAATGCTACCAGTGATGGATAATACAATGGCAGATCCCATATAAGTCGAAGGCAGAGGCCGTTTGAGCAGCAACGGGGGCAGAAGCAGGACTTTGAGGGCCAGCTAGGAGTTTAGGGTGTTTCACACTTGCGTTGTGGCATCACAGCCGGTACCGTACAGGGAACCCCAACACAGCCCCGGGAACTGGTGCACCCTGTGCTGCACACGCAGGTCGCAGTGAAGCCAGTGTTTCTCTGGGAGTTGATGTCCTTGGGTCCCGAGAGATGACAACCAGCAGAGATGGCACCTGGACAAACAGAGGTGTAGGACCAGTGAGGTGCTGATCCCCTGGTATGGTGGGTCTGTACGCCAAGCTGTGGCCCCAACCACCTGCCTGCACAGCAAGGTGGGCATGGGAACATCTGCTGCCTTCCAAAGCATGAATGCCCCGCTTTTGCCTTTTTTGGTCTTTTGGGATTTCCATGTCTGTCTGTCTGTCTGCCTCCGTGATCAGCTGTGACTAATGTTGTTGTGAATCTTGTGCCTCCTTGTGTAGCAGGAGACAGGGAAAGTTACTTGTTCTCCAAGTCAACGTTTCTGGTGTGAGTCTTTTTTTAAATTACTATTAAAGAGTGTGCAGTGTGGAATTTGGAAAAGACAAACCCATTAAAATAATTGCAGTCTGTAAGCATTTGGCCTGCCTAGTCTTTCACACTGCTAACTGCCTTCTCCCTTACCCTGGGATGGTGTGTGCCCCAAGACAGTCTGTATTCATTTTACCTTGTGCTCCTTACTCTCCTGCTTGATTTTCTAGCCAGTGCAACCAGCTGCAAGGAAGAATCATCCCTAAAAGCTCGTGTTGCCTCTTGAATGCCATTGCTCCTTGAAGCCCTGGTTGCCTAAACACTACTCCCACTGTGGACTCTCACTATCATTACTTTGGCTAACACAAGAGTAGTCCAATTTAGCCTTTTTTTTTCCTGCATGGGTGTGTTAATCCCCAGATGTGTACCTGAACAAGCCAGGTGTGAATTGTGGGCCTCCAGTTTATTGGGAATATGGGAGGAGCAGGTTTGTGGGCTGGGGTGGGTGAGGACTGTGGGCTGTTCTGATTTCAACCTCTCTGGTGATGGAGGTCGGGACTGGATCATTTTAGCTGATCGTCCCCAGTCCTGGGTACAGATGATGTTCAATTTATAGTGTGGGGAAGGGGTGGAAGCTATATCTGTGTGTGTCTGTGTGTCTAGGATTGGTGCCATCAACTTTCCATGCTCCTTCTGGGCTTAGCCCAACATGGTCTCTTGGAGATGAGTCAAGGAGGGATAGCACAGTGAGAATAAAGAGGATTTGAGAGCCTTGCAAATTCACTTCATCAAAGGGCTTCTCTCCCATGTGCAGCCAAGTGATTTGAGATGAGAGGAAATCTCTCCTTCCCAGGCAGGCTGGTTAGTTAAAGACCTGGAAAATGAGCTGGCTTAGAAGGCTCCACTGACAATGTGTGTAAAATGAAAATCTGCTCCCTTCAGAAAGGATTTTTTTGGCCATTAGGAAGAACTCCTTGGAAGCATTTTTCTTTTTTAAAAGTGGGACCAGATAGAAAAGCACAGAGGAAGGTTTGTTGAGCATCCAGTGCTGCTCTCCTGGGCCTGCAGCCTGCAGCATTCCAGCCACGGCAGCAGCCCAGCGCTAACCTGGACCATGAGCTTCCCTCTCCATCTGAAAGAATAAAACAGAAACATTATGTGGAATGTAATTAGCTTTTTCTAATTCCCAGGCCAAATTTATTTATGGCTAGTTTATTTCCTTTTATCCTTGTGCGAACAATGCCTTTTAGCTGAGATACCTTTTGGCCTCCTGGAAATTTGTATTCCTGAATCAATTTAGATTTACTGCAGATTTTCTAAAGCTTCCCTTTCATTAGGCTGAGATGGCTGACCCCTTCCATCCTTCCCTCCTGTGAAATGTTCACCCTTCCCCGGAGCCCTCACCTCCCTCTCTGGTCTATCACTCTGCTTTTGGCTCACGAGTTCCAAGAATGCTCGTGAACTGCCATTCTTTTGCAGGACTCACAAGTCCACAGCAAAGGTACAAACCTTCCAGGTCTCTGTTGTGCAAGAAATGGGGCATTTTTCCCTGGACAAGTCCTGGAAGAGGAAAATAAAATCCATGAAAGAGAGAAATAGCCATGAAGATGTGAAATTTCCATTTGCAAAGTCCATCTGTCTAAAAAAAAAAAAAGAGCTTTTATGTCATTAGTCTCCAGTGACTCCATAGAATCACAGAATCACAGAATAGTAGGGGTTGGAAGGGACCTCTGTGGGTCATCTAGTCCAACCCTCCTGCCGAAGCAGGGTCACCTACAGCAGGCTGCACAGGACCTTGTCCAGGCAGGTCTTGAATATCTCTAGAGAAGGAGACTCCACAACCTCCCTGGGCAGCCTTTTCCAGTGCTCCGTCACCCTCAGAGGGAAGAAGTTCTTCCTCATGTTCAGACGGAACTTCCTGTGCCTCAGTTTGTGCCCATTGCCCCTTGTCCTGTCACTGGGCACCACTGAAAAGAGTTTGGCCCCATCCTCCTGACACCCACCCTTCAGATATTTGTAAGTATATATTAGGTCCCCTCGCAGCCTTCTCTTCTTCAGGCTGAACAAGCCCAGTTCCCTCAGCTTCTCCTCATAGGGGAGAGGTTCCAGTCCCCTCATCATCCTTGTAGCCCTCCGCTGGACTCTCTCCAGTAGCTCCTCATCTTTCTTGAACTGGGGAGCCCAGAACTGGACACAGTACCCCAGATGAGGCTTCACCAGGGCAGTGTAGAGGGGAAGGAGAACCTCCCTCGTCCTGCTGGCCACACTCTTCTTTATGCACCCCAGGATTCCATTGGCTTTCTTGGCAGCCAGGGCACACTGCTGGCTCATGGTTAACCTGTCGTCCACCAGAACACCCAGGTCCCTCTCCACAGAGCTGCTCTCCAGCAGGTCCACCCCAAGCCTGTACTGGTGCATGAGGTTGTTCCTCCCCAGGTGCAGGACCCTGCACTTGCCGTTGTTGAACTTCATCAGGTTCCTCTCTGCCCAGGTTTCCAGCCTATCCAGGTCACGCTGAATGGCAGCACCGCCTTCTGGTGTGTCTACCACACCTCCCAGTTTGGTGTCATCAGCAAACTTGCTGAGGGTACATTCTAACTCTTCATCCAGGTAGTTGATGAAGAAGCAAATGTGCTGAAGTTAGAAGCTGAAGAACTGGTTTTCTCCAACTGTTAAATGCTGTCAGCTGAGCTGAGCTTTCAGCATCCGTGGGGGAGACCCTTAGACATCACTGGCTGCCCTGCTACAACACACTCTAGGAGAGGCTTGTGTATTTGTTTTCTAAAAGTCCTGGCTATCAGACTGATAGAGCAAAAGAGTTCCTCATTTGAGGTGGCCTCAGAGAGACACCCTGCTCATGTGCCCAGGGTGATGTGAAGCCACAGCAGGATGATCATCTTCTGCAGCAGCAACCCCCTCTAGATGAACTAAGGATATGGAGCATCTCATCTGGTGTTGTCCTACACTGTTTGCTCTCTCACACTTCCTAAGGAAGCTGGGAGCTTGACGTTTTTCATTTTAATATCAGTTTAAAACTCTGGATCCGTGCAGTGGTGACCAGTTTGGGGGCTTCAGTAAGGAGGACACCAATGCTCACCCAGGCTGATAGTGAACCTCCAGGCTGCAGAAGACAGATGGACCATCAGGGTTTGTCAGTGAGGATTTCTCCATACAGGCTCATTCCCATGGCTTAGTTCAGGCTAATTTACAAAATCTATGAATAGGAGATTTTGCCGTTTCCATCAGCAGATCTCCTGCTACTTGTAATCACTCTCAGTCTCTCTCTGTGGGACCCGCACATACTGACATGGCTTTGAATTTGCAGAGCACAGAGGGTGTCTGGGCTGGGAGGACAGGTTATATTTTTCAAGGAATCCTTGCAAACCCCAGGAGTATTTCCAGGGAGCACATTTTCATTGGGAAATTCTGATTTCTTGAAATTGGCCTGTCCTGAGAAGACACTGATTCTCATGATGCTTTTGCCAGGAAAAAACTTCCCAGGTTCCAGATGACATTTCAGGTCCAAACACTTGAGAATTGATCTATTATTCAATTCTCCAGGCACTCCTAAAATAGGATCTCGCTGGGCTGTGCCACCACATGAGGACCAAACTTCAAAGGCAGCTTTGGGGCTACAGTCCCTTACCAGACCCCCTGCTTCCAATGATGTCCAGAAAGTCATATCTCTCTGCAATGGTGCTTTTAATGAGCTGTACCCCCAGAGATCTGTGTACCCTTCCAAAACCATTGCAGGAGGTCTCTCCTGCTGAAATCTTTACTGGAGTTTCTGGCATCAATCTGCTGTGACAGCGAACACAACTTTGTATGTAGCTCTCTGGCCTGGTGCCAAATGGATATTTGATGAAGTTAGATGTAAAGTCAGGCAGAAAAATGTTTTTTTTTGTTGGCACATAGACAGAAAAGGTGCTTCTTTTGAGACAAATCATCACCTGCTGTTATCTCGGTGTGAGAAATCAGTATGATCTATGGTTAATCTTTTTGTCTCCACCTGAGCTGGGCAAAAATGATGCTGTCATTAGGAGCTGATCGTCCCTCTTCCATTGCAAGCGGCTGGTGTTTTATTCCATCTGCAGTCTCTCGGGCTCTGCACTCTCCATTCGGAAGAAGATATTGCACATGGAAAAGAAGTGCTGCTGGCAAACCCAAGGAATCTGACTTCTGCAGACTCCTTAGGGGTGGGCACATCGCTGCCGTCTGCACCCTGTGGCTGTTTTGCAAATAAGCAGCCAGCTTTGGTTTCTGGGCTGGGAACCTTTCACGGGGCCACCAAGTTCACTGGAGAGAAATAACCCTTGGCTGGCAATTACAGCTGCACCTGGGAGCAGCAGGGCTGTTTGCTCTGGGGAGGTAAACTCAGGCAGCAGAGCGTGGAAAGCTCCCTCAGGTTGCCCTCCCAGCTTCCTGCTGCATGATGTTCTCCAAATGGGTTTTCTTTCTTATCCTCCTTCTGAAAACAGCAACCAGCCGCAAAGCCAAGGCAAATTTTTGTTGCATCCTTGCCTTTTTCATGGCCATTAATCTCTGGAAATCCCTCTGAATGTGGTCTTACACCACAGTGATGACCAGCCACCCTACACACACTCCTGGTGTTTTGCTACGTAGGTGCATGTATGGCAGTCCCTGCTCTGGGTAAAGAGAAAGACAGCGAGCGAGAAAGGAAACTGATTCACCGAGCTGAAAAGGGGGTCTCAGCTCAGATCAAAGCATTAATCTTGCTTTTCCCAAATGACAAAAAACCCCAACTCTCAGCATCTGTAGCATCCTGGGGCAAGGACTTCCATGCGTTGACCCTGTGTTGTTCAGAGATCTGCTCACGCGTGCTGGCTTCATTTGAAAGAGAGGGAGGAAATACCATCTCTTTTCTCAGTTAAACCTCAAAATACACCTTTTGGGTGGGCCAGGTTTGGACACTCAATAAATAGCTGTAGATTCCCTTGATGGGGGCAGCAGTCTCTGAGGGTAAGAAATACAAAGATGGGTTTTCTCTGTGGGGCAATGAGCGATGAATTGACTGGATGATCCTGCTGGCTCTTGTTTTCCTGACATGATGCTTTTCTCTGGCAGAAAGTTGAATTTCCCAGAAGCTCTGGGCTACATATATTTTCACAGAGCCTCATTAAAAACATGGCTTCGGTTCCAAAAATCACATTTGTTCTAAATAAAAGCTGTCTGTTGGGAGAATTAATTCGTCCGACTTAAATCACCTTCCTAGAAGTGTTACTGTTGTCTTCGATTTCATGGCTCAGATGATTATGCTTTTCCAACACCAAGAATAACAAGATTAGGGAATTTGTGGCAATGAAAGCAAAGAGGAGGAAATGGCTAAGAAAAAGGGAAGATAGATTGAATTTTCCTGTTAGAAGAAAAGGAAATGTCTATTTCATAGAAACAATTTTGCTTTCAGGAAATAAGAGCAGGAAAAACTCCCTGCTTGAACCAAAGTCTCTTAATCTTAAATAGTCTTAAATCTATCAGGCTTGTTGTCACATTCTGTTCATTGAATAAGCTTTGTGACCCTCAGATATGCTCTTTAAAGCTAATTTGGGAGGTATTAAATCCAATCTTGTGAATTATAAATCAGTGGAAAAACAAAGTAAAATGGCAGGAATGGAAGTCAAATGCACCGCTGGTGTAACTGCAGCAGTACTGCAGCGGAGGTGCAGCCACCTTCTGCTTCTCATTTCTGGCCAGAGCTTTCCGGAAGGTTACGCGTCCTTATGGGGAATAGGTAGGAGGTCCCAGCGGCATGGAGGAAAACTTGCCATCTAGAAGATGGGCGGAGCCACTGGGAAAAATCAGTTCAAAGGCTTTGTTCCATGTTTGACAAAGATCTTGTTAGAGACAGAAGCATCCAGACAAGGCAGTCACCATCCACCCGCCAGCGAGGCACTGGGCAGCCCTCTGCCCCTGTGCAACTGAGATGGAAATCCAGAAAAGTGAATCAAACTGGTGCATTTTCCCTGACGTTTTAGGCAAACTGAGAGTGAGCCTGCGGGCTCCTCGCAGGGCATGGCTGGCGAAGAGGCCCGCCAAGACATAAGGAAGGTGGGGAGCTGCAGGACCATGCTGAAACTGGGGATGCCAAGAGTTTGCTGAAGGGGAACAGAGATATTCTGAAATGTGGGTTATTGCTGCGTGAGCAGGAGTGGCACATGGATGTGCGCGTGCATGTGTGCACCCCACACTGCTACTGTCAAAACTCAAAGAAGCAGCAAGCTGACCTTCCTCTGCAACGTCGGGGATGGGAAGAAAGCACCTCTCCGGGAGGGACAAACGCTGAATGGAAAGGCTCTTCTTTCGTGACACCGGGAGCACTTTAGCAGGGCTAACGCTCGCCACATCATTAGGCTTAATGTTTCTGTTATTTCTGCTGCCAATTCTCTTAATAGCGCTCCAGCAGCATGGAGTGGAGTGAGTCATAAAAGTAATTATTAACTAGGCTATGGCACTGAAAAGGCATTCAAAGTTCAGTTCAGCGCCAGCCCTAGTCGATGTGGATGGTGTACGTTCGCTAATGAGCAGGTGCAAAGTGCATTTGCTGAGGAGACAAAAGGAGAAAGCCCATTCGGTGTGAAATATTTTGCCTGATTATCTTCACAGGGAGATACATAGCAGCAGGTGGAAGGAGTGAATAGCAGTGAGGGTGTACATCTTGCTCCCTACATTTTTAAGAGCACTTAAAACACAGGGACTCTGGGTTTTACTACATCAATGCTCAGGCTGATGCAGAGACCCAAAGGTGTCGGGAGTTGTATGTATGAGGAACGGCAAGAAGCCGTGGCTGCCACCAAGACCTGGGAGTCTGAGTAGAAATAAATAAGCAAAAGGGTGGGAGAAAGGAGTGAACAGTCCCATTTTGGAGGAAGGGAAGTGGATGTACTGGGAGATGAAGTGATGTGATTAAGGCCACAGAAGGATTTGGTGGCAGAGGAGGAAAGACTGCTCAGATTCACTCCATCTTATTGTTGTGACTCACCCATCAGACCTCCCTTTTACCTAGATGTGCTTTTTGCTGGGGGCACGCAGATTTTTAGCTGTGGTGACTAGGATGTATCAGCCCCCTCCCAGGCATATGCCCTTCCTCTGCCAGAGGTTTGGTACCCAGAGGAGAACTGCAGAAGGGGAGGAGGCTCAACCCTGGGCCAGAGCTGGTGGAGTAACACTGAACTGGCGGCTCCTGAAAGTTCCTGTCAAAGGCAAGAAAGCAAGTCCCAGTGAGCAGCAGGTACCAGCCATATCGGTGCTATCACTGCTGACAAAGTTCTCGGGCAGGACAGGTCTCTCTCTGCTACGGGGTTGTATTTACCCAGTAAGATTATTGCTTAGCTCCTGCTGGGTAGCTCTGCTGAGCTGATAATTGTCCACCAAGCACGAAGAAGGCTGGTCTACCAGGGTAGGTTTGTGTGAGGCTTTTGTGTTTTGTTGTTTTCCTAGTTGCATGGAAAGGGTTTTGTTTTAGTCAGAGACTAAGAGTGATAAAATGCATTTCTGAAAGTAGGAAGATGATACGTGCTGAGACGGGCAGCAGCCACCTGGAATAGCAATTATAGACTCTGCAGATGTAGCACAGGTCTGGACAGGCAGGATGATCCAGGGTAACTGGTTTGCATTTGATGAGAGTGAATTTGTGTCAATAATAATGAAGAGCCGGTCTGAGGAGGTGATGGACTGCCTAGAGTGATAAATGCACTGATTTATCTGCTTCTATGACCTGTGAGGCAGAACTGAAGGAAAGTGATGAGGATGGAATAGAGGTTCACCTGTATCAAGCCACAAACATTTGCGTGACGAACAGACCCCATCCCCAGGACCACAGGTGTGCAGTGACTTGCAGCCCATGCGTCCCTTGGGAGTATAGCTGTGGCAGACAGCACATGGTTGGGGTTGGACAACCTTCCCCAGGGCCTCGGTGAGTCTGTGCATCCCACAATGGGGCTCTCATGCATCCCCTGCCACCCAGGGAGGACCTAAGAGCCCTCCTGCTCCTCCTGACCAAGGTCCATCTGCTCCTGCACTGCAGCAGCTCAGCTCTAAACTCACGCTGCATGAAAGACCAAGTTTCTTTGCCCAGGATTAGTGAATTTAGTTGACTCAGAAAGGGGTCTGTCAAATACCCTAAGCAGAGCAATGGAGGAGGTGGGCAGGAGCAGGGGATTGGAAGAGCAGAAAGGTGTGATTTCTCTGTTGGAAGCAATGGACAACAGTGGGAGGAATATAAAAAATAAAACAGCATTTTTCTCCCCAAAGAAATAATTTCTGACTTGGTGAGAAAGATTTCAGAATGCAATAAAAAGTTAAGCTGCAAAGAGCATTCAGGGCAAAAAAAAGAAGTTATAGTTATTGCTGAGAGGAAGAGCCCCCAACAACTCCATCTAACCTGGGCTGTATTTGCACACCTGCAGTATGATGAGGAGAGTAAGGAAACAGCCTTTAATTTTTCTTTTGAGGTGTCTTCTGCACAGACATTTCCATGTTGGTGCTAGGTGACCTCAGCTTGCCTTCACAAATGTCTGGTACCATCCCCAGCCCTGCAGTGAGACAAGGGAGCCTTGGGCAGAGGGAATTCATCAGGACGAAGGACTGAAAGGCTGATCAGGTTTTTGTTTCACAAGTGAGCCATGAAAATACATCAGGCTCGCATGGCCCTAACATTATTTTGGCTCCTGGAGACATGAGGATTTGTGGCTGGCCATATAACTGTAATGGTTTTCAGGAAATCAGCATGCAAGCACTAGGGTCTGGGCCCCCTGGTGTAAGGATACCAGGACATGCATCATTTATCCCAGCTCCTTTTCATGAGGTTTGAGGCAAGTAGCCCTCCTTCTGCTTTCCCCATCTCCCATCTCTCCAGGCCAGCGACAGAGGTAACAGATTTTGTGCAATACTGAGAAAACACCCCGAGGGCTCTATGCTGGGTTAAAAACCGATGCAGTTTAACTCTGTGTGGCCTGAGGCTGGCTTGCAAGGTCCAGAGAGAACATCAGCGGAGAGGGCAGCTTTCACTGCTTGACTAGGAAAGAGAGCAGGCCCCACGCCACGCATCTGCTGGGCAGGATCCGGCTCTGCCAGGCTTGCTGGTAGCCTGGGGTCACCGTGCGCTCCCAGCTGCTGAGCTCCAGTCGGCAGCTCTCATTTGTGTGCAATCTTCCACCATTAAACAAAGCCATGCAAAGCCCTCTAACAGCCTTCAGTCATTTTCCAATTAATTCGCTTTGTTTCAGAGCCTTGTTTAAAGCTTGTAGGATAAAATCTATTTCCACAAAAATCTTTGTCTCATCTGGAAGGTGGAAATTGGGAGGCAGCAGTGAGAAAAAGAGCAGTCTTGAGAGTGTACTGCCCAACTTGTGTGCCTTACTAAGTAGGATGAGTAAATCACCATTAATGTCTGTAGAGCTCTGTCTCTTTGGAGGATGCAGCTACATCCTACCATGTGTCCAGGTCTGAGTTTCAACTCATCTTTTTATTTGTAGGGATAGTCTAACCTGAACCTGATTCTGTCCCTGCTACACCTGGCCTCTTCCCTACCTGTGGCACCATGGGGATGGTCCACTGCTTCCCTTGGTCTCCTCTCCAGGCTGGCTGACCACGGCCCAGAAGAGACCTGTAAGATGGTCTTCAGCAAGGTGCATGGGAGCTACCTCTCAGCTTCTGAACTGGATTCTGCCCACGATGAGGTGAATCTGCTATGTGATGCTGAGTGGGGACCAGGTCAAATGGCTTAAGTTATCCAGGTTTTTGCGAGCTATGATATGCAGTGGTCTGCCAGAGCTTAATTTTCTGAAGACCAGATGACTTTGTGCCTAGGCATAGTCCTAACAGCCAGCAGGTAGATGACAGTGGTGTGCTCAAGTCACCTTTCCAAGGTTAGATGCAATCTTTGATGGGTTAATGCAGCTCTGAGGGCTTGGAATCCAGGAACAACTGAGGATCACATCTAACTACAGACCAAACAGACCACACCTGGCTGTTTCCCCAGGGGAAGCAAAATTGTGCTTGCAAATTCTGAAACTCTTCTGCTAATGCAAAATCCACTAGAGATGGGATCAGCTTCAGCTACCTGTTTTCCTGCCTAAGCTGATGAGCTCTTGGTGGTAACTGCATAGTATCACCCATAGCACAAGGAGCATCACTGATAACTAGACCCCCTTTTGGTTACAGACCTTCCAATTTCAAGGAAGACGTGTTTGGAAAGTGAGACCAGTATGGGAATGCTGCTCTGCCTGTCTCCAAAAACACTTTAAGGCTAGGTCACCTGGTCATCACCTACTGGGAAAAAACCAGTAAGACATTTAGGTCTTAAAAAAAACACAGAAAGATTTTCAGAAGCTTGCTTTAGAATAAGTGTTTAACGTATTCCTGAGTAAAAAAATGGTAGGGTCTTGTATCAATGGTCTGCTAGTTACAGAGGATTTACTCCCAGCTGCCCATATGTTTTCTCTGCTACGGTCTTCAAGTCTCTTCTGCATCCTTCCTGCCCTTGCCTTTCCCCTCTTGTGTCCGATATCCTAGATCAATGAAACTCTTGCAGAAAAAAGTGTAGTGGAAACCAAGGACTTTTGCCAAATATGTTAGTGTCAAGGTGTCGACATATTCTAATTGACCTGCTTTGGTGACAAGTTCTAGACAAGCTCTGAGCAAGGGTTCACATTTCTGCTTCACAGTTTATTGGGGCTGCAGTGATAACTATGCTTCTGAATGGAAATAACTCTGTGCAGACTCCTCAGATTGTTTCCATTCAGACTGATGCCTTCAGCTGCCCCCAGAAGTCAAATCCCACAGCAGCAAAAAAAGCTTTATAGTCTTGGCTTTAATTAACTCTCTACTGCAAGAGCTACTTTGGCTCTAATGGGTGAGTGGCTTTCAGATGCACTATTTATCAGCTCCCTAAATGTAATCGGAGTCGGTTTGATCAAATTAGAAAGTAAGCAGTACAGGATAGTACCACACAGCCTGCATGCAGCAGCACTCAGGACAAGGAGATGCAATGCTGAAGAACTGTGACCTTCCCTTCTAAGATACAACGTCATCCTCCCTTCAGTTTCTGTGATTAAGCTGAAAGTCCTTGATGCCTCAAAAAGCACTTCAATGTCTACCAAAGGCTGAGCATATAACTCTGCTGCACATAAGCAAGCCTGACATCACTTCCAACCTGCAACGGGGTTCATGGTGCCAAGACACTGTACTGTACCTGTCCTTTATGCTCTGAAGGGCAGGCTGGTGTGCTCCTGTCACGGGCATGATTCCTACCCTCTCTGACTCTTGAAAACTTACCCAACGGCTACTTGGGAGCTGGTGATGACTTTCTCCTTGTCAGCCAAGACTACAGTGGGCACACAAGAGATGTTGGAAAGGTCTTTCTGGCACGTGGAGGCTCTCTGTTGTGGTTTTGTGCTGCTCTGCGAATTGTGCTCATGAAGGGACCAGCAAAACAGCTATTTCCCCTGTTTTCTGTGACTTCTCATCTGCACAGAAATGGATTAGGAATGGGGGAAGGCATGTGTAAATGGTCTGTGAATTGGGGTAATCATCTAGATTGAATCCCACGCTCTTTAATTTTGTTGCTTAGGGGCTCTGTGCTGGTCTCAGTCTGGATGCTGCCCGTTTCCCAGACCCCAGTCCCCACCATCTCAGGCCAAACTTATAGGGCCAAATTGCATCCCCTTATGCCAGGAGAAGTCCAGAGTAAACTCCGTGGGGATTTCAACAGGAGCCAAAGGACTGAATCTGCAATGGGAAGCAATGATTTCATGCTAAACTTACCCCAAACTATCTGCACTCTGTCATTATTGGTGGTTGTTCCCTTTTCCAGCCCAAACTGTTTCCTTTCCCAATGATGAGACTGTTTAATGTCCTGGATTAAATGAACAGCCTTTTCAATAAGAAACAAGGGCTAAATCAGTTGCTTTTGGGCAAGCTGCTCACAGACTCAGGTGAAGACTAGGCACAAAAATGGTGCTTCAGGGTACTTTGGGGTTCTTACCTGTGGTTTAATACCAACAGGAATTTATGAAAATGGTTGGTGCACCTTGTAAGACTTTTGTCTGCACCGTAGTATAACTTCAGCATGTCCCCGTTACATGGCGTGTTTCCAGAGAGACTAAGAATAAGCTTACTCTGCACTGGCCCAGCTGAGCGATCCCTTCTGACATGACCAGGAGGGGGTTCATCTTCTCACAGCAGTAATTTCACCTTAGTTACAGAAGCTGTGCTCTGAGCTGGAAGATTGCCTGGATGTTTACTGTGGACTCTGGGGGCTGCGAGGCCATCGTAGGGAAAGCAGCTTGGCCAACGCGTGTGATGGGAAGTGCCCCAAGACGCACATGAGGTGTGAGTAATGCCAAATTCACCTGCCAGTGCTCTGTGCTGGTAGACTGCATGGCTGCTGCTGGGTTGCTGGTGAGACAGTGCTGGCCCAAGCTGGACAGATGAGAGATACAGAGAACAGATGGGATGTGCCTCTGCTGGGGGTGACGTTAGATATTCTGGTGAAATCCAGCTCTGTTTTGCATAATTGCTAAGAAGCCAGGACTACACGGGACTATTTATGGGCCAGCTTCTTCCCTCTGCAAGAGGGGCAGGGTTGGAGTCAAGCTTTGTTGAGGCATCCCTCCTTGGCTTTCCAGGCAACCCTTGCTTTAAGGACCAAAGACAGCAAGGACGTGCCCTGCTGAGTCAGCAGATGTGTCCCTGTGCAGGGCCATGAACATGTCCTTCATGATCTCCTGCTCCTGCTCACCAAAACCCCAAAAGGGCACCCCTGGGTGCCTTGGAAGGAGGTGGTGCTGTGACTGGAGTGGTGGGGGCATGAATTGCTCTGCTAAGTCTTGGTGTGAGGCTTTGCTGTGGATACAAGCAAACATCCCAGAGGGGTTTAAATAAAGCACAGCTATCTTGCTGTCCTCCTGACAGTTACCAGGCCTGCAGCAGCTGTGCTGAAGGCAAACCCAAGCCTCATGAGCCAACCTACCCATGCAGCTGTCAACCAAGTTGCATTTGCACAAGCCCAGAAGGTAGATTTGCCCTCTGCTCATAACTGGGCTCTCCATGAGGTTTATTGACCCTTCACAAACATACCTCAGACAGCAGCTGAGTTTCACACTCTGTAGCCAAGGGGAGATATCATCCACCACCCTCACATGGAACAAATAACACAAAGGGTTACACTTAAAGCAGCAATTTGTTGGGCAGAGTGTGCACCTCTAATGATGGTGTCATTCCTGAGCATCCATGGTCATCAAATCTGTCAAAATAAAATTTTACTGTAGCTATTAAAAGAAAGCAAGTCTTGCACTACTTTAGCTAACATTGTGCAACTTCCCTTCCTCTTGCAAAGAGGAAATCAGCCACCACAGTCCTTTCAGTTTTGGCTCAGAGAAGCTGACTCCATCCTACATCATTCAGTTGCTCCACATGCAAGCCTGTCCCCACTGCAGACAGGCCATCCTTCCCCAAAGCCACCTCTTTAATGCTGAATTAGTTTACATTTCTTTTAGGCACTTTGGTTTTCTTCAGCAGACAGGCTATGAATTATTGCCTGATCTTCTTTTCAGTTCAGGAGGTTACAAGGGCCTATTTAAACAGAAAAGAATATGCAAAATGAAAGGTGACTTTCCGCTTGAGGAATACTGAAAATTAGAAACACCAGACAGAAAGAAAAGAGCTATTACATCAGTGCCTGCAAAGCTTTTTGCTCTGAGTTCGGTGTTTATATAAAATTATCATCAAGCCATAAATTTAACTGAAAACTGACAGTCTGAATGACAGACTTCCCAGCAGTCAGCGTATGAAACAGATACCATTCAGGTGAGCATGGGCTGTGCATTAGGAGGTGCATTCTATCCAGAGCAGCAGACTGATTGATGAGGATGTACCAACAGCAGGAGCACTGTCTGCTTGAGTGATGAGGCGCCTGAAAGCAGTGGCTCATGTTTGATGGATGCCAGAGATCAGATCCTGAGCAAGCAGAGCGGGTCAGGTGGGACCTGAGCAAGGAGATACTTCATGCTGCTGGAGATGCACTGGAAGAAGAGCAAAGAGCCAGTGGGCGCAGCCGAGGGTCTGGAATTGGGGTTGGGGCTGAGGATTAGACCAGAAGGTGACTCGGGAGCTACCTGGTTGATGAGCTCCTTGGAGTGTTTTCTGCTTCCTTCGATACGTCAGGTGGACGCCGAGAGGATCGCTTAGGTGGGTGCTACTTTGCTCTGAGTAGTTTGATCAGAGGTTAAAAGCAGATGCACAGCAGTTCAGAGGGACTGGGGTTATTTTGGCACTGGATGCAATGGTATTTGCATCAGCAACTGAAACCACCAGCACCTGGGAGTCGCTGTGGTGTACTGGGGCATCAAAGGCAAATCAGCACTATGCTGATGTTTGACAGGAAGAGCTAGCGTTAGAACATGAGTCTCATTTCCCACTGAATTGCTGCTGTCCACCAGAGAACACCAGATTAACAACCCTGTAGCTTCTGGGCTGCTTTGCTGCCATCCTGCCAGCCTGGGTGAGCCTGCACTGGCAGAGTCTGCCCCTTCCCGGGTGCCCACACCCATTTCCCATGCGTCACCTCTTTCTCCTAGGTACCTGCTTCTTTCTCCTCTGCCCACAGCTCTGGGGACCTGTGATGAGCTTGTGAGCCAGAGACCTGCTCTCTCCCTCTTTTAATTTTTTTTCCTTTTATTTTTCTCTTTCAGCTGTATCAGCTGGTCTAATGAAAGATATTGCCTCTCCCTATAAACCTTGCCTCTAGAGACTTAACCACACCGAGGTTGCTATAACAACAACTGAGCTCTTTGCCAGCAAGAAATGGAAGAAAAAGGTACTGGGAAGACCAAAAGAGAGCTCAGCAGAGACCCCCACCATTGCATTCCCCCTGCGAGGGGTAGGATGTGGCACCAGCTGGGAAAAAGCAGAGAAACACGAAGGAGCATCTCTAGGGGAAGGAGGCATTTGAGTCCTGACTCTGCTCAGGATGTGCTGTAGAGCAGATCTCCTGGGTGAAGGTTTGCCCTGCATGGAATGGTGCTGCGTTTAGCATTGCTTGTCCTCAGCTACTGGGCTGCTCCCAGGACTCATTCAGGGAGCAAAATTCCCATCCTGGATGGGAAGGAGATAGGTGACAAGGACCCCGATTAGGTCTCCGGGGAAAATGAGGACTTTCAGAGGATAAACGGATGCCAAGTCCCCCTGCAGCTGCAGCTGGCTGGGAAAGGTGGCCCCTGCCCCTGAGCACAGCCTGTTTAAGCAGCAGGAGAGGGGCTGCTGTGGTTTCTTGGGCTGAAAAGAGCCAAGGAGGGCTCAGGTGAGGGAGAGGAGGTGGAACTGCCAGAAAGAGCGTGCAAATGCTTGTAGGAGATGCTTGTTCTGGAAATTGTAACTTAAAAGCAGGAAAAAAATGGTAGGAGAGCTTATCTGGAGTAGCTATAGATATCTACACTCTTCTCCGTCCTTTCCTGTTCTTTTTAGCCGATTGCAAATGCCACAGTGAAGCTCTTCTGTCTCCATCAGCTAGGGGTTTATTTGAACAGAATCTTCATTTTTCCCTCCCAAGTTATGGATTAGGGGCTCTGAATTGTTTAACAGCTGAGGATTGCCAAGAATAGAGAGTTTGTTAAGCACTCTGAGAGTTGAGCATTAAAGAAAGTAAAATTATTATTCTCGGATCCACTGCAGAGCTGAATATTTATGGCTCAGTCTAGTTTTCCAGAGTCTCATCATTTCTTATGTCAACTGTACTTTATAGAAATACCCACAGGGAAGAAATTGACTTTTGTCCTGGGCCCAAACTAAACAAGCTCAAGCAGTGATTATTTGGGTTTTGAAACAGTTGGATAATTTAATCTCGACATCTATTGATTTCCTTCTGCACTGGAATCCTATGGCTAAACATCTGCAAGGCAGTTAATAGCCTAGAGTACAAATTCATTACAAATTTATCAATAGGTATTGAATTTTAGACCGAGAAAAAATAGTTTTTTAATCTGCTTACTTTGGGGTAAGAAAAAGAAATGCAACTTCACACAGCTGAAGGTACATCTGAGGCCATGAGAAAACCGCTCCCCATTGCTGGCATGATTTGAAATGCTGACGCATTTCAGTCTAAACGGCTCCCAGTTTGGGGCACACAAGGGTAAATCCTTCAGAAAAATAACCAGCATTGCCAGCATTTAATTAAAAAATGTAAAAATGGCAGCAATGTCAGTGTTGCTAACCCTGATCCCTTCCCTGGCCAACAGCCGGGGCTGAGGTTTGAGTGTCCTTCCCTGCCTGCACTCCCTCCTGGAGGCAGCTGCCTTCGGTGGTTAGCAAAGTGATTCCCACTCCAGATAATTAATTGGCGCAATCTGCTAATGAGATTTACAATGTACTTTGTGGGCCATCTGGACAAAAGATGACTTGTGAGGACGACTGCAACATGTCCCTGCCTCTTATCCTCGATAATGATTAAATATGGACTAGTTATGGGGAGGGTGGACACAAACCGGTTACAAAGAGCCGGAGCTCACAGTGACGGATCTGTCATCAATGAATAGGAACTGCAGCTGATAGGAAAGTCTCTGCCTTTCTGAGGAGGACAGGAGAGTCGATCAGAGCCGAGCAGCGCGGCGGGTCAGACCCCACAGCGGGCTCGGCCGGGCTGCACTGGCCTAGGGCAAAGCTTGGGAGCAGGAAGGATGCTGAGATGCAGGGTGGCCGCAGGACCGGCTGACTCGGCTTCAGGCACAGCGGATGCTTGGCCTTCCCCAGCAGCTGCTCAGGATCCTCCTGCCAAAATTTGTCCTGTACTTCACCGTTGTGGGTGGAAATCTAAAATGCAGAGGGTTGTCAGTTGTTTTGAGCATCGCAATTCGTTGATACAATAATCACCGGCTGTCTGCGAGATTATTTTAGTGGAGAAAATAAATATTCCAGCATGGGGGAGGGGGGAAGTGAGAAGAGAGGGTACCACACAGGCCTGGAGAAGTGTCTTCTCTTAGGCCCCCACTCTTGTCTCGGCCCCAAATAGTGTGATATTCATCTCATGCCCATTCATCAGAGCTCATTTCCCTTGCAAGGAAATAAAAAGTGCTTAGCTGCAATTTATGCAGCAGGGGAATACGTGAGTGTCTGGAAGGGAATCAGCTCAGTCAATCATGTGCAGTGTAAACCCGCTCTGAAAACACCCCAGATCCACTTTGCAAAATGACTCCAATAGATGACAAAACAACATGCATGCACTCTTAAGGAAGTGAGAGATTAAACAAAGACCTAGAGCTTAGAATCATTGCTGCTCTGGGGTAGGAATAATTTACAGTAAGAGACATCTGCCTGATGTGTATTTTAGCAGTTTTTGCAAGCTTTTCCCAGCTCCTCTTCCTAGTCAATACTTCAAATTTGTTTGTACCCAGAATAATTAGAAAAAACTACCCTATTCTACTTGCCAGTGCATAAATCTGCATCCATAGGCCATTAGAGAACAAATGACTGCAGAATGATGGCCCCCCAAATTAGCAACGATTTATTGCCTCTACAGCCAGCAAGGCTGCTTCCAAAATCCTCTGAGCTGAGCAACCTTGCATCCACCAGTAAACACTCCTATTTAAGACTTTTATTTAAAACTTTTTTTTTTTTAATATCAAAATACTCATCTGCAGAGAAAAAGACTCAGTAGCCTATTGTCAGACCAGGTCTGGGAACTGGTATTTGTCAGCAATAAGAACACTGACTGACCTGACCCATGGTCCTGAAGCCCTTGGATCAGCGAGAGTTCTGCTTCTGGGGGGCTTCCCTCCAGGAACATCAGTGGTATGTTAAACCAGTGCCGACCAGGGCTAAAACATATACCAGTGTTTCTGCACCCCTCCGGCTCTGCCTTTGCCTCCCCTCATTCACCAGGTGCTCCCAGGCCAGCTGCACGTCTCCACCGTGCAGAGTTTTGTCCAGCACATGAATGATGAGCTGCAAATACAAGTTGCCTTACACTGCAGCTCTAATGCCTATTTTTATCCCCCTAATTCTCACCAGGCTTCCTATTAAAGCAATAGGGGTGCTTTATATCGGGCTTGATAAATCTTTGAGGGGTCGAGCTATTTGCAATGAGCACCCCTCCCTGTGAAAGCAGCACTTTGAGCTCATTGCTGCCTCTTCCCACTGCGCTGAGAATGAATGGTGTTTTATTTATAGGCAAGACACAAAGCTGAAGGCCCAGGATGAGAGCTGCCAGCTCCACAGACAGAAATAATATCTGTGATTGACCTAAATGTCCAAGGCAACTGCTGACAGCCCAAACACAGCACAGGAGTGGAGCCTTTGATGAATAAATGGATGGAAATTTATAACCAAGGCTGCAAGAGAAGACCTTGGGAAATAAAAACTCCCAGCCTTTCAGGAGCAACCACTGGAGGCAGACAACCAGATTACATTCCACTGTTACGCCAGCCTCCCTGAGCACAGCAGAGAGCCTCCAGACCAAAGCCCGTGGCTCGATAATTTGCAAACACCAGAAGAGATCCTGTACTGGTGATTTTGTTCTTAAATTTTGCTTGGGCCAGTGTGTGCTCAGAAATACCCTGGGTCACTGCAGTGGAGGGCTGTGACCCTGGAGGGTGGCCCTGACGCCTGGCTGCAGCACAGCGGAGAGCTGCCATCAGCCAGATGAGTCCGATGCTCAGCAAACAGCCTCTGGTGAGTGATGGGTGATGCCCAGGCACCAGGCATAATGCCTGAAAACCCTCATGCATCAGGGTGCTAGCCAAATGCTGCTGGAGAAAACTTTCTGAAGGGAATTTAGCCAACAGCAATGGAGATCTGGGAACATCTGGGATTTTCTGGACTCACAGACCAACCCTGGGAGCTCATTTATTCCCCATATCTCACCCTCATCCCCCAAGTCGTTCCCCACTCTTGACAAAAAGCAGCATCCTCTGCTGAAACCCCCAAGTCAGGGGGCTAAAAAAGCAGAGCAGCTGGAGAACTTTGCTGCAGCTGGGAGGTGTGATGGCCACAGTCATGGAAAAGACCCTGGGGCTGAGCGGGGATCATCAAAGATGAATATACCCTTGGCTAAGAGCAGATGGGTCAGCCTGGGCAGGGAGGGCTGTAGGAAAAGTATATCCTCCGCAGAGCACAAGGCAATGTGGCAGTATTCATTTTCTGACCTACCAGTTGAAGCTGGTAGGTGTCACTAGCAATAAATACAATTGAAAAAAGAAGGGCAGGCATGTTCAGTTTCGATTTCTGTATCAACCCTTCACTGCTGGGTTGGGATGTGCGTTTTTGGCAATGTAGATATCGCACAAGCCAGGTTAGGCTCAAGGATTAGACATGGACAGAGCACTGTCTTGTCTTTTGTTACTTAGTGAAGTTATTGTCCACAAACAGGATTTGCTTGATGTTGAGAGCGCTGTTGAAGGAAAGGATGGTAGCAATGGGTTCTGAGCACCAGCACTAGCCCAGGGTAAGCAGATGCGACATCTGTGCTGCAAATTTACCAGCAAATTGTGAGCGACTGCTGATGGAGTAGCTGAGACAGACACACTCCTAATCCAGCCCAGCCTGAGCTCAGATGAGTTGGCCCTTGGTCTGGCACTCACTTTCAGCTGATCTTAGGCCAACCCACTGCCAAGAGGATGGTCCTGCCTCCACTGATCTAGCTGCCCCCTGCTTTCTATTAATACTAGAATCCTGATCTGGCTGAAAGATCTGATCTGATCTCCTTTTCTCCTCCAAAAGAGTTAATCTGCTGGATCTATTCCCTGCTCTGTCCCACAATCCTTACTGGCAGTGACGTGGAAGGGCAGAAACACGGCACTGGCCATGGGAGACCTTCCCACCCCTGTGCAGGCTTCACACAAGGCAGGAGCATCCTCTTCCTCAGCACCCTGCTGCAAACCAATGGGATAATGCCCCACACAGCGGTGCAGAGCGATGCTAGACATGGGGCAAGGGGTGCATGGGTGGCTTTGCTGCTGAGCCTTCTTGCTAGGGACATCCAGTGAGGAAAACCCCAGCCCTGGGTACCATCTCATCTGCCCGGTCTTTTTTTTTTTTATTTTTTCCCTATGCCATCTCACAAGCTTGGACTTCTAGAGCATGTGCTCTGAAACACGGTTATTGCACACAGTTTCCCCCTCAACTGCTCTGACAAGTAATACAATTATCCTCCTTCCCCAGCTCGTCGGCCAGGAGCCTTCTGGCTTTAATTCAGCTATAAATCTTTGCTCCGTGGAGGAAGAAGGGCAAGAAAGGGGGGGATGGAGCTGTATAGCCACAAACAGGGAGCTGATAAATGTTAATGAATTTACAGGGATTACACCAATCCTTTAGCTGACGCCGAAAAGCCACATAACTACACAGACCCATGCAACTGCCTGCATTTGACTGCAATAAATAATTCAAAGGACGGGCAATTTGCCCTTTTGCTGTAATTAATTACAGTTGGCAACAATGACAAGCCAGGGTAAACATGTCACTTGGCTGCAGATGGACGGACGTGCTGTGACCACGTGCCAGCTCGAAGCCCAGCGGGCACTTTGCCTGGGCCAGGCTCAGCCATCCCCCCCCCCCCCCCCCCCCCCCCCCCCCCCGGCTCCCGGACTGATGCCTGGGGGGCAGCAGGGGATGGAGAGGGGGTGCTGGTGGCAGTTGGCTCCCAGTTATTATGGTCTGGCCCAGGGACAGGCTTGGATCTAGCCATAGGACCCCTGCTGTAGGAAGGCTATGAGATGCAGTGGGTCCTGCCACCGTCTCATTTCCCCCTAGAGCCAGCCAACATGATCTTGGTTTTTTTGTTTTCGTTTCCAAGACGTTGCAGGCAGAAAAGGCTGCCGTTCTAGCCTGCCGCTGGCAGAGATCTGAGCAGCAGAGGGAGCTCCCTGCTCTGGTATGAACAATTTCTCAGCCGGAGCTGCCATGTCCCTGTCCCGAGGTCGCGGGTGCTCCGCACCGGGACGAGCTTGCGGGATGGAGGGCTGCCAGCTTCCCCACGGGTGGGGCAGGCGTGCAGCATCTGCTGCATCTCCTCACTAGGAGTAGATGCCTGCCATCTCCATGTTTAGTGGCTGTTTCTTGTGAAGCGGCTATGCTGCCTGCAAACGCAACACGCCAGACAGAGTCTGTGCCCCCGGAGAGCATCCTCCAGGACCAGGTATCAAGGAGACTCAGCTACCAAATACCTGGCCCAAATGGCAAGCTTGAGCTCTGCAGGTGAAAAGCTGAGCTCTAAGGGGCCCCACTGAGGCATCCCACAGCTGGTCCCTGTGTCAGGCAACGTGGATGTCACCGTGACAGTTTCACCCCCAGCTCCTGCTGGTGATGGTGCTCTGGACACCTCTCAAGGAGAGCCATGGATGTGGCTGTGAGTGACAGACATGGCAGCACCAGAGGTGCAGGGCCAAAGCAGTCCCCACTCCTCCCTTGGCCATGGTCGCTCTTCTCCAGTGAGAAAGCCCAGGTGGACTCTAGGAATTTGAAGAGGGGTGCTCTCCATAGAGAGATTTGCAGAGGACAGTAATAATCTAAAAACTTTTTTTCTGTGTCAGGTCATCATAAAACGGCTTGAGGTTGGAGGGCAAGATAATCTGTTATTTTGTCTTTCAGTACTTTGAAAGGCTTTTTAATACAACTTTTCTTCGCATGCTTTGACATTAACTTCAAGACGCAAGAAGCACAGCGAACTTGTTTCCTTTTTTTTTTTCTTTTTGGCTGTGCTGGTTTAGGCGAGGATAGCGTGAGTTTTCTTCATACCAGTTTGTATGGGGCTGTGTTTTGGATTTGTGACCAAAACAGTGGTGATATCATAGGGGTGTTGTAGCTATCGCCAAGCAGTGCTTACGCAGCATCAAGGCTTTTCTGCTCCTCGCCCTGCCCCACCAGGCACGGGGCTGGGGATGCACAAGAAGCTGGGAGGGATGACAGCCTGGAGAGCTGCCACAGCTGCCCAGAGGGACACCCCAGGCCTTGCGATGTTGTGCTCAGCAATAAAAGCTGGGGGAAGCAGGAGGAAAGGAAGGATGTTAGCAGTTACAGTGGTTGTTTCCCAAGTCACTGCAATGCGAGATGAAGCCCTGCTTTACTGGGGATGGCTGAACATCTGCGAATGGGAAGCAGTGAATTAATTCCTTATTTTGCTTTGCTTGCTCACACAGCTTTTGCTGTTAAACAGTCTTTGTCTCATCCCACAAGTTTTCTCACTTTTGCCCATCCAATTCTCTCCCCCCTCCCACTGGGGAGGAGAGAGCAAGTGGCTGCGTGGGGCTGAGCTGTTGCTGGGGTCAGCCCACAAGTTTACCTCACCTGCTTTGGCAAAACCAGCCTCCATTTTCAGTGCTCCTGAGCACACGTTTGAGCTTCCCCCATCCCTACCCACACACGAACACCCGCATGCAGAATTTCAGAGAAGAGCTCCTGACAGCTCGGCTCCTCCAAGCTCAAACCGGATTCCAGAGCAGTCCCTGGAAGATGCGGTAGATGGCACTCCCGGTATGACATTCTGGGCCTAAAACTCTACTTCTGAAGTTAAACTTAAATTAAAAACCCAGAAAAGTTCAAGAGAGCTTTAAGCCTCTTAATTTAAACACAGATGCTGAGCGGCTGGAAGAAATTCCTGACACTGGAAGCTGCTTTTCCCACCTTGTTCAATAAGAAAGGTCCCTTCCCCGAGTTATCAGCACCGTTGGAGTGCGGGATCCCTGAAACAGCAGGTAACCAAACAGAGAGATTTGGGGGAAGGCAGGCGGAGAAAAGGGCACGGCCGATTTTATTATCATTAATAATAACAAATCCTTCTCTTGGAAAACTTCTCACCTCAGAAAGGACCCGGTATAAAGCTCGATGGAGAAGTGGCATTGGATGTGAGTGCTTTTCTGGTGTTTTTCAGCTGTGGCTTGCGGTCGGGGAGGTGCCACATCCCTGACCCATTTTCTTTAGAGCTGCACGCAGGAGGCTTTGGAACATCGCAACATTACACAGCCACTGAGGCTGCTGCTCTGTCCCAGTGCACCATTGTGGAAACGCAAAGCAGGCACTGCCAGTGATGGAGGTTTGACAAAAAGTAAGAAAATTCTGTCTAATTGATTCTTAAATCCTCCTGAGCAGCTGGATGGATCATGTGGGTGTACGGAGTCATCTCAGATAGAGAAACAGCGAGGCCCGGAGTCACAGGAGTCAGGGTGTAGTGGTTGGCTCCAGCAGGGTCCTGTTCCCATTCCAAGTGCCTCTCCAGAAATCCTAACTTTTACTTGGCTTTCACTTTTTTCCCGTGAAGTGCAGTGAGCTTCTTGTGTTTCCTACAATGTAGGTCAAAAGAGTCTCTCTGTCCTGCATTTCTGGGGGACAAGAGTGAAAACTACCAATAGATACTCTTTAAAAAGTGACCCTTGAGGATTTTGTTTATGCAAATTATCTGTTTTTAAACAAAACAAAAGGCAACATGTAGGGTTTTTTTTTTAGTCTGTTATTAAACTCTTCGATCTCAGGGGAAAAAAAGAAAAAGATTACTGTATTGATAGGATGTTGGCTTATTTCTGCATATTTATCTAGCCTTTCTCTTGCTTGGTGTAACCGTAAAAAGATAAAAACATCAGGCAAAAAGCATAAAATCATCAGCTACTGAAGTCCTCTGAAGGAAAATTTGTCCCAGGTAAAGTCCTCCAGGAAACAGGAGAGGGAAAATTTTCTTTGACTCTCCAGGCTGCTCCCTTGTTCCTCTCTCAGGCTGCCTTTTGGGGAACGTTTTCAGAAATGTCTGATCTAGTCTGAGATTATAGTTTTGAGGTTAGAGGCACCCAAATCCCAATGCAAGGCCATGGGAGAAAAACCACTGGAAACCACAGGACTGTGTGGCACCTGGGGGTTAGCTGTAGGTAGAACTGGTTGTGAGTTTCCTTGGGAATAATATGCAAACAACGGCAAAATAATTAAACTTTTGTAGAAAAATGGCCTTCAACACACCTTGAACTCTGTGTTTGTCACCACTGTTGACCAGAGGCCACTCTGGAGACTTTACTTTGGTTTCATACAGCTTGAGATTGGGCGTGGAAACACTGCACAGTCCCTGCCACGCATGCACAGGTGCACACTCACACCTTTTATAGTGTCAATATCTTCGCTGTTTCCACAAGCTGAGGCCTTCATGTACAAGGAATCGAGGAGGAGTTATCCAGGGGAATGTTTATTCCTTGCTTTGTGTGGGATACCGAAAGAAAAAATTCCACATTTCTGCATATCCATCTGAAACTGGAGCTGCTAAGTTATCAGGAGAACACACCAGCAACTTTGCTGCAAAGGTTACGTACAACCTTCAGGTCTGTGCATGCCTTGGCATGTCGGAGGCAGGCTGGATTATAAATGTCTGCTCTTCACAACACCCTCCTGTGCACGTCAGTGGCAAAGGCAATAACAGGACATTCTATATTCTGCAGGTTACGTCCTACTTCAGTGACCCAGGTGCAAGAAAGCTGATATTAAGTAAGCTGGGGAACTTGTGTTTCTCTCTTAATGGGATTCTGGCTGTCATTAATCCTTTACTGAGATGTGTGTTACCAGAAGAAAGCATGTGTAATCAGCAAGACTGATGTGCTGGTTTTTGGATGAACTACGCTCAGTTGCCATGGGGTGGAAGGTCCTTCTGGGCTAATTCGCTCTGCAAAGCCAGAGCGAGGAGCCATCCCCAGCACAGAGGGGTTACACAGGGAAGGCAGTGTCTGCCCGTATCCTTTGGTTGGGGGTTGGAGGCACAGGCAGGTAAGGTGGCTGGCCAAGGATGCTCTGCTGCAATGGGGCTCAGAGCTCTTCAGTGGCACTATGTGGAGATGTCCCACAGTGTGGTTCATCTCTGATACATAGTTTTTAGAAAATGAAGATCCCCAGAAGAAAGGAGTGAATATTATTGGGGTTTGGGGGTTTTTTTTTCCCCTCACTGGGCAAAATCCACAGTGAAATTCTTGTGCTGAAGGCTAGGAGCGGTCAGGACAAGAAGAGCCAAGCAATGTGTAGGGGGCCAATGGGACTCTGGCTCATTGGTGGCCCCACGCTGTAGCCCATTTCCCAGGAGGGTCCTGAGCCTAGCAAAGTGGGGTGCAGGATTCGGCACCTGCACGTGACCTGGCACAAAATCACCATGTCTCTCTCGGTCTTTGTACAGCACCTTACACCTTCGGTCCTCTCTGCAGCAAGGGGGAATGTGACTCAGCCACATCTCTGTCACGCAGTTCAGCTCTCCAAGCTGGATTGAAGGATGCTGGTGGGAACACTCTCCCAGCAGTCACTCAGGTGGTCCCCACCAGGATGCATCCATGTAGGATCCCAAATCCCACATTCAGTGTGGTGAACCTGCTGCCACAGACAGGGACAGCGGGGAGACACGTAGCTTTTGATCTTCCCTCTGATTTTCTCACTGAGCCTTGATTTACTGCCAAACTGTTGCGGTTGTTTTGGATGAAAAGCACCATTTTGCTGAAAACAAAATTGTCCACAGGGATACAAGCTCTCCAGGACCACCTGCTCTGGAGGAGACAGCTCCCACCTGAGTGGGAGGAGTGGGATAACTGGAGCTGGGATCACTCTGGGGATACTGGGTGCTTCGTCAGTTGGCAACAAGAGCTGGCCATGGACCCATCGTGGGTGCCCTGAGCACAGGATATCTGGGTGCTATTCAGTGGATGTTCCTGTTTTTTTCCACCTTAAAAAAGTTTGTAAAATCTTGGGCAATGCAGGAATCTTTCAAAGCTCATAAAGATTTGCAGGACCAGAAATCTGTTTCACAGCCGTTTTATATACATCAGCCTTCTCACAGGGGTTGTTTAAGACCTCCAAAAAGCTTCTGTACAGCAGAGTAGCTGCTGAAAAAGCACTGATATCCAGGAGGGTGACATTTGCACTGAGGTGTGCTTACTGCTTCCTTGTGTACAAGAGTAGAGAATAACTAAATCAAACCCATGGCAAAATCCCCAGTCCCGTGTACATGGTGATCAAGGGGAATTTCGGGGCTTGCTGCACCTCATATAAGACAATAAATCTACTTATCCTGCATAAAGGTCCTGAATACAAACACAGTAATGTGCTGAAATTCTCCTCCAGCTCTCCTGTGTTTTAGCCAGCGCATTAACAAATATTTAACAAGTCAGAAAAAAAAAAGACAGAAAAAATTAATAGGATTTAAAAAACATCTGTAAGTACTTAAAGAGCAGCTTACAATCAATTAAATACCTCATAAACATGAGAACATAAACAACATCAAAAAATTCCTGCATATTATAAAATGATTTGCTGCAGAGTGGCTTGCGTGAAGAGATTAGATATGCTTTGCAGCATAAAACATTATTCTGTAAAGGCATTATGTTTCAGCAAACACACCACGCTAATTGTATTAGAGGAAGTTCAGGTGAAGCATAATTCCTGGATTAGAAAATTGAAGACACAGTTTAAACAATATATGTTGGTCAGACTGCTTGAAATTTGCTGCCAGATCTTAAATAGGATTTTTTTTTTTTACATTGATTGAGTTACTGATTTTTTTTTTTTTGATAGACTGTAAGATCTGTTTTTTAAAGGTACTAAAATTTTAAGCAATTTTAAGCAATATAATGGACTATGTTACTTATATGAAAGTGAGAAACATATTTTGTAGTTATTTCAGATATTTAAACAAACCATCTAATTATAGAGTTGAAAACTGTTTCTAACGTTGTTGATATTCTAAATATATTCCCCACTGGCAGGCTGTTTTAATCTACTAAATTATTTCTCAGATCTGAAAATAATTAACACATACTACAGGGTACATATGCAGAATACAAACACCATAATAATTCAGAATATATTTTTGGCCAACAATGGATACGATCCACAGCTAAATGCCAGAGCCGGGCGATGTATAGTCTGTGTTGGTGAATATTTCAAGCAGTTGTGTGTGGCGTTTCACACACAGGTGCAGAGTGGGAGTTTGCGTGTGCCAGCACTTAGCCTTGGTGGTTTCAGATGAGCCAGCATTAGCAACCTATAACTTTTTAAAAGAAAGCCCCCACTGCATCTGCCCTCCTATAACCAAACTTCATCTCCAGCCTTCTCAGATGGAGAAGGAATAAAAATCTACAAACACTATGAAATAATCCGTTTTTATTAAGTTAGCAGTACTGACTGTAGGAGCCATAGGCTGCAAAGAAGAAAGTCCCCCCACCCCTATTTTTTTGCCAGGGACCACATGCACAAAGACAACACTGAGCCTCCCTGCAGAGAAAACCCAGACTTTGTCTTGTCAAAACGATCCTGATCTGGTTTTGTATGACAAGAACCTACAATAAATAAAAAAAAAAGATCAAACATGAGAAAGAGAAGAAAAATGGCAGTCACCCTGGGAGGAAGCTTCCTAGCGAATGATAAATTGGAAAACGGACATACAGAACATGCCAACATACATTTTTAATGGCCCAATTGCTCAATTAATTCTTTCCCTTTTCCCTTTTTAATGTGAAAATCGTCATAATTCCTCCCAGATTAGTATAGATACAGGCCGACAGTCTCTCCTGCTCAAGGTATTTGCAGGACATAATTCATTCATAAAGCCGTAATGCACTCATCTATCATCTGAAATTTTTTTTCTTTTTTTTTTTCCTTTTCCTCTCCCCCTCTCCCGTTTGTGCTTGGGGCTCTCGCTGAGTCTCTGGGCACTGATGTATTAGCTGGCATATGCAAGCTATGAATTATCAACTGAAAGGAGTCAATTATCCACTCTAAAAATGAGTGTCTGGGCACCAATAGCCTGAGGGGCCTTTTTTGTATTTACGAAATGATTTCATGGCAAGTAGAGGTGTGTGTGGAAGGGGGATTGAGGGGGGGGAGAAGCGAAAGGGTATTTTTTTTTCCCTTTTTCCTTGGGTCCACCCCTTAACAAGAGCAAGGCGAGAAAAAAATTAAAACAAAAGGAACATTTTGAACTTTTAATGCAATAATCCATTTTTACATGCACCGACTTGTAAGAGTGATTTCAGCTGGCTGGGAAGGAGACTCGTCTGGTGGCCATATTGCCTGGGCTTCTCCTCCTCTATCTGGTCTCAGCTCAGCCTTCAATCAAACCCGGAGCCCTGGCTGACTTCAGCTGCTAATAGACTGGATAGGAAATGGGATATTGGATAGTTTCTTGGTCCCCAGTCACTGTCTGTGTGCCTTGTCATCTCCGCAGACATTGATTTCTCCCTCTTTTCCCCCCCACCCCCTGCTCTGCTAAGGGGCTGTGGTCCACCAAGAGGTAACACTGCATCAGCAAACCTCGCGTTGAGTTACGCTTAGGGAAATGAGGTCATTAGACGGAATTACAGCAGGTTTTGATAGCTCAGTAATAGGTTTTAATGATGGAATTTAACATAGGACCCCCACTAGGGACAAGGCTGATATACATCCAGACAGGTCACTTAATAAACCTCCACTCAGCACTTGAGTTGAGGAATTTAGGAGGCTCTGAAAACACAGCCCTTCTTAACCAAGCCAATACATCACTGGCAAGTAGTCTCTTTGGAAGGCTTTTTATTGTTATTTTTGAGGTGTTTGATTGACTTAAAACACATCGTTTCTTTAAATATGCACATTTATTTTACCAGATACATTTTTGAGGAGGATTTCTTTAGGTGGCAGATGTTTTTCTTAGACGTGAACAGTCTGTTGTGCTCTTGGATGTTAAAGAGCTCATCTGGTGGTGCGGTAAATTGTTTGGAAATTTGAAGAGCTTAGCTGGCCTTTAATGTATTTGTTACTGACAGGTAAATTGCAGGTTAAGTGCAAAAGCAGCATTAGCTGAGGAGTCCTGGCTTCCACAAATCTACCTTGGCCTCTAATCTGAATACAAAAGGAAGGAAGGAATTAAATCTGACCCCTCGAATGTGCTGTTCACTCAATCCCAGACTTACTTAGTAAGCTCCTTTAAGGTGCTTTCTGTTTGTTCTGGCCTCATCTCAAGCAGGTACAAGAATGCCCACAAAAGAGAACTCTTTACAGGTAGCGGAGTGGATCAAAGCCAGAGCCATTGCTTTGTATGTTCCAACAATACCGGAGGGGTAGGCTTGAGGCTCTCTTGAAGGGCAGTTCATTCAATTTGTTCTCCGAAGGCTGTAATACCATGGTAGCTGGTGCAGATCTGCACACCCCCCAAGCACAGCAGTTTCATGAGAACCACCAAGCCTCATGCCAACTGGCAGGTCATTTATGTGCTACATCAGTCCTCATATCAAACTCCGTGGAGGTGTCTATAGCCACAATTCCCTGTCCAGGGGGGTGAAATCTGAAGTTTGCTGTATAGGAACTTCACAGCAGGGTGTCGCTGAGTGAAGGACACTGTGGTTGAGCTATGGAGATGATACATGGCTTGTAACTACCATTTGGCCTTTGCTTGATGGATTTTGAACCTTAGCTGCAAACACCTGTGTTAACAACTGCAACATCCTCTACACATTGTGAACGAGGGTCTTGAAATAGAAAAGGTGAGAAGAAAAGGTGTAGCAGATGGGGACAGTCTCCCAGGACATGGAAGATGAAGATTTTATTGACTGCTCCACCAACACATTTGTCTATTACAGATTACTCAGCTGAAGGGAATCTTCAAAAAGCAACCAGGTGATCTGCCTGCGTTGTCTCCACATTTCATGGAAAAGGAGAGAGGCTCTTCCGGGAGGTACTTCAGAACCAGAGTAGACATCTATCCATCAAAGTCAATGAGAGATGTCTCCTTCATGGTGTTTGATGTTCAGTTTAAACTAATTTCTAGGCTTCTTTCACAAGGAGGCTGATTTGATGAAAGACTGTGGTGAGCTGACCCAAGCTCACCTTGAAGCATGTGCATACTTCACTAGCAGGGACACTGGCTTATGGTTACCTGCAATGGGTCCCACCACCCAAAACCGTCTTCCCCCCGATTAAGATCTTCCATATAGGCATTCAGTGGGTCCAGGAGCAGGGGACCAGGGCTGTCCTCCCTGCTGACATGGACCTGGTCTCTGCCTTTCTTTGGCCTTCAGTAACCCTACACACAAGAGGACGACAAGTGCTTTCATGGATGTTTTGAATTAACCAGATTTGTCTTTGTCCCTCTTGCTGTTACTACCTGCTAGCAAACCCCCCCACCACAGATTTTTCTTTTTTTTCCATTTTTCTTGAACAAAGGTGTCATAAGTGGTTTGGCAGCTCAGATGATATTTGCTCCAAGAGTGAACTATGTGGGCTGCAGAAAGCTGTCTGTTTAATTTTGAAATCCCTGATCAAGCCAAGAATCAAGGCCTGGAACAAAGAAGAAACTGCCACTTCTTGGCAAGAGGGTGCTGATTTACAAAGGGCATCCTTCAATTATTTAAGGAGCAGTCAGCAGTGCCATAACTTTAAGTATGAATCAAGTGGCATGACTGAAAAATTTGTCACAGTGTGTTAGATCAATGGTAATTACCTTACTGACATGAGTACTGTTATTATTTTACAGGGCTGCAAACAGGATCATGGACGTGAGGAAACACAAACTGCACTGTGATCAATACTCTCTGAAATATGACTCTCCACGGCCCAAAATGGAGTTTTCAAGCCAGGCAAACCATTATAGACTGATTCTCTCTCTCTCTGCCTTTAGATGGATACCCTGAAGTAAAACACAGCAGCAATTGGTCAACTTGTTTCTGGCTTTGAACAGGCAAATAGTCACTTACTATTTTTAAGGACAACTGTGTGCAAATAAAAAGTCTGTGCAGCCATACTCCGGGTGAAGACAGAGCTGTGGAGGGGACATGGGGAAGGAGGACTCTGGCTCATGTTGTTTAAAACCAAAGACTAATATCTCTGCTGCAGCACACATTTAGCATCAAAAGTTTTCAGGTTCTCCTCCACCTCTGATTTCAAAGGTTGATGGGACTCCTGATCATTTGGCACCACAGACGGGATCTACGGGATGTGAAACCTTTCCTGTATTTCCTCTCTGGATAGCAGTGCAATGCGATGGGTGCCATGTCCATTGGTGGTTAAAGGGAGTCGTGCACTTTGCTGCAGTGTTTGAAGAGATGGCTGTGGCCAAGTTGGGCACCAAGTATAAGGTGGACAAACAGGTTGGCTGAATAGAGGGCAACAGACGGTGGATGTAGCATCTGAAGCAGTCATCTGTCTTCAGTCAAGGCCACTGAGGGCTGCATTTCCACTGACTGAGGACATTGTGTCTGGCACATCTATAGACACGATGCACAGCTGTCCATCAAACAAAGTGTACACAGGACCATCAGTGTACCACCCCAGGAACATGTTTGAACTCTGGTGCTTTTTTGGGGTTACTTGCTAGTAGAGTGTCCACAGCCTTGCCAAACAAACATTTACATATTCTCCTTAGGCAGCTTCTAGCAGAAGGGATGGACTTGCTAAACCTATGAATAAGAACTTGCATAGCTTACATGAAGGAGATGAAGAGTGCTCAACTAGAGACAAAACGGATGTACATGGGATATGTTTGCCAAGGCGAATGGGTGACCTGGCACAGACCAGCATGAAGGATGCCACGACGACGAGGAGGTTAAGTGAGAAGAGTCTATGGCAATGGAGCAGGAAAGGAAAGAGGAAGAGACTTGCTTGAGGTACGAAGAAGTCATTGTCCGTGACGACGGAGAAGAGAGCTTGCTGAAAGGTCAGCTCTGGTGGTGAAGCTGGGAGTACTATTTTGGCCATACGGGTGCATGGCAGACAGACAATATCCCAAATACTGTGACTAGGCACTCACAGAGAGAGGAGTGAACGACCAAGACCCAGCAATGGCAGATCAGAGTTGAGAAGGTGACCTGAAAATCAATCACTTAGAGATAGCCAATAAGTGGATATAAAGCACTATGTTACCCTGTGAAGAGGTGGAGGAAGAGAAGGCCAAAAGCGAAGGCCACCAGCAGAAGATGGGAATATTGCATCTAACTCAGGGCCTGCAAGCACACTCCTCACCCTAAAATGTGAGCACGTAGCAATCTGACAACAAATGAAAATTCAGTACTGCTGGCTTCCATATTTTGAATAAATCAAATTGTTACCATGCTGCCCAAAATCTAAAAGATCATTTATAAGACAATGAAAAGTACAAAAATAGAGAATCCTACTTGTGAATATCTGAATTTCTGACATTCCTGTTTTAATTTGACTGCTGTTAGCAAGTCTTGGTCTTCTTAGCAGGAAGGCTAAAGCATGTCTTTGGGTTAATTTAGTGTTCTTTTGTCATCTTAGTGTGTCTTGTTTGAATTCCAGAATGCCGTAAAGAATGGGTTGCATCCAGGAAAGTCTTGTCTCATTCATGTTTCATCCCCTTTTTTGTGTGTGTGTTGAGAAGATGAAACAGTTGAATGGCATTTGGTGCTAGGACATTATCTGATGAGAAACAAATGTTGAGTGCAGTAGGCAGCAGCTAAAATGAGCAGTGCCTCTTGTGAGGTGAATAGTTCAGAAGTGGCTATGTATTATTTTGGAAAGGGTCACAAATTAAGTTGTAAATTCATGTACACCTTAAGTTGTGACCTCATAAAAATGATCAATGGTTAATGGTGCAGATAACAGGATTCATAAGGGAAATTTATTGGCCACTTTTGTGAAATAAATATATTTATACCATACCAGTGGGAAATAAAAACACATCAATAAATCATATTATATCTACAACTATACTAATAGCATGAGTAGCTGTAGGTATAACCAACATTTTTAGACCTGCAGACATCCCCTCTGGCATGGTACAAATATAATACATGTTAGCAGCAAAATGTGCTTCAGTAAGAGATAGCCATGTATATCCCACTTGTGAGTTATCTAGGCAGGCACTCCTCATGAATTATAGTCCCCCCTCAAAACAGGAGCTGTGGAACAGAAAAATAGATACTCCACAACCATGTAATATGAGTCAAATACAAAAGAGCAGTGGCAGAACAGGCTTGTAATCATAGAATCATAGAATATCTCAAGTTGGAAGGGACCCCTAAGGATCATTGAGTCCAACTCCCATCGAGTCCAACAGATGTGCCTGCCGGTTCAAAACAAGGTGATCCCTGCACGTTCTAAGCAGAAGCAGATCTGGGCAACAGTACTCATTTCACTGCTGAGTTTGCACCAGTTTTTATTTTCAGCTGGCTACCAGGGTAGGATCAAGGTAGGATCTTGCATGGTGTCCTACAAAACTGTGTCCTGGCTGTGTAGGACTCTGCACTTTGCTGGGGAGCGACAGGGTGGAGGTTCAATTTTCCTAGGAGTCCTCAGGCAATTTTCCCGTGTTCCAAGGAGCTGCAAGGTTTGCCTGGTACTGTCTTTGGCTTTGACAGGGTCTCCCAACAATGATGTTCTCATTAGAGAATCAAATCTCACCTTGACCTTCTCACTGCACCCACAAGCCCAGAGCATCAAATTCACATTAAACACCAACAAAAGCACGTTGCACAGTCAAGTCTCCTACACAAAACCCGTTCTCCGGTTTCAGGCTGGGAGTGCAGTGTCCTCATGGCAGATCTACAGAGTCTTCACAAGGTTTCCACCTGAACTTCATGCTCCCAAACCTCAGCTCACCCTTGTTTCAGCATAGCTTGCTGGTTTGTGCCAGGCACCAGGCTCTGAGCTGGATGGGGTCTTCTGTATAGGTACAGATGCCATTCTGCAGCTGGGCTGGAGTAGACATTTGGGTAGGGCAATATCCGACCAAGAGGTAAGTACATGCAATACCATGTGGCTCCCACAAGGCACATCCTAAGCCAAACTGCGTTGAAATCCATGAAAAAAACGTGTTGGATTCAGCAGACTCTGGAACCGACTCATTTGGAGAGCTCAGGTCTCCAGTGCCACATTGTTATATCTCTCCCCAGCACCAAACTCACTCGGCATCAGATCAAATCAAACACTTCTTTCAGCTATCTGCATTTTTTCAGTGAATATCAGCTTTTGCCATGTGGTGATAAATTCACGCTGTAATGTGATGTGTAGCAGTATGCTGCATTGGCAGCATGGAGAGATGTATAACAAAAAAAATCAAATACGGCCTAAATTGTTGGATTTGTATAAATTTGGGAGGTCATTATTCAAACACCAGCATGCTTGAGTTTATGAAGGAAGAAAAAGACTCTTTTCCACTAGCAGAAAATAATAAATTATGCTTGTGTTTTTTACGTATTTTCAGCTAAGCTGCCTTCTTTAAGAAAAGTAGTTATTAATTTGATTTCCAAATGTATTTTTCATTGTGTATTTTATCATCTTTAGTCCAACAGAATTTTCTTTAGAAACAACACATTATTGTGTCAGAAGAGGAGGAGGGTAAGAATACACCAGGGAGCCTTTTAGAAATGTTTAAGTATTAATTTATTTCATGATGAATTTTCCACTGTCATTTTCTTAATAGCATGCACATGAAATAATCATGTCTTAAAATGCTCTGTAATTGAAGGACATTTTGATTTCCTGATGACTGAGGGAATCCTGCTTTGAACCTTTATGACTTAAGGATGTAAGAACCAGGCTTTCTTTTTTTTTTTTATCTTTTAATTTATGTATGTCTTTCCTCTGATAGTCTGTTGGAATAATTTCATTTAGTGAAAATTTTCACACGTATGGACTTTTCCTTTCGGATGAGAACAAATCCTGATATGTCCCTCACTGATGCAGAGCGAGGACACTGTAGGAACTGCAGCTCTTACCGGTTGTACTTTGATTTACAGGGGGTTTTGAGGTCATTTGTAGGCAGATTGGTAACAGGGACAACTTCAGCCGCTGGGTTTTGACTGAAGTAGGTAAAAGCTCTGCTTTGTCCTGATGGGGTCTCTGTGGTCACCCACCTGCTGAGGGGTGACCTGCGGCTGCAGACATCGGGGTCCAGCTCAGGAGGCAGAGCCAGACGAGAGCCCTTTTCCCAGCCTGTTTCGGTTCTCTGTTGCCCAAGCTCCCATGCCAGTGGGGTGAGCCGACGGCTGGGCTGATCAGCTGAGCGCAGGGGACATGGTGCAGGGTACACCGATGGAGATATACACTGGCCCATGTGGCTCTCAGCTAGCCCCTGGCATACCTATGGAGCCGAAGTCAAGAGCCACTGCGAAGCTCTGAGCTGAAAATCTGAATACAATCCCCTGGCACCCTGTCCCACCTTGCTCCCCAGAGCCTAAGGGCCAAATCTAGCTCCTGGGAGCCCCTTCGCACCCACAGCTCACCCAGGCTTTGGGGGCTGCAGGGAATGGGATGGCCATCATGACTCCAGAAAGAGGAAACTGAGGCACAAGAGTGGGACTGACTTGTCCCCTCTCACCCACCAGCCAGCAGCAGAACTGGAGGTAGCAGAGCCAGTGAGAGGTTTTGCAAGCCCATAGTTTAGAGGTTTTCCCCAGCCAGGTCTCTTCCCATCTCAGGGCTTGGCTTTCATCCCCATCGAGCCCCCTGCACCCTGAATTCACCTCTCCTCCCTCTCACCTCACACCGGTGGGAGAGGAGGAAAGACGGGGGGCTCAGGGAGGCAGGGGAAGCACCGCTTGCTGGGAAGAAAAAGAAGATTTATTAGTGTTTATCCAGAAATACCAGCTAGCCTGCTGCTGATCCAACTGAGCCCAGCAGGCTGCAGATTGGGGATTTGCACCGAGCCCGTTGAGCGCCAGGCCATCCATCACGGTCGGGCAGGCCGGGGGTGCGTGGAGGAGGGGGTGCCCCCAGCCCAACTCCCCGCGGCTCCCACCCCGCCGGCACCCTCCGCTGCTGCCTCCCTCTCTCCCGCTCCCCATCTCCGGCTGGCTCCGGACTGCGTCACGCAATCATTTTTCTCTCTTGGACTCGCTGAAGCAAGCGAGACATGTCAGTGCCTGATGAAACCCCATTTTCACTGATTAGCTCCCTTAAAAATATTCCATTTATCAGTGCCAAGATTTAAGTACTTCCCACTTGCAGGCAGCCAAGTGTGTCTTGTTGACTATGTAGCACGGCCATTTACATCGGCACTGGCAATGTTACAGCAAGTGCTAATGTCCCCTCGCCCCCCGCTCTCCCCTCCACCTCCCCCCGCAGCATCTCCAGGCCGGCAGAGCTTAGACCTGTTTTATTGCAGACCTGTCCTCCTCATCTGTGGGAAGAAGAGAAAAGGAGGAGGGAGGGAAGGGGTTGGGGGGGGATAAAAAGACACCTCTGATGTGTCTCTCTCTTTTCTGCGGGAGTCATTTGCAAAGTCATAAATTTCAATTTCCTCCTCCCCTGTTCTATTATTACCTGGGCCTCAAACAAGTTTTACACTCATTTATTCCCAAATAGAAATGCAATTTCCTCAGCAAATGATACCTAGCTAGAGCTCCATTTGTGTTCCACCAAGAAGACTTTTTTTTTTTCCTTCTTTGTATTCTTCCCCTGCCTTTTTTTCTTTTAACACCTTTATTTGCATCTCATCCTTTGGGATGGTGTGTGTGTGTCCCCAGCTCCCATCCCCTGCCTTGAAGGGCCATAAAGAGGCAAGTCATTTCACCTTCTTTCCCAACATCCCACCTAAGGTTTCCAGTGTTCAGGAGCCGGCAGACTGAAGGACAGGATTTGGGACATACATTTTTATTTGTGAATGACAGAAAAAGATGGAATTTTGGAGAAATATATAGAACCAAGGCCAGCTGAATTTCTCAGGGGTGCTGGTAAAAAGTGTTAAATATTTTTTGGAGCCCCACCTCAGGTGAGAGGCAGCAATTACTTCATTTACATTATCTAAGCATTCGTACCTAGCCCCAAAACCCAGCAAATACAATGAGAACGGAAAAAAAACGATCACACTGTGGAAATGAGAAAGTCCAGTGTGTTGGGAAAATTTAGCAAGAAGGGGGTAGGTGGGTGGTTCTACAAAAGACATATGGTTTCTGGGAAACAGTCCACCTACTGGAGTATGATGCCACAGCTGTTTAAGTGTAGGTCAATAGAAATGCAAAAAGAAATTAAAAAAAGAAAAAATGGTTGCAAAGGGGTTAAAGATCTGATAGATAAAGCTCCTTCTTTTGTTTGCTTTGGGCCATATTCTTGTAGCGATAATCACGGGCCAGAACAGAAGTCACACAAGCGCTGGGAGCTCGTGGTTGAAATGTTCAGGGGAATTGGCTGACCCTAAAAGTAAAAGCCAGTAATGAGGGTCCCCCAGGGCAGACGGCAACTGCTGCATGTGTTTGTTGTCCACAGGTCCTTAGGCAGCTCCTGTGAATGGGGCTGTTGAAGTCAGCTCTTGAAGGAAAGGTTGCCTGTTGTAACTTCAGGAGAACACACCCAGACCTGTAAAATAGGATGAGCTTAAAGAAAGTATTACCTGTGGAACTAATGAACTGGACATGAATGGTAGGAACTGGAGAGCTGGAGAGTCTACTATGAACACTGTAACTGGCTCTCTGCTGTGAATGTCCAGCTCCTGGGCAGGACCTTATGCTGGAGGGTCTCTGCCTGTCTTGCTGGAAGCAGGAAGATTGCTACAGGGTATCATCTCCACAATCCCTTTGGGACTTTGGAGGTTCAAAGGGATTATTCAAGATCTTGTTAGAGCCCAGATCCCAGAGTCGATTTATCTTTTGTTCTCTCTGTTAACAGATCAGTGAGCCCAGCAGTCTCCCTTGAACAGTCCGCACCACCTGCGTGGGGTTTCTTAGGGGCTGCAGCATCCAGCTCGGGTGATGCTCTGAACCTCCAGGCAACAAGTCTTGATGTGACAGATGCCTAACTTCACCTTGAGGCAATTGGTTCCTGGGCTTGACTGAGATGCTTGTTACATGACTTTGAAGCTGGAGTCACTCCACTGATGTCAGGACTTTACCCTGGAATTATTCCAGCACAAACAAGGGCCAGATCTGGCTTATTCCGAACATTCCCTGTGGACAAGTGACTTGCTGAGGAAGTCTGATTTTCCTGCTAGTGCCAAGGTAGTGGCTTAGCTGTGAATTCACCTTTAGGTCTGTCTCTTATTTTCTGCTACCCACCAGCTCAGCAAACTTACACAAGAGCAAACCTTGTTTACTGAAGACCTTCTGGAGCAAGTCCTATTCAGCATTTATTTTTCTTCTATTCGTCACTTATTTTGCACACTGCTGAAAGTAAGTACAAGAAATACCCAAGCTGAGATCCCATCACACTGACGTTTTAACTGATTGTGCAAGACCTAAATCCCAGTGCCACTGTTCATGGAAACAACAGATAAATATTTAGGAAATGAATAGAGAAAATCAGCCATCCTTTAACTTCCCTTCTCCAGCACTAGATTTCCCAGCCCAAGATTAAGAGCCTAGGAAATACTAAAGGCTAAACATCGAGGAGATTCCTTTCATTGGCTCATTGGCGTCCTGACATTTCTGCTGAAAATAGAGCGGTCTCATAGAGGAGAACAGAAAATGCCCAAGCCAACACAGCAGGAATCTGAAAACCAATATAGTCTTATGGCTTTTGGCATGTCGCAAGTGACATAGTCAGCCACTTCCCTAATACAGGATAATATTGCTCTATCTGCAAGAATGTATGGGGGAAACATTGCACTTAGCACTGAATTGGCTTCATGCTGGCTCAGCATGGAGAAATAAATCTGTATGGGGATCTCAGCCTTGGGTCCCTAAAGGGGCTCACGGGATGGGAGGATTTCACTGTGGAGAAGACCCTCGGCTTTTCAGAGATGAAGCTGCCCTTGCTGCATTCATGGGTCTGAGTGCAAGTGTTACATGGAGTGTTGGTGAAGAAGGCAGCAAGAGAAGGTGAGGCTTGCAGGTAACGGTAACATCTTTTATTATACAAGTAGTTACCTTGCCTGTGAAGATGTTACTTTCTCCAGTAATCTCAGCTGAGCTCAGGAATCGGCTGGCCTCATTCTGCAAACCAGTCTCATTTGACATTTCTGTGATTTGTTCAAATCTTCTGCATGGGAGTTGCGTGTGAAGGATTAAACAGCCTCAAGCCAAAGCTGGAAGAGAGAATAAACAGGCAGGACAAAAGTGCCCTGGATTTTCTTCCCTGCACCTGTCTGCAGGACATTGACCCAAACCAAAGTCCTTGTAAGAAGTTCTGGAACTAACCTTCAGGAGTAAGATTTCCCCATGTAGGGCATGACCCTGGGACTCACCTCATTCCCAACAGCCCAAAAAGGAAGCGGAAGAATGGGGTCAGACCTCAGCTTGCCCCCAGGCACCAGGAACCAAGCACAGGCAAGGTGTCTCTTGCTTCAGGCTTCATAAGGGATACTTGGTTCGTGCAACAGCCCATGCTTGTCTTCTTGTGTAACTGGTTCCATCTTCACTTTAAAAATGGCCAAATAGGAGATGCTGTTTAACAAAATCCACTTCAGAAAAGTATTGAGCATATTTAGCTCCTGCTTTGACTCTTGTATTCGTCAGTGACTCTATTGCATTCAGCACAATGAGCCTGGCAGATACTGTGCAAGAAAATTACAGATACTGAACTAGACCATGTTGGCTAATGCACTGCATGGGCAGCCTGGATATCCCTGCTATAAAAATATATATAAAATATCAATATATAAAATATCAATATATAATTATAAAAAATTAAAAATACATAACATATCAAAATCAACAGTAAAACCCAAATCCATCAGCCCCATCTTCACCACTGTCCCTACCTTGAATTTGAAATATTTTAGAAGACAAGGAGCAATGACTTTCTTTCCACCTGACTCCTCACCATGCACCAGCCTCCACCGGATGGGCACGGTATTGGTCCATCCGTCACTTCCCTGCTTCTGATGCCCCGGCCATTTTGACGGTGCAATCATCACAGCGCTGTGCAGAGATTGCTGACAGAGCAAAAGGCATTAGGGCTGCTGAGAGAAAGTTGGACCAGATTCAGCTCTCAGCTGCTCTGCTCAGCATCCTCTTCCTCAGCCAGGAAGCAGCATCCTGCAGGCGAAGCCACACACATTTCCTAAATAACAATAACCCATTAGCAACACGCGGCTGTGTGAGGATTCAGGGCTACCATCAGAGACACAAGGACTGTAGGGATAGGGGGGGACCCTGACGTTCAGCTGGGAAGAGGCAGAGAAGGAGGCTCTATCCTGTCTGTCACTCACAGAACAACCAGCTTTACAGTCTGGAAAGGAGGAGGTTGGTAGCTTTAATGTAGATTTACACCTATTAGCTTGTCCACTTATTTTCAAAATCCCTTAGAAGTCATGAAGTTTAGTGTGACACATTTATTTACAAAGCTAGTAACGACAAAAATGAGCTGTGCAGCAGCTCCATTGAGCACAACACTAATAATTGACAGGGCAGTCCATATTGTGAAATAGAGGTGAACAGAATGGATTTTGTCAGATATTAAACTTGACCAGAGATGAAGGTGGCTATTTTGTTAGTAAGCTCTGAAGGGGAAATGACATGCACCCACATTTATGCTGCTATAACACTGCTGGTTTTAGCTTCTATGAATCTCATTTTTCGTCCATAGCTCTGAAAGGGCTTTACAAAGAAATCACACTGAGGACCAGAAACCAGGTTACTTAACTCCTAGATCGACGTGCAATCTGTTGAACCACATTTCTTAAACACTTCAGCCTTGTTGTCTATCTTGGCTGCACAGCGCTGTCCTTATCACAGGTCTTGGAGTATTTGGTGAATCATTTAGATAGGCAGATGGACAGAAGGTTTAGAAAAACTATGTTAGGCAGCATTTGTTATACTCAGGAGCATACAGAATTTTGCTTGTCTTTGCCGGGTTAAATCACAACAAGGAGCAAGGGTCTGTCTTCTCAGCAGGCTTCTGGGATGATGAGAAGAGCCCTGGAGCCCAGACTGAGTTTGAGGCTGCTGTGATCCGGCCTTTGAGAGGGACACTGGCACCAGTGAGACACTGGACTTGGGCACTGCAGTGCTAAACTTTTCAGTCTCCCCTTATTGCTGGATTCATCCTTATCTATTCCCGGCATGCATTTGTCAGGCAGCCACACCCCCACCCTTGACCTCTGCTGCTTATTCTGCTCGGAAGGACCATGAAGTCTGTCTGTCTCCAGCTGTGTCCCCACTTTCAGATGGGCAGTGGGCTTGAGACCTGATGCTTGCCTTCCACCCACATCATCAGCCCAGCGAAGCATGGGCACAGCAGATCTTGGTGTGACCGCTGATGGTCTGCAGTATTTTCAGCTCAGTCAGTGCCCAATTCATCTAGGCCGAAGGGACATGTTTGGGCCCCAGCTCAGCTCTCCTCCCTCCAGATCACTCTGCAGCTCCAAGGTGAAGCACCTGTTTGTTGCAGACCTTGAGGCTTGCCATACTGATGCAGGGCGAGGCTGGCCTTCAGAGCAAGATGCAAACACAAGTCTGTCCAGCCTCCAAGCATAAAAAGCCTCCAGACACTGGCACAAAAGACATATCATTAGTATGGCAGGTGACGATGCTAAGAAATCTCAAGCTATCCCATGTGAAAATTGCAGAGTAGGTGCCCGTGGCAAGAAAGTTAAGATAAGGTTGGATGGAGCCCTTGAAAATAACAAGAACTGAGATTTAGCTAATCTTCACTAAATCCCTGAGGGATCTGGGGAGCTGTTATTTTCTTCCTTTGGGTTTTGTTTTCCCTTCCTTTAAGCTTATAAACAAAAAATAAACACTTTCTCTTCTTTTGCTCCCCCTCCTCCAGAAATCCATAATGTTGTAATTAAAATGTCATAGTAAGACCACTCAATATTTATCAAAAGTCAGATGCTGGCAGGTACAGTTTGGGATCCAGATCCAAAGCTAGCATAAACTGTCATAGCTAATGCAGGTTACCTAATTTACACTAGGAAATAATTTGGCCTGAGGTTTCACATTTTCTTGTCCACCCCTGAATATACAAAGGCTGGTTCAAAACTGTGTTTTCAGAAGTTTCCTGTGAGTATGTATTGGCACAAGAGCAATCAAAAATTCCTGATATTTCATGAGGGTTGCACAGCTGCAGTTTCCCTCTGCAAGAGGGAAGTACAGTTTCATTTACAACATCTGTCCTTTTAAATGGAGGAATAATACTTGTCTTCATTTTGGTTTACTTATCTTATTGCTGTTGTCAACAGATACTTGCAGATTGTGGCTCAGTATTTATTGTTCACCCAACCATTGCACTTAGGCAAAATGCCGCTTAATACGCTCCGTAAAGAAAGTTTACCCATTTGGCTCATGGTGCTGTTAATTTGCATATCATTACCATCTCATTAGATTTATGGCTCTGATCGACTACTTCCACCATGCTGTTACTCTATGCTGGAAATCTACAGGCTTTTCTTAATGCTCTGTATCTCTGAAATTCCTCTTTTCTTTCTGTCCTATTTTCCTTTTTATTTGTCAGAAGATTTTGTGCAGAAAAGTATATTCAAGGCTGGGGAATTCAGCACTAAGTGCTCACAGGGACAGTAAAGAGAGATAAGAGAGTCAGAAAAGACAGACAGAAATACGTGTCCGATGATGATGTGTGGCCCTTTTCAGTTACAATTTAGGAAAGCACCAGCCACTTGTAGGCCCTCATTTTCCTTTGGGGCTCATTCTTTCTTCCAGTGATGGATCCCCCCAAAGGTAATATTTTGGCTCAGGTATCCTTTAAAAAAACGCTGATACAACAGGTCAGTGACAGCAATCTCAAAGCAAACGTTCATGCCAGCCAAGCCTGGCAGCCAATATTCGCACTAGTGAACAGGTGCTCTTATTTAAAATATTTGTAGTCATTTAATTCTTTGTGTCTCTGGTGATCACATACAAGTGATTCACACTGCACAGTCTGTCCCTGAAGAGCCCGTGATGATCATAATTCAAACAGATCTATTACCTTTTAGCTTTCGAAATGTAATTATAATCCAATTAATTAGGTACTCTCAGTTAATTCTGGGTTTCTTCCTCCAATCTCAGTCTATTGCCATATGAAACTAATGGCTGTGAGTCCTTAAGATCGCTTGCTATTAGTGCTCATTCTTCAGCAGAGGCTAATAAAGTCAGGCATGTATTTGGTAGTCAGAGTGAGGAAGCGATCCTAGCATTTTTTTTTCACATGATGTTCAAACAAATTTTGCATCCCATTTCGACTTTCTGTGATTTTATTTCATTCTCTTTTCTGTGCAAAACACTTTTCTCAGGAGTCATAATGGGTTAAGAAGAAAGGACAGAAAAAAAAGCTGTTCCATTATGCTGCATCAGTTGCTTAACAAAACAGGCTCTGTTCCCATTAACCATGCCTGAAAGACAAAAAGCTCCAAGCTCCGCTGGAAGAGCAGCATATGTAACGTCAGGTGAGAGCACGGAAAGGCAGTAGATGGTTTCCACTGTAGCTAGAAGGGCAGAACAACCCCTCATTCCACCTGAGGAGGTGACCCAATTAAGTAACAGGGAGGTAAAATGGTAAAGGACAAATGTATAGAAAAAAGATATTAAAAACTTTCTTTCATAGAATCATATAGAGTCATAGAATCATAGGTTGGAAAAGACCTCTAAGATCATCAAGTCCAACCATCCACCCAACACCACCACGCCTACTAAACGTATCCCGAAGTGCCACATCTATACATTTTTTGAATACCTCCAGGGATGGTGACTCCACCACCTCCCTGGGCAGCCTGTTCTAATGCCTGAACACTCTTTCAGTACAGAAATCTTTCCTAATATCCAATCTAAACCTCCCCTGATGCAACTTGAGGCCATTTCCTCTCATCCTATCACTAGTTAGTTGGAAGAAGAGACCAACAACCGCCACACTACAACCTCCTTTCAGGTAGTTGTAGAGAGCAATAATGATACCCCCTCAGCCTCCTCTTCTCCAGACTAAACAGCCTCAGTTCCCTCAGCCGCTTCTCATAAGACTTATTCTCCAGACCCCTCACCAGCTTCACTGCCCTTCTCTGGACACACTCCAGCACCTCAATGTCCTTCTGGTAGTGAGGGGCCTAAAACTGAACACAGTACTGAAGGTGTGGCCTCGCCAGTGCTGAGTACAGGGACACGATCACCTCCCTACTCCTCCTGGCCACACTGTTCCTGATACAAGCCAGGATGCCGTTGGCCTTCTTGGCCACCTGGGACACTGCTGGCTCACGTTCAGCTGGCTGTCAACCAACACCCCAAGATCTTTTTCTGCTGAGCATCTTTCCAGCCACTCATCCCCAAGCCTGCAGCGTTGCATGGGGTTGGTGTGACCCGAGGGCAGGACCCGGCACTTGACCTTGTTGAACCTCATACAGTTGGCCTCGGCCCATCGACCCAGTCTGTCCAGATCCCTCTGCAGAGCCTTCCTACTCTAGAGCAGATCAACACTCCAACCCAGCTTGGTGTCATCTGCAAACTTACTGAGGGAGCACTCAATCCCCTCATCCAGATCACTGATGAAGATATTAAACAAGATTGGCCCCAGTACTGAGCCCTGGGGAGCACCACTCGTGACTGGCCGCCAGCTGGATTTAACTCCATTCACCACCACTCTCTGTGCTCTGCCATTCAGCCAGATCTTTATCCAGCAGAGAGTACACCCATCCAAACCATGGGCAGCTAGTTTCTCCGGGAGGATGCTGTGGGGAACAGTGTCAAAGGCCTTGCTAAAGTCCAGGTAGACAACATACACAGCCTCTCCCTCATCCACTAGTTGGGTCACCTGGTCATAGCAGGAGATCAGGTTGGTCAAGCAGGACCTGCCTTTCATGAACCCATGATGGCTGGGCCTGATCCCCTGGTTGTCCTTTACATGTCTGGTGAGCACACTCAGGATGAATCACTCCGTAATCTTCCCTGGCTCAGAGGTCAGGCTGGCAGGCCTGTAGTTTCCAGGATCCTCCTTCTGGCCTTTCTTGTAGATGGGTGTTACACTGGTGATCCTCCAGTCATCTGGGACCTCCCCTGTTCCTTCCTTTGCTTTTTCTGTCAAAGCTTTGATGAATCCTTGCCAAAACCCAGGATAAACCCTAAATGAAGCTCCAGGACTGGAATGTCTACACCCATGAGGAGGTAAACTTACTTCTCAAAAACAGCATGGTCACAAGCACCCACCTTCAGATACAGAGGGTGAACCATCCATGGTTCAGGGCCCCCATCACTTCAGGGCCCCCATCTGACCAGGTCCTGCCCAAGTCTAGCAAACACCTCAGTCAACTCCAGGCACCACAGAATGGCTTTGCAGCTCACAGAACTAGCATTCAGCCAGAGACCAGGGCAAGTGGGGTGTCTGCTTGAAACCGTCTCTCCACGGGCTGGCAAATTCTAATCCTTCAGCTATGTAAATGCACATCTACGCCTTCTCCAGCCTCACCAAAGTGTCTGCAGTCTCTGAGCCCCTGGGAATGGGTCATCTTGCAGCATTCATGAATAAACAGTGTGTAAATATGAATGGAGGAGCCATGTATCATCTCTGGTCTGCCTGTGACATCGGCCAGGTCACTTTATCCCTAAAGCTGCGATCTGCTCTGTTATCAGTAATTCTCACTAGATGTAGAAAATTACCAGCACTATAGGGCTTTGATTTTTACCTGAAGTTTCTGAAGGCTACAAAATAGAAGTTAAGAGCATTAAAATGCTTGGCTTTTCACTGAAATGTCTCAGTAAGGTCACTTGTTAATCATAACACATCACGCACTGACCTCCATCCAGCCACAACCTTCTGGCCACATCAGGTTTTAACGGAGAAGTGCTGGTCCTGGATTAAAATCATGGACATATTCTGTGCTGTAGCTATCTGTGTGGGCGTAGACATACACCTGAAGACCAGAACCTTGATCATAAATCAAACCATGAGGAGCAAAGGAAGTAATTTCCAAGTAAAACAGTATGAAGTTTTCCCTTCACTTCTTCCCTTCTCCTCTCCTCTCCTCTTCTCTCCTCTCCTCTTCTTCTTTTCTCTCTTTTCTTTCTTCTCTCTTGTTCTCTCTGTCTCTTCTCTTCTCTTCTTTTCTTTTCTTTTCTTTTCTTTTCTTTTCTTTTCTTTTCTTTTCTTTTCTTTTCTTTTCTTTTCTTTTCTTTTCTTTTCTTTTCTCTTCTTTTCTTCTTTCCTCTTCTTTTCTCTTCTTTTCCTTTTCTCTTCTTTTCTTTCCTCCTTTATTCTTCAAAATGCTGTGGAAAAGACCTTTATAAAGTGGGTGGAGGAGGAGGGCAGCAAGAGATAGCTCTGAGGTACATTTCAATCTGCATGGTTCAGGAAGGAAGGAATTTTCAATCTCCTCTCTATCATTTTCGATATCATTAATCCTGAACACTCCATTTTCCATGCTCGCCCGCCCAGGCCCAGAGAGTGAGCGACACATAAAGTGACACATATTCATCACTTCGCATTCGGCGCTGTGAAGGCTGTAATATAATATTAGTGTTGTGTTATCACTGTGTCTCTCTCACCAGCCTCGGCTGCAGCGACGGTAGATGACATGAATCGATCACCTGTGACATTTTTGATTTGGTGTCACTTTCCCCATTTCTGCCATTTGTTTTGGCAGTTAAGAGGTAATTGTGTGACATTAGCATGGAAAGACTCACTTTCCCGACCCCTCTTCCCAAGCAGGAAGTGGGGGATGAATCTCTTTTGTCTTGTTCCATGGGTTCAGAGAGGCTTGCAAGAGACACGGTATTTGCTGCAATCTCATTCCCAGGTGGCTCTGTACCCTTGCCTAAAGCCATCTGCAGATGCGACGTCTAAGCCAGGGACATCTCTCCTGCGGGATGCTGCTGAGCCACTCTCCTGAAGTGGGAAGTGCAGCAGGAGAAGGTGGCATTGTAAGACCCCAACAAGCTGTGGGTCCCTGATCTGCCAGGGTGAGCCAGGTGACTTTGGGTATGTCACTGAGTCCTCTCCGGGGCTGAGACACTGATTGCCCAGGCAGTTGCTGCTCGGTGAAGTGGCACTGAGAGGATCCTTGTTCAGGTCCAGACTGGGAACTCTAGGCACTTCCTCGCTCCACTGGAGTCACAGGACCTCATTCCTCCAGCTGCAGACCTGTCCCGTACAAACGATTAATAGCATCAGTAACTGGGGGAGGTAAACTCCATTAATTTGCACTGCAGCCCTGTAATAGTTTCAGCAACTGACCATGCCCCATCCCACACAAAAACTTGATTCTCTGCTCACTTCTCTCCTGAGCAGTACTTCTCTTGGGTCTGATTTGCTCCCACAATATTTCAGTGCACAGCGTGGACATAAACAGGGATAAAGAAGACAAGAACTTGCTCCAGAGTGACGAATACTAACACCTTTCACAGGGTGATAGCAACCAAATGTCCCAGATGGGCTGGGACAATCCTGTAATGGTGGGAAGCTGCCAGCATCCGCATAGAGATGTGCAAGACGCAGTCCATCCCAGATTTTTGGAAGGATGAAGGATTTTAGTCTTTTTACCTCAAAGCATGGCCTTTGCCTAACAAGCAACACATTATAAAGAAAAGCTTCAGTGCAGGACCTGCAGAGCTACAAGTCTCCAACCGCAACACACTTTGGTCATCCCAGCATTGGCCATCTTGTCATACACGCTTAGCTCTGGGAAGTCAATCAGTAGTTTCTGATGTTCCATAAAGGTGTCACACAAAGTTGCAAAATAGTTGGAATGGACCCCTGAATACTTAAACATACTGTGGTTGTGTCTCCAACTTTTCGTCAACTAGGTAATAGCTGGAGCTGCCACTATGTATGTGATGGACCATGCAGTGCGGTGGCAATGGGAATTTAGCTTTGACATCTGGAGCTTCTGCTCAGCTCTTTTCATTGCACTGTAGGAAGGGACCATACCTTGGTGTTGAATCAACTGGGCTGGACTCACAGCAGCACCCTTACAAGGAGCGTTTTCAGCAGTTGATGTTTTGTACTGAATTTTTAAATCTTGTCAGCCAAAACCACATGGACAGATGCCACAACAGCAGCCAGTAAAACATCAGGGATCTCTGCATTTTAATGTGTTTTGTCACAGCAGATAAGGTGATTGTCAATACCCACACACTCACTTTGCTCCAGAGGGCTTTCATTAATTTATAAAACACTCTCCTTGTAGGGAGAATTTTTTGTAATTGTCCACTGGGAGCTTTCTTATAACTTCTGCTAAAGCAGCTCGTACCGGCTGCCGTCAGAGACACAAACCTGCTCAGAAGCAGCTGATCTGCTCCCAGATGATGACTTTACATCGGTGTGCTCCCTGTGCCATTGGTCCCTGACTGCTTTCAGGGGCAAGCCAGGGCTGGATCGTGGCAATTTCACGGGCAGCTGCTCTTCAGCTGCCAGGGCAGAAGATGGGCTGGCACAAGGGCAGCAGCAGGGAACATGCTCCCTGGACAGCCACTGGTGTGCAGGGTACCCCTTGCTGAGGGTGAAGGCTGGAGGACATCGACTGCTGGGGAAGCCCCCTTGGCTGGTTCCCCTGCCAGGCTCTCGCCATAACCCCCACTCTCCGCTGGTGCCTCCTGCCAGCTGGACCCACTAACCCAATCAGGAGACAAATTGTTCTCTGTGTCAATTTTCCATTTAAAATGCAAACTAGATTTGACAGAGTAAACTGAATAAAGATTTGGATCGGATAATCCAGTAAAAGCTAATTACTAAAACAAAATGAGACACTGAGACGCAATCTCCCTCCTTCCCTCTCTAACGAGGTTCATTTGATGAGTTCTCTGCCTCCAGTATTAGCACTTTCTATCAAGAAACGCAAGCTATTAACTCCTTTTAACAATTTATGATGTTCAATAAACTGATTAGGAGCCCATGGTACATAATTTAAAACCATTTGGATGTCCTATGGCCATTAAAGAGAAAGCAATGAGTCTGAACAACCCTGCTAATTACAGGTCTTGATGACTCCTGATTAGAAATCCTAATTAGGTGTCCTACCTAAATCTTTTCTTGTTTATAAATTTATTGTCTTCATCTCCTCACCTTGTTTATGAGATGATTTTAGGAAAGTTAAAACCAGACCTTCCCCAAACTAAAAATTCATTAGCCAAATGGAGTAAGGTTCACAGTGTCACCAATAAAAAACACCTTAACACAAGCTACTAAATACTCTGAGTTTTATTTTATTCTGAAGTCTGAAACTAGTTACAGAGTTTGGTGGGCTGACTTTCTTTCATTTCTCTTTTATTCTCCACTTCATTGCATATTATTGACAAGCCTCTAGCAGTGAAATTTCAAAAGCTGCTTTTCACCTCCACCTCTTTTTTCATCCATATTTGGAGCTACCCTAGAATGTTTAATTAAAAAACAAATTAAGAAAGTAAAACTTTCTAATCTCCAGTATTGGTTCAAACTACAAACATTTCCTGATTTCTTCTTTTTTATTCCTTGAAATTTAATATTTTAAATGCAATTTTTACAAATCTACTCTTTTCCTTATTGATGTTTTTAAACAGTTCCACTATAATAAAAATACTTGAAAACCTAAAATCAAATGCATGTTTCCGATGTAAAATTTAGAAATAACAGCAATCTGGATCTGGCAGCTCAGTTTTCATGTCCAGCCTCTCTGAGCACAATTCTGTGCAAAGGGGTGATCTGCAGGGAAGGAGGCACAAGTGGAAAGATGAGCTTGCGCAAACAGACAGTGTGGAAGGACACCCTAGAGCAGTTCAAAAATGGTTTCGTTCTTCCACAAAGTCCTGTTCCAACCTGTTTTTCCAGGATCCTCATGATATGGGTCTGGGCAAACAGAAAGGCTGTGCCACCAAGAAGAAAAGGCAGAGAATCCAACCTCTTTTGGAAACGTTCATTAATGGTTAATCCTCCTGCCTCCTAAAAGTCTGCCCCTTATTTCTGCTTTAAATTAATTTGCTTCATCATCAAGCCACTGAACTTTGTTCAGCTTTTGTCTGCTAGATTAAAAAGCTGTCTGCTACCAGAACTCTGCTTCCTGGGAAGGTATTTATAGATGAAAATCAAGTCACCATTTAACCTTCTCTTTGTTAACTCAAATAGATGAGCTTATTCTAGCCCTTGGCCAGGAACTCTTTTATGCAATAGTAGAATGAAGGGTATGGGTGATGATATCATCCCTGACATGATTCTATTGGACTGAGTTGGACCATCCTGCACAGGTCTGGTTCAGGGATAGTGCTGTTTCCTGCAGGTGTTAATCCAATTGGTGAGTGCTGAGGTCCCAGTCCCTTTTTTGCCTGCTCTTTGGAGGAATAGCCCAGTTTATCTTGTCTTCTCCACCCGCTTCATCAGTAACCCGTGAAACAATATCTGGAAAAGTTTCTCGTGTTGCCAGATAGCCCAAAACCCACTCTTGTTCACCAAACACTATGCCATCCTACAGGAAGGGCAAATTCGACTTAACTTCAGTGTGGAAATATCACAGAAACACAACATAAAGTGAAAGTTATAAAAATGCTCATCCAAACACTCCCTCTCCCACTGAACCCAATGCTGGTGCAGCCACCGCAAGAAAGGTCTCCCAGGACAGCCCATCTGATACCACCTGCAGACCAGGCATGCTGCGAGCCACCCCATTGCCTTTCCAAATTACTGTGGTCCTCCTTGTGGGTCCATGTCTCACAGCAAGGGGCAGCAGCTTGGACCTGGCGCTGAGCAGCAGAATGGCCACACCAAATGCAGTCCAGGAGAAAGGTGGTCAGAGTCAAAGGCTTGTCACTTGTATCAATTTGATATGGTAGGCAATGGTATCTGCATCCCTGAATTGTAAATATAATTGCAACATGATTGGGGAGGCAAAATCTTCTTTTAGGATATGATGTTCCATCCTGTTCAAAGCCATCACATCAGTTTTAATCTGAAGCTTTGCTCTTTAGTTGTGTTTGCCATGAATTTCACTTTCAGTAATACTTAGCATGCGAAAGCATAGGTGTTATCATCATGATCTCTCTCTTGGGGGATCCACAGGGGAATATTTGACCTTTGCCTTTTTTTAATACCCAGCGGAAACAGGCTGCCTTTCTTCCATCCAGCTGAGCTGTTCATTTGTTATCTCAATCTGGGATTTAGCAGGATTCAAAGCTGATTAGGTTAGAAAGCATATGGGTGATGAAAGACATTTTATGTAATGGGCTTACAAGTCCCATATGGTAAACAAGTGATCACACCACTCACTCAGAAGAGTTAGTATTTTTCATACTATTATTTTTCGAGTCGAATTTTGCCACTATGGGATATTTTCCCTCCCAAGGTGTTAATGCTGTGGGACTCTGGCCAATGGGTCTTTCCAGGCAAAACAGCACAAAAAACATTTCCCTTTCCCTGGTAGAGAGAAACAAAAGACCTTCATCGGAAACAATGTCCAGTTGTGAATGACTGAAGTGGGATGTTCCTATCGTCCTCTTTTTTCAAATTCTTAATCAGTTTGGTAACACTGATATGATTTCCTACTGCTCGGGTCCCTCCAAATCTGCACTTTCTTAGAGAGAAAAAAACCCAACCAATGAACAAAATCTCTCTTGGTTTAGATTCTAGACTTGATGATTGCAGTAGAAATAATTTAGTATTGATGGCAGATTGACTAATTTAGTTCTCTAGATCATCTACACAATGAAGTCCCCTACAACCAATAAGGCTGGGGGCGTATTACTAAAACAATCCTCTTCCTTAGCACCTAGTCTTGTTCTTTAACAGGTATACTTTTTGTTCTCTGTAAAACTTCAGGGTCAAGGTGGCAAGCGCAGAATCACTGAGACGTGTGTGGAAAAATTGGTCTTTCAGACACATGATTTATGAAGTATCTGACTAATGTGGTCATGGGAACCTGAGAGGAAGGTGAGGAAGCTGGTTAAGAAGCACTTAGCTCCCCTCTCCAGACCCATATTTGCATCCCATACTCACAGTATCATTCATCTCGCTTGAAGTAGGCTCTTGAAAATTTAGGCATTCCGTTTAAGCTGATAGTCAATGTTCCTTCTTAATTCAGTGGGGAGATCAGCACCTGCAGGTGGTGATGCATCCCTCCTCTATCAGACATTGTCACCACCAGATACCCTATCCCTTGGTCATAGCAGATGCCTAGACATCTCATTTCTAAGCAGTTACATGAGACAAATCCCCAAGCATCCAATTAACATGTGTAGACCGGCTGACCCAAACACATCTGACACTCCCATTTACACACAGCTCATCTCACCACGGTATATCTCAACATTCTGATGGGATGGGACAAGAACAAGGCTGACCTCACACGAGGAACTTCTCTGCCTCTCACCCAGCCTTCTAACATACCTCCGATGCCAGCCACTATCTCATCTCACCCATTCAGGCCTGGCCAAATGACAGGGCTGTCCCAGCCTTCCCACCAGTCGCTGAGATGGTGACAGCATGGACAAACTGACTGTTTCTACCAGGTACCAAAACCACCAGCTAACATCCTTCACCACAAATTTCGGGGACAAATTGCCCTTGCTATAGCTACTACAAAATAGGAATAATGGCCTTTAATTAGCAATCAGTGTTGACCTCTCTTGCTTGGAAAATAGCCGTTGGCTTTAATTAGACTCCCAGGGCACTACCCTGACATCCTGGCCTCAAACTCTACCACTGCCACGAGTACAACACAAAGCAAGACCTAAGCAGCTCCCATTTTCTGCATGCAGCTCAACAGCTCTCCCCGTTATATTCTTCATCTCCAACAAGTTCTGATTTTTTTGACGTACCTAAGATGAATATTCAAGGTTTTAGCCCAATTTACATATCTGTAATCCGGCAGTGAGAATAAAAGGTTGTCAGGCAAAATAAATGTGTGTCTTAAGGTCAGACCTGGTTGAAACCGATAATGGTGCTTAACAGCCTATGCCATGCCTCTGCAATGATCAGCATTGCTCTAATTGACAAATTAGCTGTCCATATGGGCTCAGAGGCAATCATACATCCATAAATCCCAATAAATAGAAACATAATCTGATCTAAGTTGGATCAGCCAAATAAGTTAAAGCTAGATTTAACACCTTAAAAGATTGCATTTAAGGAAAATCACTGTTAGACAAGATTCAGGAGTGCTGGAACCATATGGTCAAAACGGAGGCCACCAGGGCTCATCCCCACCCCAGCTCTCCCTGTCTCCCAGCCCAGCTCCATGGGACTGCAGCGCTGGGCCATGGGGTGCACGATGCGCCGTGGTTTCCCCCTCGTCCCCATCCCTTTGCATGGGAGGTGGCTATTGGGCAGGAGTAGAGCTGGCTCTGGATTGGCTGCTGCTCCACTGGTGGGCAGGCGGTGGCCAGGAGTAGGTGGAGTTTCATCTTCCTGCAGGCAGCCCTGTTGGCAGGGCATTAACCGAAGGGACGAGCAAAGCTGGATGAACCTCCAGGCTATCCACCTTCATATCAAGAAAAACGAGCCATCTTTCCCTCCTGGCCTCAGGCGGGTGGATCCGTGCTGCCCGCTGCAAAGGGCTTTGGGGAATGTCCACGGAAGCTCTTGTGTTGCTGTAGTCACACCTTTCCACGATTTCCTGAAAAAGATATTGATTCAATCAACCAGTCTTTCTCCGTGTGTGCTCATATGTCTTCTCCTCAGCTCCTTCCCCCCTCTTTCTCCCAGATCTCTTCTGAATCAACTGGCAATGTCAACCACATTGAACACAGGTCTCCAGAAGGTGCTTTTACTAGACAGCTGGGAAGTTTCTGCAAGTTTCTGGAAAACAGGTAGCCTGGTAGAGCAGAAAGACCTTGGCTGTTCTTGCAGAAGACAGAGTTTGGGACCTTATTAGACATCCCAGACCCCAAACAGGTGAATGGCACTGCAGAAATCTCACTTTCCAAAGAAGCTTCGCAGTTCATAGTGTAACCAAGGTTCCCAGGACTATTTGGTCTAGGCAGATTCCTAAAGCCCCATTCTGGTCTGTACCCTGGGCTACTGGTTCCCCCATAGAGAGGACCAAAAGGTGTGGTCCCACTGAAAGCTGAGTATGTTCATGATCTTGCTGAAGACATTCAGAAGAGCATCAAACCCTTCATGGTAACAACAGGTGTCTGCATATTTACATTGGCTGTTCTTCAAAAACCAGTTTTGCTTTAACCAAGAACATCATCAAAGGCCCCCGGGTCCTCGTATCTATGGGTCTCCCACTCAGATGGCCTCCTAGCACTGTCTAGGCCCTGAACTGCTGAGTTCTTGTTCACAGCTCAGGGGCTTGGAGGGTCTGGACTCAGGGACAAGACTTGTCCCCCACTTGGGTAGGAAATGTAGGATGTCCAGGGTACAATACAAAGGTTGAAATCTTGGATCTTCCCCAGGCCAGGTTCAGCTCAAGTAAGATTCAGGAATAGACAAGAACCCTTACTGTCTGCTTCACCTGTTCCTGTAGACGCTTCCTGCCAGTCTGTTCCCTCTCTCATGGGACAAGGATAACTTTGACACTGACTGCTTTGCAGACTTTGGAGGCATGGCAGAGATCACAATTCCAGGAGATGGGATGGGAGGTGGGAACAAGGAGACATTGATCAAAATAAAAAATAGTGAACAACAGGAGACAGAAAGTTTGTGTCTGTAAGTCCCTCCTTCAACAAGTCCTGCTTAAATAGCCTTAGGGGCTGAACTTCTTCGTGTCAACTTCATGACTTCAGCTGACTTTGGATGGAGTTCTGAATTCAGCAGTAAATCACAATGCTCATCCTAGGCACTTCATAGGAGATACAGGAGTTAGTGATTTATGAGAGATTTGACCCAAGGCCAGTGTGCTCACCTTGAAATATAACACTCATCCTTCTAGATGCCAGCTTGTGAAAAGAAACTGAGGTCTCCAGCTTTGCTGCCAGGTCTGTTCTTCAGAGGACTTCGGTAGCAAAAAAGAGTTATCAAAACCATTTGTAACTGATGCACCAAGGCTCTGTTGTGGCAGCCCAAAAAAAGACTGCCAACTTTTCAAAGAGTTGAGTGACAATTTACTCCTGCACTCTGGTACCCCGTCTCTCACATACACACAAACACCACTGCTTGTTACTCACACACCAAATGCATCAAGGCTTACACTATTCAGGTGAATTCAAATGACTGCAGCATTTTTAACATAATTTCTTACTTTAGTGTCTGGATTGCAAGCATTTCAAAGAGATGAAAGTATAATTATGTAAGATTCAGGGAGATCCTATTCCTTGTGCTCATACAGCCCTGGGAAAGCATCTGAAATTGAACTGGTATCTCTAGAAAGCGGCAAGAAACTCAGAGACAGCAAAGAAAAGATGTTTGTTCACAGTCTCTTCCAGTGCAAGAAGTAGACACAGCCTAATGGTGATTCAAACCAAACCCAACAAAGCACGTAAACAAGTTACAAAACTCCTCGATAAATGATATTCTGGATGTTAAGAGTTTATGTTAGTTCAAAAGGCAACTGACCAAATTCATGGAATAAAAAGCACTGAGAGATGTTCAGTTCCAAAATACCACCTCTGGTTCTCTAGGTCTGAACAGCAAAGTGCCAGAGGCTAGGGAGTATTCTGGGAAAGTGTCCTCTCATCTTCCCTGTACTGTCCCTTTTTGGCCACTTTCAGAAATAGGATCAACATTGTTTCCAGCAGATGTTTGGCCGGCCTCTGTATGGCCATTCTTGAGGGCTTAGGTCCTTTTGTTCCTAGGGGAGTGCTACAACCTGGTTGTTCTCCTGGTCCATTTGATCCATTCATTGACAAAAAGCCTCCTTATACGCTTCTAAGGTGTCTGCACGCATGGCCTTCTCCTGGATACAGTCATAACTCAACAGCTGCTATTGGGTAACCCTGTTGCTCTCTTCTGTTTCTTACTGCTTGCATCCAATAGGGTCAGTCTGATGCAGCAGCTTTCTATATTTTGCGATTAGATTAAGGGATTATTGATGATGATTCCCTAAGCAAACACAGACCACAGCTCTCCTAGCAACAGGCTGATAAACCTCAGTTCCATGTTTTAATTCCTCAAATTCCATTAAAAGAGATTCTTATAGTGTAAGGCACAATATGTTGTGTAAGGCATAATATGTTTGTTTTTCCAGACCTAATGTGGATTATTAAGCCGTTGGCATGCTGTAACTATGGTTGGCATTATCATTCTTTATATATACTTTTCTGGACTCACTATCACAAATTTTCTACCCTTTAGATCTTTCAGTCTGAAAGAGAAACACAAAGATAAGAAGAGAAAGAATAAATCTGTGTATGTATGTGCCGGCACACAGCACATGTGTTTTCCCTAACCTAATCTTTTTCCTCTGTTTCCATGTGTGGAAGATTCATTGTCAGATGCAGTTCGAAGGCCTAATCTATGACTCCCATTGTAAAAAATGGGCTTTAGCTGAGACACGCTGAGAAGACAAAGAAAGCAAGCTCTGCAATTGATGGAGTGGGAGATGAGAACAGAAAAAGTAGCCAAGAGACATATGGCAAGAACACAAAGAGACACACAGAGACAAGACAAAGCTACAGGTTTAAGCAAGGCTTCAAGCTCGCCTATCATACGCATCTCTTATGAAATGACCCATTTAAATTACCATTAACTAATCCTCCCAGCCACTTTCAGGCTTTCAGCGAGCATTAGGGCAGAAGCGTTGTATGGAAAGATGTGATGTCTGGGCCTCAGCCCAGGTACAAATCTCCTTAAAGTCAGATCAGTCTCTGGTTTAACTGAGAGCCTTTGGATCACTATGGATATTTTTGCTGTTGCAAGAAGACTTCAGGAAGCAACACTGGAAACATCCTCATGGCAGAAGGTCTACAGGTCCTATAATACCATGAGGGGACCCACTACGACCAGTAGACAAGCACAGGTTAAAAATCAGGGCCAGGAATACCAGCCCTCCATTGGTCTGGTTGCTTTGAAGACCTCCCAACTACAGCAAAAGAAAGCGGCCGACACGATGGTGACAGAGCTGCAGATGAGGAAACGTCCTCCAACAGCAGCCGGCGGCACCTTTCCACAAAGGATGGGTTTGCTATGAAAGCAGATTTCATTTGGTTGCTGTCAAACTCAATTCATAAAGTGCTTCAGCTGAGTCAGTCCCATCCCTCGTCTGACATAAGCCACAAATCTAGGTCCCTGTGTGCAGATAAGGGTGGACAAAAGCTGGCTCTACCTAGAGTTCAGCTGCAGGTGCAGCAAACACCAAAGGATTTCCTGACACAAGGAGAGGGATTGGGACTCTTCCACATCTTCTGCAGGAGGACCTTTGTCAGGGTCTGTCCTCAGCACACCTGGTGGAGCATGAACACCAGCCTGGGGTGCTCACTGCCCACACGCCCGGTGGGACAAAGATTTCATTCTAGGACATCTCTATTTCCATGTTATGGCTTCTGTAATTCTGTTCTGACTGTGGAGTGCATAAGGAGGGGGGCAGGGGAGAAGGGCTAGGAGAGGAAAAAAAAAAAAGCCCATAGGGACTGTAAGTAATAAAAGGCTGCAGCAGATTTGTCACACTATTTCATTTCTTATTAAATTGAATGGTCTCAGTAGAGAGGGACATAAAAGAAACCACAGATTCAAATACCTCTGAACTCTAGAAATACTTGGATAACTCTAATCCTTCATTTATCATTATTATATCTACTAAGGGAAGAGAGATATATTTTAATTCCCATCCCAGCTTGTTTTTTAAATATTCTTATGTTAAACAAACAGAACTGTTCCAAAACTCTCTTGATTTTCTACAACTATCTTTCATGTTCTCTCTATTAATTCTATTTAAAAATAAAATCCACAAGAATAAACACTTTATTACAACATTTTTAGCCTATGAACATTAAAACCTATAGGTGTTGGAGCTCCCCATGCAGGATAGCTGTAGTGATTCTCAAGGTTATGCGTATTTTTCATGACAGAAGGCAAGAGTTTAACTAAAATGAGTGAGAATTAGAAATAGAGGAAATTCAGAGGCATTTTTATATTAAACTCAAAGCCTTACCCAGAGCTGAGTGTTTCAGGTCAGTTGGAATTTGCCTGAACTCATTTCTGGATTTGAAAGTGATCTCAGAAACCAAAGCCAAAGTGGGGAATGATTTACCAAATACTCACTTCTGTGCAATGTCCTTATAATGAAAAGAACTACTTGCTTTCTTTTCTTTTTTAAAAGCCATTACAAGTCAGATTTCTTACTACCTGTAGTTCCTCCCTGCCCGAAGATCAACCCCACAAACCCAGTGGTGTTTACTGCCCGTGTGATGTTCCTGCATGAGAACCAAGAGTGCAGCTCGTTGCAAAAGGGGATGACATTTCCTAAACGCCAGACTGATGGGCTGGTGCAAGGTAGCTGAGCTTGGGCAAGAGAAACACAAAAAAATAAAGACGCATAAAAAACCCACAAAACCTGAAAAGCAAAAAGAGAGAAAGCAAGCCCTACAAAAAACATGAAAAACTGTACAGGATTCTTAAAAACAGTCTCTTTCAACGATCATCACATTGGTATTAGCAGCAATTCGCAAAATCCTGTTCCACCTGACTCTTGTGCATTCCGAGAGCTGTTGTCACTTCATGAGGTATTGGGCAAATAGATGTGCCTGATCCTGACTCCAGGCGAGTCATTCTGACGGGGAGCAGTGGAACAGCAGGTAGATGCGCAGTGGACATGACCCATCACCCTTCTTTTCTGAAGCCCATAAACAAAGCTTCCTTTACTTACTCAAGGTTTTAAATAAAAGCTTGATTTTCATGGCACCACATTTGAAAAGAAAAGCTTCTGAAATATTTTATTTTTCCACAGGAAAGCAGAAGGAATGTGCTTATTTAGCTGAGATAAAATGATAATTCCTAAGAAATCATTGTGGATTAGGGAGCGAAGCGATTAGAGAGAGATGGTATGTTTATCAATGTGTGCATAGCCCCGCTGGTTAAAGGGGTATTAATCCCTCTTAGTCTGCAAAAGGACCTTCAGACTGCTCAAGCAAGCAGGGCTTAGGCACTGCAAGCTTCCTAGAAAGTCCTAAATCTTCACATTAGCTCCCTGCGTTTCCTCATCTTAAAGTCTAAGCCGTTTTCTAAAGGATACTTCCATAAACAAGCCCCCTCAGAATCTGCAAGGATTTGGAAATCCGGATTGGTGAAATTTTTTAAATCCAAGGTCCAAGTGGATAGAAGAAGATTAGATTGCACTTAAAAAGGCCACCTTTAAAGAGACAGAGCTGTCCTAGATCATTATTTAGGCTGAACTGAAAAAGAAAAAGAGTTGAAAGAAAAGAAGACAAAAGAGGACAGAAAAGGAAAAAGGCTTACATCTGAGATCCAGCTGACTCAATGTCCTACGTGGTCTCAGAGCCTTTCAGGATGAGAAAAAACGTGCATCTATCTCTGCCAAAAACACCACCACATCTCTCCCACAGTATTCAGGTTACCTGTGACTGCTCCACCAGACATTCCCCGTGGGATTCAGTGGGACTCCCTGTTCTCATGTTGGTGAGGTGATGCTGGTGCTACCAAATCGCATCTGGGTTTCTCTGCCGGTGGTATACAGTGCACATGGCAGGAACAGCGGTTCACATTTGTAGCTTGTTAAAAGATTCCTCAGCGAAACTAAGGGCATCTTACAGGGACATCTTGGGTAACTTTCACTAGACTTTACCTTGTCCATGAGAGTCTCATGAGGTCCTCCCTCCTCTCCCTCATTACTGGGAAAGTGTCTGCAGCTGCAGGCTCTGCTGCAAGGGAGGACGGATAGTGCATCTACAGCTGAGACAAATTCAGCAGAAGACAATGAATTCTAGTCATTCTTCTCACTTGCCAGGACCGAAGTTCACCAATTCTCCACCAGGTTTAACTCATGGTCCTGGTTATTCCACCAGAGCAGCCAAAATGTTGCTAAGGATTAAATAGCTTCCTCCTCCCGCAACCTTCCTCAAGTGCTATTTCCACTGTCTCTTCCTATTGGTTTCTATCCTGGCTTTACATTTAATCTACTCACCCCTGCTTAAAGTACATTGATAATACTTATAAATTATATACCTCAAATGTTTTTAAGGCACAGCCCCTTTTGAGGTACTCAGCTTGTTATGAGCTTTATGTGGCATCCACATGCAGCATAGCAAAAGACTAAAGACAAATTTAATGTCTGTCCATACAATGTAACCCCTCCTCCACAAATCAGAATAACACAACATATGAAGTGAGATTATTTAGCATATTTGTGACTCCTTTAATTAGGAAGATGAATGGATTTGTTAGGAAGACTAAAGAAAGGGACTCAAAAGGCTTCAGTTCATTTTCTATCTCGGCCATAAGGTCTCTGTGGGATCCCAGACTTATCTGTGTCCTGTTCACTGCCCCAAATTCAGAATTAGGATGGCAATTTACTTTCTGCCTATTTCAGGAATCACTGTAAAGGTTGAGCTTTCTGTGGCAGCGGTCTACCTGCATGTGCAGCACCAGGCACAACCAGGGCTGTGGCATTCACAGCACTTTGTACCACTGAGCGTGGATGAATAATAATATACCAACCATCTCTCTCAATATCCAAGGATGATTTATAATCATGCCTCCTTCCTTTCCCCAACCAGCAGATCCCTAGAGCTCCCCTCCTGCTAGCAGATCCCCTGCCTCAGAAAGGACTCTTTGTAGGACTTGGATTTTGTGAGTTTAAGCCCTGACACCTCCTTCCCCCAGAAAAATTCGCGGAGCCATGAAATCTTTAAAGTATTCTAACAAGTCTAGTATCACTTTACAAACTAAAGCTAATGAGATCATAAGCAATTGACCAGAAACAAATAAATAATTCAAAATCTACTGCAAGTGTGAAAAGTATTTAAATGCTATTGACAAACTAATCTACAGACTCCATTAGCAATTCAGTCACACAGCACCTGTATTGATTGGTGAATTTAAGCACATGCACAAAAACAAACCCCAAAAATACAGCAAGCAAAAGCTAGCTCATTTAGCAGTGCTTTAGCAAGCAACTTCATTAACATTTGGGAGTTTACTGTGTCATTTGCTCTGGGAGTTTTCTTGGCTTGCTGTTTTATAGACTGTAGCAATAGCCTGAATGCTATATCTATGGGGTAGTTTTAACAAAGCTTATATATTCATCTGTAATATGGATTGATAATCATTTGGTTATTGCTCCTTTTAAGGCACCTACACATTGCTGGATTAGCTAATGTAAGATGTCTACCCTCCAAAGTCTTCTTTTGGGCTACAGACAGCATTGCTTTCTGATGTCCAGGCTTGTTCAGCCTTTTTCCTCACTGTTGGAAGTATAACATGTTGAATTTCCTGCTAAAATACCTTTTTGGGGTTGCACATGGAGCTGATGCTCGTGCGATGGACCCTACAGCAGCAGTGTGGACTTGGGTGGTGCTGGTGCAGGTCTGTGTGTAGATGGACTCTGCAGGCTGCGGCTGCAGATGAAGCCTTTAGGAAGGGCTCAGCAGGTCAGACACATCGACATGGAGCTCCTCAGGGAACCAAACTTCCTCCATCTGCCTCAGGTAGCATGAAATGTCCATTCGGCACGCCATGCTTGCATACCCCTCCGCACCTCGGAAGGCAGCCCTGCACCCAGCCTCACCTGGCCCCACGTCCCTTGTCTGCAGCCCTTCCCAGCCGTGAGACTGAGCGAGACTGTCACCTTGCCACCCCAGAGGAGGTGGGGGCTGGTGGCCCATCGACACAGTAGTGGAGAAGAGGTGGGGGCTGAATGAAGAGCAGCCCTTTCAGTGGGGGGGGTCCTTTTTTTTTCCCCCTTCCCCATTGCTTAACACACCAATCTCTTTAACCCAAGGAGAGTTTTACAGCATCAGCTTCATTCCCGAAGACATTGTTGAAGGCTGGAAAAAAGCATCAGGCTCAGCAGTGGTCCTGACAGATGATATTTGCAGCTAGGCCTCTGTCTCCTCAATCCACCCTTAGGCTCAGCCAGACCTGCCAAAACTCCCTACTTTGCTCTTTCCCTCTGTCACCCAGCAGCCTGCATCAGGGCAATTACCAAAACAAATCAATCTTCTCTTGACAGTTCATTTACACTGAATTAATTTGGAATTAGAAACCATTATTGCAATTGGCAGCTCCTGATATTCCCAATACAACGCAGTATCTGCAGGGAAAACAACTCTAGACCCCGGCTTTTGAATTAAAAAGGACAGTTCTTCTTGATTGAGATATAAAACCAGAAAGGTTTTTTTTTCTCCAGGTTCTTGTTGGTTTTAGGCTGCTGGCAGCAAATCTGGACCTGCAGTGTCCTAAATAAGACTTTTCTTACCGTGATATATTTCTTTCTCACTCAGAGCAGTATTTCTAATACTGCTGCATAGGGATAAAACACCTGAGTCTTAATTTGCACCTTTTACATCATGTTGGAGCCCACAGTGCAGGGGCACCTTGGAAGAGGCAGTCTAAGCAGTCTTGTGCCCACTTCACAGGTAAGAAAACTGTGACACGGAAAGGCTGAGAGGTGAGTTTGCTTCATCTGGATTTCTCCTGTGAAACCTGGAGTCTGAACTTCTCCTGTCAGCAAAATGTCCTACTTTTCTTCTTAAAAAAAAACCCAACCACAAACAAACAAACAAAACCCCACCAAACCACATTTTGTAAAAAAAATTAAGCTTTCCAGTAAACATTTCAGAATCCTAAGACTGATCACACAACATCACATGCCTTGTTACACCCCGTCAGTGTATTTATTTACACCTCTGTCTGAGGGGTTTTGACCTGATGTCTCCCACCTCCAAGCACCTATGTATTCAGTTCTAGCATAACTTTAATTCTAGGATTTGTTTTAACTTTTAGTCAGCCCTGAAGTGGTCAGGGAGTCAGACTAGATGATAATTGTAGGTCCCTTCCAACCAGAATATTCTATTCTATTCTATTCTATTCTATTCTATTCTATTCTATTCTATTCTATTCTATTCTATTCTATTTTGTTCTGCTCTGTTCTGTTCTACTCGGCTTCTTTTTAAAATTGTTTACCAATTCACTCGGCCAGAGGAAAGACATATAAACAAATACAGGGATAAAAGATGCTAGCTATGAGGTCTTCTGCCACCCTTTCTGATGCCTACCAGCACCATCACCATGATGTTTTGTTTGGAGCACTGGGACTCCTTATTGGGACATCAAGGATGAAGGAGGCTGAGAAACTTCTTCAGGACCTGACAAGGGGCACTGAGCTGCTCAGCCAAGGCACGATGGAGGTGCTCCCAGGAGGCCCTGTATCATATCTCTTGAGTACCTGGGAATTGTAGCACTACAAACCAGCACACCAAGAAGATTTAAGGAGTACCTAGGGTCAAGCAGGAACTGGGTGGTGGTTCAGAGTCTTTACAGGTGGACTGAAGGGTTTAACATGATAATTGTGAACTTATGTCCCTTCATGGGTCTAATCTCTGATCCATCTCCTGCTCCACCTTTGCTAGGGCTGGGCATGCACCAGATTTCTTGGTTTCAGTGTGTTATTCTGTAATTCTGGTATGTCTCTCTGCTCTGAAACAAAGCTGGAAAGTGTCCCCATGCAGGGAAAGGACAAGGAAAAGCAATTGTGTGGGCCTTAATAAGTTGATTCCTGCTGCCTTCTGTTGCCCCATCCTGCAGCACCAGAGGTGTGTGGGACGTATCTGCACCAGAAACCAAGGACCTACAGCCAGTTCTTGCACAAAAATCTGTTCTGTACCCCAACAGTGCCTTCATCCTGTCAATCATCTGCTTGCAGAGTGGGAGCCATAGATCATCAGCATCATGTCTCTTTGAATTAAACATATCTAAGTGTATAAGTGTATCCCTGTGTAGTTTATCCCTGGCAGAATTTAATTTTATCCTTCTCACTAACTGCTACAGAAATCTTCATGGCGACTTCCCATGACCTTCGTGGATTCCTTGTGATCTTTCTAGAACATATAAAAAAAAAAAAGAAAAAGAAAATGAAAAAAAACAAAATTTCAAATGAGACTATTTGGTGCTAAGGCCACTCATCTTAATGGAAATGAAGTACAAGAGCAGGCAAGCACAAAGGTGCCAGAAATTCAGACACCTGTATTTCTGTCCCTCTTCTTCATGTTACTGGAGACCTACAAAATGGCAAAAATATGCAATAAAAAACCCAACCAGACAAGACCCCCCAAATTCTCCAGTAATCCTGCCCTCAGTGGGACTTTTTCACTGAAACTCAACTCAAGGAACCAACCTCAAATATGTTCGTGTCAGTGGGTACTGCCATCTCAAGCACACGCTGCGGTTGCACACCCTCTGTGTGTGCGAGTGCTGGCAGCTCGCAGCTGAGGGTTCCTCTGACCTCTTCAGCCCAGCTCGCCCTGCCGCAGATCCCCTGAGCTGAGTGGCAACAGCACTGGCGTGAATTTTACCCCTGGAAGCAACAGCACAGCATTTCATCCCACCCCATCACACTCTGCACACACAGCCCTAATAACACAGTACCCCTGGTTCTGCCACGCACCAGAGATCTGTGCACTTACACCTACCTCCAGGCAGGGCAAAGGAGTGCCAGCATCCAAGAGGCTAGAAATACGTTGTAAATTTGGGTGAGGGGCTCATGCCCCAGCTCCAGGATATATTTACTTAATCATCTCTCTGTGCCAGGGCAGCTTCCTCTTGACGCTTAACTCCCCATGTCTTTGCTGGGATCTAAGCACACATTTACATTTCAGCAGATGCCGAAACACAGTCTTTAATAGAGATGCTTTGCTGAATAAGGCAGTTTGAAAAGCTTCTGCTTTACACCAGCAGAGGATCTGGCCCACGGGTTATCAGGCATATGGCTAATCGCAACAATGCCGAATTAAGCTATTTAAATTGCCTACGGAATGCCAGAGGGTCCACGTGCTTTTTTTTTTTTCTTGGTAAAAGTCCCCTTTGTTATTATTCTGATGACCAACTTGCGCTGCTTTGCTTTGTCATTTTTAGTCAGTCCACAAATTCCCTGAGCTATACAATTTATGGTTTTATCACCAATTCCTAAGCTTTGCTACCCCGTCTCTCCTGCATCTCAAATACTTCTCCCCTTTAAATAAACCTGCTTCATTTTTTTTTCATAACTTTCCAAAGCAGATAAAAAATTCTTGAATTTCTGAAACATGCAAACTGATCACTGTGGCATTAAGAAATCTTAAGAAGACTTATTTTAAGGGGTTTTATTAGGGAAATTCCTGCTCTTTAAGATATCTGTACGGTTGTCAAAAGCAGTCACTTTTGCAGATGTTGGGGCTTTTCTTACACTAATCTCCGAGGAAAGCCTGAGCCTCAGAGATCACTTAGCAATTTTTAGATTTAAGGAGATGAGAAAAAAAAGCCAGGGAGCTGGTCCCTCTTAGGGTCAAGTCTTATTTGAATTCAGAGATCTCTTCGTCTAACATGCAACAGTGTCGTTAAGATGGCGGCTAATTAATGCAAGATGACTTCAAGAGATTGCATTGAAAAAGAAAAAAAGAAAAAGAAAAAAGAAGTGTAACCTAAAGAAAAAGCAAGCCTGACCCCTCCCCTGGGAGAAGCAACACCACAAAACTCTGTTTCCACTGGGTCACCAGCAGCAAACCATCACCAAAGTGAAGAGCCTGCAAAAACTAGTCCTCACCTAGCGCAAGGGTGGGCTGGATGTAAAATATTCTTAGATGTGCACCAGCTCTTAGATATTTCTCACTGGCCAGGCTGCTACCTGTCCGTCAATCACAGTAATGCCACCCTTCGTTTTCGTCTCTTGATGTGAAGGAACTAGGCAACTGTCCTTCTTTTGGATCTCTATTAGTTCTGTATTTGTAATTTGGCAAGTCTTTAACACCTTTTTAAGCCTGAAGAGCACTAAGCCAGATCTGTTCTTCTCTAATCACATCAGCTTATTTCTGATTTCCAGAAATTACAAGGAACACAGCCAGGGTCTGGTGTAAACAGCCAATGCAGGGTTGTCCCTGTCCCTCTCGCCACCACCAAACCCTCTGTCCTTGCTCTGTCGGGAGGCACCTGCTCTTCATGGGAGCCATCCCGGGGAAGCAACAGCAGCACTTTGCCCCTCTGATCAAAAGCTGTATCCAATGCACTTGATACTGAAGGCACTTGGGAATACCTGCTCCCAGTCCAATCCTCGCAAAGAGTCAAGCTGCTCAGACTGTCAGATAGATTGCTAACCCCAGCCTCCTCCTCCTCCTCCTTTTTTTTTTTTTTTTTAAAGCAACACAGATTAAAGGAAACATGTTTCCATGTGGTATCCATTTGCAAATTAGCCACAGTTCCCTAACATCAGTGGTATTCGGTATTTTTCTCCTGCCTCTTCTTTTTTTCTTCTTAGCCTATACAATCCAGTTGTTTAAAGCAGAACAATAATACATACATACGCATAGTAATTGTATATGTATACGTAACATTTAAAACCGATACCGAACTATGCCCAAATATATATTTCTCCCTGTCTCATAAGTCCTTTAATATCTGATTAATGTCTATTTTACTCCTTCCCCCAGAGTATTTAGTGTATGTCTCACTGTATAAATCTGCATATATTTTGCAGATCTAGTGGAAGAACTGAAAAAAGCTCTATTGGTTTGATTGTGAAAACTTGCTCCAAGGAGCCAGGTCAGGTGATGGGAGGAGTTTTGCAGTAGAAGGCAGCAATGTGTCTGTCTGATGTGCAATCCAAGAATTAATTAATTGTAACTAATAAGTGTATAAATTTTCTGGTGTAACATTAACATACGTAATTTTAGTCCTCTTGGAGCAGGGTAGGATTAGTACTTCCTAGTATGGATGTAGCTATGGTTTAATTTGGCAGCAGTGATTTCTTAGGTCAATCCTGATACAGCATGATGGAATTTGTGTAGACAGTGATACTCCTCAACATGATCCAGCGATTTCACGAGGAGGAAAGGAGCACTCAGATGGGTGTGCTGACATGTGAAGTAACACACATTTGTGTGTCTACAGCACACTACAGACAGTAGGGAATAGGATTTTCTCTGGAGGCTGCTACTTGCAGCGTAGATCTCAAAAAAATAGCTCTGATATTTGTGCTATTGATATTTTTAGTGGCAGCCTTTCATTAAACGATTTGTTTCCTTCAATATTCTTGGCCTGATTCCCTCTGTCTTGGTTTGAAAGGGCCTGATCCAGTGCTGCTCGATCAGAAGAGAGAGAAAGACGGCTCCTGACCATCCTTAGCATCCACATCTCCTGATGATGATAGAGAAATGAATGGCCACATTGAAAATTTGGCCAGCAGCTATCTTGGCCCAGCTTGTGAGATAACTCTACATGGTCTGTGGGTTGCTTATGGCTAGAAATGTACACGATGTAAAAAAACAAATCAGGTGTGAAATAACATCTGTATCTGGGGTAGGAGTATAACAGCAAGCCGAGTTACTGTTAACATGACTGGTAATAATTAACAGTCATCCTGTGACAAGTCAGCATTTAGTGGTGAACAATAACTTCTCCTCACAAAGCAAAAAGTCTTGGTTGATTTGATTTTTTTCCTCTTCTATCATTGTGATAAGCATAGGTTCAAAACCTTGCCATATAGCAGCTTCTTCAAAATGGGGGATTTTGGAGTCACCAGCTCTGGGAATGTGGATGCTCCCATCAACAAACACTTTCGTGGTGACACCATTACATCTTTATTGTTGCTGCTGGATCTGACCTCACTGAAACTGCAATGCAGTTTCACATTTCCCTTGTTTTATGAGCGCAGACATCATTGAACTTCCTGCCTTTCCTGTAGAAACGTGGTGATTGACAGAGGGATTTTCTTCAGTCGGAGGTCAACAGATGATCCAAACTGAATGTGTATGAATGAAGGCAAAATCTGAAGAGCTATTGATGATAGTGATTATTTCAGCTTTTGGAATAAAACTGTCATTAGTCTTCATGCCTCTGGTGTCATATGTGTGAAAATCTTCATAAAACTTCCAGGTTCTTCAACCTCTTTCTTCTTTGCCACTAAAGATGAAAGAAGACTCAAAATCAGCTGAAATAATGTAACCTGGAGCTCCTTATAGGACAAACATTAGTTTGGAGGAGACCTGGAATCAGGTTTCCTATATAAGAGAAGGTTTGGAAGATTAAAATGAGCTCAGCTCTGGATGGAGTAGAAATGATGAAGAAAAAACTTCAGTCCTAGAACTATGGTGTGTTTGCACATAAAACCATACTCTACACAACCTGGTACTCCATCTTCTCAATGCAATTTCAAACATTGCTAAATCTAACCCTACAGTAATAAATTAGAGAGAATATCTCCAAAATTTTATTCACCAGCAAACTCCTATCTGTGCTCTCAAATGAGGATACTCCACTGCATCAGTAAAAATTTGAGGTGAAATCAGTGACTTTGGGTATCTATCCTCTTGTGAGAGGCTTCAGGAACATTGCACACTCCCACATCTTCCTCAAACATGTATGAGGGTCGATTGTAGATACTGCAGAAGTCACTGGGGAAGTACAGCCAGCTGCAAAAACTCCAGTTTTCCAAGTCAGGTTCTTAAAAGCAGTTGCAAGCTTACTTTAGTTGTTGCACAGTTTTTAAGCCAGTTTACATACCTGCTTACTTGTTTTGTGGCTGTATTTGGCACACATGAGACATGCACACGAGACATACACACTCACTTTTCTACAAATGCAAACCAAGATTTCCCTGTATTCGTCTGACTCCTGGGCAGGAGTCTGTAAGATAAACACAGACGTTCACAAAACTCGCAGCAAAATCACAACTGTTGTCGGGCGTTAATTCCACACAAAGAAACTCCACCGCTGCCTTTTTGCACTTGCTTGCGCTACACATCAGAGTGGGAAATTCTGATTGTCTCCATAACAAGTTATGTCTAGCTGTTGTTGTGCTGTAGGCTTCCCTTCCAAGGGCAACACAAACCCTGATGGGCTTTTCAATGACCTTAATGGTCAGGCTCCAGAATACTCTGAGCATCAGTAGAAGAAAACTCCACCCCTTCATGGGTCCATTTCTTCACAGACTGAACTCTTGGCAAACATGTCTCTAAGTCCCCACAACCCTTCTGCCAAAAGTCTGAAATTGACTTTTTAATACAGGACAAGGAATAGTCTAGGAATTATCCTCAGATACCCCAAATCCCTTGACCGCTGAACTGCTTCTGGCATTACTTAAAATCTTTAGTCTTTTAATAAATAAGTTAATAACAACAAACAAAGAAAATAAACCACAGGAGGTGTGAGAGGTGAAAAGATGTGATGGGAGCTGGTTTTACCTGTCACTGCACCAGGCAGAAGTTAAAGCCATACAGAACACCTAATAGATGTACAGAGATAAAATGAAAGAGGAGAGAACACAGCACTGTTAGTTCATCTCTGAGCTAGGGTAAATATTAACATTATCAGACTACTGTGAAAAATCCCAGAGAGGGATTACAACCAGAGATTCCTTAGAAGAAGCAGGGGAAAAAAAAGAAAGGAGAGAGATAAATGGATGCCTTTCTGAATGCTCTGAAGGCAGTGAGTAACACTTTCCCTCAACACATTGTCAAGCTCTTTCACAGACCAAACAGGGCTTTCATTTCACAGCCTCTTCTCCTTACTCAAGGGCCATGGGTACATCCTGGAAAGAAAAGGATTCTGGAAACTTGTCGAGTGGCCGGAGAGGTTTTAAGCTGGTGTTTGAAAAAGGACTCAGTGAAACCTGATCTTGTGTTATCACAAGCACCACTTTCCTTGCCATACCCTGCAACCGCGTGCTCTCTTTTTCACCTTCCCCCAAGATCTCGCGCCAAAGGGAATTTCGGGAGAAGTACGTAGGGTGACTGTGTCAGGTTTTGGCATGGCCTTTGTAATGGAGTAAACAAGATGCTCACAGGCTGAGGACCATGGGCGATGCATGCCAGCAGCTCTCAAGAGCTTTAGCAGGTGCATGGTCAGGCCTTCACCCGACAAGTCCAAGGACCACTCCGCCCTCCACCCAGCAGCACTTTAGCTGGAGACCTGCACTCCAGCCTCACCAGCTCCTGAGCTCCAGCCCTGACTTTAGAGCTGTGTTTTCATCCTTTCTACAGAGAAACCTGCTTCCCCTGTCCCCCTTGCTACAGTTCACTGTCAGCTCAGATAGCACAATCTTTCCTGAGACCAGGCTGGGAACCAGGTGGTCAAAAAAACGGATCTAGGTTGAAAATTAACCCTTCTCTATAATCCTGCATTATTATTGACCTAGACCTAGATCATGTCAAGACAGGGAGGAAAACATTGGGTGGGGAGGATAGCTCTTTTAGCTCTTTTATTGCACTCACACTGTGGATTAACTCCACAGTTACACATCCAAAAATCCAGAACTATTCAACAAATGAGCAACCAGAGAGTAGTTCAGCACTCAGGAGATATATTAGTATTTGAGTCAGGTACCAACAAGGCACAGATGGCATCTGTCTGAGGAACAAATCCAGTGACTGCGTTTCCTCATCTCTGGAAAATGAATTATTGTGGAGGGAGGTGGTACAGATAAAACGAGCAGAGGAAGGTAAACCAAGAATAGTTGTCCACCTTTTCTTCCAGTACTGGAACTGGGAAGCGGCCGCTGTAACTTGCAGGTGGCAACTCAGACCAGATGGAAAAGGAAAAATAATTTTTCACCCAAAGCCAGTTTAGTCTGAAGAGCTCCTCACCACAGGATGTTGTGAATGATCAAAGGTAACTGGAGAAAATAATGGAGAAAATAAATTTGTTTTGGTTACATTGGGAAGTTCCTCAGCCACACATCTGTGGCTTGGGAGAGTGTTCCAGCGAAGGATCACTATGAGTTTTATGGTGTGGCATTCCTTCATCAGCATTCACTGCTGGCCATGGCTGGAGACAGGATGCTGAGATGGACCACCCTTTGCATAGATACTGTCTACATCTATTTGCCTTAGAACTGACCGGTGGAAATGGCACTGTCATTTAACATAGCACTAATAGATAACAGGTTTGTGTCCACAGCCCTGCCAAAGTCCAGATATCTTAGCAGTTATTCTGACCGATACTAAAACTGCCAGGTCCAAGTTTTCGGCTCAGTAGTGAAGCTAGCAATGGATGTCTGGAGTCCAGCTCTCACGTGCTCCAAATTCACAGGTACAATGCACTCCCCACTGATAAGGGAATATCTGGGTTTCCAACAGTCGCTGTTCTTATACCGATTGTTAATCTGAGCAAAAACCCAGGACTGATTTTCATAAGTGCTGAGTACAGACAGCCCCTACTTAAGCCAAAAGGAGCTGTGAGCCTTTGGCATCCAAGAGAACAAGGCTGAACCATCAAAATCTCCTCTGCTCAGAAACTCTGTGGTACTACAGAGTCAACTGCCGGCAATTTGCTGTCTGGGTGCTGCTGGGGAGCAGGGCTGTGCACAGAGCACAAGTCTGGCCTGGGGTGGGGATGCTCCGGGAGCTGTCAGGACCATGCCATGTACTTCCAAGAGCGACAGCAACGCAAAGCTGGTAAAATCCAGTGAGCATCTTTTGGAAAAGGGGTTTCTTAGCAAAGGAGTGCTTGGTGAGTGTGGGAAGCTGCTTTGAGACCCTGCAGCCTCACATCTGGGGAAGGTGGTCTTCAAGGTGCAGCATGACAAAAGCCATTCCCCATCAGGAAGAAGGAAATTTGTTTCCCTTCCAATTTGTTTAGGGCTCGACTGGGCAAAGCATTAACCCCCACAACACAGATTTACCTCCAAGCCTCCTTCACACTTCTCCCAGAGAGGAGAGCTGACGGGTGTTTTGTAAAAATCTGCTCTTTCTGTATTTACTTCCTAACCCAAATGCCAGGAGACGGTCGACAGCTGGCTTAAATCTCTGCAGCTCAGGAGATCAGCCCTCCCCGCCCCCCTCTTTTTCTAATAAAAATTAATTTATTATGATCCAGAGTGTTGAAATTAATCTGCCTCCGGAGAGGCTGTGTCTGGTGAGTCCCAGTGAGGATGGAGGCAGAGGGCTCTGGAGGGCACATTAACAGTATAGTTGTGCTTAATGTTGTGTAGCCGCAACATCTGCTAATTTAATGCACGAGCAGCCAGCTGCCTCCGACAGCTCCTAACAAGAAGTGGGCAGTGGGGAGAGGAGGAGCAAGGGCAGGTGTGCAAGAGGGTGAAGGTGTGAAGAGCAATGGCTGCTCTCCAAGCTCCCCACTCCAGATCCCATGTAATGGCAGCCTTTACTGATGTGCCCATGATTAAATCCTTGAGGCATCACCCCAGCATGGACCTGCTTGCTGCTCCGGCAGTTGGCATCTCGGTGACATCGCAGCTCTGTAAGAGCAGTGGTGAAGGGGACGCTGGTGGATTGAAAGCCCTGTTTCACCCTCGTCTGATGGGACAAATGCAGCAAGGAGCGAAGCATGTGCTCTGCTTCGTCCAGCTGCCTGCAGAGCAAATAGAGCAAGGGATGGACATCAAGCCAAAACCACATGCAGATGGTGTAAGAGAAATCACACCTGTACCAAGCCAGGTTTGGTGTTATTCCCAAGCAGTTCATCTAAGCAGTGGCTTCTTGTGAGCTATTTTTCTTGTGAGCTATTTTTGCAGAAGTGATTCTTCTTCTGCCAAATGAAAGAAGCTTAAAGGGGAAAAAAAATCCCAACCCTCAGACAGCAAGAAAGGTTCTCCACTTATGGGATGATAATCAATGCAAAGTTGTTCTGTAGCATCATGAAAGCAACGTCATCATCTGGGACTCATGTGGCTTGCAGATCTCTGAGCTCAGTGAGCCTGCGTAAATAAATACGGAAATTCACTGGCTGCTCCAGGCTTCACTCCCTGGATGCCTGGGTGCACGTGGACCCCTACTCAGCACAGGCACCTGCAGGGACCTCAGAGGCTGCCCTGTGCAGGCTTCAGACTGTCGTGGACTGGGGGGTGGCTCAGAGGTTCGCACAGGACCTAGGAGAAAAGCAAGGTGAGCCTCCATCTGAAAACTTCAACATGTCAGCACTGCAATGATCAGGGAGGAGTATTTTGCCTGTTATTGCAGTGGCAGAAGGCTGCAAAATTCAGTTGCAGATCTTGCTGTGGGTGGAAGGAGAGGGAGAATGGAGGTTTTGAATCTTCCCATGAGGTGAGTTTCTCCAAGAGTGAGTCCAGCCTCTTTTCCTAATCACAGTGATAGCTGTGTCCATACCAGCTCTCCATCTTCTAAGAAGGGCGCAAGGCCTGACTCCATGCCTCCCATCACCAGATGATCCAGTACACACAGAGAGGTATCAGTCATTGGAGAAGAAGGCAAGGTTAGGTAGCAACTCTGATTTCCATGGGGAAATGGAGAAAGCCCTAGGGGTTTGAGAACGAAGAGCAAAGAAGCCATGGCATGCTCTCTGATACAAGATGGTGTCACACAGGCGACCTGGGACAGGTTACCTTGCATCAGCTGCTCTGCACAGCTGCCTGTGGACAGGCTCTTACCCTCAAAAAAGAGATGATAATTCAAAGCTGCTCATGATGAGGAGGAGTAATCAGGATTCACATCTAATATCTGCTGTAGGCAACAATTGACAGTAGCTCCACAGGGAGAGAGGGTGGGAGAAGCCAGTGCTCTGAGATCCCAACAGTTGGACTGCTCATACCCACATGGTGAACCCCTATAGGAGTAAGAGGTTCTTGGTCCTTAAAACAACTGGGACACCCCCGTGTCCTTTGGGCAGAACAATTTCAGGGCCCTGATAGACCCTGCCTCCAGGCGAACCAAGAGCAACACAGAGTGGGAAAAGATACTGTATTGGGCTAAAAGAATATGGTAAACCTCTTAGGGAAGGGAATGAAATGATTTTTCTCAAATAACCAACATAAGGATTTGAAAATGAACATCTCTTAGTATTAATTTAATTAAAGCAGCATGCTGTCGTTACTTATAAAGCTAGAAGAATCAGTCTGTTTAATGGGTTCTCAGCTAATCAAAAATTAATTAAGCGTTTAGTGGGGATTCCAAATCCCTGAATTGGATTTAAAGAAGCCTGTTTCCACATCTTTTTCAAGTGTTGCTTGTTTTACTATAACAGGAGACGTGTTTGATTGTGCAGACCTCCCATTATCCCTGGCTTGCAGGTGATCAGCCTTGAAATTCATTCTTGTTGGTTGATAGCTGCTCCGTTCCCCAAAATGACTGTGACAAAGCATCACTAAGACTCTGCCAGCCCTAAAAGAAGGCTCAGAGCTTTCCTTTGAGCATTGATGCCACGCATCTCCTTGCTGGTTCACAGGTGATAAAGAACGAACAGCCGAGCGGGGCTTTCCTTTGAGCATTGATGCCACGCATCTCCTTGCTGGTTCACAGGTGATAAAGAACGAACAGCCGAGCGGGGCTGAGAATGGGGAAATCTCCCCCTTGTTTCTGAGGTTTTTTGGTTATGTAGTGGGGAGTGGCAGTGCATTAAATGGGCTCCCTCCCTCCACATGTCTGCTTGCAAATGTCCTAATGCCTTTGCTTTTGGTAAGTCTTACCTATTGCATCCTTATTCCCTCTCTCAACCACTTTCTCTCCCCCCAACAAGACAACATCCACCACTGAGTGATGAAATCCCCTTGCCCACAGACAGCAGCTACCGTAGCCCAGTCCTGCACTGGATGAAGACGACTTTCAACATCTATGTGTCTCAGAAATATGCTTTACCCAGTCCCTTCTCTACCTGCCCCTGGCTCCCACCTCTCCCCCTGCCCACCACCCATGTAATCCTTTCCGTCTTAAGGCAGAAAACAACCCCAAGGAGCAGATCCATCTGAAAAATAGCCTGTCCATTGAAAAGATAAAAAATAAAATAAAATGTAATTTAACTCCTATCAGTTCTCCAACCCATTTCCCAGTGAGAACAGCAGGGAGGGCCGGCGACCCCCGGAAGGGAAGGCTGGTGCACAGGGAGATGTGGTGCTGCTTGAGCCAGCCGCCTGCAATCACTGCTCAACAACCCCTAGCCTGCAACTGGAGACAGCTTGATTTGCCTTTCACCTCTGGAGATCTTTTTTTCAGCTATTCAGCATGCTGACAATGTAAATAATATCAATAACAATAATAAAAAAATAATGCATCAAGTGTCATGCAGGATGCAAATTTTTCCTGCTTCTTTTTTTTGGATGGGGGCATGGAAACTTAATAATGCTCTACCTGAACCCCTTAAAGCACAACATCTTTGAAGTAGCAAACTGGCAAATACACTCAATCAATTATAAATGAAATAATCTTCTTAAAATATTAGAGATTTGGGTGCTAAGCAATACTGGAAGATTACGGAGAGAAAATCAGTTTTAGAGCTTCCTAAAGTGACAGAAAGAGAATAATCGGAAGAAATGGTGAGAAGTTTAAAACGATTATGTAGATTTGTGTCAGTGAAAATGTCCCAGCAATCCTTAGCCGATCTCTCGTACGCTGGAAATAGATTACGTTCAATCCTTTCTTAAAGGGGCAGGTTTCTTTCAAGTGTGGGGGTGGTTTAATTTTTACTTTTTTTTTTATTTTTCTAAGCACCTTTACATTATTTTTAACCTCCATGTGAGGCTGGGCCTGAGGGCATGTCTGTGTTTCTTTGCCTTGTTTTACCAGAGGTGCACACCCTGGAGCAGGGTTTGGGGTACCTTGATGGGCACGGTGAGCCCTGTCTCCACCTCACAGCGTGACACCCCACACAGAGCAGCCACCAACGGGAGAGAGATATCGAGCCAGAGATACCCACAGAGCCCAAGACACCTGCTTGCGCTAGGCAGATACAGAGAGATTTTCTCAAAACCGGTTGGTTTCCCCCACTGGAAAACACCTCTGAAATCAAGATTACATCCATCTTTACATGGAACATATGTTTTTTGGGTGACCCTGGAAAAACTGAGGTGCCTAAGTTAGAGCAAGACTCATTCCCTGTCTTCCTGTGGCACAAGCAACACAAGAAGGGGACAACAGAAACCCAGGAAGGGAACAGGAGGACACAAGGGGCAATTTGACCCTGGTTTTGAGACAAGCAGGTTGTGGAGAGTCTGTACTGCCTTTCCTTTTGTTGGTGTGGCAATTAAGATCCTGTCTGAGCTGTTACTGGCTCTGCATTTCACTTTATAGCCTCAGTGCAGATTTCTGGAAAGATTTGGAGCTTACCCTTCACACACACATATGCTTTTTAACACAGCCTCCAGATATATCCCCAGCACAAAGGACTACACGATCTAGAAAAGAGCTGTTCTGTACAATCACCTGCTTTGGTTTCATGGCACCACTTGGGTTTGAGATACAAGCCCAGGAGACCTCACCCTCCCAGGTGTGATGGTCTCCTGGATGCAGGCAGGAAAGTCCTTGAGCTAAGAGAGGAGGGCGGGAGCCCTTCAACCCCCCAGGACCTCAGTGCTGGGGTTTGCAGTCAGAAGAAACAGAATCATTCAGAGGAAGAAACTGAAATAGGAAAAAGGCATGTCAACATCCAGGCTGCTTTTAAAGATGGTGCAATTAAACTGAGGAACTGGTGAGAGCTATTGTTAATTGATAGCAAATGAGAGCAGGCTGTCTCCAGGGAGAAGCAGGTAATGTAGGTAATCTTCAGAGAGGATTTGCCTAAAGAAATGGAGGTTTGGGAATGGATATTTCTGGAGGGAGGCAGGGTGGAAGAGGAAGATGAAATCTGGTTTGTTAACAGCCAGTAAGGAGAGGTGGAGCCACCAAAAATCAGCCAGGCTTTCTAAGAAGATGTTGCTGCCTTCACCTAGGACCCACACATCAGTTCACCTCTGGAGTAATGGATATTTTTAGTAGGGGACAAAGCTTTCTTTTCTAAGTCAGATAATTTCAATTAAAAAAAAAAATCATCTTTTTGACAGTGTGTTTTTTCACTTAAACAAGAAAAATCTTTATTCTCTTGTTTGGGCTTTTTTTCCCTCAACTGCTTATTTCTTTCCCGACATTTTTGCCCTTACTTCTTCCTTTTCTGAGAGGCAAAGTGAAAAAACAAAGACAGAAGAAAAAATTCCCATGTGAAAACATTTCCTAGAGGTGTTTGCAAAAGATAGAAATGAAAAGCTTTCCTAAAAATTCTTGTAAAAAATACAAGTAGGCACAAAACATGATTTTTTTAAAGGTCCTATTTTTCAGCATCTCTGAGCACTGAAGGTGTTTTTCTTTGGATTTGGAGTAATTTGGGGTTCATTCCAAGTTATGGCCAGCCCCCTGGATGCACATCGCTGCTGTGGTCTCAGCATCTACAGCAGCTTCCCCAGAACAACTTTGTCTGATCCCAGCTCTCCTCAGGGAATCAGTCGGAAAAAACAGCCCTTACCTGTCGCTGCTGGAGAGGGTAGGCAGAATTAGCTAATGTTTGTAAAGCTCTTAGCAGATGACAGTGCTGTTGTGTGGTACTACTCCTATATTATAGCTGGATGCTGCTTGATAGTCAGGCATGGAATCAATTTTTGAATAGTGGATATTAAAAACGTCAACTATGACACCCAGCCATAATGCCTGCCGTGTGCTGAGTGCCTATATATTGTTTCACACACTTAATATACAGTGGAGGCACTGTAATTACTCTTTGCTAATCCCCACACTTTATAATCTGCCTGTATGTATGAAACCTGGCTGCCTCTTCCCACCTCTCTGCAAAGATTTCAGAGCACAAGCTGCACCTAGCTGTCACTGCACTAAGACACTACTATTTTTTTTTCCCAAAATGTTGTGAATTGCCAAGCATAGATTTACTAATTGCATTTATCTGGATCCCTAGACCTGCTCTCAACCTGCATCTATTACCAGCAGTCACTTAGCATCAGCGAGATGGAACAAGTTGTCTATCCGGAGAGCGAAACGCAGAGCTTTCTTTGCAGAGGCCCTCAAACAAATTCTGTCAGAAATGATTCACAAAGGAAATATGTTTATTTGCAGAATAAGTTGTGGTAAATGTGGGCACAGAGGCCTCATTCTCACGTAGAATTAGCCATCTGAAAACTGAACATGGAGTCTAAACTAATCTAGGCAAGTTGTCTCAACTTTGTAGCTACTTGGGCTTTGAGCCACCTTCTGTTGTCAGTTTTTCCTGTCAGTTTAGGGAGATGCACCCTGTTTCTGCTAGACCCATCCGACGATATACAGAAGGGGTAGGTGAAGTCGCGACAGGAACGCTGAGTAGCTGGGAAGTAACCACATATGTTCCAAGGCTGGGAGAGAAGAACCTTCTCACCAACAGAAATAGTTTGAAACCGTCCTTCCACATAGAGCAGAGGGGCCTGAAACAGCAAAACTAAGCTTCAGGTAGAGCTTGATGGGATGATGGGAGGTATAACAGAACAATTTAGATGGGTAGGGACTTGTCCAGCCTCTAGCACAGCCTCCTATTCTGAACAGGGCCAACTTTGAGGTTAGATCCCACTTCAGTATTATATCAGGTTGCCCAGAACCTTGTCCGGCTGAGCTTTGATGGGATGGAGCTCCAAGGATGGAGATCCCACAGCCTCTCTGGACCCTTTTACAGTGTTGACAACAGACTGCACAACGTGGTGCTCGCACACAAGGAAAGATGCCCAAGAAGCCAGGAGGTCCCAGCCTGTACCTCTGCAGGGCTGCTTCTCCTTTGGAAGCCCAAACCACTGGATGTGGGAGAAGGTGGACAGAGAAGGAGCACGGCTATTCAGAAACTCTTCGTTGCCAGCTGATGACCCCTTCACTGGTGTATGTGGACTTCCTAGAGCAAGCCTGCGCTGGCCTCAAAGAATGAGGCAACCGGAGATGGGCATCTTTTGCTGGATTGTTGGATAGACCTTGGATAGCATGGATGGCAGGGCTGGCAGTGGAGGGGGAGGGGAGAAAATACCAGCCTCCATCCGTTTCTGTCCATGACACCCCCACTCTGCTGCAGGAAAGGGGTTGTGCATCTGCCACCCCTTCAGAAATGTCCCCGTCTCTCCTCCCAGTCCTCCTCCATCTCATTGCCTCCAGGCAGTGGCACAGGCTGCAGAGGGATTGCTATTAGGGAATAGAACTTTATTAATTAGATCCAGGCCCAGTTTCCTCACAGGAGAAGGAAATCACCTGTGCTTGAGCTGAGTGAGAAAATCCTCTTTTCTGCTCTTATTGCACACTTCATCTCCTTCCCCACTCATGGATTTTGTGCTGTGCCAGGACCACGGTGTCGACAGATACTGTCTCCCAGCTGGAGCTGGGTCATCATGACAGCCCTGCCCACTGCACGGGACACCACACAAGGGAAAATGCTCCCAGAACCAGATTTAAGAGCAGCAGTAACAAAACGGACTTTCTGCCAGCAAGGCAGAAGAAGGAGAACTTTGCTAGGATGGTGGCTGGATTTTACCCCTTAAGCTCCATCTCAGACAACTCCCCACTCCTCATGTATGAGGACTCACATGAGGTCAGACAAGCCACCACAGATCAGGCAGAGCCACAACGCTGATGACCCGAGGGCTCGAATATAAAAGAAAGGGGTCCTGAGTTAGGCTTTGTTCACTGTCACCCTAGATATAAAACCCCAGCTGGCTTTAGAAAACAATCTGTGGTTGTCATGTATGGAAACACCGTAGAGGTAACACCTCCATCTCAAAGCAGGTGTTTACTTACACATCATAGAGGTAAACTGAGGCATGCAGCAGTGGAGAAAGAACCATAAGTTGGACCTGAAGCCTGAAGGCTTCATCTTCAAAATGCCCCCTTTCCTTTTTGTGGAATTGCTTGGATTTTTGCGTCTGATCTCTTAGGGGTGACCCAGGTATGTACAGGGGCCCCTGGATGCTTTGTGCTGATGCACAGCACAAAGTCAGTCCCTGCCTAAGCATCCTCAATTTCCCAGCCATACTGATGGAGCAGGGGTCAGAGAATAGAGAAACCTCATTTTTGCAAGAAAGTCAGTTTAAAAAGAAAAATCACATTTACAAGCCTATGCAAAATGTGTCGCTTCTGCACATGGTCTGCTCTCTGTGTTCAGCCTCTGCCTGCTGGAAGTCGCTTATGGGGTTAGCCCAGGGCTGCAGCAGACTAACCCACTAGGTCTCAGTTCACAGCATCTAAGGATACATCTTGCTTTATTTTTAAGCCTAGGGAGGGCTGGGGAAGCAGGCTGACACCCACCCACTCGAGATTAACAATATCAGCGCCGTCGCTCCCTGCACACAAGTGGCACAGCTGCTGCCCGCCGTGCCGGGAGCCGGCCAGGACCTGCATGAAGCCGCTGCTCACAGATCCGGCATCGCGCCCCAGAGCTCTGTGAACCGAGCAAGACAGGCAGCACGCCAGCCTGAAACGGCTCTGAGCCCAAAACTCGATTATTGCTTAACTTTCCTGCCAAGCCTCCAGGTCCCGCTGTGCTAAATCATTCCCCATCGATCGGTTCCCATTATAAAGCTCCTGTCTCCCCCACGAGCGTGCGACTCCATACGACTCGACTTCCAGCGCAATTGAGCTCGGACCCTAAAAATCAATACTGCAGCAACCCAAGGATCAGAGGCCAATGAGGTCTTTAACAAACGTGTCTGGTGCTCTTGACTTGAGTAGGCTTCAGCCTACTTTGGGGTCCTTTCTGATCCATCATGGGTTTGTTCAAGTTGTCATAAAGCAAATTTGCAGTCATTGATCCAGGCAGAATGAAGTTGTGAATATCAGATGGGGGAAGGAGGGGGGAGAATAACCCTAGAGAAAGAGTTTTAATAGCTTATAGGCAACACATGTCTGAGCCAGAGGAAAGCAAATTAAGAAAATGCAAACAAAATAAGGTTTTTCTATTTTTTTCAGCCTTTCTTCCCTCTGGAGAAGGAAGCTGTCTTGGGTCTTACGAAAAACAAAAGGAAACAACACTATTAACTATAATATAGGGCTGTTTTTTTCCTAATGGATGGGGGCTATAGCTACATTTACCTGAGATATTAACCATAGACCATGTTATATAGAGATAACTTATAAATATGTAGAAAATAACAGGCCAGATCCTTTTCTGCCATGAAACCACGTGTCTACTGAAGCCAGTTCAGCTCCTGCCAGCAGACAGGACCCAGGGAAACTCATTTCAGACCGAAATAACTGACTAGGGAGGAAAGTTGCTTTCATAAAGTGTGATCCTGATGACAAATGACCCAACCACCTGCAAAATGTATTAATGAGGCTTCGCTATGCAACAAATTGCACAAAAGCCAATTGAATTTAATATAAGGGTCATTCATCTCCCTGGCTTTTTGTTACTTTTAATGCAGCTTCAAATCTTTTCAAAACTCATTAAATGAAATGTAATCAAATTTCACATTTCTGTACCTTTTCTTTTAAGTCCAAATCCGGACCCTAGATCCAAACAGTCCCAGCTCTGCTTTCAGAGCCAGCATCCATCCTCTACAAGGATAAAGCTGTTCCAGGGTCTGAAGATCACTTAGAAATGGGGATCCAGACGGGGATTTCTTGTGCGGGAGATGTCCATTCCACTTTCACATTATCCAAAACATTGGCATATTCAGAGCAAATATGAGATGCTCACTGAGCTTTTAGTGGCAGGTCTGGAAAAGGAGAAGCAGCAGCCAACAAACCTGAAACCCTCCTGAGCTCTGCTCCCACAGGCCCTGCCTTTTCCCCACTACATTTCCCTAGACATTTTTCAACTGGCTTGTTGTGATATTCAGGATAGGTCCCAGTTACATCCCCTGCTGGGATGTAATAAGTTTGGTGCCTGCCGTGCCAAGCTGGTGGACTCCCGACATCCATCACTCTCATGGTGATGCTGCAGCAGCAAAGCTTAGCCAGGCAGCACCCTGGGCTTCTTGTCCTCTCCCCATCAGCAGTTCTCACTACCTTCCATAGCTGGCCAAATCACCCCCCACCCCCCTCTGCACAGCTCAAGATTTGGGGATCTTCAGCCTCCTCCAGATGAAGCAGAGGCAGGGCCAGGTGAGCAGAGTTTGCCCTGATGTTGGTGGGAGCCACTGATTACCTAGGAAAGACAGCTTGGCCCCATGAAATGGAGGGGGCATTGGGAAGGGAGCTATCACAAGCACTTCGGAAAGCAGGGGCTCAGCAGATAACTCTGCAACGAGGTCAGAGCGGGTTATCCCACTAAGAATTTCACTCCCCAAACTTATGCGCCTGTGTGCGTCAGAACTGCTACACGGGGAGCGCTGTCTCTGTGCAAGCCATGCTGTTCTCATCACCCCCCAGTTCCCCGTTCATCTCCAGGTGTAATTCAAAACCGCTTGGTACCACAGGGTCTCGTGAGCTTGCTCCATACCCTCACCTGATCTCGGACTAGCAGCCTCTGCCCACGGCCTGTCACTCAAGATTTGTCCCTTAAGAAGTCCCAGTGAAACTACCCTCAGGTTCAGTCGTCACTGGTTAGGCCCAGAAATCCCAGTCCAAGAAAGCATTTCAACTTTTCTCTTGTCACTCACTGTGGCTGAGTTGTGACAGGATTGTCCCTTCTACAGGAAAATCCATTATTTCATTTTTTCTGACAGTCCAAACTCTGATGAAAAGAAAAAGCGCTGGAATTTCTCGTGCTGCTCTTCCCTACCAAGTGAAAGTTAATTCGGTGGAGGAAATTCAGTTTCCTTTCCAATTTTGTTCACATTTTTCACCAAATAGTTTTGGTTTTATGTTTATTTTTAAGGAAAACATGAAAACAGTCTGTTGTGTCACTCCTGTTAATGAGACTAAAACACTGTTTCCCCTTACAACTGGTTCTGCTCTAAAACCTTTTGCACTTCTCATACCGACATTATCCAGAGAAAACAGGCTCAGAGAGAAATTTCCAGCTTGGTGCATTTGCATCTTTGCACGCTTGGCTGTTTCCAGGGAAGTCAATAGGGCAACGCAGTCGTTTAAGCACTTCTCTGGAACAAAGCGGTGGCACCTACGCTGTCCCTGGCTCTGTTTCATATTGCGGTGATGAAAGAGTGAAAAAGATTTCCATTCCCGATGAGCAGAGAGCACAGAGGTTTGCTTTCGCTGCCCTTGATCCATTTGTCTGAAAACATACCTCCCTTGAACGTATTCCCCTTTAGAGCTATCTTTCCTCAATTCAAATTGCTCCTTAATTCCTCCTTTTCGAGTGCACCTGACTACAAGATTTTCCTCATATCCATCAGTTCTCATGCTTACCGTAATAGTCTGCCTGAACGTTTGCTTATATTACTGCTGCTTCCAAGTTATGCTGCCTCCACCTTGCACTCTCTGCTCCATCTCCATCTATTGCTTTACCCCGCTGCCTGTCTGAGAGCGGCTGCACGCACTTCTGCAAAGCGTTATCTCATTATTTCAATTCTATCTGCTAAAGCGTTTGGAGAGACAGTGTATTAAAGACACTATATAAAAATAAATTGAATTGAGAGGAAATCTATATACCTTAAGATGTAAAAAGGAATAGTCTCCGGTGATGACTCCATTTCCAGCAACAGCATTGTAACAAGCTGGAGCCCATCTCCCGGCTGAATTTTAAATAGATCTGCTCAAATTGAGCAGACCTGGCCAGGCTCGCAGGGCTGGGGCTGTGTCCCAGGGAGTGGGGGCTCGGGGAGGCTTCGGAGAGAGGCACAGGGAGCAGGGGACGGGTGCTGCAGCCCAGCCTGTCCCCCTGCCCCGGCTCCTCCGGACCCCTGAGCCACCAGCACAGCTTGCCCAGCTGGGCTGGCAGCTGCAAAGAGGGCCAAGCTGCCTGTTGCTCAGCTGGTCCTTTGGACATCATTCCCCACATTTGGCACTCCCTCCATCGTTAAAGTAGCTCCACAGTGCAAACCCTGGTGGCTGCTCCCATGTCCGTCCTCAGACTGTGGAAACAGAGCCCAGCCTTCCTCCCTTTGCTGTCTGTCTCAGCAAAGGAGACAGGCACAGTCCTTAAGTGTGGAAAAACAAGAGACTGGCAGTTTTGGATCCCTCTACAACCACAGCGTACTAAAATGGGTTGGTTTGCTGCTTGGCTAAATGACTATAAGGCAAGAACTTGGGTTGGTCGTATGGTCCAACAGGGACCCAGATGCGGGTTTCTGGGCCACACTGCCAACTCAGAGCCAAAAGAGTCTGATGCAGTTCCTGGGTCTATAAACAGGGAGGTGAGGAGGGAGCTTATCTCTGCATTGCAGAAGAGAGCTCTGCTGGGCTGTGGGGCAAAAAGGATCAGAGGTTCCAGTAAGTGACTGAGCAGAAAGCAGGTTTACACATGAAATCTATGACAGGGCTGACAAACCCATTCCAGAAGTTTTGGGGGCACGCCCAAGTGAAATAACCTCTCTACATAAAGCTGTGCATCATAGACTTAGCTGAGCTATGGTCTACAGGGAACCTTTCAAATTCCTTGGTTACTGTGACTCTGAACTCTCCTCTGCATCCCTGGGAATCTAAGATACAGAAACAGGAAGGCTTTGCCCCACTGGTTTGTTCTTGTCCTAACAACACCCAGATCTTCACTGATAAGTGACAGGGAAGAAAAAACTGTGCCATGAACTTGTACGCTGCAAAATAGGGCCAAGTCACAGTCCAAATACTCCACAACACAGGAGGAGATCCATGGGCAAGGTTTTCTGCCAGTCAGTCCCACAGCCCTTCTCCCTAATTAATTCACCATTTGTCTATTTGGGGGAATGGCTCAGCTGAAATGACGCCTTTTGCTAGTTCAAAAAAGAAGGTAAAAAAAGAAAATCTGACTTACATCATGAGCTCTTCCACCCCTCCTAGTTCAAAGCATTCTCAGTTCTCTGTTTCTTGCTTTACAACTTTTAACGTTAGCTTTTGAGCAAATTGTGGGAAACACTTGCCTCTCAGTGATTCAAATTAAAATGGTAAGAAGTAAAGCAGAATTTTTCATTACACCTGAACTAAGGTAACCATGTCACTTTTGCAGTTCAGGAAGGTTTTGGTTTTCATTTTTCTCTCAGTCCTGGTTCAGAGTCAAGTCTCAAAATCAAGATTTCCAGCTGGAAGAAATATTTCACAGCCTTCCACGGTGACCACCAGCACCCCTGTAACACTGATGCAAAGGAGGAGGGACCTATGTCAACCATGGGGTTCTTCCAGCACCTCATGCTACCAGCAGCTCTGAAGAGCAATGACTTGACAAGGTCTCCTTAGCATCATTTTATCTCTCTTTCTGCCCAGGATCTGAAGCTTGGTGGCAAGAATATGTTTGCAATTCTTTGAGTTGTTCAGGGAACAACCAGTTGTTACCTGCACCCCAGGTACTGCATAGCCCAGTTCAGTGGCTTTGCTCAGGAAGTGAAATTCAGACCCTTCAATTGCTCAGGACTCCTGTGTTTCAATAGAAATATTAAATCTTCCAAACTGCAGTGAGGGAACCAGTGGAGTAGGCTATAAAGTGGCAAAGCATCTCTCCCAGAAAAGCAACCTATGCAAGTCTGGATCACAGCTATTGCAAAAAAAGAAGTAATAACAAACCAAATGTCTGGAGGAATTTCTCCTCCCTATCTTCCTCTCTTTCCAGCTCATTATTTCTTTATAAGGCTCATTACTAGCAGGTCTGAGACTCAGCCACTGACCCATGAAGGCCTGGAGGGAGGAAAGCTTTCAAATGCTGTCAGATCCAGCTGAACCGATTGAAAAGAGATGCAGAGAGGCAAGCAAGGTGACAACCAAGGGGACAGGTTTCCTGGGGCCTTGTGTTGGAGGTGGCAGTATCAGGCTCCACTAGCACATGCCCAGCTCTGCGCAGCCTCAGCATTTCAGCTTCATTGGAAATCTGATTTTCCAGTATGCCAGACCCTGAATCCAAAGGGAATTTACTGAAATCCCGGTGGAAAAACTTTAGATGAACAGCATCCAACAAACAACATTGGACATTTCTATAACCATTCACCAGGAGTGGGCTCTGTCCCAGCTGAAGCCTACATACACCAGGACTGTGGTGCTCTGTTCACATCCCAGCCTACACATCTGTGCATTCTTGTCCTCTTCCTCGTGCTCCTGATGTGTGGCGAGTTGTGTCAGTTCAAGAAATTGGTCTGGCTGAAAACTAAAAGAGCAGGGGAGGGAAAAAGAGGGGAAAAAAGAGAGAGTGAAAACCACAAGTTTATCAAAGGCAAAACATGCTTTCACTTGGAAACATCACTCTATTTAACCGCCTTCCTTGTTTGGATTCCACTTGAGCAGCCAAACCCAGGGATGATGCTCAAGCCCTTGATTTGGTAAGGCACCATGAGCCCAACACTGACTCCAAATGCCTCTGCAGGTGCCCCTGCAGGACTACTTCTATACCCTGACCTGGGACACCAAGATTTTAAGATCTTTTTGGAGGATTTCAAACCTTCCAGAGGACTGCTGTGATGGTAGCCTGTTTGCATCCACTTTCATGTGAAAGCTGGAAAGGTTCTCACCCTCATTTTGACCATATAGCCCAAGTTTTTCAGCTGGAGTCTCCACTTCTTTCCCCAGTTTCTCTGTAAACCCATCACCCTACATCCTTGGCTGAATTTCCCCCTTGCCATCTGCCCCTACCAGCTTGTTTCAATCTGTGGTGTTGATTCTCCCTGCAGTGGAGGTTTCTTCTGCTTCTTTGCATTCAGCAGAACACCACAGCCCTTTTTGCATCTGAATTTTAATTTCTCCAACAAGTGAGGGACAACACTTTACTGAGTTTGCCGCTGAGTAAACCTTTCCACTGTGAACTCTCGGGAGAGAATATTATCTCCTAGTGGTGTGCAAAATGCCTTGGAGAAGGGACCACAACAGGTTGGTGGAAAAATACTGTAATAAATAACATGCCTGATGGTCATAACAGGCAAGTGAGGACATATGACATAATCAGGGATAATAAAGAATCTCACCAGGCTTTCGGGAGCACGGAGCTTGAAGAGACACAGAGCCACAAGCCAGAGCCACTGCCGGGCTCATTCCTTGCTGCCAGGAGTGAAGCAGCTTCATTCCAGCCACTGAGAGGTGGTTTGTGAAAGCCTCGGATATATTCACTGGGGAGAAAATTACCTGTCAAAAGAATGATAAAGCCACAGTGTGCTTGGCTTCTGGAATCCATTTGTCCTGACTGGTGATGGGAAGAGCTCAGGCTGTGTCACGTTCCTCTGCTAAGTCTTTTGCTGCTGAAAGGATGAATGCAGGGGAAGGTACTAAGGAGTAGCATCCACTTTTATAGCATGGTGAGATGTGTTATACAATATCTCTTTTTTTAAAAGTATGCAATCCTCTATATTGCCATACTTAAGGTTAAATTTGTGCACACATCTGCAAGCCTTAACCTGCAAGTAGCATGTACTTCGTAGGAACTGACATGGTTCTTGATGTGGCTGTGATGGGAAATGTGCCACATACGTGAACCCAATCACCAGCAGGCATCACTTGTGCTAGAAAAAATCACAACCATTTACATTTACACCATGCTCGGGAGTATCTCTGTTTGCCCCATACATGTTTTTGTAGGTAGTTGGGATGGTTTCACAGTGTGGGTCACGTACTCACTGAAGCTAGGATAGAAGGCACCTTAAGAGGTCACTTGTTCCCATTTTTCTCCCCTTCTTTAGCCAGAGATGCAGTGTTGATAGGTGGGTTTTGCCTGTGTTTTGGTCTAGATGGTGTTGAATTAGGAGGACTGCAGCAAGGGGATCAAAGGAAGTTATCATCCCCTCTGCTCGGTGTTGGTAAGGACACAGCTGGAAACATCTGGTCTAGGTCAAGAGGAAAAAGGTGTCTGGGGCATGTCCTACAAGGAGAGACGGGGAGAGCTGAGCTTGTTTAGTCTGTCAAAGAGGACTAAGGGGAGATCTAATGCTGCTTAAAGCTAACTGGAGGTGGTTAGAAAGACAACAGGGTTGAAACATTTCTCAGCAGTGCCAAAAAATGTAACATGGAGCAATATCCACAAATTGTGGCTTGGGAGGTTCATGCTCGACAGCAGGAAACAATTAAATACCATGCTAGTGGAGCAGCACTGGGACAGGAGACCAGAGGTGGGAGATCTCCATCCTTGGAGGTGTTCAAGCCCTGGCTAGACACAGCCATGGGCAGCCTGACCCAGTGCTGGCAACAACCCTCTTCTGGATGGGAGGTTGGGCTGGAGACCCCAGAGGTTCCCCAGCACCACCCCAGGATGGCACTAATCTTCCTCTTCTTACTGCCAGACCTGGTGTGGTCATCTGCAGCGTGGTGCCACCTGCCTTACTACAAAGAGCTGGGGATCCTCTGAGCTCTCCTGTGGGACTTGGGGTCATGGACAGATGGGAAAGGGATTGTGTCACACCTCGAAATCCGCTTCGTGGTGCCTCAACTGGTCAGGCACACCTATGATATCCTTACCTAATCCATTCCCCTGGACACCAGTAAAGTGCTTAAAGACCCACTGCAGTTCCCATGGTGTCTGTTATACACATGCACTACTGCGTCAGCCTACAGCTGCAAGTCCCCCATCCTCCCAGCTAATCAACTGTTTGAGGGCCAGTGGTAAAATTAAACCTTTGTATCCCACATAGTAGGGATAATATCCAGTAGTGACTGGATAATAGCAATAGGAAAATAAAAGTCAAGGTAAAACTCTTCAGAGCAGGCAGCAGGAGAGAAATGAAAATGCTATTATCATTCTTCCACATGAGAAGAGTGACAAAGGAAGACCTCTCTCCTTACCCTTCTGGGTGCTGCCTAGATTTTCCAGCAGGGTCGCAGTGATAAGCAATCAGCTGATTGAAATGCCACATTTCAGCCAACCAGGAGAATAAGTGGACTTTCTATCAGGATTGTCCACAACAGAGCACTCATTGTGACAAATGAACTGGAGAAAAAGAAAAATGAATGTAACCTACTACTGTGCATGGATTCATCAACTCTGAGAAAGCTTCTGACAGTGAGAAAGGAGGAAAACACACTGCACAGGGAGCTTTGGTAGGAGAAGGCACACTGGGCTGCTATGATTTGAAGAGGTGACCTCTGCTAAGTTCCCGTGCAGAGGTGACCACAAGGTTACGGGGGCAAAGCAGGGTCTGTTGAGCTGTGGCTGCTCAGAACTTGTGTTGGGTAGAAGGGAACTTCACCCCTTATATGACAGCTCCTTGGTATCTAATCCTGACTCCCTGATGTGTGCAAATTGATCAGATCAGCCAAGACAGGGTGGTTCCTGAGCAGGCATAAACATATGAAAAATCCAAGTAAATTTCCTGCATGATCCTGCTATTCTCCGAGGGGAGACTACAGGTCTTTCACCCATGCATATACCTTTCCTTCTTCCCATGTACTGTAGACAGGATCACAGTCTGTGGTTCCTTCATCTGGTATAAAGCACTCTTTAATCCAGAAGACAAAGACATAAAAACATCCAGGAGTGGCAGCTGAAGTCAGCAAGGTTCAAACCAGTAAAAGCATGCAAATCACTAGAGGTCAGGGTAGTTAGCCATTGAAATGGGTTACTAAGAGCTGGAAGCAGTTCTGCATCACTCACCTTCTTCATCATGGACAGTCAGTAAATCAGGAGTGGAGGCTTTCTAAAAGACACAGCTGATCTTGGCCAACAAATGCTGTGAGACATTCAGGAAGGAGGGGGAAACCTTTTTTATGGGGTGACCCTAGAAAATCACTTCAGGCCTTGCTGTCTCTTCAGACGTGATGGTGGTGACTCCCATTACGCCATTCTGCAGTGTGCAGCCCACAAACGGAGCTAGCAAGGAGTCAGATTCAACAGCAGAGTATGAGAATTCATTTAACTTGCCTCTACTTCCAGGACTAAACTTTTGTCCGATGTCTGTGTTTTACAAAGAAATTTAAATTCATATCATAGTAGTTCTTAGAGTGATTCCCCCCCCGCCCCCCTTACAATGTAAAAATAGCCTGCAATGAGACTTTGTTTGAAGCCATGGAGTTAATTTTCTACAATAATTGTTAACAGTTGGAGTTTTTCTTTCTTCAAGCTCAAGGGAGAAGCATGGACAGATGTATTAATGGTGTCCCCCTATGTGATTGATGGGGTGTCAAACAGGCAAACTTCACACCTGAAAAAACTTGAAGCAAGAACACTTATACCAAAAATAAAGCCTATGCCTGGTACATCTGCAAGTCTCTGTGTAGTGACTTGTGGCTGAGCCTTCCCAGGGGCTGCTCTACCCCAGTAGCTCGTCTGTCGGTTCAGTGCTGTGCTCAGTTCTTCTGTTGCTACAGAGCTAGATGCGCTCATGGCATCACAAATATAGTGATGGATGATACGAGAGAATAGGGATCGTCTCTCCAAAAGAGTGAACCGGCAGAAATGAGATTCTCTCTTGGGATCATTGTCTTCGAGTTTCCTCCAGCACAAGTGCCCTTCAGAGCAAACGGAACTCATACACATGATTTCCACACATACACGTAGTGACAGATGGGTAAATCTTGACTCTCAGGTACATGCCTTTCACCATCGTTGGTAACAGGTAGTACTTGATATCAGCCACATTGAGATTTTCCAGTCTCTGGAACAGATTACACACTTCTGCTCCAGAAAGCACCAACAACTCTGAGGTCAGGCTGGGCAAGTAAGAGTATGATAGCCCTTGTCTTTGTTCCCGCTGGCCAGCAGGTCTCTATCCTGACAGCATCTGCTGTTTCATTCATTTCCCAGGTCCAGCGGGTATTGGGTGTGAGCACCAGGAAGCCCAGCGCAGGCATTGGTGCCTACAAGATGACTCCAGCAAGATCAGCTAGATCAAAACCTTCTTACAAAAGGGATCCGTAGATGTTCTGGCAGGATGACTGTGTGGTTCTTCATTTATGTATAAATACCAGCCCTAGTGTAGTCCAGAGAAATGCACCTCTGATGTGCTATTGCGTTGATGAGTTCATACTTTCCACTGCAAAGGAAACCAGGCAGCAGCGTGCACAGGAGGGAAACTTGTCCAAATGGAGCAGGTCAACAGAAAAAAGTGTTTGATCCTTCCCTTACAGAGATTGCACACACATGGATAGACAAACCAGGCTATTCACTGTGCCTCTGCCTCCTTTCCCAACAGCCATACAGCAATGGGTAGAAGACAAGATGACCAGAGTCCCCTAGAAACACCTCGGTCTCAATTTCTGACATTTGTTTGAGCTCTTCTTTCTGCAGACATTTGCTTCACTGGTATATTCCTTCTTTCTCTGAAATACCAGGCAAGCACTTTCTTGATGCAGTTGGGATGAATTTTTCACAATGCTACTCTACTGCCCTGGTTAACAAGGTCTTATGGAACACCAGCGTGCTCCCAAGCACCAGGAGAGTGCCTCTCAGGGTACCCAGGGTAACTACTGAAAGGCATAAGGATTTGTGAGCCCTCATAAGTGAAATGAGGTAGCACTGGGAACTATCTCAGCATGTGATAGGAGTAAGGAAAAACTCAGGCCTTACCCACTGATCGCAGCTTCTGCTCCGACGGCAAAAATAATCTGTTTTAATAATCTTAATAATCTTTCTCTAGTATCCTTTGTCCATATGGCTGGTAATCTGGCTGCTTAGGAATGAATCATAAAAAAATCCTCAAATAGGGATCTGATGGCTTAGCTCAGAGAATCAAAGAAATTAGAGGCAGAGAAGCCCTATCTGGCCATTTAGTCTTCCTTACCCTCCAGGCCTCCTTCTGTCAGAGTCCTGCTGGGCTGGAGAGACAGTGTCAGATCAGAACCCCAAGGGGAAACCTCATCCTCTTCCCAGCTCTTCCCCAGCCTCCCATCACTGCGGACACTTCTCTTGCTGCCTCATTTCTCCTCCCACTTGTGAAAACTACTTTTTCTTCAGGACAGTGATTGTCCCCCTTACAATGAGTTTACACTCTGCCCAGCAAACAGGGACCACGCTCGGGGGTAGACCCTTCCCACGCTGTGCCAACAGTGACAATGAAGTACAAAATCCTCATGCAGGCTCTTCCGGGGCTTACCAAGGTCTTAGAAGGGAGTCCACAAATGTTTCTTTGACCTGAATTCTTCATCTTTGACTTTAGCGTGGGTTGTGGGCAAGGAGGGAGCTGATCCCGTTGCCCTCTGGTGCAAATCAGCACATGTCCTTTACTGACATGACCCTGGTCTGCTAAGGGGATCTGGCTGAGGCCAGAAATGTTGCTGCAAGGAGGAAGCTCATACCTTATCTATTTCTATTTGTGAGGATTCATCCTGACCAAACCAGAGTCGGTCTGGCAATATTGACACACAGAGAGCAATACCAGAGTGCAAATGAGACCTTGTGCAGAAAGCAGGGGCTGTGCGACCCCGTCCTACTGGTGGTCTTCAATGGGCTTTTAATTTATTTAACCATTGGTAAACAGATGTAATCAACATAACCTTCCCCATCTCCTTTGGCACCACATCAGAGCCACAGGCAAGCTCCGCTGGGGACCGGCCGTCACATTGGGATGAGACTGCGAAGCCTTGAGGTTATGAGACCACTGCTGTGAGTTTTGCCCAAATCTTTACATGCCCAGTTGGTCTCAGCAAGACACCATTAACTTACAGAGGAAGAAGAAAGGAGCCCCATCTGGAGCTTAGAAAGCACAAATCTGCCATTCTCTCTTCGCAGGCTGGGGCTGTCTGAACAGAAGGTAAAGGTTGCAGGGAGATGCTTTCGTAGGAAACAATGCACGGGAAACACAGAGACAATACGCTTTTCTCTTTCCACTCCCCCTAACTATTTCTCTGCAAGAGCAGGTACCTAAAATCAAGAGCAAAGAAAACTGAAACTTAGGACCATCTATTCTGCTTTCAACAATACTTCCCACGCTCTTCTCTGACCGAATAAATATTTTGCAGTATTGCACCAGTGCAGCATTACCAAATCCTCTGATCAAGGAAAATAAAATCTACCCACACACTGATTTCATATTGCAGCAGCTAAAACAGTAAAACACACATCGGCAACAGTCACTGCAGGTAGTGAATTACGTAGTCTTACTCTTAGGGGAGATCAGGGTGCAGGATTTCAAACAATTTTAAAGTAGTAGACTGTCAGAAACGCTGAAATCAGAGTGCTTTCTTTCCCTTACAGAAGCTCCAAACTGAGAATAGAGCTGTTTGTCTGCTCTGAATAAATCAGTGAATGAAGTTATTTTCCCCTTTTTTCTTTGACCTATATGCATAAGCCAGTCTCTGCATTCTGTACGTATTTTTGAAGCATGAAAATCTGCCAGTCACTTTGGAAAACAAATCAGATGCTACAAGTCCCTTTTCTGCCATTTGGCAGGTTCGAGGAATGGGTGCCCGAGATGCGTAACAGCTGCTTTGATTCCAAACAGGAGAGAAAGATTTCCCAGCCAGAAGGATGCCCTGATTTCTTCAGCTGCTCTAAATGCAGGGTGCCCAGCCACTCCTTGGACTGCCTTAAGAAGTTTCTGCCCTTCCATCTCCCCACACTGATCAGCCAATTGATCCAGGCTGAAATCTGTCTTTAAAAAAAAGGTGCAAAGGAGGAGGGCATTTTTAAGCTCCATTGTTTAGGTCACTGAAATAACAGCAGTGCCCCAGTGCTCGACAAGGCAGGCAGAAGCAGGAGGGTAAGCAGGGAGGAAGATGACTGCTTCCAAAGCCAGCATGGTACTAGAGAAGATGTTTTGTTAAACGATGATGTGTAACTGATGATGCAGGTCTTCTCCATTATGTGTGGTTGATTATTCCCTCCAAATAATCCCCTTTTGGTTGCAGTTTTAGGTAGCCATTTTAGGTAGCCAGGACTTACTATATTCTGGCTTGCATCCCTGATCCCACCCAGGAACCAGAACAAGTGACTTTAGCAGAAGGTGCAATAACACTGCTTGGAGGCAAATGGTTTCTGACTACGTGGAAGTGTCCTAACACCCGGAGATCAGTTTAAACCCTGAAGCATGAGGTTTCATATCCCTTGCAAATCGCTTGGAAGCACTAACTGTGGACACTGAAGCTAACCACGTAAAAGTCCAGGTATTGGTACCAGAGACATATCAAGCTCTTCCTTTTAATAACACATTGCAGAAGGTAAAAGAAACCCTCTACTGATTCTGAAATTTTTCCAACTTCTGGCATATCCTTCATTGTTGAGCTATAATTAATGTTACTTGGTTAAACCCAATACTTTCCAAACGGGTATTGCTATTCAGACCTTACAGCAGGGGAAATCTGAGGTGAAAGACAGCCACTAACTTGCACACAGCCAGCAAGCACATCAGCAGAATAACGCATAGAGTAGTGGGCTGTGTTACTTCTGTCTCCCATAAATAAACCCCAGGAAATCCAACATAACAGTAAATAAAAGCTGAACAGCTGTGTGCTGTGATTCACCAGAAGAATAGAGGAATTCAGTGATGATGCAGAAATAAGTATGGAAAGTACAGTTGCACATCCAAGAGGGGAGAGAGACCAAAGGGGAAGGGATAATCAGATGGAAGAAAAACCTGAAAGCAAATGCTTTTTAATTATCATCATTTCAAGGGAGCACAGAACGACTCCACATGGTCCCTCATGGTTGTAGAGAAAGGTCCAGGTCAGGGCAGAGGGCAAATCCAGGGTCAGATTCTTATTGAAAGTGAAAATTGTTCTTATTGTGCTTAACACCAGCTTTAGGAATATTAAAGAACAATTTGGGTTTTGTTAGTTAATACACTGTGGCCTGTGGTTAATGTGGCACTAAGACAGATATATTTTTTTTAAAGGCCTTTAAAATCTTGCTAGACTAATGAGCTCAGCAAATATAATCTGACTCTAACATACTTCATCTAGAAATTAACACCAGCCTCATTCACTGGTGCAAACATAATGGTTCTGATCAGCAGGTCGTGTTCACCGACTGCAGAGAAGTTACGAAGACTCGAGGCAGATCAGCTCCTGGTCTCCTATTTACTTAAAGGCACTCTGGTTTTCTTCGCTTTTACATCACTGGAAGATGCTCAAGGGGTCGTTGAAAGCCTCCAGACCTCAACCTTGCTCCAGTCTACACTCATTTTCCTGACCATTTTTCTGCCAATAGTGGATGGCCTTATCAAAGGTGCTGTCTCTCCTTAGAAAGCCTGCCCTCTTGTCCAGGACAGCAATTTCCCCACTAAACACAGTCCCATCACATGTTGCTAAAGAGCACTGTTAGATGGGTGTGTGAGGTCACGAACAAACTCACGATCTCAGAGTTGCATTTTGGTAAAAGTTCTGGTGCAAGATTCCTGGACACAGACTACATCGGTTTGGTCTCCAGGAGCAGACCACACAGCTTTGTTTCCCTATGAAAAAGAAAGATGAGCAACCCAGCACAGCAGTGAAAGAAAACCCTGTGAAACGGGGCTGGATCATCAAAAGGGTGCATTAGCAGAGGTTTTGGCTTGAAATTTTGCCAGACTGTCAGTTCTCAGGCAAGAGGTACTATCAGAGGCTGATCTCAGCAAGGGACTCCTCCTGGGACAGCTGTGCAACCCAGTCCAGCGTTCATTCTGTTTGTAAAAACATGAAAACCCAACCGCGGGGAACCACACAGGGGCTGTAGCAAACCTCACTGGTGCCCGCTCTGCTGGAGACTCGTGTCCCGCGGTGGAAGAGGTGTCCACCCCTCAGCCTTTCCAGTGCAAACTCCCATCTCCTCCCTTCAGTCCTCATGAAGGGAGAGAAGCAGAGCTGCTAGAGGGCTGAGAGGAAAAGGGATTTGTCTGCAGAGGTTTAATTCCCACATTTCCTCCAGTGGCACATTCCTGGCTACTCCCTGACCCCATGGAGGCACCTCACACACCCAAGATGGGAGGGTTCCCCTGGCTGTTTGAGAGCCTCTGGAAAAGACTTTCAAAATGACACATATTTTGTGCAATGAAGTGAGAAACAGAGAAAAGCCTGGAGGGATCAGCTCCAGCCCCTCTCCCCACTTACTTGGCATTTGTGCTCCATTTTTTTTCTCTCTTAACATTTCATTTCTCCTCTCTTTCCAGTAGCACTCAAGCCCTACATATAAACTCCTCTGGCCCCAGCCTCAGCTGAAATTAGATGGTTGGTGTTACTGGGAACATCGATCCCGTTTTCCTTCCCATCTGGCTTTACTGCCAGATTTTATTGCTACTGCTTTTTGCTGGGGGTACACATCTCCTTCTGGCACATCCGAAAGGCCTTAGAAATAAAGGAATGAGACCTTTCAACCAGAAAAAACCTGTAAATAAACAGTTTGGACTGGCAATCAATGGGCAATATCTCTAAGCTGTGGGATTGTTCAGTTAGAATAAGCCTTTCTAATGAATTCCTCATTGAGCCACTGAACAGAAATGAAGCCTTGTTAGCTCATTATCTTTCTAATTAACCCATTCTAAACCTGCTCCTTCCTCACCAGGAGGTAGCTGTGCTGTTTGGGTTTCACACTGAGGTTTATCAATGACCCCCTGAGAGTCTTTTGTATCAGTAACTGAGATTTATTTGAAATGACTGAGGAAGGCAGCTTCCAGTTTATTCCCTGTGCCAGATGAAGGTCCGAATACTATGTTATCCTCGGGCTACAATTTCCCAAGAACAAGCCATGTGTTGTGAGCATCTCCAAGCCCTTTTCTGCAGTGATGAATGCTCTCCCCCACCCGCCCTTGTTTGTATGCAGATCGCTGGGCTCGTTAAGCTGACGAAGGGGCCTGCCCTCCCTAATGGGGGCATGGGGCTGCACTGTGTCTGCCTGCAGAAAGAGTATTTCACCACTGGCATTAGCTGCTTTCTGCTGGTTTTGTGTTTATAAGCACCGGCAAACATAGGAACATGTCTGATAGATAGAGAGCCCTCTCCTGAAGGATAACCACTGCAACCCCATTATTTGGGCCATTTTGAAGGAGACAGGCCATATAGTAAGATCCAGTGGAGATCAATCCCGTGTCAGGAGTCAGCCTGATGGATTCAAGCCTGGTGTTCCTACAGCCCACTTAACAATGAGGTTTACTTCTTGGCTTCTCCCTGGAAAGCCCCAGCACAGAGCAGCTCATGGGGTTGCGTGCTTAGAGGTCCTGCGGCGTCAAGTCCATCCTTGCACTCTGACACAGACTCATATCCCACTGTTCTCAATGCTGTCCCAGGCATTTGTCACCTTCTGACACCTCTCTCCCTAAGGAGTTGGTGGGGCTTTCTCCCCTTTCTCCCTCCTGTTCAAGAGAACCTCTCGCTTTTGGGCTCTCCCTCGGCCTTGCTCCCACTGAGTTCAGGACCTGGCTGACAAGCTTTCCTGCTAGGTACCTGAGCTGAGAACACCCTTTTCCGTTCCAGACCAAGTGACACGGCATCCAGAACAGCCCACGTACCCCATCAGCATCCCTCAAAGGAGTGAGAGAGGCAGAAATACTTCTCCTCTCTCTCAGTCCTTTTCTGCATCTCCACAACACACACAGGACCTGCTCAGGAGCCCATGTCCAGGCACATCCTATTGCACTCAGCCTTCAGCCCAGCTTGCGATGGGCAGCCCAAGCCATGAGCTTCCCTGAACATCACCAGCCTGCAGCTCAGGGGCCAGCATTGCCTCCTCTTCCTCGCACACCTCCATCATTTTTTCCATCCTTGTCTGGATTCTCTGCCAAACAGTTCTAACTGACCGGCCACAAGCACTGCAATATGGATTTCAGTCCCTGGTCAAAGCCTGGCAAATTTTGAAGTACCCATTGCGGGTTTTGCCAGTAGAATAATAACAGTCTACAAACTGCCTTTACGGTGGTTTTGGAAACATTTTTGAAGCAAATAAAAAAATTACAGTCTTTGGAGTTCCATTTCTTCTGGGTTTTTTTTTGATTCTGGTTTCTCCCTTTATCTTCTTCCTTCAAGCAGTCCCCAGCCTGGGGGGACCCATGACCCCAATCCACCCTGCGAGATTCATTCAGATCCTGCCTCCAAGAGCAACATTTTAATAACTTGACCAGCCAGGGATCTCTAAATCTCTCCGAGGAAAGGAGGCAGTGAGGATATAAACAAAAATATGCTTTGCCTAATTGTTTCTTACATCGTCACGAGCAATTGAAAACGGCTCCTAGGGCGATATCCATTACATTTGGTAACAAAGGACTCTAACTGAAAGAAGCCCAGGCGGAACAGCAGAGTCAGAGCTAGACACAAGCCTGGCATATAAATCTGTGCCAATCTGCCCCCACCACCACCCCAAATGCTCCCACAAGACCTGGAAACTGGCACGTCAAGAAAGAAATTCCAGCACGTGCCACGCTGGGGTCTCCGTTCCTCAGGATACCCAGCAGCTAGAAAAGCTTGCTTCCCTCGAAGAAGACAGCACAGCCACCCCCCCACCCATTCAGCCCACCATGCTGTGGCATTTCTGTCCCACAGCTTCCTAGTGGGCTTTTCACAGGGTCCCCACACACCCATAGCGCTGCAGGCTGGTTCTCAAGGCAGGAGCTGGTGTAGAGGACCACACGTCAGCAGGGGCACTACTGAAGAGGTGAATGCTAAGCCAAGATAGGCACCTCTCTGGCTACAAAAAAAAAAAGGCAATTTACACTGCATGGTATTCCGGATCGCTGCCTGGGTCACTGAAATAATTTTGTTCGGCATTTAGGGTAAAATTCACTTTGTATACATTAGTCCATCCTGCCATCGGCATCTCTCCATAGAGGGATGAAGTGAGACTGCTTACACTCCTGGCATATTCTGTTCTATATATTGGCTATAGCACCAGCTGGACTTTAAGAAATCCATTAACATAGGTACTTTTTTCAGTGTGGAAGCAGAGTGAAAACTACAGCTATGAGCTCTTCTGCTAAACAACTTTGTGGAGTAGCAGGGAGAAAACAATGCAGTGATGCTAGGTGGGCAGACAGAGAATATCAAGTGCATTTTTCTGACTGAGATAATTTATTTTTTCAAGGAATTTCTGAGTTTTAGACTGACTTTTCCTTTTTTCCCCTCTTACTTCGGTAGTCCAGCTTTGTGGTTTGAAGACAATATCGCTGTTGACCGGTAGATTGGTTCCTGCATGCAGCTGTCTTTACATTGCAGAGGCTGCTTCTAGAGGCAGCTGCCCAATTCCAGATACAGGCAGGCTATTGCAAAGCAAAGTGATTTTCATGCTTTTGTGTGCTGTCTCCATCATGGGAACTCAGCATTTTATTTTCTTGGAAGGACTCTGCTGTGACTACAAATCTCTGCTATGACCTCTCATGATTTGAATCCCTGGCTCTGGTCTCTTCAGACCTCAGCTCCTTCAAGACAGGCAATTCAGCTTGCCTGGGCTCTACCCCTTCCCTCCCCATCTCCTTCTCCTTCACCTTCCTTTTCCTCTTTGTTTTACCCACGATTGTCAAAAAGCCTTGCAAACATAACACGCAGACAGGACAGAGCCTCAGAAGTCAGGTGACAAGGTAAAAGAGACCTTACTACACATTGTTTTTATAATCTCAAGATTCATTTTAGGACAACTTTATGTCATCATCATCAGCTCTCTCACAAGGTGTTAATATTAGAAGCAGATACAGATGTTAAAGCATAAAATTGCTCTTCGTGCATTGAAAACCCATCAAAACCTCCTAGATCTGCCTTAATATTTTAACTCCCAAACATTTAAAGTCCCATCAATGTCATGGGATTGATTTCATGAGATTCTTTCATTCTTTAAATGTGGGCTTAGGAGAACAAGGAGATGATCCCGAACCTCCAAAATCAGGAGAAGCTTAGCTCTCCATGGGCTCCTCCAGCTGCTTCTCTACCATCCCCCATGGGTACTCCACGGTGGGTAGAAACAGCATTAAGACACATTTTTTGATCTCTGTCTATTTTTTAGAGACATGCTGGTTCCCTCTCTTGCAAAGGAAAGCACCAGCTAGGCTCCACATATAACCGAGACGATGTGTATTGTGATTTCTGTGCAAGGAATGAGGCAAAATTAACATAATGAAGCACCTCATCCAAATGCTGAGCTAGCCCAAGTAAATCAGCACCTTGCTCACTCTGACAGCGCTTACCTCCCTTCTCCTCTTCCCCCGCTCCCTCCTCTGCTGCTGCTCCCCCCATCCAGCCCCGCCAGACATGTCCGGAGGGATCTTTAAAACTCTATAAAAAACATAAGAAGCTGTTTTCAACTATTAAGAGAGACTGTTGATAACACAGTTCCAATAAAAAAAAAGTCTATACATGTGCTTTCTACAGCTTCCCTTGGAAAATAATTCATTTCTCCCCGCATTATATTTCATGGTAACCTAGAGACTCAATATGTTCTGGATTACTGCATCCATTTCTGTTTCAGCTCTAATGGCCCACTGGAGTATGAACCTTCCAACCAGAGTCCCCTAAATCTGGTGACTGGGGAGCTAGCTGTACTTTCTTGTTTTCCACTTGATAACTAGCCCCTTCCAGCATTGCTTTTATGGCAGTAATCTTCCTAGGCTGGTTGCAGATTGCTTGTCCCGGTTTTTTTTTTTTTCCTTGCTTGCTTTTTTTTTCCTCTTGTCCTCCAGCCACTGGAGCCAATGGCCACTGTGGACTATCCATCACGCTGTTTTTTACGTCAAGCTGAGTCTGTTTACTCCTTTTTCCTCCCCCCCCATCCAAATGCTGCTGCAGTCTGGCAATTGCTTGTGTCAATGAACTGCCCCTTCCATTTAGGAGGAAGGAATCTGAGATTGCCAATGCCTATCAATGGGCTAGAGATAGCCTGGGTTTAATCTTATGGCTTCATATCACAAATGACGGGGCTAATGGAGGAGGCTAAGCAAACACCCCTCTCCTCTTACTGCTTTGGAAAGTAAAGGACATTTGAAATAGCATGAAAAGTATGGAGGAAATAAATCAGGCCGAGCTCAGGCTGCCCATCGGTACAGGCTTGCTCAGTACCGGGCACCCAGCCCCCTGCACAAGTGCAGACTGTGTTGTGGAGCCTGGGTTCTGTTCAGGGGACGGGGTCTGTCCTGCCCCATTTGCATTTGCACGTAAGTGATCCGAGATCCAGGGACAATCATTCACTTCATTTTCTTTTTCTTCGTGCTCTGAAAGAGGTGGGATGGAAAACTTCATCTTTGAGGGGCATAAATTAGAGTTCAGGAAACCAGTCTGAGTGAAAAGTAAGGGCTAAACCTTCGTTTATCTCTTCAACCTCAAACCTGAATACAGACTTACATTTAAAATGTAAAGGTATAGAACTTTGTTCCCAAATATGGGATAAAACAATATCTAAACTTTTCAGAATATTAATTTCAGGAAATTAAGGATGGATCTTAGGATTTTTGCTCAAAGCCATTTCCAGAAGAATGAGAACTATTCTTTCTACAGCTCTTTTTAACCCACAGGTCTCACAACCCTTTGTCAGTCACAACACACACACTGTATTTGCTTCACTTTTCCTTTCCTGTAATAATTCGTATCTGCAACAGTTTTACTCAGTCTTAAGACCGCTTCTAAGACTTGACTTCTCCAGTCTCTTAGTGCTGGTGCTTTTCCTCTTCAGGACACTTGCATGTGTTTTCTCTGCCTAGCTGTCATTTAATTATGCCTTTGAGATAGTGGCAGAGAATCAGCTGAACTCTTCATAGCCTTGCTCATCTGTCTGCAGATTTGCCTTCAGGTCCTGCCACGTTAAAGGTGTGACAAAAGCCATTGTGCAGTGCTTCCCAAGGCCAATTCCTAGGGTTAGGCTGATTTTAGCTTCCATACCGTGTTTACAACTTCAATTTTCTAGAACAGGTTGAGTTCATTGGCATTAAAAACTCTCTATAGTGCATCAGTCTTAATCCAATTTTAAAAGGCAAGGCCAGCAACTGTGTTAAAGGGATTAACTCTTATTAAATACAGTGTATTCGAGTAAGCCCTAAGGGAAGGACTCCAGTTGCTCCTGTTTGCATGGATGGAGGCAGTCATACCAAGTTACATCCTAGGGACCTGGCAGTAAACTCAAGCTGTAAATTACATCATACTACAGGAAAAGAATTTTTAAAGTATGGAGGTAATTGGAAAGCAGTGTCCTCACCAGGCTTTACAAATATTGAGAGGCAAACTCTTCAACTTCTGTAAATCCACATGGGAGGGAAAACACAGGTGAGAAGCTAACCTCTCATAGCAGAGAAGCTGCTGTACAGGTCTCACAGCAGAATGTGGACAGAAGATGTAACATTAGACTGTTGGAGACAATGGAAAGGGATGGACCTGTGTCCTCCAAACTTTGGATGTAGCTAGGTAACAACCAAAAAAAAAAGCTGAAGCCAGCTGTTCCCAAGCCTCGGTGACTCTTCCCAGTCCATTTGCCGTTTACCACCAGGGCACAAATCTCCCGATCAGGAGATTCCCCTGAGCTGCCCGACCTTGGCCCAGCAAGATGCCCCATCTGCCCGCAGGTGCCTCTAAGGACACAGGTAGGGACCAGTGTGCACAGAGGCTACTTTCAGTTCAGAGCCTGGTGCTAAGGAAGCATTAGTAGCCTGGAAAGTTTTTTCATGGCTCCCACAGACCAGATTGGCAGTCCCTTGGTATGTCCAAGCCTAGGGATGGGAAAGAAATTATGTTGATATAAAGGCAACCTAATAACAACTAAGAAAAATTGACTTGGCAAGCTTGAATGTGTGAAAGTTCCTCTTATCCATTCCACATGGTGTAAGCAGTAAATGGGAACAATACTTAGTACCTCCAAAACAATGATGAATTTAAGCGCAACTAACAAATCCCTACTTCTTAATTCCTAACGGGAGCAAAAGAAGATATACGGATTTGTAAATATTTTAACCTAGCTAGCAACTGCTGCCAGGGAGTTTACAAAATCAAGGCCTTTGAGAATAACCTTAATTCTGATTCAAAAAAAAGATCACATATTAAAGAGGAACCTGTCATCAGCTATTCCCTGTAATTAGTTTAATATGATCAGCTCTCTATGATAACGAAAGACAGCATCAGAGCTGCCCAGAGAGAAACTTCCAGGGGATAATAAATACTGACAGATTTCAACCAGATGGCTTTACCAGACTGCAACTTTGCAAGTGATTTTGAAGCTCAAACACTAGTGCTTATTACTTAGGATCAGCCAATAACCGAAAGAGATCTGCAAACGGTTCCAGCTGGGCTTTAAAAGCAAACAAAGCATATGGATAAAGACTTTGATTAAGTGGTAAAAGATCATTTTTGAAAATTACTTTCACAGCGCACCCAAAGCCTTGGGAGTATGACACACTCCTCTTCAGACTAGGGCTTCGCCTCCATGCATGGGCTATTATCTGAACATCCCAGTCGGCTGCCAAACCCAGCATTGCCGAGGCAGTGCTTGGCAGCTGCAGGGCGGCATCAGGAAGCACCAGGATGTCACTTCTAAGCATCTTTCCCAGACTGCTTGGGGTTGCCTTCAACCCTGAGGAAGACACAAGCAAGGGGTGGGCAGGGAAGGGGATGTCTCTGGGATCTGCATAGGGCAGAGATGCAAGGGGGGACCACACACAATCCCCACAGCAATGTCCTTTTGCATTTGTCCCCACAAGGCTGGACATCCATGAGGACAATCCTGTATTGCCTCAGGGCTATCATCAGAAACAGCCTGCAGGTTTGGTATCAGCAGCATGTAAAGGGAGTATAAGTCGCTGACTCCAAAATTAGGGGCACAAGATCAGTCACCTCTGCCAGACATGATCACTGAGGGCTTAGTGCAGTTGATTCAAGCAGTAGGGCAGGACACAAGTCCACCTGGACCAGTGGGGAGCTGGAGGCCCTGGAAGACTCACACTTAAAAGGGAAGCAGATCCTTCTCCTCTGGCTCAACTTCAGTTTCATACAAACCTCCAACTTTTAAGCCCGTAAGTTGTCACAGCCTGCTAGGACAGGCACCAGTGGCACCAGTTGCTGGCCAGGGGAAGTCCAGCCACTTTCCTTCCACAGGAGCCTTTGGAAATGCATGTTGCTGGTGACCAGAGTGAGGTTTGCAGCCACGGGACACCTGCACAACCCATACAATTAAAAAGGCCAAAGGCATCCCCCACTGTATCCTACCCATCTATCTCCAAGCCAGACGAAGGAGATATATCCTGGAGAGGAGCACCAGCTGGCACCAAGCATGCATCCTCCCTTCTGAACCGCCTTGTGTGGGACAGCCCTGAGCCACCAGGCACATGTGCCACCAGCGTCCGCTGTGCCGGTGTGGTGAGATGGATGCAGGGAGGAGGAGGGACACCACAACAGACTGTTTTTCTCTGCCTCAGTTCAAAGACACATTTCAGCTGTCTACTTACTGCTCCAGTCGGGTGAAAGCTCCCAGTGTCTGAAGGGGCTTTCTTGCTTCTCTTGGCATTATGGGCAAAATATCATTAAGACTTCTGTAGCTGGAACTGAGCTGTCAGTAAGAGAGAGAACTTGACTGAAGGCATTTTTGCAACCAAGGGATTTTAATTTTTCCCCCCTTCTTTTGCCTTATCCAGGAGAAAGGAATATAACAAAAAACCAAGACAGGGATTTTTCAGCTAAATTTATTTCTTCCAGCATTTGCTGCAATGGGGACATGTTTGGGTTTGCTGCTTGCTTGCTGTTTGCAGAGTTTTTCATGAGCTATTCACATCAAATATTAAGAAAAGCAACAGAGAGTAGAAAAGGCTGAAGAAGAGAGATGGATGCTCTGGGCTCCAGACTCAAAACCTGGGGGTGAAACTCTGCTCGCAGTCGCTTCGTTAGTGTAAAAAATAGAAGTGATATCACAGTAGTAGTGATACAGTGAACTCCACAGATTTCAGCCACGTTCATATAGACAATAATGGAGTGGATTTTGGAATCTCACAAAATATCTCAGCCTGCTGAATAACTGCATTAAGCCTCAAAATGTTCCCACCAGGTTGTTCAGTGCCGTTGTCCATAGCTCGGACTTTTAAGTCAAGAGATAAGAAAGAAAAAATGAAACAAAATGACACACATATCATTTCTGGTTTTCAGACTTTGAAAATGATGCATATGTTTCTTTCTGCAGCTTGATTAAAAGTCAAAGTGGAGAGTCTGGCACCATCACATGACTCCTGGACCTGGAGATTTAATGGTGGAGGACAAATGGGATTGCCGGTCAGACTGTAGGCTTTTGCAACATATTTTTCAACAAACAGATTAAATACCAGCAATACGCTCAAACCAGATATTCCCACATCTCACCACTTCTCCCGGAACAGGGAAAAAATATGGATTCAAATCTGAATCTAGGGACAAAAATCCCCCACTTCCAGTCACTACTCAACTTTTGAAAACAAAGGAGATGCCTTCAGTCCACCAGATGCTTTTTGGGATAAGCTTTACCCAAAGAATACTCTTTTAAAAAAAAAAAAAAAAACAAATAGATCAACCCCCTAAGACAGAGCCTCAGTGCGAATTCCCTGATCCTTGTTTGACTTCATTAGCACAAAAGCAAATGAAGGCGCTTTGCCCTTTGTCCCGCTCCAGTGGAAGAGCACTGAAAAGGCAAAGTACCAGTGACCTGTGGAAACTCTCCCAGGCTGCTCCATCAGAGGGACAGAAATCATCCCATTACCTCCACAGCTGAGCTCTTTCAAGCCCCTTTTACCTGATGACTTCCCGCAGTTGTTTTGGGAAAGGCAGAGCCCCCACCCTCAGGGCCATGTCCCCCAGGGTCAGTCACAGCCTTCCAAAGGCCAATGGGGAGAAGAAGCATATTGGAAAATAAAACAAACAATTTTTGCCTTTCAAAAGTTTCATCCCACCTGACACTTGATCTCCTGGACCTGATCATGGGCTGCTAGACCTGACCCTGTGACTCACCTCTGTCCTGCACCATGGCGCTGGGACAAAGGGTGTGTGTTTGCTCTGGGGATGCTCTGGGGTTCAGAGTGTTAAAGTTTCCTATTGGTCATCCTTCTCCTCCACTCGGGTTTCCTTATTCCAAGTCTGGTGCTGAATACACAACCGAATCAGCAGGTGACACAAGGTGCCGTAGGATCGACCGGTTGCTGAGCTGTCCGATGCCATGATGACCAAACCAAAGGCTGCTGCCGAAAAATCCCAGCCCTGTGCCATGACACCTCTGTAGGGTCATCATCACCTGGTGGAAAACCACCGCTGCCTGGGTCTATGGAGGAAAGAATAGGTCCACCAAAGCCTCCTTGCTTTGACAGGGGCCAAGACAGGGGCTCAACTCAGCACCTGCCATCTCTGCTGCCTCCCCTTCCCATCCGCCCCAGCACGGCTGCTCTGGAGGGCATCATGAAAAGATCCCACCTCACTCTGGGAGGAAGAAAAGAAGACAGCTTAGCTGTGGAGGGAAAGACAGCTACTATTTGCTATTCAAATCAGGAGTCACTTCTGGGAACAGGTCAATGAGAAAGGGAAACTTTAAGGCTGAAAGGATATGGACTTTGGAGATTTTCATCCAGAAATGGTGTTTACCGGTTTCATGCACCCGCCACGGGCAAACACACCCTGCAATACCAGGCAGACTTCAAAAGGGCCCTTTCAGTGTGGCTGAGCAGAAGGAGGCTGGGGGTCTTGGAGGAGCTTAACCAAAGATTATACACATCTCTCCAGTCGAGGACAAAGCTCCCGTGCCTGGGTAGCTGGGGACCACAGGGAAATACATTCCTTCTCACAGATGCACAGTGGGTCAGGAGTGCCTGGTGGGGTGCAATGCCAGCACAGGATAGCACCAGGTAGAGCATCTTGGAGGTCATGAGTGGCTTTCCTCAATGGTGACAGGGGGTCCACAGCTGTTAGTGCAGACTGGGATGAGCAGCAGCAAGGAGGGGTTTGGGGAATCCCTCATGAGCTGGGTCCAGGGGGGTTGCACTGAATGCCTCAGGCAGAACCGCTCCTCATCTGACTGTGGTCAGCCAACCTGTGGCGAAAACATGTTGTGTTCGACAGCCTTTCATAATAGGAAAATATCCGAAGAATCTGCCTAACTGTCTCCACGCACTGAGCATCAAAAGTGCTTCTTTTCAGCAAGTTTCCACGGCAGGGGCAGTTCCCTCGCTTTATTTAACTTCTACTTTTATGTATTCAGTTTTGTTTAATACCCTGTTCATGTCGTATTTGGTATTTACTCACGTCCTTTGACGTCACGACACGAAAATTATTTGCAGATAATTTTGACTTCCTAGTGAGATTCGCACCAAACCGCATTTCAAAGCACTGGAATTCCCCTAGGGACAGAAATACTTTTTGGGTTTTTTTTCTGCTCCCGAACCAGTTTGAAAGAAGGATCTGTGACAAGAAAAGGTCCCATCCCTGCTCTGGGACAGGGTCACAGCATGAGAGTGGATGGGTGGGCAACCCTGTCCGTCCCTCCCTCCCTGCTCAGGTGTGCCGAGGGGGCAAAGCCATGGTAATGTCCCCTTCCTTGCATCAGCAAGGTGTTCAGGCTGTATCAGGCGTGACGGAAAAATGTGGGTCCAGATTTCTCCTGCTCCTCCGGAGCAAAGCAAGGTTAAGGATGAATCCATGATGCTGTAAGAACCCCACTCTTCATCCTCCTCATCCTCCAGGCAGATTACTGGATGCCAGACTAGATACTGATGGAAACCTCAAAATTCCCACCCTGCCAAGTGTAGAGATATAAACCAGAAGAAGAAACTAATGGGTTTAACTGGTTTCCTGCAGCACCCAGGGAATGAGATGGGAGTGAGATGGGCACCTGTTCACTGCTGAGACCTAAATCAAGCAGGGTCCCCAGGGTGTCACCTCGGTTCTCCATGACTCCCTCAGTCCCGTCATTTTCCCACGTCTGAAGCCAAGCAGTGCTAAAACATGTACGCACACTGAAGCCCCCAAGCCAAACTGTAACACCTCTCCTGCCTTTTGGAAGAAAGACAACTTTTAAAAGCAAAAAAAAGTCAAGATTTTATTCGGATTTGGAGTGAAAGCTTGGCCTGACTGTTTAGAAGTTCCATTACTCCTTGCTACCACACTTACACACACCCATCCTTAAATTAATAAAGAACTATCTTTAACGCAGTCAAAGTGGCTTCAGATGTGCGCCACTTCAACAGTCCATTATCAGCATCATGTTTGTTTTTCCATATTGATTATGTGTGTAATATAATCCTTGTTTATGATAATTAATTTTCCTTGGACTGCCTGCCTGGGAATAATATGCACACTTTTTAACTCTCTTTCTAAAGATCAAATGGCATTTAGGCCTGGTGATTTGAATCTGAGTTGGTCAGAGCATTTAATACAATAAGAGTGAGCTTAAAGGCAAGCAGTTAAACCCTGGATATTTTTCTTATTGCATAGCCTGAAAACCCTTGAACTGAGAGGAAAGTTTGCATCTATTTTCTTGTCGTCTATTTTAAAAGCTGTCAGAGTTGGTTAGTCTCTCTTAAAATTAGTCCTTTGGATCATCTTCTTACTAAAAACAAAATCTGAGCTTTTTTTTTTTTAAAGCGATAGCGGATTAGGGCAAGAAGCTTTGTTTAGCTAAAGCGAGGGATTAGAGGAGATTTGCCCCCATAAAGTTGTGGTTTGATGGTGCTTTTATCCCTGGATGTTGCTAAAGCTGTGTTGCTTCAGGATTAGGAGCATACAAAGAGTCTCCTTGTGCTGTTTCACAGCCAAGAGAAAGACAGGGGGGAGAGGGAGAGACAGGGGAACACATGCAACAGAGTTGGGAATTCCTTGGTCACAGAAATCTAAAATTTAAACCCCCTGACACAAACTTTGCCGGACATGTTGTGAATGCGAGATGGCCAGACCTCTAGTGGGAACGGTGGATGGTGGAGCGGAGGGGGTGAGACTGCCCGAATCTCTACCTCCCAGCCTCCCACCGGTGACTTTCCTCCAAAATGAGTGAAATTCAGCTGGGATTGGCAAGAGAAAGGCAAGGGGAAGGCAAGACCTTGGTGTGGCTTGGGCAGCATTTCCACAGAGTGAAACTTGAGCCATCATCAGCAAACCCGGATGAAAAGAAGACACAGCTTTGCTCCAGACATGCTGGCGTCCACCATTGAGAGACAAGGGCATGTAATTTATTCAAACACTGACCAGCCTTGCAAGGGGCTAGAGGTCCTCAGCCTTCCCAGCTTTGGGAGATGTCTAAGTCTTGGCCCATGCCAATGAGATGTTCCCATAGCCAGACCCAGGACCTGGGCCAGCTCTGCCATAAGTCTGAGATGATACAGAAAAAATGGAAAAGCCCCACGTAACAATATCCTTGAAAAACAGCTTTGAATAAAATAGAAAGAAATGAAGACCGGGCACCAAGTGGTGATGGCACATCATTTCCCCTGACCGCAAGCCTTCTAAGCATTAATGGACTGCCTGCTTCTTTTGCAGGAGGTGGAGAACCTCCAGAAACCTGAGGTTTTATACGTACAGGAGATTTACCTCACCCAAATCAAAACACAAAGGGGCTTTCCTCTTGCCAGCCTCTCCTGCACGACAAGATCATTTCAAAAGCAGGAATGAGTGGCAGGAATAAACAACAAAACACAACTCGAATCCAACAAAACTCCTGACAGGCAACTTCTTTCCATCCTGTGGAGACTGATGTACCTCCTTCTGCTTTTTATTTGTTTTGGGGGACACAGGGTCGGGCCTCAATACCTACAGCTGTGAGAATACATGTGAGGCACCACATGGGGCTCTAAGGTCTGAGGGCTTCTTGCCTTGCAAGCCCTCATGTGTGTGACCCCACGTAGCTGTACCAGAAAGAGAAAAGAAGCATCCTTGCCTACATGGAATGAAGGAATCAGTCTCTTCTCTTCAAAACAGGAAATTAGATTTCATTAAAAGAAGTAATACTCATTAAAATGAAAGCTAAAAAGCCCTCTTGTCACTAGCAGACTATTATAGCAGATTTTTCTGATAAATAAGTTGAGTCTGTGACTTTATCAAAAGACATTTCAGGGGATAAATAGTATAGTCTGGAGAGTGTAGGTTATACACATGCATCTGTGTGTGTATTTGAACATGGGTATACAAATATGTGCACGTGTATGACTTTAAGCAAATAACTTTGCTTGTTTGACTTGGTACCCAACACCTGGTTGAGAAGCTTTGTTAAAACCAAAGCGATGTTGAATTCATGCAGGAAAAATACCCATGATAGTACATTAGGAAAATTCTCCTATTTTAAGCCATTATGACTAATGAATACCATCAGCATTTGAGGGGAAAAAAAAAAAAAAAACCCACAAAGAACAACATGGAAGTGGTATTATATGAATAAAGCAAGATTTCTCCAAGCCAGGGGAGATACTCCATGGGCTCTCAGTAGCCAGGCTCAGTTCGACCGGACGCCGATGCTGAGCCAAGGTCTGCTCCAGCCACGCTCAGCCCTGCCGCAAGCCCGCTCCCTTAAATAGCCGTGTTTTCATTTCCCTGACTCCTCAGATGGCCCCTTCCTCATTTGATCTCTCAGGTTTGAAATCAGAAATAACAGCAACATCTTGAGCCAAGTGAAGTTCATAACACCCATCAGAGGGAAATCCAGAAGTTTCAACACTTCTTTGGTCTGAAATAGGGTTAAAGAAACTGGACATCTCATGTTTCCTGCAGAATAGCAATTGTGGAGGGCAGAAGAAGTACATTTGGAAAAGTCAAAGCATCACATTTTTCAGGGGGAAAAAATAAGGTTTCACTGCTCTGAAAATCTGTGCTGTTTTGATTTTCCCTTTGCTTTGTCATAAGAAAATTAAACAACAATTTCCATGTCTCCTTGACACATTTAGGGCTTTACAGCCCGCTTCAGCTCTTCTCCTACAGCTCCTGCTTTCTAACCAGGCTGAATTTTCCGTGCTGGACTGCAGGTCAAGCAGGTTCCCTTGATGCACCAAAAAAGCCAACTAGCTACAAGCACATTGCCTTTTGGGAGGTGTAGTCTCCCAGAAACACCACACCAGCGTGGCCCACATGGCAGAAATACAGCTCTCTGACAGCAATGCTCCGTTGGGAAATACAATCTCATTTTCTTTTTCTTGACTTGTGAATACATTTTTTGCAACTGTTAAAAAAAGTTCCAAATATTCAAATTCAGAGTGGACCAACCTCAAGACTGAATCCATCTTTCTTTCTGTTTTTTTTTTTTTAGTGGGAATATTTTAGTCTGTATTTTCCCCATAGAAGGGTGGTGTGTTCAGGGGCAGACACAAAAGTCATCCATCAGCTGTCATAGCAAGCCCTCCTGCTCCCTTTTGCTACCTTCAGATGTGCAAGCTGGTACGTTGCCCAAGGCTTTTCCTTCCCTGTGTTGGGGTGAAACACAGATACAAAGCCTCTGCAGCAGCTCACAAAGTGGGAGATGCAGATAGTACCCTATGGACTTGGAAGCTCTTAAAGCTGGCGTCCTGCTCCCACTGCTGGAAATGAGCATGAGATGGGGATGGGACCCTGCGTGGGCTGGCTGAGCCCAAAGCGACCACGTTACCCAGTGTCATTGGACCAGCAGTTTGCAGAGTGGCTAGAGGTGGTGGGGTGGGTGGGAAGTGCATCCTGGGGTGGGAAAAAGATGCTTGAAGAGCTGCTCCTCTGGAGGAAGGTTTTACCTCCTCGCCCTTGCGGGTGCCTGGCCACTCCTCCCCACCGCTGAGTGGGGTAATGCCCTTCCCTCACAGGAGGGTGAATAAAACCCCAGGCTGATGTGGGATACAGAAGTCATCTGTTTCTGCCTGCTGTGCATCTGAAGGCTGAGTTTTCCTTCCCTTGCAGGGCACTCACCAGCAGCAGAGTGTTGTGACTCAGGGACAAACCTCCTCAAAAAACAAGCATTTTGTCTCCAATATCTTTGCATCATACGACCTTCAAAATAAATCAGAAGGTAAAATAAACATATAAAAGCAGTCGAGGTATTTGGCCTGACTGAACTCCATCAGGGCTGCAGAGCTGGAGGAATGCATTATCAGTTCCCAGCAATTTTTGATTTTTCCCCAGTGTGGGACCGCAGAAGTGGCCTTACTGAAAGGCCAGAATCTGCTTCTATTTCAACCAGTGACAGGTACATTTATATTAAGTTGATTCCCCCTTGAAATTACCCAAGTTTAAAGAATTATCTGTCTGCAAGGGAGGGGGAAAAAAAAAAAAAAAGAAAATTCTGCACCAACAGTGGCTGTTCAGGATGATGTTCTGGGTTTGGAAATTATCTGTTTAAGTCAATAAATGAGTTGGGAGGGGGAGAAGGAAAGGAAGGTAGAGTTTGTGGCTCTTAATCATAGCTTTGCAGGGTTTAGCTGCTCTCCCACTGTTGAAAAATGTATCAAAAAGCAAAATAAATGATCTTCTGGTTACTAAAGTATTGATTTTGCCGACATCCAGTAATGAAGAGCAAGTCACCTATAGGTAAAACTCTTGTAAAATATATTTGATACTATAATAGTCTGGAGATAGAGTTACATGCAGCTGAGAGAGGCAGAGGGATGACAAATCATTTCTAATAAGGTGTTTAGCTAACATATTTCATGTCATGTGTTATACAAAACTGAGTGGGGATCGGCTCCTTTGCTCCTTCCCCACCTTTGTCCCCACCTCGGAGAAACCCACCGCAGCGGTGGGGTGGCACAGGAGATGGTGTCATGGTGGGTCGGCTTGGCTGGTGCCTGCAACCAACACATCCCCTCAACGGGGACCAGTGGAGGGAAATTGGGCTGAAACACTTCCTCTGGATGCTCGAAACACAGCACAGGGGCTGGAGCCCCTATCGCACAAGTGCTAGTGGAGGTGGCCACGGTGCCACACTCCTGAACTGGGAAGGAGACTTGGGTTTTCCCCAGCCTTCTTGTGTCCTTCAAATTTCTCCTGCGGAAAACACGGCTAGCCCGGCTTGGTGCCTGGGAGATGGATTTTATCCCCCAGGAAACATATCTGTCATTTTGCTCAGAGGTAGGTACAGAATAAAAGTAGTCATGCATTTGAGTACCCGTTACCGAAGGACCAAACTTAGTGTTAGATGATGTAAATCTAGATAAATATCATAGCTTTTGAATAAATTAGTTTGGATTTACATCAGCAAAACAGAGCTGAACTGCGCCCAGCCTCACTGCCAGGACAGGCAGAGCTTGCACTGATGTGCATGAGACATATTTGGACTTCTTTCCGGAAAGATGGTTGGAGACATCCAGTTCTGGGTCTGATGTCCTAGGTAAGGGCTAGATCTTCCACCTCAATGGCAAAGCCCTCCTTTGGTTTCAGTGACAGGAGGTTGGGATAACCCAGCTCTCGATATACCTTGGCCTTGGGTCCACACTTAGATACAAGCAAGCTGCAAGAGAAATCTCTCTCCCACGGGTAAGCAGAATCAGTGCCCTGAAGCATAAGCCACATCAGACAGCAATGCTGGATTCAGAGCATCCCACGGAGCAGAGTTAGACCTCAGCTAAGGAAACAGAGGGCTTAAGTGTTCAGGAAAACCAGGGTCAGAGACTCCTTCGTTACCTCCAACTTCTTAAATTACCTGTACCCACACAGGTAGGCGTATCATGTCATTACCAAAGAAAGCAAGTCCTCTTATGGACTTACCTTCTGTTCTTAAAAAAACACATTAAATATCTGCACAGCTAATGGCAGCTGCCTGAATCCTGGGGTGCTCCAAAGGCAAGCAAATCAGTGACTGAGTTTCCTCTGCTACTTGCGCGGGATGGGGCTCCAGCTAAAAAAAGCAGAGTATCTCCGTGCCAAGCCCATAGGCAGGACCTGAATTTAAGCAACTCACTGGAGTTTCTGTTCCTCTTGGATAACATTTCCAGCACTCCATGAGCTGGAGAACCTGCTCCAGGAGCTGTAACATACCTATCACAGCCTCCCTCCGCACCCAGATTTCTTTCCACGAGTCCCATCAGGGTGTAAATAACAAACCAGAGTGCAGTGGCCACGTGGAAAGCTCCCCACTTCTCAAAGAAGCAAGTAAAGGCATTTTCTGGTGAGGAAATGCCTATGAGAAGAGAGGCAGCATCCCACCGTGCACCCAACAAGCGTGGAAAATATTAAAATCGCAGAGGGACCTGGGCAATAAAGGATGTCTGTGAAGATGGTGGGTGCATTTGTTCACGCCGGGTTTCAGTATGATCATTATAAAGTTCCAAGAGATTATTTTCCCCTAAATTTATCCATGGGAGTGACAGACACACAAAAAAAACCAGACACCACGTTGCCTACCTTTCACAAAGGGGCTGGGCAGATCAGGCTTCCACAGTTCCTCCTCTGGCAGCAGAAGATAGGCTGAACCTTCAGCCTGTGTTCAAGCCCTTCTGAACCATGAACTTCACTGAACAATGGGGCATTTTCAGGTGTTTCATCATCTTTTTTTCTGTATAAAAGATTCTCAGCAAAATACAAAGGCTAGTGGTCTGGAATGACATTAAACTGTCATTAGTCAAGCCTCATGGAGGAGGAACATTTATGTCAGAAGATCTCGAAACCAAGGAGCTACCCAGAGGTCATTTTGGCCATCTGGTGGTTGATGGTCCAACCTCCCATTCACGCTATCTCCCCCACGTGACCGGGGAGATGTTGTGTGCCAAAGCACCCCATCCTCAGCAGGGAAAGGAGATGTTTCATACCCAGACTACAACTGCAACATACCACGGCAGCAGAGTCAAATCAGAATGGCCCACATCTCTTCCCTGGTTGGCTTTTTTTTTCCAGGTTATTTGGTTATTTTGAGGGTGGCTTCAAATTCCAGATTACCTTTTTTGAGCAAACAACAACACTTCCCCTGGGTTTAGACTGATGGATAAAGATTGGATGAGGACAAGGAGTAGCTCAGGCACTGGACGGTCCAAGACCAGAGCAAAGCCATGGATAAAGGGCTCTGAATCCAACCCAGGTGTTCATGCACAGGCAAATTTTGGTGCATCAAGTTGGAAAAAGAAAATTAATAACATTTGAAACCAAATAGGAACATTTCTGATGTATTACTGCAATATTTCTCTTTTGCTGATTCTTTCTAGGCAGCCTTTGAAAAGAAAGGATGAAAACCACCTGTGCCTTTGAGACAGAGCAGTCCAGCCATGGCGTGTCCCCGCGGGAATCCGGACCCCAAAGGCCATCGCTCCCGGGAGGGCAGGGACCCGGCCAAGCGAGGCCGCTCTTCCCAGCTCTGCCCCTGGTGCTGGAGGCGGTGCTGGGCACATCACTCCGCTATTTATTTGCCTTTTTCTCATCACCTTTCCCGCTAATCTCTTTTTGCCCTGGATGCCCTCCTGTTTCTCACTTCATCTGCAGCTCCTGGGCTAGAAAAGGCCCCCAGTTCGGCAGGAGTCTCTGAACCCAGCTGGGATTCACGGAATAAATAACTAAGTAGATCTGCCCATCATAACTACACTTTAAATTCCCTGCACGAGAGAGACTTCCCCTTTACATTCTCTCAGTTAACTCTTTTACCAGGAACCAGAGGCTGAAAAAATTGATCTGTTTGGCTGTTCTCACCTAATACTCTTGGTAGATTTGATTCCTTACAGGTATTTTTTTTAAAAATAGGCTAAACTAAGGAAAGGCTTATTACACTTATAAACTGCAGTTAATAGCAAAAAAAAAAAAAATTCCCTTAGCTGTGTTTGAGAGAAGGATGAGGCCAATGAGGGAATATGAAGCATTTTTACTCAAACACGTAAAACTAGTTATTGTCACACTTAAGGATGAGCAGAAACGGGAGGCAGAGCTGAGCTTGCTCTGTGTTTCGTGATATTCAACTCACCTTCTCCTCGAGGGACAAAATTATAAACAATCAAGATATAAACTTTAGGTCTAAGATGGAAGAGAGCTCTAACTCTCGTTAGAGGAATGAAAGGTGAGATGAAAAATTGGAGGAAGTGTCAGAAAGCAAGTGGGAGAGGGAAGGTGTTGGGTTCCCTTTAAAGCAGGTACCTAAACCTGAGGATTTTTTTTAAACCCTCTTTAAGATGAAGGCTCTGCTAATAACATGTCCAGAAGATGGCTCCTGGCAAATTGCTTTGTTATTCTTGTCAAAAAAAAAAGTCCCTTGGAAGCAGTCAATTTTAAACCATATATCAAAATGATTAATTGCCCTTAAATGAGCAGATGTTGAAGTACCCTTGAATGGGGCTAACGCCTTTTTGGATTGCAAACATAATGTATTCATGGACTTGGAAAAATATCATTAGGACTATTAATTAGCTATAAGCACCAAAAGCTTTGGTGACTCCAAGGTGTTCACTTTCTTTTTTTTTTCCCCCCCTTCTTCTTTTTAAGACTTAAGAGGGAACAACTGGTTTTGCTGGATAAGGTTAGCAGGTATTTTTTTAATGCTGTACAGAAAACCTTGCCAAGTAGCTCAAATTGGAAAAACTGTAAGAAATACTGGCTGACCTCTAAATGCGGGTAGGAACTAGCCAGGATGTAAGGAGAGAGCTCAAATATAGTGGGCCAAAGAAGGAGAAGAGAGGGAATAAAAGAAAGAAACCTGACATTGCAGGAGGCTGCTTAGGATATATTTCTGCTCTCAGCCAAGGGAAAATGTGCTAAACTGCAAAAGTTGCATGAAGGTTTGAGTCGATTTGGGGGGGAAAAAGTGCTTTGTGTCCCCCTAATTTGGGGAGAAAGGAACTTTTATTGTATAGTTGACCCCGGAGGAAAATAAATATAAATTTCTCTTCCCACTAATCTTGCTTTCCTCCAAACCTTCAAGAGCAAAAGGAGAAATGTAGCAAGCTGTGGCTGGAGACTTTTTAGTAACATAAAATCCTTAGAAGTGAGCCTGTTTTGGTCTCTTTTCAAATACTGCATCAAATATATTTTCAATGAATGCATGGGAAAAAAAAGGAGGCTGGGAAGAGAAAAAAAACACTTTTAAAATCTGTTTAAGTTTATAAACAAGATTAAAGAAACAATGTCAAGGGTCTTATGGAAATGGTGATAGTGCCCCTTTAAATAAGAGCAAGTGGAGATTTTCTATATCACTGTGCAGTTTAAATCTTTCTTGATGGACCGGACACTAGTCCTCCTTAAATCCTTCAGAAAGCTGCTTTAAGGAAAAAGGCTGCGAGGAATTTCTTCTCGCTTTAATTGCTTAAGAAACGGTTCCCACAATGAGCTGTGGCCTAGATTTGCCTCTCATTTAAGTTCTGATTTTTAAAAGTTCACAAGTTAATCCCCTTTCGGTCTCATACGAATGCGGTTGGCGTCGGGGACAAAGTACTGGACAATGTCTGGAACATTTCAAACCCCCAAAAGATGCCCCCCACCAAAAAAAAAACAAAAAACACCAAACAAAAAAAATCCCACACCAAAACCAAACCCAAAACAAAACCAAGCAAAATGGCCTTGATTTAGTTAAGTAGCTATTTTAAGACCTTGTTGCCATTATAATTTGAGGCAAGTAGAAATCGTCTTGCACTGTATCTGCCTCAGATCCAGGGGTAAGGAGGTTTGTCAGTGTTTGCCGTTTTCTTCCTTGTCCATCTTCCAAGGATGGAGCTTTCTTTATCTTTATTCAATGTCAAATTCAGCGTCCGTATCTCTAGCACAGTTTACTGTCCTGGCAAGAGGTGGGATAAAATTCACATAAAACAATGAGGGAGAGAAGGAAGGAGTTAATGCATTAGCTGTTTAAAACATAACCAGCTTGGCTTTGGTTTTACTTGTTCTGAAGGAAACAGCCACGATTTCTGTGCAAATGCAAACACAGAATTCTGTGTGTATGGGGATGGGGGGGGGGGGCGTAAAATACCCAGGACAGGGAAATTACATGTGTTTCTAAATAAAATGAGGAAAGTACAATTTTCTTCCAACATTATGCCCTGACCGCCCCACTGACTTTATTTTTTTCTTCCAAAAAAAGTAATTTTCAAATTGGAAGTAGCAGCTGTCCTGGCTGTCTTGCAGGTGAGAGTGCTTAGTGCCTACATGGAAACCTGAAATTCCCGGTTCGCCTAGGAAAGACATCAAAAATGGTCTTTGAAAGGGATTTTTTTGGTACTTGTATAGACCCAGGCAGTTAGCCAAAATATTACCGTTAGTATTACGGAAATTTAAAATGTCCTTTCTACTTGGCGAACTAACAAATTCCCTCCACCCCGTCTGGTGGTGCAGGATCAAGTCGGGGTGGCAGATTTAAGCATTTTCATATTTCATTTTGTTCTGCGACGCAAAACTTCCACACAAACACACAAAAAAAATCGCCCGATTTCTGCCCCCTTCTCCCCCATTTATTTTTTGCCTTTTAACCATCGTTTTTGTTGTTATTATCGTTATTCGTTCCCTGGCGGGGGTGGAAATGGCCATTTCTCGCCCAGCCAAGCCGAGCTCTGATGCCGGACCCGGCGCCGGCCGCAAGTTTGCGGAGCGCCGGGGAAGAGCGGGCAGCTCCGGAGGGAGCCCGGAGGGGGTGAGGGGATCGTGTGGGGTCCCCCCACCGCTGCAAACCGTCCCTTGCCGGGACTCAGCCCGCATCCCTCCCTCGGCTCCCCGCCTTTTGGGGAAGAAACCCCTGTAATCCACTCGTAGCCATCTCCTGATGCTTCGCCCCCATCGATACCTTGGGGAGGGGGGTAAATGTGATAAACCAGTTCCGCGGACAGACTGGGGTTCCTGTTCCGAGCTGCGCTAAATGCGCTATTTACTCGTTTCTTCGAGGACGCGCGGAATTAAGCGCAGTTATGTATTTCTAGGGGCTGGTTAAACAGCACAAATCTCGTCGCTGGAGAGCTGGGAAAGATTTTCTGAAGACGGAGGAAAACTCTTATTATTTCTTCGGGGGAGGGGGGAACAGGGGAAATTAAAACTAAGGATTTTTTCATCGAAGCAAATCACAAAATCTCCCGTTCTTAATAGCTCAGCGAGCAGCAAGGCGAGACAATGGTGACATCGCGGTCGGAGGGGTTGGGGTGTTGTGCCCGGGCTGCGAGCAGCAATTCAGAAACCAGCGAGGAGACCCCCACCCAGACGGGCCCAGCCCCCCCCACCCCCTAGCACACCGGGAGCCCCTTCCGCGCTGTATTAAACCCCGGAGCCCCGCAAATTTTGCCGGTTACTCGAGCAGATCTTTGCACCCCAGGGTTGCGGTTTGTGCCCCAGCTCCTGCGAGCTACAGGTCCGCGGGGCTGCTCCCAGGCAGGCTTCGGGGGGCGGGGGGGGGCTCCTAGGGGGGTCGTAGAATTTTGGGAAGCATCGTCTGCCTGCTGCTCGCCGTCCCGCGTCTCAACTCGTTGTGATCAGCGAAGTAGGGAAGGTGCCGGTTACAAATTCGGCTAGGGGGGTGTCCCTTTGCGGAGTCGCCCCAAAAAAAAGCAAGGGGGGGGGAGTTCCCCGTGGGCTTTGAGGGGTGGTGCCCAGGCCAGCCCTGGCACGGCACCCCGAAAAACGCCCCCGAAAAAGCGACAACGGCGATCAAAGTGCCGAGCTTCACCCAATCGGTTTCCCGGCCAAAAGCGGGTGGTGATTAATTAGAGGGTGCGGGGGATAGGCAGTGCGAGGGGTTCCCCTCCTTCCCGGGGAGCAAGAGGGAATTCGGCGGAGCGAGGGCTGGAATTGATTGGAATAGGTTTCAATAGATTCACCCCCTCCCTCTCTTTCCCGGGACAATCACCTGGTACTGCATAAACTTTGGGGGAAAAAAAAAAATATATATATATATACAATAAATATAAATACAAGAAAGTGGCACTTGGAGCCTTCTGGTGTCCTGAGCCAGACCGATCCCCTCTTTTTTTTTTTTTTTTGGTCAGAATTTGTACAAAATATCAAGCTCAAATTAAAAGGTCCTCTCCCCCCCTCTCATTCTTTCTTGTTCCCTTAATTCCTGTCTAAACGGTTTTGCTCTGGGAGAAGAAATCTTTTCTATAGGAGGGAGAGAGGAAAAAAAAACCTTCAAGAAGAGAAGGGTATTATTGTTTTAATCCTCTTACCCGCAGTCATTTTAAAACAGGGTGTTTTGGAGCCTGAAATGGCGTCTCGTCTCCCAATCCCATCCTAAATCCTCCCGGGCTGGGAGAAAATCTAAAGGCAAGGAGCTGGCATCTATTAGCAATCTCTCTAAAGGCTTTAAACTGCTCTTTCTGCTGCGAAGGCATGGCAAAGCTGAAAAGCAAACACAACCGCCGCTCCAGTTAGCGAGCTCTGCCAGATAACCAGCCCGACCGCTGGACGGGAAGGTACCTGCGAAAATCCCGCAGAGAAATAAAGAAAGAAAAGAAAGGGAAAAGCTGGTTTTCCTCTTTTTACATCCCGAATTAAAAATTAAAAAATCGGGGGAGCGTATAAAAAATAAATTAGAAAGCGGGGGAATGCGTTAACCGGTCGTTCCCCCTCCGCCGGAGCCCCGCGGCCCTCCCCGCCCCCCCGCGCTGGCAGAGCCGGCCGTCTGCTCCCGGCTGCCGGAGCGGAGCTTTCCCGACGGGGCGGGCCGCGGACCCGCCGCTCCTCCGGGCTCCTGCCGTTATTCCCCATTTTCTCTCTCTGTGTCGTGTCCCCCTCCCCGTTTTCCAGGGGAGCCGAGGGGTGCAGCAGGCTAAGTCGGGACGGGGAGGGTGGGGGCCGGTGGCGTCTCGGTTAATTAACGCCCGGGAGATTATCCCCCACCAGCACCTCCACGCAGGACTCATCGAGGGAAGAGGGAAACTTCAGGGTGCGCTACAGCGTGGCGGGGAGGCACGAATTCCCCCCCCAACCCGTGCCTGACGGACCCCGCCACCCCCCCGGCCCTGGGTCTAGCCCTCCTCCCTCCACCGGCATCCCATCCGCTCCCAGGGATTTAATTAGGCGTTTACACCTCGGCTTGGAGTAAATGACTGGTAAGAAGTGTTGGAGGGGGGGGTGGAGGGGGGGGGGGGGGGTGTATCAGCAGCCTGGTTTTGATTGACAGGGTGGAGGACCATTGAAAATCTCGCTGGGTAGCTCCCGGGTCGCTATGAAGCTCCTTTTAAAAATCCTTCTCCGAAGCCGCCTCCCGGTAGATGGAAGCTCCGCCGGGCGCGGAGGCAGCGCGGGAGGATGGCGTAGGGCGGCCCGGGGCGTCGCGTCCGCTCCCACGCGTGTCACCGCTCCCACGGCGGGCTGAGAGCCGCCGCCCCAGGTAAGAACCCCCACACCCCACCCACGGGCAGCGCGGGTGGGCTGGGAATGAGGAGAGTTCGGGGCTTGTTGGCGAGGAGGGGGGATTGCTGCGTGGGGGGCTCCGCGCACCGCGGAGGACGGGAAGCCCAGCCCGGGCTCCAGCGCAAGTCCTGTCCCCTCCTGTCCCTCTTTTTGCTTTCTTTTGAGCATACTACGCTTTCTCAAAACGAAAAAAAGAGAAAAACCCATCTACGGGCCAGAGCGGGGTGCAGCGCGGCTCGGGGGTCCGTGGGGAACGCGCATCCCCGAGGGGGGAGAGCGCAACTTCCTCCCCCTCCCCCCCCCCCCCCCCCGTTACATAGCGATGTTTTAACAAGCTCCGCAGCCCGGTGCGAGCAGAAACCGCCCCGAGCGGGGCCGGGACAGGAGGGAGAGGGAGGCCGGGCGATGGTCCCGCTTGGGGGGCGGCTCTGGGGATGTTTTTTTTTTTTTTCTGGTGCTGCTGGAAGTTGAGTGCGGAAGGGAGGGCAAGATTCCGGCAACGGTAGGAAAACTTTCTAGGGAAAATCGCCCCTCCGCACCACCCCTCTGTAAGGTTAGACGGCAGAACGGGCGGGGACCCGCCGGCAAGGAGCTGGGGGGGGCGGTCTGCGCCGCCCCCGCTCCCCGCTTTCACTGTAAGAGGTCTATAAATCCCGGACCTGAGCTGTCAGGCTCGCTTGATAAATTAAGGGCTTCGCAGTCGAAACCTATTTACACCTCCATTATAGGGCTGACCAAATGGGGATCAGCACGCATATTTTTACCGCGAGAGATCTCATACATCTCCGCCAGAGCCGCCCCCCGGGCCACGGCGTAGCAGAGAGCGGAGGGGGGGGGGCTCCGCCGCAGCCAGCACTTGGGCAGAAAAAACTCCGTGTCCCCGCTGGGTGGGGGCTGCCTGGGGCCCCGGGACGCGACCCCTTTGCAGGGGGCGAGGAGAGGGAGAGGATGACCTCCCCGGGAGAGGGGTCTCCTCTTGGGGAGGGACACGGGCTCCTCTAACCCAAAGCAAGGCGCTCGGGGAAAAGTTTGTCTTCCGAGGGAGGTGGGGTTTATCTGCGAAACCCGCCGTGGCTGCCCCTTTTTTTGGGGGGGGAGGGGGGGGGAGGGGTGAAGAGGCAAGAAACGCCTAGCACGGAGCCCTCCGGTCCCCGAGGCCGTCGGCTTTCTCCAGCTGCTCTTTTCGTTTATTTCCAGGCCGGGACCTCGGTCGGCCGGGGGGGCCGGGACAGGGGTCAGGGCATCCCAGGCCGAGCCCTCGGTGTCCCCAAGGGTCGCCTCGGCGAGCCCGGCAGCAGGGAGGGGGGAGCATCCCCCGTTTCCCGGCGGGATGCTCGCACCGAGCGCTGCCCGATTCCCCGCCCCCCACGAAACGAAACGCGGGCGGGGGGACTCGGCAGCGAAGCCTGGGGCCCAGGGAGGGCTCGACCCGAAACCTTCGTCCCCGGGGGAGGTGGGGATGGGGGCTCCACGGGTTCGTCCCGCACCCGCCGCTCCGCCCGGCCGGGCTCCGGCCGCATCCCCGCTCCGGCTCGGCTGCCAGCGCCGGGGAAAAAGGAATCTGCCCCATCCCGTCCCCTCCGGCGGCCCCCTCCAGTTCCACTTGGTTAGCTCAAGTTTTCCATGTAAATGACAGTAATAAATATCTAATCATGTCCCGCAGCTATCGGCGGCTCGCCGAGCAGCCGGCATTAATGAGACATCCAGGGGAAGTGGGGGAAGGGGGGGGGAATTAAAAAGGAATTAAGAAAAGTTTTTTCTTCTCTTCCCGTTTCTAAAAGCGCGGCCTGGCCACGGTGACGGGCGGTGCGGGGGCTGCGGGACCCTCCGCACCGATCGCCCCTGTGGGTCGCTCTGGGGTTCGAACCCTTCGCCTCTAATTAAACCCCTCCCCAAAACCACAGCCGTTCCCCGGCGGGGAGGAGTGGGGGGTCGCGTCCCCGGCCCGGGGGCTGCCCTCCCGAAAGCCCCGCGGAGCTGCGCGTGCCCGTCCCCGCCGGGACTCCCAAACAATTAATGGGGCTGGAAAGAGCTTTTAATGCTGATGGGGGGGAGGGGGGGCTAAGGCTGAAATTAAACCGTGAGAGTTGGATTTGTTCGCCTAACGCTAAACAAATGGAGTGATTACCTTCTTTCCAAACGCATCAGTCATACTACATTAAGAAGCAGAGAGCTAATTATCCCAATTAGGAGGCTGATTTATAATTAATGGCTTGGACCAAGTGATAATTGGATGTTAATGGATAACAGTTTTGTCTGAAGTAGCCTCCCCACTTCCCCGAAGGCAGGGCAGGAGGGATTCCCCCCCCCCGCGACTCTCTTCTCACCTCTGCACTGAGCACAAAGCAAACCAGGAGCGCAGCCTGCCCTTGGCAGGTCCCGGGGGTCGGGGGGGGCCGCTTCCCAGCCTGGCCGGGGTTCAGCGGGGTGGGCTGCGGGGGTAACCTCCAGCACCCCCCTCCCCAGCTTTTCAACCAACCCCTGCTACTTTTTTTTCTCCCCTCTCCAAGTTTCCAAGCCGTGGAGAGCTGAGCCGAAGCAGCCGGGTTGTCCCAAGTCCCCGGTGGGTGCCAGGTTCCTCACCCACCCACACCGTCGTGTCCTCGGTGGGGGGCAAAGGCTGAGCCCCGAGGGGTGCCGCAGTGCAGATGAGGTTGTCCCCCTGCCTCTCCTAGGGAGGGGAAGAAGGGCAGAGCTTTTACAGCCTCCCTGGTCCACGCTCCCCGTGCAGTGGGGGGCACAAAGCGAGTCTGCGGCTTCTGATCGCTCCATGTTTCTCTCTCGATACCCGCATCTCAGAACCCGTGCTTTGACTGTTTAGCTTTTCCCTTCCGTGCTCTCTTTTCACCCGTGAGTAAGTCGATGCGAGTCAGTCCCAGTTCCTCTTTGGCCTCGGCCAGAGAGACTTGGACCTGTAACTCTTTGGCTTTCAGATCGTGTTTCTAAGTTCGGTTTTTCCATCCTAGCTAAGAACTGTAAGGGCAGAAAATTCCTGAAAGGGTGAGAGTGACTTCAACTCTGAGTTACCCCATGACTGGTGAGAGGTTGTATTAAATTACACCAACACACTCGGTGTAAAAATACATCCAAAATCGTACTGTCAGTACACAGAAAGCCAGTTTAGATTGGCTTTCCAATTTCCCTGCTAATTTAAAGAGATTTTAAGCCTAAACGGGATGATCTTCTCATGCTTGCACAAAACAGCAGGCTCCTGCAGTGATATTCTCGCTGCCCAAGCAGACGCAGGTCTGTTTCACAGAGCTGGTGCAAATGTTTCCCAGGGTCACTACCTGCATCAAACCAACCGAGCCAGAGGAGCTTCCCGCAGGTCAGAGAGAGCGGCAGGCTGGCCAGGCAAGCTTTGCGCAGCATGGTCGCAGAGGGTTTTGTTCCCAGTGTCTGTATCCTTTAAAAGAATGCTTCGACGAGGAAGAGGGGAATCAGATGAAATGAAGCCAGAGCGAACAGCTTCACTTCTCTCTGTCATCATCAAAACCAGCCCTGCCAAAACAAAGGTGTTGCAGAGAAGGTCCAGGACCAAGCTCTTCTGATGTGGCTACCGACTGGTTTAGTTGCTGCAGCCAGAAGTAGCCCCCATTTTCGAAGTCACCAGTTATCCTTTCTGTGATTTTTTGGGGGGCATCCCAGATTTCAGCTCATCAAGGTAGAAGTGCTTCTGCTGAGACACGGACAAGTGTTGATTTGGCTTAAATCCTTTCAAAAGGTTCAATGCTGGTTTCCACCACTCATGTCCAAACAGAAATGTTTACAGCTACCTTGCTTCATTTGGCGAAAACACACAAATAGGGAAAGTGCTGAAAAATGTAGATTCAATAAAGCCCAAATTTCCCAGTCCTGTGCAGCTACTGATAGACTAACCTACTTTGGGGAAACAGCCGTCAAAATACGCTTGTTGTGAAGAGGGTGGAGAAATCTGAAATGCAGCTAAATACCCAGGAATTAATTCATGGTGTGATGGGTTTAGCCAGACCCTGGATCTTTTCCTGCCAGTCTGTTCCTGTCCAAAAGCTACTGAAATTGATTATTTTTTTACTTTCCCCTTTTGACTTTAGATGTTGGATTAGACTCCTTAAGTTTTCTGAAGCAAGTCTGGTGCTGATACAGCTCCTGGGAAGGAGAGAGAGTCTCTCCGAGAGGGCTGGGAGCAGGGCTGGAACCGTGAGGACCAGCAATTCTCCAGATGGTGGGAAAAGGGTGTTTACAGCCAGGAGTCGTGGGTGGACCACAATACAAACGTGATTTCTTCCTGGTAGCTGCTGGCACAGGTCTTTTAGGACCAACTGCATCCTCTGCATGGCCAAAGCAAACATTTACTTTAGAAACGCTGCCATAAAACTGTTCATATGCTAAAAATTAAGTGTAAGTGTGTGGGGGGTGATGCTTGAGAACTCCACTAGGATCCTCCAAAAACAGAGAAATGCTTGGGCTGGTGGAGGTGAGTTGATGGGTCTCAGGGCAGAAAATGCTTCCGCAAAGGGAGCTGTAGAAACGTAGTGTCTTCAGCTGTTTAACACAACGGTACTGGGAGCAGGCAACAGTGCTGCGCACTCATGGTGTGTGTTAGCCCAAGGTGGGTAAATGTGCTTCTGCTGCAGGACTGCACATCTCCCCGCAAAACCCAGCAGATGTTTAGCTGCTCTGCCCGCTTTACAGAGCGCAGATCTCCTACTGGTGGCCAAAATATATTGCTTACCTTGGCAACTGCGCTTAATTTGGTGTATGGATCCAAATACTTACGGGAAAGGAAGCGTTACATGGACCCACGGTGCTCTCCAGCCCCTGGATCCTTGCTGCCCCTCTGCCACAAACTCTAGTTTGTGGCCTATTTTCAAGGCGGCACAAGTCTTCCCCCCACCCCAGACCCTCCTTGTAAGAGCCATTGAACTCAAATAGATTTTTTTTTTTTTTAATGGTAGGATGTAAACTGGTGTTAGCTCTTGCAAACAAGGAAAACTTAAAACTTCTGGTTTATTCTTTTAAGGTATTAAAGGTGCCTCAATCACATGGCTTGGTGGAGCTGCCTTTCAGGACTTTTTTTTTTCTTTTTGACTAAGGTAGGACTTGTCTGTCATTTTGCCTTATAGCTCAGCTTAGTCTGAGCAGAAGCAATTGCCGCTGTGTCTTCTGTGACTGTAGCTTTCAGTGCTACAAGCACCATCTGCAGGGTCAGCCCCAGGGTCCAGCTGTACTTCCAGAAACTTCCTGGGTTCAGACTCTCACCTTCTGTCTCCTTCAAAATTTACTTGTTCTTTAGATCTCTCCAAAATCAGGTTCACTCAAAATTGTACTTGGTGTCGCAGCCTTGCGCCTTTTCTGCTAACCAGCTGAAAGAGCACTTAGGAAAGTTCTTTCGTGCCAACAGGGTTAACTCCAACAACGTTGCACAAACCACTGCATTCCCAAAAGATATGTTGCTCGCTCCTCCTCTTGTGTCTGTCTAACTGATCTCGGTTTAACTCCCAGAAGTTATGGCTCCAACTTACATTTACGTGATGAATAGTGATGGGGGGGGGGGGGGGGGGGGGGGAGAAATTGCCCTCCCTCGATGCTTCATGCCAGTTGCTGCCCTTGGAGCCCAGCATCTCAGCTGAGACATCGCACTGGGAGCGCCTGGAGCAGGAACACATTCCCTTCTGCCAGTCCAGCTAGCAGGCTGATGGAACCTGAGAGCAGCAGGAGAGGAACTGGGAATGTCCTTTATTGCCTCAGCAAATCTTTACAAAGCTAATCTGTCAGGGCTATCTTCTGCCAGCACTTCTTGCAGTGACTGATCTCTCTTGTTTAGGGCTCAGGGCTGGATTGTAAGCTCAACATCGTTGTTGTGGTGCTCAGGACAGACAGAGGTCCTGGTCACTAAATGTCTCAGGCTGAAGAATGTATTTCAACACAGAACTGTAGTCCCTTGTCTTGTTAACAAGACCATGTCATGGGTAAAATCCTCCCGGATGTTGCTCCATCTTCCAGGGACAGTGGGGACTCTTGAGCCCCCACCAGCAGCCCCAAGGAGCTGACTTCAAGCCAGTCAGTTTGCTCATGGAAGCAATCTGCAGTCAAATACACTGCAGGCAAAAGTGTTTTGTGGGCAGCGAGCAAGGAGTGAGCTGCCCCTTCTGCTGCCAGCAGCCCTGAAGAAGGGCAGAGTTTGGGAAGTCCGGACCTCTCCCATTGTCCGGTTTGGAAAACTCCCTGTGCCAGTGTGAAGGCAAATGAAATGATGCTTCTCAAGCAAAGCCATTTTCACAGAAGTGAGAGGAAGGGCTGAGCCAGACAAACCGCGTGCAATGACAGCTAAGCCAGAAACATGCTTGGTTTGGAAGGGGTGAGGGGGGGGGAAAAGTACTGGTTTGGTTTGTTGTTTTTTTTTTGCATATAAACATCCAAGTTTAACACTTTAAGCTATTTGTGGATTCAGTAGTTTGATTGCACAGCGCTTAAAGGTTACTCCCCGCCCTGAAGTGAGGGCCAGGGTGGCAGCAGAGATGCTGTCTTTGTGTCTCGGGATGTGAGAACAGACGGGCAGCGCTGGCACACGAGAGCCAGGCTGCAGCAGGATGCCGCTGCGTTTCACATCCATGAACATGGAGCGTGTGGCAGCACCGCTGGCAGAGCCAGAGCTGTAGGTACTCGGACTCCTTGGGATCGGTCTGGGTTGCAGGGTTTGGTCTCCATTGCAATATTAATCATAAGCAGTCTAAAATGCATGTTTTTTTTTTTTTTTACCTGTTGACCGAGGTGGAATCAAAACAAGATCCTGAAACTAGAGCCCAAGTGATGCTCACATTAAGAGCTTTTCTTATTTACCCAGGAAAATGTTTCTGCTTCAATATAGATTACAAGAGCTTTTACTGAGGGTTGAGCACTGCTCCGAAGGGGGAAAAGGGAGGTGCATTTATACTGATTTGATCTGTAAGCACTGATTTTCATGTGTAAACTACGGCAAGCAAGAGATTTAGCACCACGGTGGTGTTTAGTGATCCCAGTCCTGGCTCTACAGTGGAAATTGCGGGGCTCCAAGCCTTAAAACTTATGCCTGGCTCAAAAGCAGAGATTTTGAGGGTGTCTTTATTTTATTTCAGACCATGGGAGCCTGCTCTTTGAAGCATGCCTCTGCAAACAGAGGTGCTGGAAAGTCTTTGGCCGGAAACTGTTTAATCAATCACTCGGTTCTGTTATCTGGGTCTTTGAGGGAGGGGGGAGCAATTTCACAAAAGCCTTAAGTAAAAATCACAGCAACTGAGGAGAGTCACCGCTGTCATCCAAGGTCTGTTATCTCAGCCTCTTGCAAGCTGGCGTCTGAGTTAGTAGAGCTCTGCAATAAAACTTCCCTGTCTCAGATAGATGCTCTGAGGTTTGTTTTATAAAACCCACAAACCTTCTCACATCCTACTATGCTTCTGCTACAACTAAATGAGTATTACGAGCACAGTTGCTGTGCTCTTCAGCAGCACAGCCCCGACAGAGGCAATTATGTGACAAGGTCTACCCAAAAACTGTGACGCTTGTCCCTAACTGGAAGTATTTCCAAATTTCAGCTGCTAGCAAACCCGCTTGTTTTAAGCAAAAAAATCTTTTTCATTTATACTAAGGTCAGTAGTAGTAGCTGAACATGAGCTGCAAGCATTGGGGTAATCCGTCAGGCTTTGCCTTCAGTGGGTTGTGAGTTGTTCAACCAGACCAGGTCTAACTAAGAGCTCACTCTGCACTAAGATCTTAATCGAATTTAAATCCGGGAATTTACACAGGCGTAAAAATATGGCAGGATGATCAGAAATGGGTAATCTTTATTTTTTGAGAGCTGTTCTCAGTTCCTTTATTTCAGTTATAAGAGAAGTCCTTTGGAAGCCTGTTTTTATGGTGCGTGCTGCTCTTAGACTTTGATATTTGAATGAGAAAATATGATGTGTGGCAGTGTTTCAAATTATTTATATTTCACCCAGTACAAAGCTGAGATTGTTTCCTTAGACATTCAGCAATCTCACATGAGGAACAAAACTGATTTATGACATGCTGGTTATTATCTTCTGTGATTTTGGAACTTTACATATCTTAAAGATTTAGAGGTATAAAAAAAAATTGAAGTAAACCTCTTGCAAGGGTCATTTATTCAGAACCCCCCAGGTATGTAATTAATTTAGTACCAAATACACATAAATCCGATGTCTGTGTATAGAGTGAGCCTATTTTCCTAGACTGTCAGAAAAGCAGAGACAGAGATTCGCTATTTATCTTGCTGTTTTAAAGAATTTATGAATAAAGACTCAAAGCATAAAATCATAAAGCAGAACAGCTCCAGAAGAGGGGGGAATATTTTGCTATGATTTTATTTTTGATGATGTTTATTGCCAGCAGTAATAAGGGGAATGTTGTTAGCACAAACCATTTGCTGTTATTCCCCGTTAGTAACGAACGACAGGTTCCTGTGCTTTGCATAAACATGAGTAGCGATTTGCACCGCCCGAGCAGGCACTCGGGCTGGAGGAATGCGACTTTCCGTTTTACCTGACAGGGCTGCTCCTATTTTTTTTTTTTTTTCTGTCACTTGCAGGACGCAGAACACCAGACAACAGCACCAGACTTTTCATTATATTTTTTTTTAACTGATGCTTTTCCTGTGCTCAAGCTGTGCCTCGCATCAGGGTGCAGACCCAAGGTGGTGCTGAGCTCTTCCAAACTTCAAACACATCTCTGGTGAATCTCTCTTCACCAGAAATGAACTGTGATGTTGAAATTCACTTCTGCCATTGGATTGTCAAAATCCAGACATAACTTTTTAGTACAGCTTATTTTTCATGTAAAGAAAGCCTCCTACAAGCCCCCATCATCACCAACCCTCCCCAGTTTCTGGAAGGATTTAATGAAATTATAATGTAACACCCCATGATGCACACAAGTCAAAAGCAAGCTCTGGTTTCCCCTTCTTGACTCCTCCAAGAAAAATTAGTCTTTTTAAATCTGACCCATTAGGTTTTATTACCCTATTCTTCATGGTGGCACCTAAGAATCTTCTGTAGGTCAGTGAATTAAGTCTCAGTACTGTTGGTTTTGGTTTTTTTTTTTTTGAGTTTGGGATAACTCAGTGTTGCAAGGGACCAATTGAAGGAAAAAGAGAAAATGGTCCAAAGCCCCTGCAAAGCTTTGATTCCCACATCCAAGCCTTTAATTCATCTCGTCTGACAACATTTGTTTGAGATGGGCAGGTGTCTTGTCCTAAGCGGTTTTTACTTCTGCCTGTCCAGAATAAACTACAAAAGAAAATGCCTCCACCTTGACATGGTTTAGATTTGGGGAGGCATGGGGGTGTATTTACTCCGGAATTACGCAGTTGAGTTTAAAATTCCTTTCCTCCAGAGCATTGTCAGCACAGGGAGCTGCCATGGATGTCCTTATTCCGGACAGCTCAGCATGGGGACAAGCTCTCCAGTGTTGATACGACCTTTGTGGCCAGCATAAGCGACACCTGAGTTTTCAGACTGCAGGGATGGACAGTTTTCTTCCTTAATGAGTTTTGTCAGTTCTGCCTTTTCATTAAAGGCCTTGTGTGTGACTGGCAGGTGAAGCCAGGTACGTGCTGATGGTGTTCTGATGGGGGGAGTATGGGAGTGAAACAAGGACAGCAGCAGCCAGATGATGTCCCTAGTCTCAAATTCTTGGGTGCGGTTAATGCAGCTCCAGGGTGGGTTTTGTGGTTTTAGTTTTTTTTTCTTTGAAAGAAGGGAAAATATGGATTTTTTTTTTTACAAGGTACTTTGCATAAAACTTCAATATCTCTTTTTGAAGGATGTTTTATTGCTCTCAGACCTGTTTCTTTTCCACACATACACAAACACAAGCTGCTGGCAACAGGAGTTTTCACCTGGCAAGGAAATGCATGATTGTCTCCTCTTCACATCTTGTCTCAGGACAGAATTATGTGCCTGAATACAAAATTCAATACCTGTTAAATAGGGAAAGTTAAAGCCTTTAGCAGAAGTTGAGAAGACAAAGCTGATAATATTAATGTCAGGGCCAAATTTCCCCTATGTGCTATGCTATTAAGCTGTGTACAATGAATGGCACCAGTCTTGTGCTACGACTTTATGGGAACCTGAGGTTTTCGAGGCCAGTGTTGGCGAGCGGCGGATGGGAGCTGCGTTGCACCAGGAGCAGTGCAGCTCTGCTCTGGAAGAACGGGGCTCCCGTCCCCTCCTGGTAGGTTTGCAAACTGTTTTGTATCAGAGTGAACAGTAGCAGCTGAATAATGAGTGGTCTGCTCTCCAGATTAGTCCTAGATGGGCAGAGATGTATATTGTCTGGCCTCTAAGCACTGCAGAGGATGGAGAAACTTAGGTGTCCTATAGCCTGCAGCAGTTAAAGCTAAGGCAGATGGATTGGACCCCCACAGCCTGAGGGCTCTGCATCCTTGGGAAGAAAAATGGGCACAGCATCCATGAGACTTCTATGGTGAAAACTTAGATGAGAGGTAAAAGCCGTAGGAGAGTTGTTGAGACTGGGGTAGCAATGTTGGGCTTGCAAAGGCAGAAGGAGTGGGAAGCCCCGCAGGGCCTGGCCCAGGGCATGGCATGGAGACCTCACAGCCTGGTGCTGCCGAACGTGAGTAGCTGGGAGACAGCAAGCCTTTTGATGCCAGGGATGGGAGAGTCACCGATACAGCCCTGAGGGGCCATGCCGCAGGAAACCATTGCCCCAGGAGCTACCAGCCCCAGGCACTGCATGGAGGCATCCATCCCCCTTTGCTGAGCAAATGCTGTGGAGTCAGCCTGCCAGCTTTCGGCAGGGGCAGAGCCAGCCTAGCCTCACCCTACAGTGAGATTTTCCTCTCACCTATTGTTCTCCTGCACCTTTCCTCAGCTTCCAACTCTTCAACGATCTCTGATGCACAAAATTAGTGAGGCATTCCCCTTCTTTCAGGATGGAGCCTATGTTTCCCTCCCAGCTGTATCGATGATTGCCCAAGCTCCTACCCTTCCACAAAGCAAGAGCTCAAACTTTGCTCTTCTCTTCCCACCTGAGGCTGTTCCTTAGGCCCTCCAGCCACCCAGAGACATAAAAGATGCATTTGCAGATTTTGAAAATTAAAACCATCTATACAGCCAGTGGGGAGGGATCAGCTTATTTGGTTGCTTAATGAAATATAAAGATTATTTTAACCAGCGTAAGCACTATTCGACAGCTTGTGAAACACAGCGGTGGCTTGATGAATGGCTTTCTCCATTAAAAAAAAATTGCTGCATGATTTCTTTTAAATATTTAATTTATTGGGGTTGGAATGTGCTCAGAGCTGACAGGTAAACAGGAGTTGTTTGCGGTCTCAGTTAACTTTGCTTATTAGATTGAACAGTTTTGCTCAGTAAATGCAAGATATCTCCTTTTCTTCCACTTTTTTATACTGAAACTGGCATGACACATTTGCTGCACAAGCGGGTAGGAAGTTCTTCTGGAAGCATGACAGGCAGTTATCGTTAAAGCTGTGATGGGTATGGACTCCCATCACGACTCCATCATTAAGTTTCCTGCTTTTTTTTTTGTTTATTATTTTTTAATTGCTGCACTTTCTTCTAGGCCTCCCAGAATAGTTTGTTCAGACACATGTGCACCCACAAAAGCATCTTTTAACAATCAAATAAACTAAAATCTTCCTGGAGCAAGTGTTTTAGTGGAAACACCGGGCTCCAGACACAACATCATTGGCGGTGTCCTGGGAAGACACTAGAGTATGGGAAAATTTCCCTCCTTTCCCTCTTCATTTTTCTCTTGATGTGCCAGCTTGGTACGCAACCAATGCAAGGGGGATTAGAGAGGAAACAGGCATTACTGTGAGTTGGGAGTACAAACACACTTGGCCTCCCATGTATCTCCTGGCAAGGCTCAGCCCTGCTGTGGATTCTCCAGCGTCTATTAAGAACGGAGGTCTGGCAGCAGCCCAGGGATGTTAATAGGTTCTGTGTCCTCAAAAGGATTTCACGAAACACGCAGGAACTTAATAAGCTTTGAGACCTCCACTCTGCTGGCCAAAGCTCATGGAACCGGCCAGCCCGTTCACAAGTCTGGGGGTGGGAAGGGAGAAGGCAAAATGAAGTGTCAAACCTCTGCTTTGCTGCCTGCGATGGCCAGAAACACCAGTCCTGCTCCTGGACTGCGAAAGCGAAGCAGCGAATGAGTCTGCGCCTGGCTGCGGTGGTTTCACTGATGAAAGGGATGAGCTGAGCTCTGCCGCCCGCTGAGCCGGCTCGGTGAGTGCTGAGCGCTGCTGTGCCACCAGATGGGATAGGATGATGGTCTTTAGAAATGAACTGTGCCAAGGATGGGGTGAGGCTGCACCAGATACCACTGGGACCATCCATGGTAGTGTCCGGGTTGGGGACCTGCAGGTCTGCCCTAGGTGATGGCAGATGTTCTCTGTGGCCACACTAACGGCATGTGTCACTGGGACATGCTCCTGTCCCTTAGCATGTGCCACCAGCAGCAAAGCTGTGCAGCCCAGCTAAGCAACATCCCTGCTGTAATTTCACTGTGAGGAAAATACAAATGCCAAAAATATGTTGGCATGTGAAGTCCCTCACTTTGATCAGAGAACCAGCAAACATTTTTGGCATTGCTTAGGTCTTCCTTAAGCTCAATTAGCGCAGAGCTGTGGCATTCTTGCATTTAGGTCAGCATCTGAACCAGAAGCAACTGTTTTCACAGTGGTTCAGCTTAGAATAGCATTGACTTTCTCTCCTGTTAGAGTGAATAAAACCATAACAGGGTATAGATGTAAGTTATTATTTTGTTTTGGGGTTGTCTTTGCTTTTCTAAAAACTAGAGTGAATTTTGAAATGAAACATTTTGAAAATTAATTCAAAAGTAATTGCCTGAATACTGTAAAACCAAGCAGATCCATTCTTTCCCTGCTTTCCAGAACCAGCTACAAAATATATCTCAGGCACCTTTAAATGCATTTTTCAATAAATCAACCATTCATATAAAAATTGCCTGTCTGTACTTTGAAGTAGAAGGTAGGGTTTTGTTTTCTTTTACTCTTATATAGGATGTGGTAGGAAAGGGTGTGACTGGTAACATTCTCTATGGGCTATAAGGATGTGGCTGGCATTGCGCAGATCCACACTTGGATCTGTCACCTTCCATCAGCGCTCTTGGCACTGAAACAATGTGGTGGCAGAGCAGAAGGGAATTGGGGAAACAAGGATGAGTCTGAGTGCTAGATTCCCAAATTATTGGTTTATAATTACTGCAGCCTCTTTGAGAAAACAATCCCAAAGGCAACACTCACACTCCTGACCGAAAATCACTCAGTCAGAAAAAAAGTATCACAAAGGAACAAGGACCATCCCTGGCAAGGTATTTGACTAAACTCCAGCTGCATGGATTCCATCCCGCATTCCTGGGTGCTGTGACAGAAAGATGCTTGTGAGGGTGAAGCCACAAGATGTCCCAGGTCACTGCCAGACCCTACAGTACAAAATTCAGCTGCTTTTCCCAGGAACTACAGCTTGGTCTCTGGATGTTCAACAAGGTCACTCCGTGTTTGTGCTTCTGACATCAAGATGGTTTGGGAGAGAATGGGAATTCAGAGCAGGAGGGGAAGCGGGACCAACTCATTTCTATTCCTCCCTCTTCACCGAGAGTCTGTCCCCCATGGTATAATTCCTCTACAGACAAAAATTAAAGTCTTTCCTCAGCACAGAAAAACCAACAGATATTTGTTTATCCAAATTTTTACTGTTCAATGCATCGGGTTTCTCCTAAAATCATGGGAGTTGAACCACCTCCCTCCAGTGATCCAACTGTTTTCTAAGAGGTTGCCTAGATCACCTGTCTGCTTTCCTGGAGTTAGTCCATCTGGACCTCTGTCTCTGGATGTTCAGTCCCTGTGCTGACTTTCCAGACAGAATCACAGAATGTTTGGGGTTGGAAGGGACCTCTGTGGGTCATCTAGTCCAAACCCCCTGCCAAAGCAGGTTCACCTACAGCAGGCTGCACAGGACCTTGTCCAGGCAGGTCTTGAATATCTCCAGAGAAGGAGACTCCACAGCCTCCCTGGGCAGGCTGTTCCAGTGCTCCGTCACCCTCAAAGTGAAGAAGTTCTTCCTCATGTTCAGGTGGAACTTCCCATGCTTCAGTTTGTGCCTGTTGCCTCTTGTCCTGATGATGACTTGCTGATGTAAATGATATATTAAAAATTTTCTTTTATGGCAAACATTTCACTACTTCCTTTCCAATGTCTTACAAACTACAGAAACTGCATCCTGGAGGCCCTCAGTCATTTATAAGAGGGATGGATGAAGCATCACTCGGCTTTTGAGATCAATAATAGCTCAGTTTTACAGATGGTCTGTAAGGAAAAACAGCTTGAAGTTTCATGCAGAGCCCACAGTGAGAAAAAAAGCCATTAGTTTTTTGAAATAATTTCCTTGCTGTTGAGCTATGAAATGTCAGTATTTATTGCAAACCTTAATTCGCTCTTTAGTCATGACATTTTTGGTACTATTATGCTACTGATTTATTTTCTTTTACAACACATGTTTTTTTTTTTACCCCCTTCCCATAACATTTGTGTTTTGTTCAGAAGAATCTTAAGAAAAATGAATGGAAACAAATTATGCATGAGTGGGTTCAGATAAGAAAGATTATTTGACATCATAGCAACAGGATTACAAAGTGGCCACTGTGGACAATGACAGTGACAAAATCCCAACTAGTCCTGGAGTAGAGCAAAGTCGGTTCATTACAAGTCACAATAATATGATAAATTCTATTAAGGTATGCAAAAAAAGTCCTTTCCCATCTTTTGTTCAGCATATCATGAGTGAGATATAATCAGATGCTGGTCTCTAAACTTGGAAACTAGACGAGTGTTGCTGGTGCTTTAGGTCTACAAGAGGTATTTTAATTCCTGTTGGAGCTGGGTGGTTGGAAGTGAGCCTTGCACGCAGTCCTTTCAGTTTGAGCTCAGCATTTCCAAAGCTCTGCTGAGACACCAGGACGCTGGAATGGCACGTTCCTAAGCACCTCTCTCCCGCGGCTGCTGTTTTCCAGGTTTATGTCGCCATGCAGCACTATGGAGTGAACGGTTACTCCCTCCACGCCATGAACTCTCTGAGCGCCATGTACAACCTCCATCAGCAGGCAGCTCAGCAAGCCCAGCATGCCCCCGACTACAGGCCCTCGGTGCATGCCCTCACCCTGGCAGAGAGACTGGCTGGTAAGAACAATTCATGGCTTTTGATGTTTCCTGAGAAAGAAAAAAAAAAGCCTTTGTTGCTTGCACCAAGTGAAACTCTTTCTTGGGAGGTGGAGTGTGACATAGCCAACTGGCATGGCGTGGTCCCAAATACTGGCAGTGTGGCCAAGCTCTGCAGGTGACACATGCCCTCCAGTGCTCGCTGCCAGCAGACCGCTGCACCTTGCTGCAGACCAGCCTCCTTGCAGCCGGGGAGCCCGGGGGTGAGAAGGGATGCAGCCCCACTGTGTGGGATTGCAAAGAGAGAATTAAAAAGACACTGAAATATGTTTTAACAAGTGAACAAAAAATAGCAGAAAATTTTACTTTCTTGTTAGTAAATAACAGCAAATTGAATATGAGCACACAGTGAATTGGATTCCCCCATCAAGGGATCCAGGACTTGCATCCCCTAACAGCCATCTCCTGCCGTCCCAGGCCATAGCTTGTTCTTCCATGTTGCCCTTTCTTGCAACTGTTTTCCATTTCTTGTTCTACCAAACATTCTTTCTTTCTGGAAAACAATAGTCTTTTGGATCTTCTTTGGGTCTCACCTTGACTTATGTTTTCCTGGGGATCCTAGACCTTGGCTTGGGTGGCACTTTCTTGCAGGTCCTGCTGGCTCCCTCTCTGTTGCTTTTGTATTTTTCCTTCTGTAAAAGAGCTTTTTTAGGTTCAAAAAAATAATGTGTGACTTTTTACCCAGAGTGTTTTTTACACAGCAATGCTGGTGGTGAGACAGTGGCACAAGAGCCACTATTCCAGAGCATCTGATCTGTTTTTCTGTATCCAGCTATGAGTGTAACAGCACTACATCAATACTGTCATTAGAAGGAAACACAGAGTCCAGGATAGTATTTATGATTTGGTAGGGGGAATTGTTCAAAAATAATTGATGGAGACCTGAGGATATTTGGTATGGCAAGGCAAATATATCTGCTCTACATTTCAGTGTACCATAAAACACCCAGATCTGGCTGAGATCATCAAAAGCTACTGCAATGCAAATGCTCAACAGCTGCAGCATCACCATTTTGGCCAGGGCTTGGATGCAGTGTGGTAGAGCAGACCTGACAACCAGTATGCTGAAGCTAAAGCAAAAGTTTGCTGTAGGTCGGATTCTAGAGACCTTCCCAGAACAGACCTGTCTTCCCCGACTGACTGAAAATTACATATCTGCTTTAAGACAGCCTTCTAGCTGTCTGATAGTAAAGGAAAATAGATGTGGAGTGACTCCTTCCAGCCTAGAATAGGTGGAAAAAATAACCTACTCGGACAACTTCAGTGGGGTAAAATTCAGAGACGTGGGCTTAAGTCAAAATAAGGATGCGGAAGTTTCAGGATGGTCCTCCTAGGTGGGTAGTTCACGAAGGCATAGTGGCAAAGGTCTTGAACCCTTTGGGTCAGTGAGCCACAGGTGATTCTCAAATCTTCGTGCCATCAGTGTTTCCTTATCCGGCTGCTAGTAGTGATCTCCTTAACACGGTTCCTCAGACCACTCACTGTGGCCTGGGCTATCTCTTGGGGGGCTGTAGAACAGAGCTGGGAGTAGCTGTCCTCACCAAAGTGGGATCAAGGAGGCCTAGACTTTAACCCTGGCTCTACAGCTGGGCTGCAGAGTGATGACAGATGGGCACTTTCCTTGTCCTGGTCGTCCATCCACTCCTTCCCTCATCCTTTCAGGCTGTAGGTCATCAGAGGGGAGCAGATGGTCCTGAACTCTTCAATGTTCCTTGACAATATTGGGTTTCAAGGTGCTCCTTTCCTAGATGCAAGGGTGTCTTGAAAGATTTTTGTGATAGCTTACATTTACATGTATCATTTACAGTAGAGCATGGAGGACTTTATGTCTTTGACCCTAACTAGAGTAAAAGCAGAGGGAGATAAAAAAATAGAATAAAAAAATCTATTCTCATATTCTTAACCTGGAGCTTCAATTGCTTTTCTGACCTCTTATCTTTAAAATTAATAACCCACCTGGATGACTTTCCAAATTAAATCCCACAGTCCCCTTCTCTTCTTATCACTGGCGGGGTAGGCATTACCTAGCTATGAGCTGGTTCCTTTGCACTTGCTTCACATTCTGTTACTTCTGAATATCTTTCAGTGCAGGGTTATAGATCTCATTTGCCTTCCAGGGACAGTCAGAATAAAGCAGCACAAAAGCAAATGACCTTAAGTCAGAAAACAGAGGTTTCTGGTTGTAACTGCAAAGCCTCACCAGCAATTTATATTCTCCTTCTTGCACAAAGCCTGAAAACATAGTTAAAACATTAAAATAATTGCTGGTTGGCTCTTGTTGGAGTGGCGAAAAGTAATGCATGAGCTGCCACCTCGGGGGAGCTCGTAGGTCTAACCTCTACTCTAGAAATTCAGGAATATTCCAGCCTGCGGGTAGGGTGTTTAACCAGTGTCCTTTCTCCCAGTTCTTTGTACTTGAAACACAAATGCTTAGTTTCGTAAAACATTTTGGGGTATCTTGTCCTGGAACATCTCTTTTCCTTGCCTGGCTGTGTTGTGAGCTGTGTCTGAATGCTTCAAGGACGATTTCTTTGCCTCCAAAGAGGCAGCTACTACCAATGTTTTAACTAGCCAAAGAGCTCTGATACCTCGAATACAAAAGTCTCTTGCATGCAGCCTACACTATATTGTATTTGGCCAAAGACCTTTAGCCAGAGCATGTCTTTTCCAGGTTGCCAAAACCACACAGCTTTGGCAATTGCCCAGAAAAGCGCTGCAAATGCTGACTTAGAATGAAACAGCTGGAAGTTTGGAAGAGGAATGTTTGAGTGGTGCAAAGCTGATTTGCTATGCTCGTTAGCTGACACATTTGGAACCCAGCTATGTGGTTCTGGGGCCTGAGAGGAGTTTTTGTTTTGTTGTTTACATTCGTGCCATGATGCTCATGACAAAAGCACAAATAAACAGCAGCAAGTGCCTTCGTCTGGCTCCGTGCACTAATAATCCTACTTTTCTTCCTGTCAGGTTGTTTTCTAGTGTGTTTATTCCTCCCTTCTCCAGAAGGTCACATTCTTAACTGAATTAAACATGATACCAGACACTGCTCTTTTTGCATTTCCTCTTTGACAGCAAACCTCTCCCCAGACTATTTCATTCCAACACTATAGCACAGCATGTCCCAACATGCATAATAAAGGGTGGTTTGGATTTTTTTCATTTTTAAGTAACTTATTTTCATTGATTTAACATCTTTCTACTCCCACTAGTTGTTGTGCAAGAATGACGACTCTGGTAAAAGAATAAGCCTTTTACTGTGAGCCTCAGATTTTCCCCAGTCCGAATTTCTTCTCTGCCATCAATTTTGCAAGCACAGTTTGCAAAGTCAGACCTTCTGAGCAGTTCGTCTACTGAGCAGAGCTCAGCACATGAGCTCTGGGCTTGCAATCAGTGGGGCTGGGCTTGGTTCCTGGCTGGTGTTTCCACCCCAGATGCTGGAGAGTGTCCGTGCTCAGTAAAGCACGTGCTTTCAAGCTAAACACATATAAGCACATGAGCTTAAGTGCTTTCCTGAACTGGAGCCCAGAACAGCTCTCCAACATCATGCCTTGAAGACTACAGTGAGCTACACACAAGACACTGAAGAAGAGCCAGCTCAGCCCGGTTTCTGGGAAGATGCATGTCTTCTCATGCAGCTGCAGCCAACAAAATGAGCTGGAGGTATCTGCGTTCAAGCTGCAAGGACTCTTCCCAACGATCAGCGCAGCGCATCATGGCAGCACCGAAGCCTACTGAAGCTGTGCCCTTGGCTTCAAGGAGAACATGACACAGAACATTGAGCCCCTCTCCTTATTTCAAAAGCAAATCTCCTTGCCTTGTTTTTAATTTTTTCTTAATGAAAGAGGCTTATGGCGTGGTAGGGTCTGGGCATCTGCATGTCCTGCCTCACTAATGTTGGAGCACTTTGGCTTATTTCAACCACATTTAGCTTTGGAGTCTCAACAGTTCCCACAACTGTCATAGAAAGAGGTTCCCTCTTCAGCACAGGCTTTCTAGTCAGAGGTTTCATCTCCTCAGACACCTCAATTAACCACCAAAACACATGTATGCATTTTGTTAGATGTAGAGCCATGAAAACTTCGTTTTGTGTATTCGTATGGTGCTAGCAAGTGCTTTATTCAACTGTCAGCATACAAATTCCAATAATTAAATTGGCCACTTTTCTTGTCTTCCAACGGCTGTACATTTCAAGATATCATTTTGGAGGCACGTTATGGATCCCAGCACCGCAAACAAAGGCGAAGTCGCACAGCCTTCACCGCCCAACAACTGGAGGCACTGGAGAAGACCTTCCAGAAGACTCACTATCCAGACGTGGTGATGAGAGAGCGGCTGGCTATGTGCACAAACCTACCTGAAGCCAGAGTCCAGGTACTGGTATTTAGTGGGTTTGTGAGTGGGGATGTTTAAAAGAATATTGCAGGGTTCCCAGAGGGTTGACAGCTCCCTTGACCTTTCAAAATTCTTCCAGTGTAACCAAATTTTTGGGCCACTAAAGTTGTCAAAGACGGCAGGGTGGGGTGCAGGAATAAAATAATCTGAAGTCACACATCTGCTAAAGAAATTGTTAATCCACAAGCACATTTTTTAGATTTAGGATTGTCTGAAGTGTACACTGTTTTTCATTTGTTCGCATTTCTTTGGGGGAAATTTTAGAAACATCACCAGAAGTCTACTTATTTATTTATTTGCAAGGCTTTTCTGGATTTCTCAGATGAGCAAAACCCCAACTAATTCCAGCTGCTCTTTTCCACCAGTGTCAATATTTGTAACATCTCAGGCCAAGGTTTGATTTTGTGGTTTTTGTTTTTTTAATTTCTACTAGTGCAACATGTTTCATCACCTGCTGGTGGGGAGGTTCTTGCATTGCTGAACTTTACAAGGCTAAATAGCAAGTTCTTCAGTGTGAAGTGGATAAGTAGTAGGAAAAAATTGTTCTTTTATATAAATTTCAGGCTATTTTATCTTCAGAATTTTTGTTTCCTCATCTAACTAAACAACACTAACAAGATTTGCAGATATATTTCTTCCAATCTATGTCTACAGACTTAGGTTAAAAAAATATGGATTCTCTCCTCTTTCCCTAAATTCAGTTCCCAGATAACAGCCTATGCCTATAACAATTTATTTTGAATGGTGACGCCATAGTTTTGATACACTTATAGCTGAATGGCCTTAGAAACTCAGAGTACTCTACTGTAAGCCAATGTAATCTCATCAGACTCAGCTGTAAGACATTCTGGTTGGATGCAACGGCCTGACAAATGTAGGAAAAACCCCACAAAACAAAACAAACAAAACCCACCAGTGGAGTGGCTTAAAGAATCAACATAAAAGCTTGAAATTCTTTAAAATACATTTGTTGTGCAATTTGTAGAAGCACTGATAACAGGTAGCGCTCTAAGATCCAATAAAATGGAATGACATTTGGGCACAGTGGGCTTGCAGCACCTCATTACTTGGAGTTCCCCTGAAGCTCCCAGGCTGAATGATGCTGAATTTGGCACTAAGCAGGATTCTAACCATTTTTCCTCCTTGCTGTTTGTGGCATTGAAGGTTTGGTTCAAAAACCGGAGAGCCAAATTTCGGAAGAAGCAGCGTAGCCTGCAGAAGGAGCAGCTGCAGAAGCAGAAGGACTGTGAAGGGAGCCACAGTGAGGGAAAGACTGAGCCGCCCCTGCTGGAGACCCAGGCCACAACCCCAGACACTGAGAAGGTCCAGAGCCTCCCAAGCGAGGTAGGCGCAGACCTCAACCTAACCCTGTCGGAGCAGTCAGCCAGCGAGTCAGCGCCTGAAGACCAAACCGACAGAGAGGAAGAGTTTAAGAGCACCTTGGATGAGGCTAAAGTGGACAAGACCCCTGGTGTGGACAGCAAGGCTTTGAACTGCAAGAGAGCGAGCCCAAAAGCAGGTAAGGGGCAGTATCTTGATGGGGGTTGGTGCCAGGACCTGACATTTCCCAGGGGTATGCTGATGGTTGGGTAGAGTCCCTTATTCCCTATAGCGTGGGTGCTTGCAGGTAGGCTGCCCAGACTCACCTTCTTGTCCCCAGCACTAAACAGGACCCACAAAAGGCATGATGTCTATAGTAGCAGGAGCACAGAAAGAGCAAAAACCTTCTGCTCAGGTTAGAGCTAGGGGAGAACAGTGCCCAGCGGCAGCAGGAAAGCCATAGCACAGAGGCCAGCCCCATTTCTATGCTATAAGATGCGAAGTGTGGAACAGGCACAGGTTTAGCTCTCCTGAGCTAACACAACCCCTCTCATCTGCCCTCCTGATGCAAGACAGAAGCCCATGTTGCCATTCAAACCCTGCTGGGGTGCCGATCAGCACCTGCATCCAACCTGTACAAATAACCCCCATCCCTTCTGTCTCCTGCTACAGAGTCCCCTATCAGTGCGACTGTGACGCCTTCATCCAGCAGTGGCCTGGCTCAGACTCACTCCTACTCCTCCTCGCCCCTGAGCCTCTTCCGCCTGCAGGAGCAATTCCGTCAGCACATGGCAGCCACCAACAACTTGGTCCATTACTCCTCCTTCGAAATGGGGACACCATCTGCCATGCCCTACTTGGGCATGAACGTCAACATGGCACCACTGAGCTCTCTGCACTGTCAGTCGTACTACCAGTCACTCTCCCATGCTCAGCAGGTCTGGTCCTCACCCATCTTGCAGGCCTCCAGCTCACTTCCAAGCCTGAACAGTAAAACGACGAGTATTGAGAACCTAAGGCTCCGGGCAAAGCAGCACGCGGCGTCCCTTGGGCTTGACACCCTGCCTAACTGACTGCCAGATGAGCTACTGTTGCCCACCAGAAGATGCACCAGAGGTTGGCACTAGCCATGTCACTCCTTAAAACCCCACCCACCCATATCTCTTCCTGGAGTAAGGTGCTCCCTTTCAGGGAAAACTTTGCATTTATTAACGTCTTTTTAGCACCATGATTGCGTCAGACATTGCTACTGGCCTGGTCTTCACTAAATATTTAAGGAGGAAGGGGGAGAGGATGTATGTTTAGAAAGATGAACTGTCCTCTGGACTGCCATGAGTTAAGCCTGTAACGTTCAGGAGAAGCCCCCTTTCCTCATCCCTGCGCTAATGTGCCGACTGTGTTCTATACACCTTTTTTTGTTGTTGTTGCGTTCTTTGGGAAAAGAAAGAGTCCTGCTTTGTCTTGTATATAGTTTATAATGTTGACAGCACCCATCACCTGTGTGTTACTGTCAGTGTTACAGAACTGTGACCTCTTTTGCTTTTATTCCCCCTTCCTTCTCAATTTTGGTAGCTAGTATCAAAGTTACAAACCAGCCATCCTCCCGACCTCAGCTCATAGCTAGTTGCTCTTCTTGGGTCAGCATCCTAAAGGTGTTTATGATGAAGAGAAAAGATTGTGCACTTCACTGCTCTACTTCTTCCTTCTCTGCTAAAGCTAATTTTAGAACAGCCGGGAAATGGTATGAAGGTGAATTTCCTGTTTAAGCACTTCCTAGAAGGCAAGCATTTTTTGTTTACTTTTTAATAGCACTTGTTCAAAGAGAGGGGACAAAATATTGGCCAAATGCTGCTAGCTGGGGAGAAAAAAAAAGCCAAATTCATAGGATTATTTTTGATCTAGATTGCTTCCTCTTTGATCTTCAGTGAAGTGTAAACTCCTTTATTTACAAATTATGGGGTTTTCTTTCTGGAGAGCATTTTGGTTCAACTTTGACAATAGAGAATAATAAAAACTGTGTATGAACTCCTGGTGTGTTCATACACCATGAATTATATGTTTCTTTTTGACAAAAACTTGATTAATCCAAGCTGTGTTCAGAAAAACTCTCTGATCACCAAATTCTGACCTCAAGCCCTGCAGCTTCAGAAACTGGTTAGCAAGTGAAAATGTAACAAGTGAAAAATTCTGCAATGCTTGAGGCAAAGCAGGTGATAAGCAAGGGCTTTATATTGTCTTTATATTCTCTGGAGCTGAGGACGAGTAGATAAACTTGCCAAAAATACAGGGTTTGCAAGTAACCAAAATTCACCAGCTTCAAAATAATTTCAGTGAACAGTTTCAGCCTCGTTTCATTGGAATGACCCATCATTCGACCTGGGGTGGTTTTCCTCATTCAGAAGCAACGTTTCCGCCAATTCAAATCATGGGGGTTTCTTTGCCAAACCAAACAAATCCTTTGAACCCACTGCTGTTATCCTGAGCATTAGGGAGGGCTGATATCCAGATCTAATCTCTAACACTACCTAGGACCAAAAAGTCCACACTGACTCCGTGGCAGGTGCTGGATTTGAATCCCAAGGATGTCAGCCAGGTCTGCCACTAACACACTGGGCAGAGCTGTGCTAATTCACTGCAGATGATCAGCTGGTCCATATATGATTTAAGCATGAAGTGTAGATCCGTAGCTTATGGCCCCTCTCACTCCCACCTTGCTTCACACCAGGGCAGAAGCCAGAGCCATCACCTCTTAAAACATAGGGGGAAAGAGTGTTTTCAACTCCACTAATGCTTCTTGAAAAAGCACCTAACTCCTGCAAATAGAGCCATAAGAATACCCACATTTGGTGGGAAACAATGTTTTATCCCTCATAAATACGTAGCAAGAGCAGATCTCTGGAAAGGGCAGTTCAATGACTGCACCAGCTTCCAAGGAAAATGGAGTGTCTTCCATAAATATTTCTGTTGTGCCAAACACTTCAGTCTTGGGGTTTTCTCTCCTGCTTTAGTTTTCCTGACTTTGTCAAATCAGCTCCCAGGACCAGCAGAATTCTCCACTTTTTTGAAACCAAATATATTCATAGGAAGTAGATTTTTGGCTGCTGCTTTCAAAGGAGCCTGATTAAATTAAAACCACCAAAGTGCATTTACCATCTCCAGAAAGATCCTTTGAAAGTCCCAGCTTTCATTTTTTGTAGCCTGTCACCCAAACCAGGGACACCAAAACAGAACTTTAATTTTTCTCCTCTCATCTCCTCAAAAAGCGATATTCTCCTTCATTTTTTCTGCCTCCTTCTAACCTCAGCACATTTGTAGGTTATGCAGCTGCTTTGCCAGAGCAGAGCAACTACAGATTTAATTAATGCCCCTTCTAATGTTGTTCTCTGATGCCAGTCTAGACTGAGCTGATGAAGCAAACAAGGGTGCTATCTGGCAGTGAGAGAAGATCTATGCTTCAGCTCTTCTTTAAGTAATAAAAGATGCCCATGAAACTGCAATTCAGTGGGTGTTTCAGGCAGATAATAGAGGGTCACAGTCAATCGTGCCATCCCAGGTAAGACGGGCATCTCTCCACTGCCCAGGTACCACGGGGCTGGAGAGGGTGACAGCAGCTCAGATCAGGGCAGATACAGCCTTACCATGGGTCACGATGGATACCACAGCACCCGCCACAGAAAGGTCAAACCCCATGGATTTATGCCCTGCTTCAGGGAGGGACAGGGAGTGCAGCAGATAAGCTCGCCTGATCCAGCACTAGATTTACTGTGATCCTCCGGAGGGAGAAGAGATCTTCCCCACCAAGCCACGGAGGGGAAGTCTTCCCTGTGCCTCAGTGCAGAAATTCCTTTTAACATTCACTGTCTTCACACATCTCAGCTGATCCTAGTGCCTGACCCCCTTCGTCCTCCGTGGTGTTGCTGACATCCTCACAGCTGGCTTGGAGCAGCTGCTGGGAACTTCCCGGATGGAGCATCTAGCATGCCATTAAAACCACAGACATCAGGATGAGGCCAGCACAGCCCAGAAAGCAAACTGGGAGAGGAGACATCCAGATCTCCACCACTCCCTAGGGGTGTTTGTTCCGTGTCATCCTCATCCACCTCTGCGTGGTGCAGCAGGTGACAGAAGTGCAGCTGGTTCTGGACCAGGGCATGAGAACGTTTCTTATGAGGAGATTAGTTCTCCCATTCTGAATCAGGATAAAACATCTACAGTTTCAAAAGAAACAGAAGAAAAAATATTTTGCTTTAAATACATATGAGCCCCTGAAGTTTTTTATGCTACTTTTGGGTTATGGTCAAAATCAAGAATCCACAACAGGAGTAAGCTGACGCGTAAAGCCAAAATTTATTTGGAAATGAAAAAAAGCAAGAATATAAGCTCCCAGTTTGCAAAACTTTAATAATGAATTATCTGTCAAAACTGACTTTTTCCTGCAAATTGTTTTAATGCCTCTGAGCTTTTGGACTTGCTCTGACAAAAAAAGAAAAGAATCAAAAAAACACAGGGAGAAACTCCCCATCCAATTCAAGCCTGTGTATGTAGTGGGAAGACCGAAGGGAGCAATTCTGTATCATTCTTCTTTGAACTTTACAAATCTGAATTTTTTTTCAGGTGGAAAGAACTCCTGAAAATCCCCCCTGATTTGTGATAGAGAAGGGGAGGTCTGCTTGTTCCCTTTCCTTCCACCAGCCCCAGCTATTTAGGAAAATGAGGTTGTTGATGGAGTCTTAGAAACAAAATGGAATGAGGTTTCCCTCCTCTTACTGTCCAGACAGAGATCTGGTCCATTTTAACAAATGTTACAGTTGGATATAACACTGTTTCTTCCACCACAGGCATAAAATGCCTGGAGTGTAACCCAGAGATCCTACCCCATCAGACAGAAGAACTATTATGGGGAAAAAATGCACTATCAATCTTCTCTGGATGCTGTGCCAGCCTGGTGCCAGGGCAGGGCATCGCTGGCACAGCTTCAGCCGCAGGGAGATAAATGTAAAAGGAGAAGTAGCATTTTGAGTTTCATAATGCAGATGATCAAGCTGATTTTTAGTACATGAAAGGGATGCCAGATAAATGCACAGAATGGCATGGAGGCTGGGAAAAGGATACACCCAGTCCTTTAAAAACAGTGCTGGAGAGACTGGGGAAAAAAATCTCTCTAATTCCTATTCTGAAACAGGTTAAGTATTTGGAGATTTCCTCTGCCAGTCTTTTCCCCTTCCTGTGGCTTTCCTTACGTTGCCTGTCCTTGGTGAACCAGCTATGGCTCCAAACCCTACTTACTGAATTTTCAAAGGTTTTATCTACAGTCCTTGTAGGATCAGGGTCCAGCAGACACAATACTCAGGGTAAGAGTCTGCCATTAAAATTCTTCTACTCTGCAAGAGAAGTCTGATAGGTATTGATAAAATAAAGGAGGTATTTAAACAGTGCATGAGAAATACTAAATAGTACCAGCGAGAAAAGATCCAGCAATGATGCTGAGAGGCACAAAGGGAATCTCTTTTCCCCTTCTTTTCTTCTTTCTTCATTTTTGGCTAGCAAGTGGAAATATCCTTGATGGTGACTATGGGAATAAAGAGAGAGAGAGAGAAGTCTTGCTTGTATTTCCCCCACCAAAAATCATCATTTGCTGTGTAGGAAACACAAATCCACTCCCAAACATGAAAATAACCAGCAACAAGCAGATTCCCCCACACCTCATTTCACATTTAGGTATTTCACCATGTAAAGAATTTTAACCAGCTCTGGGTTTCTGTTGCCATCACAGTCAGTCGAAGAGATGCTCATCTTTGCTGAAGAAACACAAAAGTGGGTGGACGCAGAGGAGGGAACTGGAGCTATTTCTGCCCCAGTGTGCCACGTGTGGTTCTTCCATTGACACAACAATTTTGAGCAATTTCAGGACGCTTTCGAAGAGTTCATACGTAAAAGATTAAATAAACCTCTGTAGAAAGGAAATGCAAATTCAAATCCAATGTATTCTACTAGTTTAATTACAGTAGCTATGAACCATAACTCAATTAACCTTGAAAAAAGTCAATTACAGAACTTTCCTGCTGTTTTTTGCAAGCTGTGTTGATTTTTCTTTTCCTCCCTCCTTACCCCTCCATGTGCCCCTTGCTGATTTTTTATGATCAGTTCTAGAGCAGCACAATGCGTCTCCTGTGTTCTCTATTGAGTGAAAAAAAGCTATTTCTCAGAGTAGGTCTGCTCTCAGTCCAAATCCATAGCAGAGGGATAAGAAAAGGTTGGCACAATAAACAAAACAACAACCCAAACAAATGAATTTCCAGCAAAGCAAGATCAAACAAACAAACAGAAATCCTCTGCTCTGATGCATGTCTGCGACTTTCCCACCACGTCACAAAACAGCCTGGTAATGATTAACGTCCTCTGTTTTTCACGGCCTTCGCAGGCGCGCTGCTTCATTCCCAGCTGCACAGACAGCACCGCCCGTGTTGTTCCTCCTTTCTTGGTCTGCCTGGGGAAGACATGCAAAAGCTGAGATGCTAATGTCACCTTTTCTGTCTATGGGTGCCTCTCATTAATGAAAGCTGTCATTAGTGCCAACACTTAGAAAGTAAGACCTAGCCAACTGCTCTGAACCGCTGTGATGCCGTAGTGGAATAATTGCACTGGTTTCAGCGGAGCAATGCCTCAGCTAAGGACAAAATTTAGCCCTGGAATTAATCTGTAAAGAATACAAGATTTGTCACATACTAATAATAACATACAATTTTTTTTTTTAATAGTCTGGGCCCCAAGCTAAAAGCCCTTGGCAAAAGCTGTCTGAGAAAGGCACACACTAAACCCACAGCAAGTCAAACAGTGCATCTGGTGCCCTGCAAATGGCCAAACCCTTTTCTAACTGCTCTGAGCAGGGCCAGCTCTTACTGGAGAAGTTTAGACGTGTATGTGCAATGGAAAATAAGTTTTTGGTTTATTTTCTCATGCCAGGAGGCAATCAGCTTATTTTTTTTTTCCCAGTTTCTGACCCAAGGCGTACAGTTAGCTCCAAAGTGTAACCGTGTTTGTGTGTCAAACCTATCTTGCAAAGGAACAAAGGCTTTTAAAGGAGAACAAAAAGGAAATCAAAGTAATCTACTGTACAGATTGCTGTAAAATTGAGCTGTAGTGTAAGATCTTGTGCTTTAGAATTCACTATCGAGGAACTCAAATGTGTACCATATTTATTTATTCTGGTAGGTAAAAGAAGGAAAAAAAAAAGAGTTTATATTCATTTCTGAAAAGCTGCAGCATGATGCTATGTACCAATTGTGCCAGTCCTGCTTCCTGTAAAATTATTGCCTGTTTTCATACTCCACTAATAAAGAAGGAAAAAAAAAAATTAAGAAAATTTGTTTTGTGACTCTTTCATTAACAGCTACCCAAGCCAATCAGCAGGGGTGTCAATGCAAGCAGGCTGACCTGTTTTGCACCTGAGTTGTGTCACTGGTGGGCTACAAGGCATCTCCTAGTGCAGAAAACCTGGACACGGGGCATGGGTCAGGTAATGATGCCCAGATCGTGGTCCCTTGCCTGGCCCCATGGCACCACCACGTCCCTGCAGCAAGTGCTGGTGCCAGTCAGCCAGGGGAGGCTGGGACCGCATGGAAAGGTCTGCATGGGAAGGTGCAGAACATTAGCTTCTTGCTGTTGGGGTCACAGTCTCCAACTGGGCTGGCAGCTGAAAAGCCCCCTTTGGCTGCAAGACACTGAAACAATTGCTGCAGCGCTTTGTGCAAGGCAAGCACGAGGGGTCTGCTTTCTCATCATCCTCCAGCACAAGCCAGGAGACAATTTCGTGTCTGACGAGGTGATGATGGGAAAGACCTGAGCAGAGAGCTTGGCTTTAAAGACAGCAGTGCAGGATAAATTTGACCATTCTCAAATGATTAGGGGTTTCATGCAATTTTGGAGACTTTTCTGTTCTTTTGATGGAAGACCTGTCCCCTTGTCTAGATCTAGCCATGGTGGGCTGTGCTCAAGAAGATAGCAGAGAAGCTTTTACAAAGCTTGCTTCTTTATCGTGCTGTTCCCTCAGGGTTAATTTCAGCATCACCTAGACTGCAAAACTTCTGTTTGGGCAAGAAGTTATCCATGTCAAGGGCTTTCCATCTTGGCTGCAGGCCTAATTTGATACCAGATGAAGCTGAAGAAAAAAAAATCTGAATTTATTGAGATTTTCCTGAAGTCATCTGATAATGAAGCTCTTGAAAAAGCATCAAATTATTCAGTTTCCAAATGTCATCCCCCACCAATACGACTTCCTAGTTTCTTTTCCCAACTGTTGAAACATTGTAGAGGAAAAAACATAGTAGGGAAAAAGTCATTGGGAAGTAAAAGCAAATGCACTTGTAATAAAAATTGATAACTTTTCTGACATTTTCAAGAAAAGTGACTTTCTCTTAAACCAGGCAGAGAGCCAGGAAGGGTGGAAATATGGGCAGAACCTGGGAACACCCCTACCTGCAATATTTTTTGTTCTAATTTGTTTGACCCAGTTCCATCAGTGCCTTCGAGAACCATCTGCTCACATGCACCCAAAATATCAGCCAGCCACAATTGTCCTAGACTGCAACCATTACTCTTTTTTTCCACAAGAAGAGGAATATTAATCACTAGATCGCCTTATCCTCTGCAGTTACAGGTTTGCTTTGAATATTAAAAACCCTGCGGGTAAGGAGAGTCTGTGACCTTCAGGGCTACCAAAAAGCTCAGTCAATTCCTGCCTCCACCAAGAGGCAAGTGAACGGATGAGCTACGATCACGTCCTCGCACGTGGTTATCTGCAATTAAGAAGACCTGATTTTTCCCCACACGCAAGGCTGATGAGGTGAAGTCAGCCACCTGCTAAAACCAGAACCCAAACTCACAGCAAGTTCAAGGTGATGTTTTGGCCTTAAAAACCATGCCCTAAAGTTATCGCGAGGTTTGTTCCAGAAAAATACAATGTGAGGGGAAAAATAAGATTTGAAAGAGCTCCAGAGCTCAGTATTAACTGCACATGTGGCATTTTGATCCATTTCCATAAAGCATAACATAATATTTGCTAAAGAAGGAGGAGGAGGAAGGGGGAAAAAAAAGACCACAGCTAATATTCTCCTTCGGATCCCCCATTTGCTGATTACTCTGCAAGCTGTGTAATTGGGTGTCTCAAGCAATATGATGAAATGTGCCACAAACATCAAAAAATGGTGCTATATTAAATCTGCTTTTCATAATCTCTTCCCATTTCCAGACCTGAGACATTTTATTCAATTTTTCCTGACTAAGTTGATATGTAAAGCCATATAAACATATCAATGCAAATAAATACATATATATTTTTCAAACTCTCATCGAAATGCACTCATTACAAATATTTGCATCAAGGCTCTCTCACATCTCTGTTAGCCAAAGAAACTAATTTTTATTACAGTTGCATTATTTTTAAGGATAGTTTATGGAGCTACAGGCTACTTCTTTGTATTTCATTATCAAGCCCAACTCTATCTATCATATTTCAGCTGTATCTTACCTTATTAGAAAATCATTTCCCTCTTTGCATTAAGGGCAAAAATCTATGCAAAGTCACCATAATGTTATTCAAGTCCCGGAATAGCAGCGAAGATCCTGTTACACACTGGGGCTGGCTCTATTTTCAGGAGCTGCAAGTCCAGGAGGGACCATGCTGGTCTTTTATTTTAACCTGCTGCAAGGCACATGTCAGAGAAACCTACCTCGCCTTTGACAAAGCAAATATTAATAATGCCTAAGTGGCTCAAATACCTGCAACTTCTGTCTGTATCTCACTTAAGGTTTTTGCTTACTTTTTATTTGGTGTGTTCAGGATTTGTAGCCCCTTTTTGGACAACAGCTGGCTTTTTGCTCAGCCCTGGGAAATTCTTCATCTCCATTCCTCTGGCCTCTCCCACCACCAGGTGCGGTCAGCCCAGCATGCCCAGGCAAGCGTGACTCCCCGGTGGGACGAAGCCCAGCATCTCCGCCATCAGACTGCAGCCGATCCTTTGCCCTTAGCAGTTGACAGAGGAAAATATTTTCATTCCTGTAGTGGCAGGATAGTGTCCAAGTGCAGAAGTGGTAGGACTGCGTCTCACCTACACTAGGCTTACCAGATTAGACCCAGAGCCTGGAAGGGGTTTAGCTGTCTGCCTTCCACAGAAATCAATGGCGTCAATGAAATCATTTTCTCCAAGCCCTGATTCACCAAGGACTCATCCAGCTGGTTTAGCCAAGACCTGTGATTAGTCCCAGCCTCACATCCATGTCGCCAGGCTGGGAGTAGGGTGTCCGTATTGCACCCGTGCAGCCCTAATACTGCTTCTTTTTCACAAACCTGTGCCCCGGGTTGTCTTCCTGCTGGGAGCAGGGCAGCACTGGGGCTGGGACAAGCCAAGTCCGTTTCTCAACTTTGTTTTTCCTGGAAGCCATCAGACCGGAGGCCGTGCTTGCAGACCTTCAAGATTGCAGCAGCATCCATTCTGCTAGATTTTGCAAATCACCTTCCTGACAAGTCCTGAGCAGAGAATGCAGGGACCTAAAGCAAAGTTAATTCACTTGCAGAGAGAGGAAAAAGGCATATCCAGTCCACCAGCAAGGTATGGATTTCCTTCAGCTTGGCTTTCTTTCAAACACTTTCTCTCTGCGTTAGTAAAGCGAAATATCAGAGCGTCGGATAGCACCGTATCCACAAGAAAACTCATGAGCGTACTGATAAACAGGGGTGTGAGGTTATCTCAATAACCATAGCAAAAGGTCCATTAAAAGCTGACTTTGGTAGGATTTTTGATCTGCTTGGAGATCAAAATTCCTCCTCATGTTTTTTATAGGAATCTTAGTGGAAAAACATATCGTATAATGACTGGTCTACTCTAGGACACGACTGAGAAATCTGGGTAGGTTTATAACAGCCACTATAAAAATGACATAAGCTGAGATAAAGTGCTCCCTGTTGGTGACACCGCCTGCACAGCACTGGTTTCTACTTCATCACACCTTGTGACTGTCCAGCTCCCAGCACAGTTCACTCGCAGTTTGCAAAGCCTCTGAACTGTGAGGTTGTTCCTCTTGCGCTGGGGAGAACCGAGGTGCTGAAGGAACAAACCCAAGCTCACTCCGTCACCTGCAAAGCAAACTAAGGAGGTTCCATTTTACAGAGTGCATCACTACCTGGGGGAGATTCTTTCTGCAGGACATTGGGAGGCTGAAAGTTACATAGTATTGGACACGGGGATGGGATCTGACTCCAGCAATTCTGTATGAAAAGATGCCCTTGGGGTGGCCCATGGGGTCACACCACCACCAGAAGCTCAGGTGAGGCACCTGCTTTTCCCAGACTGACCTTGGAGGTAGCATTTTTGAACAGCAAACTCTAAGCCACCCCTTACCACAAAGGCAGCTGCAAGCACAGTTTAATCCCAAGTGCAATACTTCTGCTAGTTTCCCCATTATTTCTTTTTTATGGAGTCATTTAATAGGTCATGAGCACCACAAAGGCTCTATGAGTTGAGCCAAGTGGCCCATCTCAGCAGTTTGGTGGCCGTGGCCAAGGTGGCGGTCAGGGACAGGTGACCATTTCTCCAAGCACTCCATGAAGAGAAGAAAAGAGAAAAAAGTAGTTCTGAAGTTGGCCTAAAATCTCCATGCAGGTCTCCGCAGCTGCCCCGGGAAACACATGGGAAAAAGAGAAATCCACTGTGTTACCCTGGAAAAAGCTTTGCTGATGGATTTCATGTGTACAGTCCATTGTTCTTCAGTTAAAAAATGTACTTTCCTGTAACAAGATAAATCACTTGCCTGGTGGAAGTGTCTCGGCTCCCTTCAACTTGTGGTTGTTGAAGGCAAAAAAGCTACTCAAAAGTTATGTGTCAGCTTCAGTTTTCCTTCATGTCACCAAAAAAACATCTTGCCTGACACCTCCTGTAGTCCAGCCTCCTCCCTTCCCCTAGTAAAACTGGGAACCATCTAGTAAAAACTTCATGTGATTGCCCTGTGGAAACCACTGAAGATGAAACTTTTCCCCCAAGGGATTATCTGCTGTAGATGGACCTGTGTGTGGAAGTAAGGTCATATTTATTGCTGTGTCAAGAGAAGAGAGAAGCATCACAGGTTCCTGAAGACCAGTCCCGCTCAACCCCAGCCCTCTGCCCCCAGCTAAGCCATCCAACATGTTTGCCTCATCTCCCTGTAACAGGCACCTTAAAGGAAAAAAAAGGCCTTCTGATCCACTCTGAAACATGAGATATCTCTCAAACCCTCAGTAACATCTTAATTTCCTCTCTTCACTCTCCGTGCTGGAGACGATTACTGAGGCAGGAATGTTTCTGAAGTAACACAAAAAAAATTACATTAGTGGGGAACAATGGAGGGGAGACCTGATGGAGCAGAAGAAGTGAATTAGTTTTGCCTTCGGAGACACCCACAGAGAAAAGAAAGGTGTCTGAGTTGCCTCAAAGTAATTCCTCTTTGCACGGAGCTCCTCTAACCAGCTTAAACAAAGAGAGATGAGAGATGTGCTTTTGATTTCAGTCCCTTTTCCCCAATTTTGTTTATTTGCTTTACTTCCACCTGCATTTTTAAGTCTCTCCACCTCCCAGGATGTTCGCAGGGCCATGTTACCTGCAGGAATGTGTCACGTCTCCATCAGGTCTCAGCACAAGAGTCGGAGCTGGGAGGGGGCTTCCCATCTGCCCACGTTCCTGCAGCTTTCAGCAAGGATGAGAGTGAAGAGGGGAAAGAAAAGACAAGCATCAAGTGAGATGGAGCTGTTGTATTTTCAGAATGGAAGTTTAAGGACAAATTAACCTGGGGTACCCAAAAGCAGCACAGGGGGCTGCAGCAGCAAGCAAGGGGAAATGGGAAAGCAGGGCAACAAGAAGAGCTTTTCACACAGGGAATCTGGAAGGGCTGAAATCCCCAACAGCTAGAGTTTTATCTAAATACTTTCTAGGTACAAACAGATTATCACATATTTTTCCCCATTTCACTTCATTTTTAACTGAAAAAATAAATAATTCTGATTAGCTCTAAGCAGAACCTAGTTAGTGAACCAATATTTTTTTTCTTTTCATTTCTCAGCAGTACCTGAAAAAATCACTGCGCTCCTGCAAAAAGAAACAAAACCTGCTTTTCATTCACCTTTACTTAAAAAAAAAAGTTGAAGGTGAGCCCTCGAAGCCTGAACTGGGACCTCAGCTCAGCCTCTCCAGTTGGCCTTTAAAACACCCCTTTTTGGCACGTCTTGGGGGAGACGAGGGGCTCTTCTCTGCTGAACTTTCAGACCGTCAGGCCAAACAAAAGCAAGCACGGCTCTCTTTTTCTTGAGGAAGAAGTAGAACACACACCAGCCGGGACGTCTTGTACATTGAAAAATTCCTGTGCTGTCACGCTTAACTAATAAATCGTTGAGCTATGTAAACAGGGCCAGGGATTCTATTTATTTATTTATTTGTTGGAAAGGAGGGGGAAAAAGGCGGCTTGTCTGCAGGATGCTTGCCAAATGCATGTCAAGCGGTGGGGGGAAGAAAAAATCAACAACAAAGGAGTTTAAAGACAAAATATTAAGAACCCCAAATCGGGTGAAAATTGCTTTCTGACAGATATCACCTATCGCAAACGAGACAGAAATACAAGTAATCTTGTAAAATGAAAGCCAAGGACAGACTTGTACCTGCCTTAGATGAATAAGTATCCCATTATCTTGAAGAATGAGGGCCCCGGGCTGTGATTATGCCACTATTGTATTCTAAACAGCATGGTTTGTCAAACGGAATAAATCCTAGCAAAATCAAATAAAAAAAGGATCCAATTTGAAGCCCAGCACACAATTTATTATTTTGTTTAATGTCGCCCTCTCGATGTTGCTGATTATTGGGCAAATAGCGCCGTGCTTAAGCATGTGTTTAGAGTCGCCTGTCCGCCTTGCAGGCTCCCAGTTGTCATCCTGACTGTCACCCAGAGCTGGAGAGTGATTTGCTGCTGCTGGTAGCCACTGCCAAGCTCACCAGCCTCATCCTAAATGGCCATGGTACAGGCCAGCATCAGGGGGAAAGAAATTCAATATTTGGGTTTCTACTCGGACAAGTCTTGAGGTTACCTTGAGTGATGCAATGAAGAGCACTTTGCACCATATTGGCACCATCAAACCAACCAGGAGCTAGTGGCAGACAGTGTCATCATAAATTTATCAGCTAGAAGCCAATTTCTCACCAGTCTTCTCATCTTTTATGGATTTTGGGTAACGGCCCATCTTTCAGTGATTCTTGAAAAGGTTTCTCCTCTTTCAAAGGTACCATCCCTTGTTTTATAATGTCTCAACCTTGATTAAGAAAATAGAGGGCCAAACAGGTTATATACATTATTAGGTGTTTTTGAATAAATACTTCATATCACTTTACCTGCTTGAGTAGCAGGGTGGGACAGGACGTGAAGCTGCCCTTGCACAAGGTGGAGGCATTGCTGCAACTTTGAAATTATGAGTGTTAAGGAGCCAGTTCTAGTCCTGCTTTGCATCTAGTTGGCTTCCAAAAGCTGTTTTGCTCTCCTGGAAAATCACTTGGATAGCTGCCACCGATGTCTCCCACTTACCCTCGGCAGAGGGTGTTCAGAAGAAGCTGGTACAACCACAGAAAAATGCAACCCGGAGAGAAGGAGCAGGCTTACTGCTCTCAGCCGTGTCCTTGGGGAGCAATTTCCTGGGGAAGGAGCATTAAGGGTACCCTGTACCCTGGCTCCCCTCCATGGAGTTACTGCTATTCTTGGCATGGCTTTGAAGGTGCTCTGGGTTCCCCAGCTGCGAGAGCAAGCTAATAACACTGCCTTGAACTGGCATAATCTATTCATCACGTTTTCATTTCTATAAACTCTTGACTTACATAAAAAGTACCAACCCAGGAGCCAAAAGGGAGAAGGAATATGTGAATGATACTCGTGGACGTTGACCACAGAGCATCTTTTGCCCAAACAGCCCTTGCGATGCCTTGTTCTTACTCCCATAACCCCATCGCCTTCCACTCACTTTGAAGGAGGAGTGATTGTTCATATCCCAGTACTTTACTTGACTGAGGATTGTTGGAAGTGTGAGTTTTAAGTGCAAAAATGCAGCAGTTTCTCAGCTCCGTGGGGCAGGAACTCTTCTGGCATGCAAGTAGATTGCACTCACAAAACAAGGGCTAATTGTAGCAGGGAGCAACGTGACAAAGTCTATGAGTAATAGCAGGGAATGATGGATTCAAAGAGTCAAAAAAAAAGCGGGCATATTTTATTTAGGCAAAGTTCCAACTGAAATCAATAAGAACTACAGAATGTAGCCTCGTAGTTTGACTTGAAAGCATTATTTGTTAAGGACTGTGAAAAATGGAGGAATTTAAAATATCTAATTTATTTTACATCATTTAGTCTGGGCTATTTAACTTTCCTGAACCTCATTGCTTTTGGACATGGTGATGTCATTCACTCCCTGTTTCACTCAAGTTTCATGGTGTTACCAACCGCGAACATCAAGAAAGTTGCTCTTGAGTCCCTAAAATAATTGATGAGATTTTGTCATGTAGATAAAGGACTCCTCGACTTCAGTATTCAGCTGTCAAATTTCTGTAAAGCACAAGGGAGAAATCCATTTAAAAGCTGAGATGCTTTCATATGCACAGGGCTCCAGGACCTGGGGTTTAACCCCTTTGGCTTTCATCCCCCCTCACTCCCCAGATGTTGCAAACTCTGGGGAAAGAGTTCCTCTGTCTGTATTTCTGTTGCTTCTGCTGAGCACTTGTAAGTCAACAGGTGTCTTGACAAAGTTTTCCTGATACTTTAACACAGGCAAAGGCTACAGAAAAATTCAATACCTCATTATAGAATAGCTACAAGTATTCACAATCCAGAAAGCTAATTTATTCCTTTCCTTGGCTATTTTGAGCAGTCCAGAAATGATATTACCTGCAAGACTTCCTTTTCCAACACAAACCAGAAATGATGGCAAGGTTTCTGTTTGCTTTGTGCAGAACACATGAAAAACATTCCACATCCGCACAGTCTAAATACATTACTGAAATACACCCTGGATTTCCCTAAAGGAATCTGAATATCTTACCGGAAGCACTTCTTTTCTACCGGAACACACATGTTAGAGAGGACTCACATGGGTCCATTAGTGCAGGTTGGGAAAGGTGAGGACACTGGCCCCTTCAAAATCTTGTCTATTATGAGGTCCTAACCTGTAAAAATGACAGAAGCATCTTACAGGTGGAAACATCAAAAGCATGTGTGCCCTCAGCTTTCTGAAATGAGCACACGGAGGATTTTAATACTACTTTATTCCGTTGCCCAGACAAGCTCAGTGTGTTTGTATTTTTGTTTTGGATGAAAGTAGCTTCAAAAGTTTCCAAAATTTCTTCTGTTTCACAAGCATTTTTGCCTCTGTTCGTTTTCAAAATACACTTTCATTTTTTTTCCCTCCTTACATCCAAATTCTTGTGATTTTCTGGAACTTCTGTTTCCTATCATCTGGAACACTTAGAAGCAGGCCCCAAATATTTCCAGTTAAGTTCTTACCAGGATGCCAACCCCACCAAAAAAAAGAAGTCGAAAAGGAAAAAATAACAATGACAACAACTAAAATGCCCAGTGAAAGCCGTGAAATCCCACGCAAAAAAACTGAAAAATCAAGAACCTGAGCTGGGGACAATCAAAATGGAATGCTCTCCCCTTAATATCGAGGTTTGTACCTTAAAATCCTCCAGCCACTTCAGCATTAAGCACCATTGCCTTTTTTTTGAAATTTTTCCCCAGCAACCAGGCTGCCAGGTCACCCCGCAGCAACCCCCTGACCCTCTCTCCCAGCCTCTGTGCCGTGGGGCGAAGCTCGCGAGAGCCCACCTCCCCATTCAGGGCAATGATTGTGCTTCCCCCACCACGCTGAAAGCCCTCTGCAGAGGGGAGGGAAAGAGGGGAGAAGAATCCAAAGGCATTCTGGCACCCCGGCCCGATAAGAAACTTTAGCCCTATTCAGCGGTTGACAACCGCTTGTAGAATATGATCTTAATCCTGTTTCTAACATTCTTTCGCCCTTCGGCCGCCCTATTCCAGGCTGTATTCTTCTAACCGTCGCTTTAGCAAATCCCCCAAATAGAATTACTGGGAGGAGATAAACATCAAAGGGAAATTCAAGAAATCTACAGTAGGTTCACACAGTGGGGGAAAGAGGGGCAGGTGGGGGCTGGTGGAAAGGGCTGTCGCTCCCCTTGCCCTGCGTCCTTTTCTGGTTGCATTCCTAAGGGCTGCCTCGCTGGCTCTCCGCAGAGCGGCCCCACAAACCTGCTCAGCAGCGTGCTATTTTTAGTATTTATTTTTTATCCTGCTTGAGGCCTTTTTTTCTTTGGGGAAGATGAGAGCCCGGTGGTGCAAAGTGCTGTACATGGCCATTGTGTGCAAAAATAACCCTTTCCTCAGAGAGGTGCATCATCTAAATGGAGAAGATGCAGATGGAATAAGAAGACGACAATTTCCTGGTAGGAAGCAGAAATGAGTGGAGACTGAGACATTTGCCCAGCAGCACACAAGAAGTCTGCTGTAGAAAGGAAATGACTGAACATAATTTGAGGCTCCCAGTAATTCCCATCTAAAGCACTCAGAGACATCTAAGTCCCATTGCCTGCCCTGAAGAACTTCCCGACACAGTTTAGTAATTCCTGCATGAAAGCAGCCTCCGAGCCCACAAGAAGCATTCATATTTGTCACATAGACCCCATAGCTGCGAGTCTCCTCTGCAGTGTAGTCAAAACAGCACCATATGCTACACCTCTGGGGCTAAGGAAGTGGTGGAACTCTGAGGACAACACCAGTCTCTCCATCCTGTCTCACTTCAGCCCTCTAGAAACCAGGGACCTACTTTCTGCTTACAGTACAGCTGGCGAAGAAGGATGGGCTTCTGCCAACCCCAGCTTCAGATGCCCTCTAATATGACCAAGGTAAGGTAGGGACTATATGTCCTCCAAAGAGCCCTTCCAACCCAAATTATTGCTTCAAATACTGTGATTCAAGAGGAACTGCCTTTCAACAAGGCACAGAAAATTAGGATCATTAAAGAGAATACAGATAATTAAGAGAGCTAAGTTATCCCCAGCACTGCAGTAGCACCCCCTCACTAACTCTCCCAGGATCCCCATCTTTCTTGCTGGCTCTGGTTCACAGTTGCGCTTGCACTAGCTCCTTCAGCACTTTCTTCCTAGCCCATTCTAGCCGCTGCAGCTCACGGCTGCTCGAAGAAGGGAACAAAGACGAAGGAGCCAAACATTTCTTATATAAGATGATGGTATGACAAGGGACAAAAGTCACTGCTTGCAGCTTCAGCGAATTGGACTGAACATTAGGAATTCGTGACAGTGACGGTGGTACAGGCCTGAGGCAGGACACCAGAGGTGGGGGATCTCCATCCTTGGAGGCTTTCAAAACTTGGATAAACATAGCCATGGGCAGTCTGACCTGGTGTTGGCAACAGCCTTGCTCTGGGCAGGAGGTGAGTCTGAAGAGCCCCCAGAGATGCCCCAGTGCCACCCAAGCATGCTTCTCAGTCACCAAATATTTAAAAACCAATTTTATTCTGAAAAAAAAGCTGTTGCAAGAAGAGCACTGTGAGACTGTATAGCAGCTTCCAGCAGGTAGAAATCTGATCAGCTATAAAAGAATAGAAAGACTTAAAAACGGAGCTCCTACCACTCACACTACAGGATTAACTTTTGAGTTAAGAAATGGGACAGCCTTGACCTTGAGCAAGTCAAAGATGCCTGTCTTGCTGCTGTTGTCTCTGATGCCCTTTTGGAGAAAAGGCTTCACATTCTTGGTTCTGGTTTTCCTGTTTGTCAAAGTAGGCTGAATATCCTTGTACATTCACTGATGCTCTAAATTCACAGCTCGTTGGATTTACCCCACACTTCAAGAGCTCAACTGGATTGCAATGGATCATCACCCACTATCAGGGTATGGGAAACAGTAGAGACTTTGCAGCTCTTATCTCTGGCAGTTGTATGTCAAAAATCATTTTAGTCTATGCAGAAAACCTTTGAATATAGCACACTGATGAAGAGGGCCACCTTACAACAGTTATTTTGCCTCCTTTTAACTCATTTTGTGGTTTTGGCGTCGCCTCTGCAGAGAAAACTGCTTGGGGAGAGGAAACACTTTCCACATTTTCATCACATTCAACAAGTGGGAAAAATCACAAGAGTGTGCCATTTTCAGCCTACACAATGGCTGTCACAGATTCTCCATGTAACTGCTTGATTTAAGCCATATAATACTCATGAGGTACTTTTACAACCATGGACAACCCTGATAGAGCCCATAGGACATGGGGGTGCATCTTCTGTCTACTCATCTCCGGTTAGACCTGAGATGGAAAATCATGCCTGGTTTTGAGCACCACTTCAAGAAAGAAGTGTATTAGCTGGGGAGAGTCCAGATAAGAATAATGAGAATAACTGGAAACCATAATTCATAAAAAAAAATAAGACTATTGGTGTTGTGTAAATTGGAGAGAGAAAAGCAAAAGGGGTTTTAAACATGTGCCTGCTTTAACTATACGAGCAGCTGATATAGAGCAGGAATTAGTCCCTTCACTAAGTCCTCAGAAAACTGGGCAAGTTTCATGCTAAGAAATATATTCTTTGAAATTTGCTGATCAGGGTGTATGTGGGGCTTTATGCCCTGTGAGAAGTTCCTAGGTCTCATGTCTCATTGGGATACACTCTCCCACGTCATTTGATATATTGAGAATAGTAATTTACTTCTCACACTTTGTGTGGCCTAAGGACTTGGCTATTGTTAGATTGGTGCCCAAACCTCTGTTCCAGCTTCATAATCTGGTCTGTCACTCTGCATATCACAAGCCAAAGGACTTCAGTGAATTAACTCCCCCTTAAAACAGGGAATCCACTCTCCGGTCTAAAGTCTGCCAAGGACGTACCCCCACCTTACCTTCAGCAAACAGCTACTGTGGTTAATTACCCTCACAGTCCATGTTAATCTCGCTATGAGATCCTGTCTCATCCTAAGGCTCATACCTCCTTCTCAGGTTGCTTGATATTTCGCCTCTGATTGCTGATGGCATCCATGGTCCTGTTGGTTATGAAAAGCTCAGCTAGGTCAGTTGCACAGGGAGGCTTAAGTGTTTCCAAGACCGTAATGAAAATTCCTTTCTCTGGGAACTGTGACCCAGACATGAAACTCAATCCTTAGCAGGAGAATTCTAATTTCATTGGAGACAAAAGCCAAGCATGCTAAAAAAAATTGTCACTCTCTTGGAGAATGGTGATTTATTGTTCAGGTGCAAAGTGCTCATCAGCTTCCACACATTGGTTTACTTAGGGATGTTTTTCTTGGGATTTATTTTAAATCAACAGAATGGGTTTGGAAACACTTCGTGTCTGCCTTGTCTGGACGATGGGACAACCAAAATGTTGGGCAGTTTTCAGCATCAAGGCTCCTCCTTGTTTTATCCTGACAGTGTTTATTTGGACTTGAGGACTAGTTTATTGAAGATTTGGGAGATGGGGTGTTCACCACACATCACTCACCTAGATGCTGCCTCTAGGCCAAGAAAACAGCTGGCGGGAGCATATACTGTCCATGGAGATGGGGTATTCAGCCATCTCAACCATTGACTCCATTTGTTGTTTATCTGACGGCCAACTGCATTCACCAGAGACTGCTCTGTATCTCCAAGAAGCACCTCCGTCCCTAGCTTGATATCAGGATGAAGGAGCCCAGCACCAAAGCATCCATCACATGGAAAAGAGTAAAGGTATCTGGGTATAAACTGTTATTTGATTGTACCCATGGCAATGTTAGCTCAGACTTATATTTAAGTAGAAAAATATTCCCATAAAGTCTGAGCCTAAGCAAAAAAAATAGCTCCTAAAAATCCTCGTCTTTATCCCCATGGGTTACCACAAGCTTACCAGAGAGCAGGAGAAACCAGAGCATGGTGATACAGTCCCCATACCAATATTGCAGCTTTGTGTTTAAGAGTCATGATTCATCTTTTTTTCCATGAATTTGCCTGGAGACCTCTGTGCTATATCCCCTCTCAAGTGGGGCAAGTAAGACCGTATCCATATTCAAAGTGCCGTAGAAACGGGTTACAAATTTGGGCATTCACTGTGTCCAACACAAGAGATGCTTTTGTACAGCCAGGCTCGGGACTGATGCTGCATGTTCAAGCTCGGCACATTCAGACTGAGCACCACTTTGATGTCTGGAGGAGTCCCAGGATCCCACCATATTCCTGCTCCCCTTTCCCCAGGGAAAACGGTTGAAGAGGGCACAGAGGAGCAGGATCGGTGGGCTGCAGGGCATCCACATGCAGCAAAATGCAATCACAGCCTCAAGGACATCCTCATGCCTGGGAGGTTCTCACTCTTTCTCTATGCCAGACCATTGCAAAATCAGTCTCTGGGAGGACTCTGCTTCTCATTTATTTCTCCTGGGCGTGTCCATGCCCCCCCCCCCCCACTAACCCTACAAAATTTTAGATCGTTCTTAAAACAGTTCCAATTAAACGGCTTTTCAATCAGTTTGATCGCAAGTGCTCTTGCCAGAAGTGCGGCACACCCATGAAATCAGGAATTTCCTGCAGGACAGCTACTTTCTGAAAAAAAATAAATAAATTGGATTTTTCTTGGAAAATGATCAACTGAAAAACAGAAATATTTGGCCTCATAGCCAACATTTTCCTTTTTATTTCTTCCAGAATTTGGAGCAGATTCTTCCCCCTCCCCCTAAAATTTCATTTTCAACCAAGTATTTCATGGATAAAAAGCAAACCAAAAGCACACTGCCCTGGCTCGGAGTTCAAACGGGTGGGAATTTTCACACAGCCTAGGCCTTGGGCTTGGAAAGTCTCTGGCTTCTTGGCAAAGCTCATTCAGTAAAGTAGCTCAGAGTGCCCACATTTGTTCAAGGCACACCTCCAACGAGTTTAACACTGGGGAGGCTAACCCAGTTCTGATAATTTCTAATATAGATCTGCTGAGGCTTTCCTTTCCAGTAAATACTTATTTTTCTTTAGCAGTGACTATCCAGGAGACATACTTCCAGGGTTGGATCTTTCCCTCTTTCTCAGTCTCTTGAGGACCAAGTCATGATTTTATGTGCATCATGTTTTTTCCCTCATTTGGCATACACCAGTCCAGAGGATCGCTGTGATTTATTCGAGCAACAAGGGTGCACCCTGTGTTTGTTCATTGGACCAGACTGCGGAGAGATAGAAGAGCCAGGCTGCGCTCCACCCTGCTCCTAATGCTGAGAAATTAGATGGGGAAGCCAGATAGCCTGGCTCTGGAAGCAAGAAAATGAGCAACCCTAAATACCTTCCTAGACCCAGTGACCGTAAGTCCTTGGCGGTGACTGGTCCTTGTGGGATAATGCCAGGAATAGGCATATTAAGCACATGAATGTCAAGTCCTAATTCATCTCTTTAATGTTGTACAGTAGCAGGACTGTACCCCCCTGCTGTGGTGTAATTTCACGCTGAGGAGTCTGATGGGGCTTCCTGCAGACTGATCCTTTATGGATCAGAAAACTCACTTTCTCTTTGTGTTAGAGGGCCCAGAGATTATCTTATTAACCACCTCCATGCCAGCACAGATCAAACACCAGGGTCTGCCTCTTCTGAGAACTCCTTTTACCACTTCTTTCCCCTTCCCATCGGTTCACGTTGCAGAGCTGAAGAACATTAAACACCCAAGCCTCTACCAGCAGGTTTCACACTTACGTGAGCAGACAGGCTATTTTGCATTTTATTGGCTCAGATGAAACACTGGCCTTGCTTGAACCCTAAATCAGTTTAAGCAGCTTGGTGCATCCCCATTATGACTCCTGTATCCCTTTCCAGCTTCTTTTCTCCCCTCTTTTCCCCGAAAAAGGCAACGTTTAAACTACTTCAGAGTGATGCCCTGCAGATACCACCAGCCCCAGAGCTGCTAGCTCGACTGCAGGAGTGGGTCAGCTGGAGGAAAGGCTTCTTCCCTTCCACCATCTCAGTCCTCCAGACTCCTACCTTGACTTCACAAACCTCTCCAGACCATGCTGTGGGGACAGTAAGATGCAGCAGTGACCAGTTAGGACATTCCTGTGGCCTCCAAAGGCGTCAGGTGAGGCACAGAGGTCAGGAAAGGGCTGCAGGATGGAAGGCAGAAACACAAATGAATCCTCAGACACTCCTCAGGATGCGGGATATTCCAATGTGAGGAGACAAAAGCCTTCTGCTTTCACCACTAGACCACAACTGCCTCACCGAATGATGCCAGAGGGCCACCCTGTAGCCACATCCCAGCGTGTAACAGGGGATGATAGTTTATAATCTCATTTTCTGGGCTGCCTGCCCTTCTGGTGCCCCTCATGCTCCATGTAAATCATCTGGAGTCTGATTTCTTCAGCTTGTAGTGCTGTTCTTCCCTCTTCTGCTTCTAACAGGCTCCTGGCTGGACAGGGAGCTTGCTGGTGAAGACAGTTCCACCAAAAAACCTCCAACTGAGTCTTGTTTGGACAAAAAGCTGCAGCCAGGGCCAGGCTTCTGTCCACAAGCAGTTTCAGCCGATTGGGAGCAGCTCTGGCATGCTCCCATCTCCCGCTCAATGTATTTTGCCCACCTGTCGGCACGGTTTCCTGAATCACGGTATTCCCATCCCTTTGTTTCTTCACCTGATGCACTTAAAAAAAGCACTTCAACACAGCCCTCAGTGGATTTCAATTATTTTTAGGATATTGCTCATATCTGCTCCTGTTGTGTCAACCCGGTGGCAAGTTTCACTGCCACCAACAGCCTTTTCGCAGCTAATGAAAAATAACCTGCTTTTTATCTGCAGAAAATAGCATCGCCTAGGTCTTATCGTGGCAAATTACTTAATGGCTCTCCAAACATTAAACAGTCCTTCCCTGTCTATAGGGCTGTGTAAATCTCTTTCCAGCTGCTATCCTGCTGCGTTGCTGAGCACTTCCACTTGCAAAGCAGAGTCACAGACTGCAGCCGTAGCTGTCCTGTCCCTCCAAGCAGGGAGCCAGAGGGGGCCCTCGCATTGCTGGAGGCAGAGGGGGACTTGAGCCCTCTCCCAGGTCCCTGGATTTTCTCCCCCGATACAGGTCACTTGTTCCCTGGGAAGGTGCAGGACAGCAGGATTCTGACTTAGGGAGAAAAGTCCTGTGGTCCTGCCTGAGGACACAGCAGCATCCCAGCAGGATCCCAGGAGGAGAGGCAGGTGCTGAGCCTGCAGCGCACCTCTGCTGGGAAACAGTGAAGCGCAGAAAACGCCAAGCCCCCAAATTTCCAAGCATCTGACCCCCTCTTGTTTGCAGAGGCGGGAAAGCCACCGGTCCCTTTTGCCTTACAGCCTTCCTGGCTGTGCTGGGACCGAGCACCCCACACAAGCGCCCAGGGCAGGAGCTCAGCCTGCGGCTGCCTCTCCCTCTGCCACCGTCAGCGCCACGGCAGCACGGCCAGAAAAAAGAACCTGTCAGAGGGGAATTGCTAAGTCAGGGGCTGTTTTTAAGGATTGGATCATTAATAGAGTGGTTGGGGTTTTTTTCTAGTGCAAGGAGAATAGCGAGGGATTTATAGGTTTATTTGCAATGTTATTCTCTTTCTTATTTTGGTTTTCCACAAGGGAAGAAACAAGCCCCCCTGTTCTACCCCAGCTTAGCATTAAGTACAGCAATATGGCAAATGGACAGCAGCTAGAAATGTCTTCTCAAATTCTCCAGGAGGAACTGAACTATTTCTTTTTGGGGTTTTTTTTGCAAACAACCTACTTAAGAAACCCCCTGGGGGAAATATGTAACTTGAACTCTGTATTTTTGCATTTACAGTCGGACAGCTCTCTCCTTTGCCGGTGTGAGCTGGGTCAGGCTTGGCTTGGGCTTGGGGCTTTTAGGCTCTCTTTCCAGCCAAGCCTGTGAAGGTGATGGGGGAAGGCTTACGAAGGTGATGGGGGAAGGCTTTTGAGGCTGCGTAGGTCCTGAGATCCCGCTGGGTAGGAAGCGCAGCTTGCAGCATGAGGCAGGCTCTCCAGCCACAGGAGCGGAGCTGAAGCCATTCAACGGCAGGGATGGCCGCAGGTTATGGGTGAAGCAAAGCAGAAGGCAGCTCCCCCGAGGACATGTCAGAGTGACCCGGTGTGTGCAGAGCTGCTCGCTTGCTGTGGGGCTGGAGCAAAGGCCACAGGAGAGGTTTTGCCTCCCTGCATGCCAAGAGCAGAGGTCCAGGTCCCCACGCAGCTACTGCCCACGCAGCAGCGGGCAGAGTTAAGGGGACAAGCGGGGAAGGCAGCATCCCCGCAGCACGGTCAGGGGAGCGCCTTCAGCCTGCCAAGGGGGAGGTTTTCAGCCTGAATAAGTGCAAAGCCCCCTGTTCTGCCCGGCACAGTGGGTTCCTCTGAGACTCAGCCTGTGCCTTAACGAAGGACCCTCTCCAATCCGCAAGCCGTCGGATCCCAGGCAGAAGGAAGGACTGTTTGTTTAGACCTATGTGGGTTAGGCGGCTCAGACTTTATTCTTGCACTTTGATAGGTTCCTAAATGAAAATCCAATAATATTTTAAGCAGAACGAGTTCCCATGAAAGTCATTTCTGTATCGCCCGGCTCATCCTACCTGTCGGCTGGATTCTCCATCCCCACTGGCCTAAGCCCGGTGTAACGTCACTGCTCCCAGCAGCGTTACTCCCGGGAGCCGAGTCCGGCCCTGCCGCAGAGAGCACCCGCTGCCGCCTGCCTTTAATGAACATGTAAATAGACGGGAGGCTTCAGAGCAGAGTAACCCTGCAGTCAGGAAGCTCTCCAAAGCAGCTCGGGAAAAATAATACTTTATTCCTGGCGGTGCAAATAACTGATAGGGACTGGCTAAGAAGGGTTCATGCAAATACTCCTGAATTAAGCTCCGTCTGAAGTTAGAAAGGAAAGATGATAAACACACCCGGCTTTAAAACTGCAAAATATGCTTTGCAGGCATGAAACCGGAGGAGTAACAAAACTATCTGACATGATATTAAACAGCAAAGCGTTTCTTATTCTCAGGGTTGCAGTTACCTAAAACCAGAGTCCCATTAAAGAGCCCTAACTATTATTTACATTTCTAAATCTTAAAACCATTAACAAAAGCCACTTAATTCAATTAGTTTCCCTGGGCGCTGATGTTATTACATTATTGTCACGAAGCTGAGCTTGGCTCTGGGTTTTTCTTTATTTTCTTTCTTTAAATTCATTCCTCTTTTCTCCGCGCTCTGTGCCTCCCCCCCATCTCCCCGTCTTCCTCTCCCCCGATGTCATTGTGTAGAACTAATGGGGTAAACTGAAATGGTATCTGTCCTCATTGACAGGTTTATGAGAATTTAATAAAGCGTGGCACGGATAAAATGAGATATTACAAGGCCACACAAAGCTGATTGACTTCTCCACGTCAGCATTTTTATTTGGTTATTTATTTATTTCTTTCCAACGCAGGGGTGATCTCACCAGTCCTTTCGTAGTGCCGACCCGGGAGAGATGAGAGGGGGAGGAAAAACATGGGTGGCAGGAGGGACCAATTTATCCATCGACTTGTTTGTTGTGAGCACAGGCCACAATGATTAGCAGCTTTCCGATTGCTATTTGCTTAGGGCTCCCCTGCTGCTGCCTGTGCGTGTTCGTGTCCCCCCATACCTCCACGGTGCTGGGGCGAGCTCACCAACAACAGCTTTCCCACATGTGGGGGTCCCCACCGCTTCCCCATCTGGGGTTCTGAACCAGGGACCAGCTGCCAGTTGTGCAAGACACTGAACAGACCCTCAGCACGGACAGGGCAGGAGGCACATCAGCATCACACAAGTTGCGTGTCCCTATAGGGATGACATCCCAGGTGATGCTGAAATGGCCCCCCATGCCCACCTGTGGGGCTCACCCCAGACCCAGAGCACAGGGGCGTTTGCACCGACCGACACAGAGCAATCACAACCTGCAATAGGGCCCAGGAGGTCCTCAGGAAGAAGGATGCCACCAGTCAGCCCCACCAAGGCATGGGTCTGCTCCGTGCCTCAGTTTCCCCTCCCGCCCCATGCCCACCCTGCTTGTGTAAATGTAAATCTCAAGTCACCCAGGGGCCTGCACAGACCACACCTTCCCTTTGGGAAAATCCGTGTGCGTGTTTAAGTGTGTTTGCTCCCATCCCACAGCAAACAGGGAGCGCTGGAAATCTGGGCTGCGCAGTAACTGGCTGTCTGTCTCCCTCTCCTGGCTTGTTCAGAAAGCAGGGCTCTGAAAAAATAAGAAAAATTCAGAGCTTGTGTGCTGTCTTCCCAGGTGAGCAAAACCACAGTACCAGTGGCTAGGGAGGTCTGGATTTAGCCCACTCAGACTCAGAGATGCACAAGGGCTCAGGACCCTGCTATGACTCAGGACCCCACTTAAATCTAGACCCCAAACTATAGAAGAACATTGCTTTGGGGGAAGACTGTCAGGATTAAACGTGAGGCTGCCTCTGTTAGCCTCAAAACCTGGCCTGCAGGGCTTCAAACACAAATAATATCGTTTCCCCCTCTCTGCAATATGCAGTCAGAGAGGGTGGAGGTGCCCTTGCTCCTTCGGAAGTGCCGGCAGCCTGCCGCATTCGAGGCATGGTCCTGGACCCCGTGACAAACCCTGGCAGCAGCAGAGCTACGGGTCCCCTGAGCACTGTCTGTTTGCAGGACCAAGCCCTGCTTGGGATGTCCTCCTGAGAAAAACCAGCCATGCATGGACTGACAAGCAGCAAATCTCCCATCGCTTCGTAAGAACATCTAAAACTGCCTGAATTCAAAGCATTGCTCCCCACAAAAGCTCGGGCTGTCCCGTTGCCCAAAGAGCCAGAAAAGAGCCTTCTGCTTCATTCAACCCTCCTCACAAGTTCATGGTGCATAGCACGGGGGTTTAGGGCGCAAAACCCTTCGAGCACGATGTTTTTGGCAGCTCCGTCCTGCTCTCTGGTGGCTCCCACCCGAACGGCCAAGCGCATCCAGCAACGACATCTCCTCAGAGCAGCGAGAGATGCTCTCCGTGCCTGGCCCGGGGGGCCCTCAGGGGCTGGAAGGGGTCTGTGCTCCTTTTTCTTTACTAATTCAGCTCAAGACGCAGCTGGGAAGGCTGCTGTGCAAAAGATGATGGAGATAGCCGAAGCTTTTAAGGTTTGCCACTTGAGGGAAGCATGGGTCCCTCACTGGGGGTGCCTGTGGGCTCCATAAAGCAGCTGCAACTCACCCTTCTTCTTTTAAACGCCCCTCCAAATTCTTTGCATTGTGGCAAGCACCCTCCTGCACTGCATAGATTGCTCACAACCCCTGCAACAGCCTTTCCACAGCTGTCCCAGTCTATAAATACCTTTCCCAATATTGTGTCTCCTTGCTGAAGGGCCACAAGGTGTGGAGCAAGCTGGAGACCTTTTCTTTTAGACTTCCTCACCCCATCCCCAGAGGTGTAGCCCCATGTCCCAGCCCCACCAATGCAGCAGCACAACAGGCTTGCTCAAAGCGCAGGACACAAGTAGATGTCTCTTGAGGTCACCAGCTCTGCTGTTCCCACCACCACTGTCGGTCTCCCAGGGCTGGGCAGCCACTGCTTGTGACCCCAGGAATGGTTTGATAAACTCAACACACTGTGAGGCAGCATCCTATAAAGCCTGGGCTCACCCCTTGCTAGTCTGAGGAGCGTTTAACCACCTTGTCCATGCTGGCTTCACTCTGTAAAGTTTTAAACGCAGAGATGACCCCCTGTTCTTTGCTCTGTAATGCACAATAAAGAGAAAGAAGTTGTCCCCCACCACCACCAGCTTTGCTGCCCTGGCTCTGCTCCCCCCTCCCCGAGCACTAGAGCTGCTCAGCATGTAAATATATGTAAATCTTTGGCAGTATCCACAATACCCCCCTATCTCCTGCTCTCTTTCTCTGAGCCGCTGGAGTAATTACAGTGTAGCAGTGCCAGCACAAGGCATTTCTGCTGATGAACGCACTTAATCTAAGCACAGTTTTATGTATCATTAATTCCTTTAGCATTCAAAAAAATAACTTTTTTGATGGCAGATAATGCTGTAATCACTCACAATTGCCAATACAATTATCTTCATTCAGCTGTGTAAAACTCGAGTCATTTTAGCCACTTCATTTTTTCTCTCTCTCTTTTTTTTTTTTCTTATTTTTTAGTGTTCACATGAAATGCAAATCTGTTTAGACTTAGGTTGCTGCAACACACGTATTACTAGAAAAGAATCCCCATACCCCCATTTGTGTCAGGAGGAGATTTTCAGAGCCTGATTCCAGCGCTTGCAAGGTGCACTATTTGCTTCAGGTGTCTTCAGCAATCTTGGATCTCGTGAAGCGTCCCCCTCACCCTAGGGACCCCACTGCTATGACCTCTTCAACTTTTCCTTACTCTCTACCAAGCTACCGTGCAATAGCTGCCTGGTACACAGGCAGCAAGAGATCTTCGGCAAGTGCAAGTTGCACATGCAAGTCACGGTCCTCTTCCAGGTCAACTTCTCCTCTGTTCTGCTGGTGGAGAAAATACATGAGCACTGCCTAATCTGATTCAGAGCCGAATCCACAAAGCTGGCACAAACTATGTGTTTGATCTGTTTATGGTGACTCAGACACTCCAGCCTGAAGCAGATTATGGAGCAACCAGCCCTCCCACTGGCAGAGCTCTGGAGCACAATCGAGCTCAATCCGCGTGGAGGACAAGGATCTTCTACAGGTAGAGGTGACTACAAAGTGAACAACAAAGGTGTCACCAAGTGAACAACTTGGTTGAAATATGCCGTTTTCTTGCAGGGCCAAAAACAATCACTCCCACATGACACTATCTCTTGCCTGAGCTGCTGGACAACCTCCTACAGAGTCTCTACACAGTACTTAGCTTGCACAAACTTTCTCTTCATCGGCCCCTTCACGGCCCAGGTGAGGAGCACAAGGGCTGGTGTGGATCTGCACACCAGTATGGAGACAGCAGAGAGGTTAAACTCCAACTTGGGAAGAGCTGCTTCACCTTCTTGCAGATCTTGTTACTGAATCCCACTAGTGAGTCAGGAACCTGGAAGGAGAGGAGAAATGAAGAAAGAAGCACGTGGATAAACTGTGGCTCTCCCTGCTGCAGGACGCTGTGAGTGCCAGGATCAGACTGCTTCACACCAGAAATATCTGTATGAGCGCAGAGCTATTAATCACTGAAACCCAACCACTGGCGTGAGAAGCCACAGCTCTCCAGTCGCCAGGAGACAGCGTCAGGGAAAACATTGCTGTGTGCTTGCCACGCTCAGATGAACAGAGGTTAGCTGGTCCTTCAGCCCCAGCCGGTCCAGATCATCTTGTGTGATGTGTCACATCTGGAAGAAGATGACGCCTTTCTGCCTCTCCTTTGGTAACTGCAGGGTTACAGCAACTGTGGGGTGTGGTGGTACCCACCCAGGCACAGCTCTGTAGACTCACAGAGGGGTGTGGGGAATGGGGAAGGAAGCCTTCCCGGATCCAGCTGATCCTTTTGCCTTCTCTTAGCCACAGGCTGAAGCCCTGCCAGGCAGTGGAGGAGGAGCAGGGGCAGGACCCATCTTCTTTTCCAGCATCCCAAGATTCAAGCCTCCTTTGCTGCAGCGTACGGGCAGCTCTGTGGACATAACAGCAGAAAATCTCCACTTGCTCATCTGGCAAGGACACAACAGTCTCCCAAAGGGACATTAGGGCATCCCTTGCCCCACAAGCCAGCAGTTGGACCCCCACCCTGGCCCATGGGGAGCAAGGCCAGATCCGTTTTACCTCTCTTAAGTGGTCCCAGGCACACCTTCCTGGACAGTGTGTCCCCAGACGCCGACACTGGAGCCCCCCCCCCCGTCCTCTGCCCTGTCCCATTCTCTGCTGGCAACTGGGTCACAGCAGAGACCTGCTGCATTTGCAGGTTTCCCATGCCCTGGGTTAACCTTCTGGAGCTGGCCGGCCCCAGCAGAGATCCAAGTCTTGCCACTGTCCTGCCTCATGACTCAGGCCCATTTATTCACCCCCATACACTTGCCCCGGAGAGGGGAGAAGGGGGATCTCCAGCAGCACAGATGCTCCAGGCATGAAGCTCATATTTTGTTTTCTTCCCTTTGACAAGCTGAACTGCAGAAGTTGAAAATTGTTCCCGCATGACAGATTTTAAGCAGCGTTTAAACTAGGGGGACAAGGGTTGGAGAAGTAACTTGAACTTCCACTAGAACTAGTTTTTAACTTCTGTTTCTCCAAAGTTCACCACCTTTCTTGTTCTCTCATTAAAAGACTTCAGGTGCACCTGGTTTTACAGCCTGCAGGGGAACAGTCCCGTTTTGGCATTGTGCTGCTGTGGGGTGGGATCAGTGCAGCTGAGGAGAGCATGAAGCCTCCAGCGTGAGAAAGAATGGAGGAGGAGATAGAGATCACAGCATCTGCTCTCACCGACCTTGAGCCGATTCCATCCTCCTGGCTCACTGCAAGAACACCCACACCAACCCTGCTCCCCTTGCAGTACCTCGTGCCCCGAGTAGTCTGCACGAACGGGACTGCAGCACCCTTGGAAGCTCGCATTACTGCATAATCCTCCAGGCCCCACAGTCTGAAACGAGGAGGGGGAAAGAAAAAAGAAGAAAAAAAATAAAGTGTGAAAAAACGCTGTTCCTGCATGTAGTTTCCTTGACACAGATAACAGCGAGCTGCTCACCCTCAAATACAGAGCAAGAAGGTGTAGGCACAAGTTCAGCAAGCGCTGATTATTTCCGAGGCTTCAACGCCCTTCAGTGAAGAGCCCCAGGATGCTGTGTACCTACAGCACAGCTGCATCTGCTGGAGGGTAGGAAGGCTCTGCAGAGGGATCTGGACAGGCTGGATCAATGGGCCGAGGCCAGCTGTATGAGGTTCAACAAGGCCAAGTGCTGGGTCCTACACTCGGGTCACAACAACCCCACGCAACGCTGCAGGCTTGGGGAGGAGTGGCTGAGCTCAGCGGAAAAAGATCTTGGGGTGTTGGTCAACAGCCGGCTGAAGGTGAGCCAGCAGTGTGCCCAGGTGGCCAAGAAGGCCAACGGCATCCTGGCTTATATCAGGAATGGTGTGGCCAGCAGGAGCAGGGAGGTGATCGTGCCCCTGTGCTCGGCACTGGTGAGGCCACACCTCGAGTCCTGTGTTCAGTTCTGGGCCCCTCACTACCAGAAGGACATAGAGGTGCTGGAGTGTGTCCAGAGAAGGGCAGCGAGGCTGGTGAGGGGTCTGCAGAGCAAGTCTGATGAGGAGTGGCTGAGGGAGCTGGGGTTGTTCAGCCTGGAGCAGAGGAGGCTGAGGGGGGACCTTATTGCTCCCTACAACTACCTGAAAGGAGGTTGTAGTGGGGCAGGTGTTGGTCTCTTCTCCCAAGTAAGAAGCAATAAGACAAGGAGAAATGGCCTCAAGCTGCGCTGGGCGAAGTGTAGGTTGGATATTAGGAAAAATTTCTTTACTGAAAGAGTGGTCGGGCATTGGAACAGGCTGCCCAGGGAAGTGGTTGAGGCACCATCCCTGGAGGTTATTTAAAAGACTTATAGATGTGGAGCTTAGGGACATGGTTTAGTGGTGGAATTGACGGTGTTAGGTTAGTAGTTGGACTTGATTATGTTGAAGGTCTCCTCCAACCTAAACAATTCTATGATTTCCCTTCAGGGGAGCCAGGCTCTGGTGCAAGCATCAGGTGCTGCTAAAGTAGCCCTGATGGCCTGAAGGTTGAAATAAAGCCAGTGGCCTGAGCAGTAAAGCCAGGAAAATCAGGTCTGGGGGTGGGGTGCACACCTTCATTTCATCTTCTAGCACAACACCTGCCAGGGGGTGGCTTAGGCACAGCTCATCCTGATGGGAGGCACGGGGAAGGAGAAAACATCCCAAATCCTTCCCAGCAGGGTTTCCACGATCCCATGGACAGCATCTAAATGGGATAGCTTGAAATATTTGCTCGTGAAGTTTTCCAAGCGGCGAAGGGTTTTTAAGGACAGACCCCACGTGGAGGCTGGTGACAGTTTTGGAGTTTCCCTCAAAACTGAGCACAAGGTTGCGGCAAGCACTCCCCTGCCCGAGCCGGGGTGCCAGATTTAGCATCGCTTCCACGGCTGGAAGCCGCAGCACTTGGCAACGCACAGGGACGTCGATGCTCTGCCAGGGACTGGGCGGCCTCGGCCGGACACAGGCTGCAGCATTTCTTGTCGCTTTTTCCCAATGCCGCGGCTCGGCTCCAGGAAAGGTGATGGAGCCGAGTATCCTTGGGACTCCCCTCCTGCCTCTTCAACACCCCTAGCCCAGGTTACCCCCAGAGAGGCTGAAAAATTATAGGGAGATCAAAGGGAATGACAGTGAGATCAAAGGGAACGGTGAAATAAATAATCTTTCTCAGAGAGAGAGACCACCCAGCACATGGAGGGCTGAGTTTTCGTCCGGGAGCCTTCCCGGCTCCCAGATCCCCTCCTCCCTCCCCGAAGCAGCCAACCGGTGGAACCAGGCGAACCCCCTCCCGGCCGGGAGTCCTGGCCGGGTTTTGCCTCCCTCCCCGCAGCTCCCCGCCGGCAGCCGTGCCCTCGGAGCCGGCCGGGAGCGGGGCGGGAGCGGCCGGCCGAGCCCCGCCATGCGGGTCCCGCTGCCCGCCCTGCTCTGCTGCTCGGCCGCCGGCCTGCTGCTGCTGCTGCGATGGCGGCGGCGGAGGGGGCTCTGGAGGAAGGTGGAGGGGGCTCGGCAGCGGCAGGAGCGGAGCTTGGTGCGGATGGAGATGGCCGTGCGGAGGTTTCGGGAGCAGGTGGGTGCGGCGAGCAGCGCTTCTCCCCTCCGACCCCCGGGGCAGGAGGCTGCGGGTGGGCGAAGCCGCCTCGCCCCGGCCCCTTCCCCTCCGCCCGGCCCGGGGCAGCGGCCGCGCAGCCCCTCCCGCGGGCGGGGGCCGGCCGCCTGCCCGGGCCGGCTGCCGCTGTCAGACGGCATCCCGGCTCCTAACACGGACCTGCGGGGGATTGCTTTTATTTTTTTTCCTTACTAAATCTGTGTGTGCACGCACACACACCCCCGCCCCGGCAACGCAGCCATCCCCTCTGCAGCAGGGATGGGGGAGGGGAGGAGCGCTCCCCGGGGCAGCCGGTGCAGCGGAGGGGGGGATGGCGGGGAGGAGAGGAAAATCCCTGCTCCTCGCCTGAAAGCTTCCCGGCCTCTTCCGCCATGGTGGGAGGCTCAGCCCGGCTGCTGAGGAGGGGGTGGGAGAAGGCGGGAGGCAGCGCGTTATCAGCCGGGGCCAAAGTGCAGCCGCGCAGCCCGAGGACGGTGCCCGCGGGGACGGGGCGCGATGCCCCCGGGGCCGAGGCACAACGCCCAGAAACTGGCTCGTCAGGGTGCCCGACCTGCGGCTGGAGCGGACGCCCTCGGGTTCAGAGTCCAGCTCGTGGGGGGGGGGGGGTTGAGGTCTGGTGCTTTTTTGAGTAGGTGGCAAGGAAATCTCTGCTGCCCCAGAAATGACCCCTCTGCAGTCAGCGGGTTTGTGCGCTTCCCCGCCGGGTACCACGGTGATGCCAGGAGAAGAGCTGGCACCTGGTCCCGTTTCGATCCTTGCTGGAGTGATGTCTATACCCGTGCCAGTTCCCACTGTCATTCAGGAGAGAACGTTGCACCGGGCAGTACACCCTGGCTCAGCGAAGACCGGTCTGAACAAGACTGCGCAAAAGGCTTTCTCTTAAACAGCAGGTGCTTGGTGAGACTGGTCTGGCCGGGAAATAAAAATGGCTTTAGGAAGCCTGGGTTATTGCTGGCTTGCAGGTTTCACACCATGCTCACTGGCGTCAGGGTAGGAGCAGGACTGCGGTCTTGAGGCAGATAGTGCATTTGGCCACCGAATGGCAGATGTTTTTTGGATGGATTACAGCGGGCACCAAGGGGAGAGGAGGAGGAGCCCACCAGCTGACGCAGAGGTGTGTCATTGCCTGTTCAACCTTTCCCTTAGCATCCTTCTGTGAACACGGTCTCCATCCTCTCTCTGTCTTTGCCGGAGCTCTCCAAGAAACTCCAGGATGGCTCCCTCCCTCCGGACCATGTCTTCTATGCCTATGTGGGCAAGGTGAGCAGCAGCAGTGGTGGGGCAGTGTCTCACCCACGGTGGGGCTGGCTTTCTTGGGAGAAGCCCAGAACAAGGTTCAAATGCTGGTTCACACTCTGCTGAGCTGTCACTGCTCACTGGTTAGTGCTGGGCCCTTCCACTCTTTTCTGTGAGCAAGGGGAGAGCTGGGCATCTGGCTGCCAGGGCTCTTGGCTTGGTTTGGAGCAAAGAGCAGCCGCGAGCTCAGCCTCTGGAGAGCCCATACCTTCCTAGGGGAGCCCGTACCTTCCCAGGGGCAGGTATAGCTATAGGGAAGTTGCAGAGTGCTGCTGTTTTCTCCCCTCCGACTCCAAATGCGTTGGTAAACCTCAAAGATTCAGTGTCCACTTCCATTCTCTGCTTTTGCCATAATGCTCTGATCACCTCCTGGGTTGCCACTTTGTGGTTATCATTTTCACACCACCCCAGAAGCTCGATCAAGAGCCTTTGGTATTCTGCTGGGCTGAGCGCGTCTGTCCATCACACACCAGCTGGTGCTATGGCCCCCCTGTGTCCAGACAACGTGTTGGAGTTTGGCATGAAAATGTCTTGGGAGGGAACAGAAAGGGCTGCCCTGGTAGCGGCTGCCCAGCTGGGGAGGTGGAGAAGGAGGAAGAGGCAGGTGTCCTTTGCAAAGCAGAAGGCTGTTGTGCAGCGCTGCGGCCTGTGTCTCACCTGCGGGCTTTGCCTGCTTTCCCCAAGGCTCTCCAGCTTGCCACGGAAACCAACTGCATCACGGAGTATCTGCAGGAGAGCGAGACCCAGCTCCGGAAGATGAAGGTGACGGGGAAGCTGGGTTTGCTCTACGGGGTGCCTGTCAGCATCAAGGACTCCATCGACTGCCAGGTACCACCAGCGTGATACCACGTGTGTCCTGAGATCCTCGTGGTTTGACGTTTGGTGTCAGGGGGGAGGTTTGACCACAGCATCTGGCGAGACTTTGTCATAGCTGATGTGGGCTGGGCTGCCCTGGCAGGTGATGGGGCTTGCTGCCCGTCTCCCGTCGGAGCCAACAGAGAAGGCTGGTCAGATTTACTGCCGATACGCTGTGCAAAGCGTGTGTGGAGGATGGGTTGTTGGAGGTGCATGCACATGCTGATATATGTAGATAAAAACACGGGGGCAGGGGGAATTGCAGTCCTCCATTTCGAAACCTCGTCGTCCTGTGTTCCCAGGGTCATGATTCCACGTTAGGATTTATAAAAAACCTCAATAAACCCGCAGCAGAGGACAGCGTGGTGGTGCAGGTGCTCAGGAGACAGGGGGCAATTCCGTTTGTCAAAACCAACGTTCCCCAGTCCCTCATCAGGTAGGTGGGTGCTCCTGTCCCTTGGCGCAGCGGCAGGCCTCCTGCCCTCATCGTAGGTGAGGGTTTCCATCAAGTCTAATTCTCATTTCCCGCTTCTGCTTAAATGACAACACCCTGTCCCCATCCCTAGTGTCTTTAAGTTTTACTTAAAAAAGTAAACACATTTATAATAGGATGAAATTAACCCTAGTTTCAAATGAAATGAAGACACAAAAAAAAGGAGAAGAGGAGAGAAATTGCTGCCCTTCTTTACTGTGCTGGGTGTTTTTAAATCACTTTTTTTTTTTTAAATTAACCCCTGAGAGATGGTCCTGTTAACTATACAGTGCAAACACACATTCATGGAAGGGGACGCTAGTTAGCTAGTTAAGCTAATGACCTTAAATTATCCTGCCTGCAAACCTCCTGCCGTATCTGGCAAGACCACTCTTGCTGTCATTGACGTGGGGTGAGGTGAGGTGTGCTCTGCTGGACAGCCACCCTGCTAGTGTCCCTGTGTCCTGCCAAGTCAGCTCTGGTAAGGCTCCTCCGGGGATGACTGTTGCCCAGCCCTATGAAATGCCTTCCTTAAGGCGACGCGGCAATGACTGACCATGTTTAAAAAAAGCCATGCAAAGAGGTTACCCCAGGGACTATCAGGTTTCACACCAGTTCCTGGGGCAGCCCGATGTTCAAATATCACTGCAGCTGGCATTTGGCCTGTTCCCAAGCAGGGGCTTAGCAATGCGACCCCTCAGGGTGGGGAGGCCTGGACCTGCTCCAGGTGGGCTGCTTTGGGTGTCATGTGGCACTCGGGACCACATGAACAGGGAGCCTTTCCAGGAGGCTCGATGCATTTGTGCTGCTGGTGGGTCTGTCCGGGGAAGGCTTCATGACACTGACATTAGCTGGCAGTGAATCCAGGTCCTGGGACTGCTGTGAAAAGGCTGGTGGTCTTCACGGGAGCTTTGGGAAGCTTCCTCAGACTAAGTGATGTCAATGTAACAACTAGTGAATTACCTAATTACCTTCTGACGGTCTTTTTGTAGTGACTGGGGTCCATACCAGCAGATATCTGCATTCCTCTCATTTGCAGTCTCTCTCTCTCTCTAGCTATGACTGCAAGAACTTGATCTTTGGTCAGACGTTCAACCCTCTGCTGTACACCAGAAGCCCCGGAGGCTCCTCTGGTGGAGAAGGGGCACTTGTAGGAGGAGGTGGGTCCATCCTGGGCCTTGGGACAGATGTAGGAGGGAGCCTGCGTTTCCCCGCTGCCTTCTGTGGGATCTGTGCACTCAAGCCGACCGGGAACAGACTCAGGTACTGCGCGTAATGCAGTGATGTCTCTGGGTGAGACCCACCCTACCGACCGCTGTGCTGGGATGCTTCTGCTCCTGTGGGCAAGGGGAACCCTGGGAGGAACGGGTCCCTCCTGCACGGACATTTTTTGAGGCCTGTATGGAACAAAGCATTGATTCCCCCAGAACGGAGACGGAGAAACCTCTCCATCTGCATGCTAAGGGGGTGGGTGTTCCTGACTGACATAAATCGTTCTGGCCTAGGTTGGGTCTCTCTTGGGTTTCCCCTTGGCCCTTCCTTCTGCCAACCTCTGCATTTGCAAAGGGAGGGCAGTGTTCTCATGACCACTTGCTACTGCTTAAAGCCTTTTCCTTCTGTGAAAACTACGGCTGCTGTATTTTGTGTATCTCTTTTCTTCACAGTAAAAAAGGAATCATTTCTGGTGTCCTCGGGCAGAAGGCAGGTAGGAATTGATGATTATCCCCCAGGGAGGGCAGTAGGGCAGGGGGACCCTCAGTTGGTTTCGGGGACCTTCTCCAGCATGTTCAGAGAGGGAAGCAGGTTCCCTTTCAGGAACTCTTTCAGAGCCACCCCCGTACATGATTCCTGAGAAACTGGAATATGCATGAGCCAAGAGGAGCAGTTTGTGTAACATATAAACCTCAACACACCTTCTGGCCCCCAGGTTGCTGCATTGTCTGCCATTGCTTCATGGGAGGCGGGGTTAGCAGCTAAAGAGGGTGTCTAATGTTGTCCTTGTGTCGTGATCGACAAAGATTTTTGCTTAATTTTGTAAATCATGAAACGGGGACATCAGGGCACGTATTGACGGATAACAACTTTGGGCCCATAACCATGGGCCTGTAGGTGGAAAGGCACCTGTAGGCATCCCCAACCCAATTCGCAAAGAGGAGCCGTTGCCAACACTAGACCAAGTCAAAACAATGCCAAGAGGTCCTGCTTTTGGAGGACATGCCCTTGAAAGACCCCCAACCGTGAATTCTCTCTTCTGGTCTCTTCCAGTGGTCGCAGCAGTCGGGCCGATGGCAAAAGACGTGGAGAGCCTGGCACTGTGCATGCGGGCGCTCCTGTGTGAGGACATGTTCAACCTGGACAGCACAGTGCCCCCCCTTCCCTTCAACGAAGAGGTAAAGGACCTCAAAGGGGGCAAAGGTCTCTGAGAAGAGCTGCCGTCACTCAGGCTGAAAATGCCAGTGGTTCACGGGAGCCCTCTGGGACCCGTTCCAACCTGCCTCGTGCTGTGGGTGGGCTGGGTGTGAGAGAAGTGCTGCTCTCCAGTCTCACCCTGCCATGTGGGTCTCCTGTCGGCTCTGTGGACATCCTTCCAGCTGACACTCTCCCTTGCTCTGCAGGTGTATTCCAGCACGCAGCCCCTCCGCATAGGCTACTATGAAACCGATTTCTTCACCATGCCAAGCCCTGCCATGAGACGCGCCGTTCGGGAGACGAAGCAGCTGTTGGAAGATGCTGGCCACACGGTAGGATGTTGCATGGACCCAACAGTCATGTGGCATCTATTCTTCCTTCCTACTATGTCTTTGGCACCCGTGTGTGAACATGAAGCAAATTTGGCAGGGAAAGAGCATCTGGAATCCACTCAGCTTCCCACAGCTTTGATGAAAGTAGATAGCTGCTTCTGGGAAAGAGAAATTCTTTATATTGCAACTTGATTTCTCCTCTCAGCAGGATATCAGTGCTCTTTAAGTGCTGGTGAACACACAAGGGAGCCCACCCTGACCCATAACACATGCTGAGGAGTTGTCACTGCTGTATGACATGTCTGTAGCATGGGTGCATTTACTCACACGCTGGCTGAGATCCACACTGCGCTAGGTGCTGTACAACATGGGTCCTGAGGCAGTTCCCCCAGGGAGCTGACAGTCCTGGTGGTGCGTGATTACTGTCAGCTCAGCGTGTTTGCCGAGCCTGACGGACCACCTCTGTTCAGTGGCTGTGATGAGTTGTTGGCCAAGTACTTCTTTAGTCTGTTCTTAAGCCCATTTCACTTCTTCTGCACCATATCCTTTGGCAAGCCGTTCCACAAATCTACTGCACATTGTATGGAAAGCTACCTCCTGGTTTTGCATCTGGAAACAAGGACCTAAGGAGAAAATAACAGGGCAGTTGAAGATGGCAGATCTCTTGTAGCCAAGCAGTCCCATTTTGACCCAGACCCATTTCTAGGGTCTCAGGTTTCTGGGGTGCTGAGCAGAGGTTGTCTCTTTCCTCTTCGCTGCCATTTCAGCAAGTCATCTCTTGCGCATGAGGCATGGTCATGGCTGCATGCCTTCACCTTAACTTCACAAGGATCAGGAGTGAAGCAGAGAGCACAGACTCATGCTCTGTCACCCACTGCCAGTTTTGGAGGAACCTCTGTGCCTTGGAGCTGCTTGGACATCAGGGGGCCAAGCGCATCCTGTATCTTTTGATTCATCAGTTGTTGCTCAAAGGGAAATCTGCTTTTTCAGGGAAGGATGGGTGGGATGGGGAGTACCTGGTGGCCTCAGATGCTAGAGGCTTTCCTGAGGGTTTGTCAGGAAAACCTCAGCCCAGTTTGGCCCGTTACGAGCCCCCAGTGGCTTCTCCCACACAGCTTGCTTGTGCTTGTGCCTCTGACGACTCCTCCATTGTCCTTCCAGCTGGTGCCCTTTGAACTCACAAATGTGGACTACGTGATCTTTAACTTCTGTGTCAGGGGAATGTTTTCGGATGGGGGTGCCTCCTTTCTCAGGAAATTGTAAGTATAGCCTGGAACGGTTTGGTGTGATCGATGCCTTTCTATGAAAACCCTCCCTAGGGTCTGGCTAGCATCCCGATACCAGTAGCAGACCTCGTGGATGTAGATAGTGGCTGATAGGCACTGGGATTTACTGGGGATCTTACCATCAAGCAATTCAGTTGAACTTTGGGTCTCTTTGGGATTGTTACCAGGCTTGACAAATGAAAGGAAACTGGGTGCCAATACCCTGTAAATGCTGTGAGAATCAGAGGAGCCCAGAGGAATGGAGCCAACCTCTGTCACTTAGATATGCTGTTCGGAGGGGTTGGCCTTGTGAAAGCTGATTACTGTGATTGCTTCTTAACGCCGCTCAGCTAAGCACCCTTTTCTCTTTCAGCAAAGGGGAGCTGGAGAAAAGCAGCATGGGATTGTTCTTCTGGATGGCAAGGTCACCAAACTGGCTAAAAACTCTCCTCTCCTGGATTGCCAAACCCTTCGTAAGGTCCATTTATTTCTAGCAAAGATGGAGTTAAGCAATAGGTGGTGAATAATTTGTCTCCCGTTGCAGCAAGGCTTCACCATAGAGAAGTCTCTAGGCATTGCTTCCTGTGTGCTGAGATACTTCTCCAAACTGGAGCCATGCTATTTCTGTTCCTCCTCTCCCCACCTTGGGGAAAATCCAAGAGTCCTGCCCACGAGCACGGAGGCAACAGCTTGTATTTGTGATGGAGCTGTCTCAGAGGACAGGGCTGGGTTTAATGTAAATTATTTCCTTTTTTTTACTTTCTCCTTCTCAGATGCCTCGATTTTCGGATATCGTAAGAAGTATGAGAGCAAAGTGAGTGAATCTGAGCCTCAGCAAATGTGTGAAGATACGATTTTCTCTTCTGGAGAGCAGCAGTGTTTGCTACATTAGAGATGCTGCCCCAGCTGCATGCATCTGAGAAAATAATACAAGGGTGGGAGCAATCTGAGAGCAGTTTGTGTCAACACGATAACCCTGCAGAGTCTGGCAAACTGTTCTAGTACTGAGAATGGGAATGAGGGCGGGGGCTCACAGCCTCTTGCTTAGAAACTGGATGCAGCTTGTGGGAATGAAATAGAGTGTTGGCTTCAGCACCAGTTAATGCATCCGTCACGCCATGAGGTAGGGACCCTGTAAGACAGGAGGAAGGTAAATGCGCAGGGAAGGAGGCTCACTCTTCCTTGCTATGAAGTCAGCGTTGGGCAGTTGGTGATGTGAAAGGACCCAAATCCCATAGCAGAGGAAGGTTCAGACCACCTCACACAGCCTGGCCTTTGAGAAATGATGTGCCTGGTCTTCCACCACGGTTCCACAGCAGCAGTAACAGGGTTGGACCCTTGTCAGGCCAGAGCAGCACTGCACCAATGTGCCTTTAGTCTTCCGCCCTCCATCATGGGCAGAAGCAGAAATAAGACCACCAGCCCTTCAGAGGAAAGCCAGGACTTTGCCAAAGTCTGCTCTTCCCTTGGCTGCAGCTCCAGGAGCAGAGCTAACCTGTGCCCGTCTGCTTTTTGATGCTCTTCACTGCCTCTAAAGCTGCTCTTTTCAGGACCTCTTGATGCCTTTCATTGATTTTGTTTGCTTTTTCAGCACAGTGGATGAAATCTGGAGCCTTCATTGTGAAATTGAGGTAAAGCATTGCAATTTGAGGTTAGAAAGTTTTTGTTTTATTTCTCTTTGGGAAGAGGCAGATTCAGTACCCACCAAGGTTAGGAGATGATCAAGTCAGTGGTGATGTGAGGTAGGAACGTACATCACTCCTCAAGAGATCTCACTTCGATGGGCAAGTTCGCAGTACATTTAAAGATTAGGATGACAAGTAGACACATTCATGACCCCGAATCGGACCTGAGCTTTTTTACTCCTACACTTGAAAACGCAGGCCATCATCTGCAGCAGACTTGCCTTTATTTCCATTCTGGTTTCATCAAGACCCATGCCCATGCCCCCACACTCAATCTTTCCCCATCTCCAGTTTTAGCATGGGGGAGAGTGCTTTGTACACTGAGGGGGCTGTTGGCGAAGCAGCAAAGGGTTGCTGGATTTTGACAGGATCAGGCCTGATGTAGCCTGATGGCTGCTCCTGGAGAGAGGCCGGGAGGCCGGCTGGGCACCAAAGGGGAGCCTCAGCCAGCAGCCATGAGACAGCACCTCCACCTCACTAACCACCAGTATGTTTCCTCCTCAGGAGTTTTGCCAGCAGTTCATTGCCCAGTGGAAAAAGCTGAATCTGGATGTCATGCTTTGCCCCATGCTGGGCCCAGCTCTGGGCATCGGCTACCCTGGGAAGCTCTCAGGTAGGACTGCTGATGAGGGACCTTTGCCTCCAGCGTGCCACTGCTGCAGCACTCCATCAGTATCAATGGGAACCATAGAATCATAGAATCATTAAGGTTGGAAAAGACCTCTAAGATCATCAAGTCCAACCATCAACCCATCACCACCATTCCTGCTAAACCATGTCCTGAAGTGCCACATCTACACATTTTTTGAACACCTCCAGGGATGGTGACTCCACCACTTCTCTGGGCAGTGTGTTCCAATGCTTCACAATTCTTTCAGTGAAGAAATTTTTCCTAATATCCAATCTAAACCTCCCCTGGCACAAACTTGAGGCCATTTCCTCTCATCCTATCACCAGCTACTTGGGAGAAGAGAAGTGTTCCTCCTCCTCCCCTCACATCCCCGAGGCGCTGGCCAGTGGTGGGAACAGCTTGGCCCTTGGGGCAGCTGCATCCCCAGCCCGTGGGGTGCACCCAGGACAACCCCGCAGGTGCATGTAGGAGCCAAGGGGCAGGTTTCCATCCCTCAGCCCTCGAGTTCCCAGTGCAAGCACCCCATTAACTGGAAGCTCGCATACGCGCAGAGGGGCGAGGGCTTCCCCTGTGCTGGGCTGGCTCGGCGAGCTCCCGCTCTCCCCCAGTGGCAGTCAGCTACACTATGCTCTACAACGCCTTGGACTTCCCCGCCGGCGTGGTACCTGTCACGATGGTGACGGACGAGGACGAGGAGGAGCTGAAGGGCTACCGGGGGTACTTTCGGGACTGGTGGGACCGGACCCTGGCAAAGGTGAGTGTTGCCAGGTTCCCCAGGGGTGTGAACATCCCCATCCCTTCCCCTGGACATCACCCTGCCCTCTCCCCCTCTGTTTGTGCCGCAGGCTTTTCACAGCAGCGTGGGGCTGCCCGTGGCCGTGCAGTGCGTGGCCTTGCCGTGGCAGGAGGAGCTGTGCCTCCGGTTCATGAAGGAGGTGGAGACCCTCATCCTGAAGAAGAACAGGCTCGTCTGAGTCCTGCACACTCGCTGGCCTGCACAGGATCCCAGCTAACATCGGTGCAAGTCATCCTTTGGTCTGACTTGCCCGCAGGACTTGGGTTCCCCTCAAGGATGCGGCGATGGTGGGGCTGGCTGCTGGCTTTGGGGTGCAAGGGGAAAGCGAGGCAAGCTCTGCAGTGGTGGAGGACTTCCAGTCATTGTCCTAATACAGTATTGTTTGTTATCGGAAAGTCTGTTACTTCAGGTCTGTGTCTGGGGCGTGGGAGGGTGGAGTGGATTTTAATAACTCCCTTGACACCCCCCAGGGAACTGCAAGAACATCATCTTTCTCTTACAAATGGGGACACTGAGGCACGGGGACTGGTTTTGTCCAAGACAATCAGACTCCTGCTTGGAGTGCTATAGGAAAAGGGATTTTCCCCTCCATTCTCAGCTCCCTGAGGACAAAATCCGGTGTTTTCCCTGCTGCAGGCCAGCAATCTGGGGTCAAAGCTGAGCCTGCCTGCAGGCTCTGGCAAGCAGGGAAGGAGCTGGACCGCTTCCCACAGTGCAGGGCTGCTGGCACCTGCACGCCACAGAGCAGAGATTAACTCCCATCTCTCAGACACCTACTCCTGCTTTCTCCAGAGCAGAGGTATGAAGTGCTTCAGCTCATGATTCTGCGTGTATAAAGCAGCGTGCCAGGGCTGGACAGCCTGCCCTGCACACCCTCTCCTCCCGTTTGGCGGAGGGGGCCCTGCCATGTTTTCCAGAGGGGTTTTCCAGCTGTTGTCGGCCGCTGACACCGGAATTGGCAGCATGGACTTCTCCTGGCAGGTTTCCAAGGGTGCTCCAGCAAGGGATTCTGCAACGCAGGAGCATTTTCCCAATGCAGCACTGTCACCAGCATATTGTAACAGAGCTCTGACATGATTTATGTTTTGCTTTTTTTAATGTATTATTGTTGTTTAAACCAGAGTCATGCAAAAGCATGGGGTCTTTTCAAGGGCTGGGCAGAGAGGTTTATCCCAGCCTAGGAGAAAGTAGCTCCCGGGACCCTGATTCTTTATCACCAGGCTTTGAAAAAAGGATCGAGGGAGCTCCAGGCATCCCAGACTGGATGCTAATAAAGCCAAGTCACCGAAGAGCCTGGGTGGGGTTTTGCACCCGTTGCAGGTGCTCCCTGCCCACACAGAAAATGCTGGATGGGGGTTATCTGTTTGCATTTTGAATTTCAAGCCTGGAGGAGCTTGTCCCAGGAGAGGCGATGCCACCTGCACCCGTGCTCCCAGAGAGCCAAGCACTGCATTGCTCTGTTGGTTTAACTGCTCTGTCCCTGGCACAGAGGCGGGCAGGGTGCAAGAGTCCAAACGACGGAGACACCAGTGGACCTGAACCAGTAAATGCTCCTCACTGGAAGCCCTGAGTGAAAACCTCCAGCGAGCTGGGCCTGCTGCCACAGGACAGTGCACCAGGCAGGGACAAAGCTGCTGTGTGGCTTTGGGGACTTGAGGTTGCCAAAAAGGGCCAGCTGCAGGCTGCTGCCAGCCCAGCCTGGACAGAGCGAGGTCGGTGGGAATGGCAGCACTGAAGCTTGAGGCTGGGACGGGGCAATGAAGACCACATCCCCACAGTCAGTGGGGAGAGGTCGATGACATCCACATTGAGTTGTCTGGCTCTTTTTGCTCTCCATCCTGGCCGAACAGCGAGGGTCCTCCTCACTTTTCCAGTCATCAACCAATTTCTCTATGAGGTTTCGCTTCTCCCCCGAGCTCCCTTGCTGCTGCCACAGGAGTAATCCCATGGGATGTGTCTGTAACAGGCAAGGTAACCTGACAGCAGCACAATCACTGGGGGTCCTCAAACAAGACGTGTCCACCAAAGAGCAATGATTACCCTGGATGCAGCCTCCTCATAAGCTCTGCTACCCCACTTCTTGAGGTAGAGATGGCATCTCTCCAGATATGGCAACGCTGCCTTGCATCTTGGCAATGAATTTTCAGAGACATCTCCTGTTCCTTCCCTGTAGGCTTGCAGACCCTTGAGGTTTGAGAGGAGTTTGATTTTTCAGTCCCTCCTTGCTGTACTCTTGGGGACAGTCTTGTGGGTGGGGAGCACCTGTGGCAAGGGGCAGCTCCCGGGGCTGGCAAGGCTGTATAGTCCAGCTCCTTTGCCTTGTGCTGGCTGGAAGATGGCTTAGAAACTGGAGAGCAGATAGGATACTGGGTCCATCAGAGAGGATTTCCCAAAAGTGCTCAGCCCCTGATCTGGGTTGCCAAAATGCTTTTCAAAGGGGCTTAGCTTGAAAATGACACAGAGCAGTCATACTCCTTGAAGGTATCTTCAGATAGCTCCTTCCACACTGCCTTTCCAGAGTCACTGGGTCCTGCTTGCACCTTCATACTCTTGGTTCTCCTGAGCTCTCTCTTCTCCATAGGTGCAATTTCACCCCTGCACCAGGTTTCCCAAGACAAGCAGAGCTACACTGTCCCAGGCTCAAAGGGCTGCACATGCTGCTGCCTGAGGGACAGAGAGGATGGCTGAGCACCTCTGGTTAACGGGCTGAAGTTCTAATTAATTATTAGACCTGGGTATAGTAGGGATAGCCCAGACCAGGGTTTTGCAGACATTCAGTTTTGTTAATCAGCTCTGTCCCCTGTGTGTAGCCAGGTACCACAGCAGCCAGTGGCTTGGGGAGACACAGCCTTGGGGGACACCCCTCCCAACCCTGCTGTGAGCTGAGCACACTACTTCGCAGCCCAGCCCACAGTGCTTCTCCAGTACGCAGACCCTTTCAAAGTCCATGGTCTAAAAAGTCCATTCCTGGACTTTGTTAATGCAACTCTGCTTCAGAGCTGATCTTGCACAGCAGGCAATCGCACAGTCTGCATTCATCAGCCCTCCGTAGCAGAAGGTGGGAGACCCAGGTGCCCATAGCTGGACCAGAACAGGAAGGACTGGGAAAGAAATCATGACCCAAGAGCGACTGTGGCAGGTCCTAGATCCGTTGTGGGGACACCCTCGCACCCTCTCAGCTCTGCTCTGCAGTTCAGCTGCAGCCGCTGTGCTACTGAAATGGCTGGGACGCAGGCAGATCCAGCAGAAGATGAAGGAGGCGAGGAGGACACGGGATCTGGCCCTGGAACGAATGGAGAAGGCAGTTCACAGGTTTAAGCGAGAGGTAATTTGGGGGAAAACGTGTGTGGGAGGAAGAGATTGTACTTTGGGTAACCAAAGAAATGGGGGAGTGCTCATCAATCCCTCTTTGAATGATGGTTAGGGCATGTGCACGTTTTGGATCATCACCAATTTTTTTGAGGGCCACCGCCCTCCATTGTCACAAAAAAGCCTCCCATAAAGAGAGTGAAAAGTATTTCTTAATACAGACCTGTTGAGGGAATCTGAGGATGAAAGATGGATCGGAGTTTGGGACCCTCCTAATCAGATCACTACCCCAGACCTCCCTATGCCCTTTTCTCTTCATCTGTCCCTACTGCCAAGCCTTTCCCATTCCATCCTCCTTATCTCTGCCCCTCCACAAGGACTTGTCTGCCCCATCATCCTCAAAATATGGGGGGGCCTTCATACCCCTCCAACATCTGCACATCGCTGACCAAATGCCATTTCCTCCTGCCCACGCCCAGGTAAAGAAGCACCTGGATTTTAGGAGGTCAGGTCCTTGGATATGGGATTTGTCTTAAACCCATAACAAACACATACTGCTATGCTTTTCTTGGGTGAGAGGTTGCTAACAGCCCACACACTTTTTTTTCCCCATGTTAATGATAAATTTTGTAAAACTTTAGCTGGCTGAGCTGCTATTCAACACACTGTCTGAGATAGAATGGGCACAAAGGCCTGCAGGAGAGTAAACAGAGACAGGTCGAACCTCTCTTACAGGTTCATGCAACTTTCCAGTCAAGATGCGGTTTTCTGCCTGTTCTATTTCTGTTTTTATGAACAAAGACTCAGCAAATTCCGCGTCAGCAAATTCCCCACTCCAGCACAAGGAGTGCTATGTGGGAGGTCTGCTTTTCTACAGGGAATGTCTCCTAAGATTCTCCATTCAAGGTCATTGCTGGGCAGGTTTTAGAGTTTGGTATTCTCAGCCTCAACACCAGCCTTTTCTGTCGTTTTCTTCCCTCTGCACACAATTTTCTACCCTTTTTAGAACCCAGGCACCCAGACTGCACATGTCCTCTCACTGACGATGGTGGAGCTGGTGGAGAAGCTGAAGGATGGGTCCCTGCCCCCAGAAAATGTCCTCTACTCCTACATGGGCAAAGTGAGTGATACCTCCAGCATGGAAGAGATGTGGCGGGGCTCTTCTGCAGTGGGGGCTTTCAAATTAAAAACCAGCTCATCTGCTGAGAGAACCAGCAGTGCTGGGGACTGCAATTTGTCAATACTATGATGTCTGAAGGGTGACTTACAGGCAACCATAAGTAGGACAGAGATCCAGGGCAGAAAATTATCCCAGCAAGAAACACTTAAAGTTTATAGGTAAGGTCTGAATAATGAATGCCAGAGGTTTGAGGAGATTGAATTTTCAGCTTGAAAACTCAATTTAAATACTGTCTACTTCCTTCTGTCCATTCATCTGTCTTGCTGCTCTTCTCTGTTCTGGAGAGGCTTTGGAGGTGACTCGGGAAGTGAACTGCGTGGTAGACTTCATTCACGGCTGTGAGGATCAACTCCAGAAACTGAAGCAGCAGAAGGAGAAGGGGCTGCTCTACGGCATTCCCATCAGTATCAAAGACCACATTAACTGCAAGGTACATCTCTAATCCCCCTGCCTCTTGGCCTGGGCTGGGAACAGGCCAGCGTGTCCCATCCTCTTCAGGACTGGCTAAGAGTTCTGGACCAAATATTGTGGGGCCAACAAACCTGCCTTTGTTCTGACGAAAATTTTGTTTTCTGACCTGCTCTGATCTGGTTTTCCCTGGGGTAGTCAGGTCTTGTTCTGCCTGTGAGAAAAGTTAGGTGGGAACTTTGTCACAGGAGGCATCAGGACTTATCATCACAGCTCCAAACAGCATCTTTCCCGATACCTAATGAGCTTTTCTTCCCATCCCCAAGGGCCACATCTCCTCTGGAGGGATGGTGAAGTTTCTCGGCCAAGTGATGGAAGAAGACAGTGTCATCGTCCAGGTTCTAAAAAGCCAGGGGGCAATCCCCTTTGTGAAAACCAACATTCCACAGACAATGATAAAGTAATTGTGTGTTCCTCTTCATGAAAATGCTATGACATGTGACTCTTGCTACCTGAAAGAGGGTGGGCCCGCATGCTCAAGCTCCCACCCTTGTCCAAGCTAATCATGCACGTTGAGTTAATTGTCTCTTTATTTCAATCTGAAATTATTTCTCTTACATTTGATGCTTCTTCCTTCTTAAATTCAGCTGTCCCAACAAATCTACTTCATGCGAATTCTACCTGCTGGGATTAATTCCACACTCATCCCTGCGCGGATGATCTGTGCCCTGTATTTATGATTTGCAGAGACAGAAGTACCTCACTCACCTGTTGATCTTCCTCTCCCCAGCTACGACTGCAGCAATCCCATCTTCGGCCAGACCTTGAACCCCCTCAACCACCAGAAGAGCCCCGGGGGCTCCTCGGGAGGGGAGGGAGCTCTGATCGCAGGGGGAGGCTCCATGCTGGGCATCGGCTCAGATGTAGCTGGCAGCATCCGCCTGCCGTCCAGCTTCTGCGGGCTGTGTGGGCTCAAACCCACGGGTGACAGGATCAGGTACGTCCCAACGTCTGTCCCTTTCTTCCACCCACCAAGGAGACTGCAAAGTGTCTCCCACAGTGCATCAAACTTTGCAATGGTGTCCGTGGTTTCCTCCAGGTTTAAATCAGCACCCTTACCTGCCTGTTGCCTTGTGTCAGCTAGGTTTAAGGGCTCTATTAAGGACATGTGATGACCTCCATCTGCTAACACAGCAAAGACTTGTTCCATTTTTAATAGACCTGGCTGGGAATCTGAAAGCAAATACTACAGGGTCATCTCCTTTTCAGATGTGTTTGAGCCCTTGCTTTGCTTGTAAAAGTTTTCTGTTTATCAGAGGTGTTTTGTTCACAGATGAGGAATTAGATGCACCACGGAAAGTAGAGGATAACAACTCTCTCTAGCCACTAGCAGCTTACAGACCATGGAAGTCTTCCTAGCCTAGAAAGCGTCACGTCTTTGCAGGACTTTTTGCCCTCCTAGATGTTGACCGAGGGCAAATGGGAAGTCTGTAACTCAGCACAGTGACCTGCCTTACAGTGAGAACTGCTGCTAATGTGCTTCTCCCATTATGTTCCTAGCAAACTGGGTGTGGTTTCTTCTATCACAGGAATGAAATCAGGTGAGTCCATCCAGCTGACATGTCACTGCTGTCAAACCTTTCCCTCTTACATCTCCTCCTGCTGCTGACATGCCAGTAAATGTGCTTGCTCAATTATGTGTCTCATGGGCAGCCAAAACGGGTGATCTCTTAGACCGGGGCCTGCCTTGTGCTGTTACCTTTTTGCACCATTTATTCTGTTCTGGATGGTGGTAGGCGTTAGCTGAATCCGAGCAGAATGGAAGCAACACCTGCTCAGGCAATGCAATGCGTAGCAGTCACAAATGTGAGATGTGCGTCCCAAAGGCCTGGGGCATTTCACTGCAGATGCTTCCTGGAGACTCTGCTGGCTTCAGCTGCTGCCAGGCAGTATTGCTGTTGGCAGGAAGGCTGCAGTCCTCGCTCCTCTTGAGCAGGCCTTGTGCCTGCAGACGACTGGCCCCAAAGGTCAGCCTCAGCAGATTGCCTCTGCTCTGAGACTCACAGGTTGTCCCTGCTGCACCTCCTTGCTCACTGCTTGCACGTGACACTCCTTCCCCGTTCCTCTTCCCTGGCCTGACTGAAATTCTTCCACGCTGGGCCCCTGCCAGTAACTATGAGAGAGAACCATCCCATCTGCCTGCAGCGACAGGACCTTTGTGCTTGCAGTGACTGGAGTGCTGGGGCCGATGGCAAGGGATGTGGACAGCCTGGCCCTCTGCATGAAGGCACTGCTCTGCCAGGAGATGTTCCGGCTGGACCCCACCGTACCCCCCATCCCCTTCGATGAGGAGGTAAGGCTCAGAGGCAATCTCATGTCTACATTTGCCCAGCAACAAAGTGAGATCTTGGGAGATTCCTACCTGTTTTCATGACTCAAGATAGTGAAGGACCCAGGGAAGCAAGTATCCTTCTGAACAGAGGACAAGCAGCACGAGCAACCACAAGAAGCAGCCACACAGCAGGTTTGGCAGGCCTCTGTTGGCTTGTCCTGATGAGACCGTCCAGATACTGACACCCTCCCGTCCCAGCAATGTCCAAAACAAGCTTGTTGGCTCCATCCTGTCCCAATCCCTAAAGGAGCTAGTTTGTATGGATCAGAGGAACTCACCCCTCACACCTTTAATTAGAGAGCTTGATTTAACACTCCCTGACCTAAGAAACCATTGCCCTTTGCCATTAGTTCTCTGCTTCTGCCATCTGATCGTGTCTTCCTGGCTCAGGTCCTAGGATCTTTGAGTTGTCCGTGACACCCAGACAATACAGATCAGTCACCTGCCCTAGAGGAACAGCCCCCTGACCTCCATCCATAGCCAGGCATCCCAGGCGTGTGGTCTGTACAGGTGCTATCACACCTGCTATCTTAAAGTTGGGATGTGTTCACATGGCAGGAGGTGGTGTCAGAAAGACCAAGGACCACTGCTGCAGACCGATATTCTGGACAACACTGCTTTCCACCAGCCCTGTTGCTCCCATCATTCCTCCAACCCAGAAGACCTCAGTTGCTGCCTCTCTGAGCCCTGGGCATGGTCCAGTCTTTTACGTCTCACATGTGCAAGTGATGGCTCGTCTTCTTACAGGTTTATACCAGTTCAAAGCCACTTCGGATTGGGTATTATGAAGGAGATGGCTACTTCCAGCCCTCACCCAGCATGAAACGAGCCATCCAGCAGACAAGAAAGCTGCTCCAGGATGCAGGGCATACGGTGGGTTTTCATGCCTGTGGTTGCCTGGGGCTGTTATCCAGCTCCTTACAGAGTTTGGACAAGTCACGTCCCATCTCCACTTCTGCTGCCCATAAAACAGGGACCATCGCTGCCTGCTGCAAGGATTGTGAAGAGGAACAAAAATGCAACAGTTTGTTTCCCAAAATGAAGCGATCTTGCTTATATTCCTGGCCTAGCAGATAGGAGAATCACCTCCAGATATCTTCAGATCACTACCTTTCTAAAGCACTGTTTTTTCCATCATGTTTGATGTTCCCATAAATATCAAACAACAGTTTCCACGATCCCTCAGCTGTTAAACTCTGTTTACAGATTTCTTAGTGGCTAAGTGGAAAGAGGGTTGGAGCAGTTGATCCCCCAGGGATATCTTCTAGCCTAAACTATTCTGTGGTTCCACAAGTGGGGATTTCTCTATGGGAGCTGTTCCAATGGTGCAAATTAATTAAAAATACTTGGTGTTTAGAAACCTCTAAAAATTCTTCTCTGACCTGTGGAGGAGTGAAGCCTGTGCTAGGTCACAATATGTGTTAATGACTTGGAGACGGGAAAGGACAGTGGGCAGATGCTGCTAACCCAGGTCCCTTTCAGAATGGGGTCTTGTTGTCCTGCAGCAGCAGGGAGGGCCTAAGCTTCCCACCATTTCCCACTCACCTCACTAGTGAGGCAGAGGTTCACAGAGGGCTCTATGAATTATTCATCTTTGTTGCCTCTTGAACGGGTATGATTGTCTTGCAGCTTGTTCCCTTTGCACCGCCCAAGATTGACTACGTGGTAGATGAGCTGTTCACCAGAGGGATTTTCTCAGATGGTGCTGCTCACATGGTGGATTGCTTGTGAGTAAAACCCCCACTTCAGTGTGGGCCATGAGACTCGGCACTGTATAGCCAGTGGTTGCATCCAGAGTGTTTATATTCTTGTGGGTCCAAACTGAGTAATGAGCAGCAGAGGAGCAATTTCTGGAAGGACGAATTTAGCATGAGCAGCAGCTAGTTCACAAGAGCACTTCACACGCACAGGTAACACGATAAGGTAATAAGACGCCATGTGTCAGCAGTGCTGTGGCAACGGGTTTTGTGTGTGATTAGTCTCTGACACATGGGAAACATCACACATTACAGAACTTCATACAGAGGTGTGGTGGGTTAGCCCTGGCTAGTGGCCAAACACCCACCCCAACCACTTGCTCACTTCAAGGTGAAACATGCCCAGGGTTGTATGTGGCCCCAGCGCTGCAAAGCACTCCAGAGCCTTTATGGCAGTAAAGTACCTATTTCTCTATAACTTTTTCAGTGAGCATTTACATCTGTGCATCCAAACCCCACGGGCATCTCTTGTTCAGTGTTTCAGATTGAAATAGGCAGATTTTGTCTTCTAGCAACTCCCCTCTAGGACAAATTGCTTTGGCAACAGCACTGCTGTTGCTGTAGCTCTGGCACAGATGGCTTGTCCTGACTACTTCTTCACTCTCTGCCCTTCCAGCAAAGGAGACTTCGTGGATCCCAACCTGAAATCTCAGTTCAATACTTACAGGCTTCCTGCTCTGGTGAAAAGGATCTTGGCTATCATTCTGAAACCCATAGTAAGTGCGTGGATGTGTTTTGTCTGTGTTATAGGCAATCTGCGAAGTTTCCATTTGCAGAGAGGTAGGCTGCTCCCCTCTGGGAGTGCTTTGCTGCTTCATGTTAAGTGCCTGGTGGGCTTCACAGTGAAATACACTTAGTCCCTAAACCCAGGCTAAACTTATCAAGTAGGTCTGACAGCCTTTTATGGGAATTTTGCATGGGGACATTGAAATACAATCCATTTTCAGGAACCTATGAGCCATACCACTCATCCAGCAATGGCTTCCAAGAGAATGGATATCACTAGCAAGGAGCTAAACAGCATCCCCACATACAGAAGATGCTCTCCAGGGCTAGAAGTGGGGTCTAGAGCCTTAGTGGCATGGGTTGTTGTGATAAAACGTATAAATTAACATGGGAGTAAAACCACTTCACTGGAAACCATACCTGTTCTTCAGAGCAACTTCTGCTAGGACAAGAAGTGTGCCCAAAATGCAATCACATGCTAGCCAGCTATTTCAGCTGCATTGTTCCTGACTAATCCTAAATTTTCCTGTTCCCTCTGAAAGTACCCACGAATCGCTCGGGATCTCGACGCTCTCCGTGGAGTGGGGTAAGACGCACTGAAGTAGTTCTAGAGAAGGGGGATGAACATAGATGTGTCCACTGGTTCATGCAGGTAGACGCCAGCTCGCTGTGCAAAGCCCTGTCCTAGGGTTGTGCAACACAGGCTCAACCAGATGAATATGTGCTGCCTCAGCACAGTGTTATCCAGGGCTATGCAACCAGAGATTATTTGAAGAGCTTAAGGATCCTCACCATGGCAGGGCTAGGATGTCTCCATGGAGATCAGCACAGAGAGATATGGGCCACTTTCCCCATCAAGTGGTACCCAGAGCATCATGTGCCAAGTTAAGGCAGAAGTCTCTGCATGCGAGTGCAGTGTGGTGTGAAGTACCTGCCCATCCACAAGAGATAAAGACACACCAAACTGGGAACAAGTGGATTTAGAAGACTGCCGTGATCTTTGTCTGGGTGCCAGAGCACCTAGACATGGTGGCATGCTTTTAACAGAAGCTCTTTTGATGTACCTGTAAGCACCTGTGAACCCAGTGGAATCATCTGGGTGATACCATAGCTTGTTCCCAGTAGGGTCACGCAGTTTCCATAACAATGGGCTGTCTGTGCATTTTGTTAATTGTTTTCTGTTTGCCACAGTCACAGAGCTGATTAATTCTGCCACCTTTCCAGGTCTGCCAAAAACCTCTGGGATCAGCATGCAGCAGTGGCGGTAATGTGCTTTGCATTTTTTTTTTTTCCCTTACTGAATGTAGTGGAAGATCCCTAAAGTTTGTAAGCAATTTCTTTGAGCTCTGTGGATGGATTCAGGGTTGTAATGGATCATGTGGAAATAAAACAGCTAGGCTTTTCTTTGAAAGTCAAGCTTTGCAAGAAGTGATAAGACCTCAAGGCAGTAGACATTCGTGTGGAGGTCTCTACTTACAGGAGGAATGTGAAGAAAGATTATCCCTTGCCCTGCTTTTTCTAAGCAGAAATAGCATAAGAAGAGCCACTAAAGATGAGGCTTCAATTTTTTCTGCTTTCTGTCTCTTGGTGCAAATCCCTCACTTCAGACATTAGGTGCTATTGTCACGAGCTAAGACCATGCTTGAACTATCAAGCAGAGACCTTAGGAGTCAAAAATTGTGGCTGTGAACTCTTCAGTTTAGGTGGATTTCATATGAACTCATTTGGGATCAGGAGCAAAAGACAGGAAATATTCTCCTGGACAGCAGAGTCCAGTGATGCCCACAAACTTATCGGGTTCCTCTTTAAAACCAGTTGAGTTATATGCTTGCATTTGTTTTTATTGGCTGGCTCCTCTCCCCCCTGCTTTGATGGTTGGAAACTTTCATATTTCCTGTGCTGTTTATTCACTTCCAGTTTATCTTCATTTTATTTCTGTCCTTGAGCTTAAATAGCACCTCTCCTCCCTGGTATTTTCCACTGCCTTCCTCGTCCTTGGTCTATTTATAGAAAATAGTTGTATCCCCTTTCAGCTGGTGTTTTGCAAGGCTGAAGAAGCTGAGCTGTTTCAGGGTCCTCCCACAAGGCAGGATCTGTGTTCCCTGGGACACCCTCACAGCCCTCCCCGAGAAGAAACTTGCCCCCAGCATGCACCACGCAGCCTCCATCAGTGCCAGTCACTCGATGGAATGCACACTCACTTGCAGCAGGTCTGATGGATTATAGGGCAGAGGAAAAACTCCTACAAACCTGCCCAGTTACTGGTGTGGTGGGAGTGTTTGGAAGGGAATAGGTTTGGGGTTTTTTTTAGGTGAAAACAGATTCCTCTCCCTCCGCAAAAAAAACCCCAACCAAAAGTAAAACTCTTAAAAAGGTTTGTTGGCCTCAGAGATATTTTAAATTGTTTTTCTTCAGTGAAACCATATTCACATTTTTTCATCTACTGAAAACAAGAGCTGATTCAAAACCTTTGGCTAGCGACCAGCTTTTCTCTCGGAAAAAGAATCAGGTTAGCTACACTGACTGTATTTCCTGGAAACCCAACTTATTTGTTGAATTTTCAGCATGAAGGATTTCAGACTGCAGATGGAAGTTGAGGTCAGACTAAAAAATAGCCTCATGGCTGGGGCTTTCATGAAAGATGTGGAAGACTCTTGTACAGAAGACTTGGAGTGAGGGAGTTGTGCAGAACAGTGCTGGACCATTGGACAAATGTGTCCCTGTACCCAGAAAATTTCTGCAGAAACAGCCGTTCTGTGGTCCATGCATGTCTATTTACTAAGACAAAGTGGAACAGCTCTTTGAGGATGGATTCATTCATTGCCTGATGTCCAGCAAAGCTGTGGTAAACCACACTACAAATCTAGTTCTCTCTCAGATCTACACTAAAGTCTGAAGCTGTGCCTCCTGATTTGTGGGTGGAAGACCTTGGGCTTGCCTAGCTGTCTCTTGCTGCTTCTTTTCCTTACCTGTATCCTGCTGCAGAATGAAAGAAGTTTTTGTGAAAATATTTTGAAATCATGTCTTCTAGATTCTTCTACCATAATAACCAAAAGCTTTTAGGAAATCTGACTTTTTAGTCAGCTAGACATAATGCTTCAAACTGTTGTTGATTTCCATTCAATAAAATTCAAAGATCTTCATAGGAAGGATTGAGTTAATACTCGAAGAAATCAACTCTGAAATGCCTGCCTAGCATTAATGTCTGGGTCTGGGCAGCACATGGTATTCTGACAAGAAACCTAAGGGTGGAAGAACAAAATCCATTGGCTCTTTCAAAGCACAGCTCAGATTTTATTTGATTTTTCAGTTGTATCTGGAATGGTTTTCTTCCTCCTTTTCCCATGCTGTAGGCATTGATCTACCACTGCTGTCCAACAGACATTGTTTGTCATCATCTCTGTCTTTCCTTCTAGGTTTACCGCACTGAATTCATTGCTAAATGGCGGAAGCTAAGGCTGGATGTGATTCTTTGTCCTGCATTGGGGCCAGCCTTTAACCATGGCTACGCTGGGAAGCTATTTGGTAATCTCTGCTGAGGTGTCTCTGGATGAGTCCATGGTGGTGTTTGTGGGCAGAGCTGGAGCGCAAGATATTTTGGTCTCTTGGATATGCCCCAAACCATGTGCGGTACTTGGTCTTCCCTCTGGGGAAGAAAGCAAAGGAGAGGTCTTCTCTGGGTGGGTCTTCTCATGCTCCCACCTCATCCGAGCTGCAGGTGTTTGGGTTATATGGGGCAGCAATTAGTGGCACATTTGTCCCAGTCATTGACGGGTGAGTTTCCCCTGCACCGTCTGTCCCATAGAAAGCCCAAGAGCTACTCTTGCAGCAGATAGTGGCTGTGAGGATAGTTGTCAGATGGCTGGTAGACATTACCACAAGTCCAGGACCTTCTGAATGTGCCATCTTACGTTTCCCAAGGTTTTGCAAATAGCAGAAAGGCTCGTTGCCCGTGACTTGCAGAAAAAGGCAATTTTTATAGCTTCTAGCAAAGAGTCAGGGTCAATAATCTCTCTAGCAATGGCCTTTTAGGATCCTAAATCCCCAAGATGGCATTACAGAACTGGACATCTGGATGGATCTTGAAAAGATAGCTGGGATTTTTCCCTGGAGTATGGGAGATATAGGTGCAGACTCTGAATCAGATCAAATGCTTGTATCTGTCTCTTCCAGAGCAGATCTAACCTCCACTTGACTGACTGGTGAAGTTATGGGTCTTTCTCTGGTCTCAGCAGCCTTGAGGCCCTCAAACCTCTCCATCAAAAGTGCCTTTGAAAGTAGCACGTTTTCATGGTCTCTTTCTGTGCAGCAACCCCAGTCTACAATTCTTGCAACCCAAATTGTCATCTGAAAGTCACTGCTGGCCCAGCACACTAAATTTTGCCTTTTTGCATGCTCTGTGTTGTCTTTTCCAGCTGCAACCTCCTATACCAATTTATACAATGTCTTAAACTTCCCTGCTGGGGTGGTGCCGGTCAGCACGGTCACAAGAGCCGACGAAGAAGAGCTGCAGCATTACCGAGGGCACTACGGAGACCCTTGGGACAAGAGGCTGAAAGAGGTCAGCAGGGAAAGAGCTGAAGTCTTTGCAGAAGGTTATGACTGGCACAGTGACACCTCTGACACATTGCCCCAAGGCTTGTCTGCATCTCCTGATGAGAGTGGGAGCTTGTTTAGTAGTGCCGTTTGCATACACCATGTTACTAGCTGGCATGTGGTGCAGCTAGGCTGGTGTACATCAGCCTGGCAACTGTCCCCTTGCATGTCTTCCCTTGTCTTCTCTTCCTATACTGTCAAAAGACAGTGTTGTCTCTTGTGCCTCCCCAGGTGCTCTGGTGCTCTGACATAGCACCATGCTTAATTTTTGCAGGCTGTGGAAGGAGCCGTGGGGCTGCCGGTGGCCGTCCAATGCGTGGCTCTGCCGTGGCAGGAGGAGCTGTGCCTTCGCTTCATGAAGGAGGTGGAGACACTTGCCCACGGCATGAAGAGAAATGTGTGATTTCTGGGAACCTGCCCTCACTATGATGACTTTTCATTCCCTGCCCTTCACTCCAGCCACCTTCTACCTGATGCACAAAGCAAAGTAGATAGCAACCTGCAGACTCTGAACCACCGTTTCAGTAAACTGGCAATAAATGCTGTTTAAAAACAGTCAGCAAAAATGTCATCTCTGTCCAAATTGTCCTTCTTTGTTAGAGTTAAACTGAGTCAAAGAAAACCAAAGAAAGGAATGAGAGTTAATGCTGGACCAAAGAAGTCCAATAACTACAGTGGAACAATATCTGTTTGCATGATATGAGACCAAAGCTGTTTACCCCAATATTTTACTCCCAACAGTGGGCAGGAGCAGATGTTTGTGGGAGAGTATAACCTTGATAAGTGCAGGATTCCCCGTCTGGTTGGCGACAAGACTTTTTGGCAAAGACTGGCAGTCAGCCCATCATTTTTAATAGCTACCAAGAAAGCTTTCCTTCATGAACTCGTTGGGTCCCTTCTGAACTCATTTACTCTCTTGATCTCCACACCATCTGCTGGCAGTGGGCTCTGACATTTAGTTGGACAGTGAGTAGTGGAAAGCTTAATTTTCTTTGTTTTAGCATAAAATGTGAGAAATAGCAATTGGTCTGTCTTCAGTCCTGTTCCTCATTGTTTCTTCCAGTTAAGCAATGGAAAAAGAAGGTCGGGGGTTTTTTATTGCCTATAAGCACTGGAGGGAAACCTGAGTTCAGGCATTTTTGTGGCTACCTTTAGACCGTTTGCACTGTTTGGTCCTTCCAACCTCACTGTGACAATTGTGTGATGTTTCTTGACCTGTCCTTTGTTCTCAAAGTGTTCAAAAAACATGTAGACGTGGCACTTCAGGACATGGTTTAGTAGGCATGGTGGTGTTGGGTTGACAGTTGGACTTGATCTTAGAGGTCTTTTCCAACTTAATGATTCTATCATTCTATTATTCTAGGAAGAAGCTGGAAGGGAAGGTGAGGGTGATGGAGGAGACTGAAATGCTTGAATAAGGAAGTGTGGCTTGAAACAAGGCATCAATGTTAGTGACGATCTGTGCCTTCTCCAAGCCTGCATGTCTTTCCTGGCACTGGGGCTGGAGACAGTATTTCCCCAATGGAAAGAGCAAGCCACAGGGCCAGGGGATGACATCGCTCTCGTTCTTTATCTGGGGCTGGGCAGGGATTCACAGTCACCCTGCAGCCTCACACAGTCACGAGCAGGTCTGAGTCACACAGCGAGCCCTGGCCTCTCAGCCTGACTCACCACCCTCCGTTCAGCACAGAGCAGGAAGCAGGTCCCAGAAGATGCCCTGTCTCTGCAGGACTGCTGTGGGGTGGCACCAGCCACAGAGCTCCTGCCGGATGGGACTCTGGGGAACGGCCATGACTATCGCAGGCCAGGAGCAAAGGATTTTTAACTGTCATCTTATAGGGAAGATGGGAGCTTTACCATTAAACAGGTAACCTGCCCAGGTGGTATTGCTGCTAGATCTGAGCATGCAGAGACCTTGTTTTTCAAGGAAAGGACAGTGTCCTTTGCTTGTGTACCCCTCCATATCTTTGCAAGGGTGAAAGGGTCCTATTTATAAAAGGAATTTCCCTATGCATACTTGCGCTCTGCATTCCAGCTGCTCTTTGTGGGTGGCTCTGGAAGGGATTTACTGTTCCTCCCACCCCCCCGTTTCCTGCTTCCAGCCAGCTGTTAGACCTCAGGATCCTGCAGCACTAGCTCCTGGGAGCCAGCACCCAAAGGGAAGTCCTCACTACGATCCAACAGACACTGAAGCAGAGTGCATGGGTGCTCTCAGCCATCTTCTGCAGCTCAGCCGGAGCTTTCCTGGTGCTGAAGTGGATGAGGTGGAGACAGGTCCAGAAAAAGATGGAAGAGGCATGGGGGAAACGAGATACTGGTTTGGACCAGACACAAGTGTCTGTTTAGGAGTTTAAAGAGCAGGTAAGTGCCTCAGCTTGGCAGACAGCAAAACCCCTTCCCGATAAAACTCGAAGTCCTTCTCAAGACAGGTTGTGCATGATGTCAGTTGGCATTGCCACACAAACGTGGGGGAAGTAGAGAGGGTGATGCTGAGAGCAGTCTGGTGAGCTCAGGCACCAAAACTCAAGGAGAGAAAAGCCTTTAGTGGGGCATAACTTTGGGACTGCAGGAGAGTTCTTCCTCCAGACCTTTCCTGGGCTGGCGAGAGGATGTCAGCTCCTTCGCACAGCCGCCGGCACAGTCCTGCTCTGTTTCAAACCCAAGCTCCGTCCCCATAAGCTGTTGGCTCAGGAGAGACCTGCACCATGTGTTTGCGGACTGCTTGTCCAGCCGCCTGGCACTGACCAAAGTCCAGGCTTTGGTTTAGCTTGGAGAATTAGGTAGAAATGCTGCTTGGGCCAAAAGGGCTTTATTTTCACTTGTTTGTCTCATCTCCAGCACAATACCCTGGCTGCGGTCTTTGCTTTGGTCAGTTTTGCTCCCTCCTCCTGATTTGAATAAGAATTTAAACTTGCACTCCTCAATCCATGTTTCATTCTGCAGCCAGATAAATAACTGAGCGAGGGTGAGAGGCTGAGTCATCAGACAGTCTGGCTTTTTTATTTGGCTTTACCTTATTTTGCAGGGGTTTTTTTTCTTTAGTTTGCAGGTTAGACTTTGTATAGTCACAACATCGGAAGCAAATAAAACCCTCCAGAAGAACTGGTACCAGCAGAACATCAGTTGTCAGGACAGGTCAGTTGGCCTCTTACAGCACGCGAAGCAAACAGAGCTCCCTGGTGTCACAGAAAGTGGCAGAGGGCATTAGAGACACCAGCACCCCCGGCATCCCAGACTTCCACTTCAGACAAGTTTCAAGGCAGAAGGTGGTTGAAGTAGCTAAAAGCAAATGCACAAAAAATAGATTAAATGAAACACATTAACATAGCAATGCTCACCCTTGAAACACAAAAATTAAAAATGCAAGAATTAGAGTTGGTACATCTTTCCATCTGAAACAGCTGTTAGCTGCACAAATCCTCATCTCTCCAAGCACGGTCTCCATCTGCTTTTTTTTTTTTTTTTTCTTTCTTTCTTTCTTTTTATTTTCTGTTCTTGTTTTACTTTGCACTCAAATCACCTGGCTTCCCCCCTGCCCTGCTTGCCCATGGTGAGATCAGTAAAAAACCCAGCTTCCTGCTGTAACTGGAACATCCCAGTCCTTCACCATCAAGGTGCTGAAGTATGTGCTGTCACTCAGTGGGGACAGACCTGTGTGAGACATGAGGCATGACGGAAGAAATAGGAATGCTCCCGGACTTCTGGTGGAACCAACAGCTCTCTGCAGCATCTTTGCTGATGGTGTCTCTAGTTTGCTGGAGAAGTTGTAAGTAGGATCCGTACAACCCACTTGGCCATGGAAAGGTCCAAGAAAAATAGTGCAATACCCACAAAAATGGGAAAGATATAGGGATGGTCAGGAGAGAAATCAACCCCTGCTATCAGCGGTGTGAGGGTTGGTATGGGAGGTTTCTCTCCCCACCCTACTCCAGTATGTTCAGGGAGAGCCAACAGGGTCCTGGCTGAGCAACGCGAAAAAGGGTTGGTAGAAACAGACTCTCACCTCTCAGCTGATGTTCTTGGTTGTTGGAAAGGTGCAGATTACGTAGTGGTGTCTTACCAGCTGTTATGTTCTGTGAGTGTTGATGGAGTTGGACTGGAATTGAGGAAAGTCTCATGCTTCCAATAGATATTCCAGGCTGAAATGAGTCACAAACTGGAGAGTTCCCAGAAAACATTTATTCAGCCCTCTGAGCCAACTGGAACCACTTCTCTAGAGTGGACCAGCCCATTTCACTATAATTTCAACATTTTGTGAAATGTCTTTAAAATTCTTTTGGGGCAGCATAGTTAACATACTTCGTTTTGTAAATTGTTTTCAAAAAGCATATCAGAGTCTTTGGTTCCAAAAACATGAACATGGGATACAACTGTCAGGATTTATTCTTTGTCATTTTAATCAAAATAGCATCAAAGCTGACTTAAAAATAACTATTGCCAGTTTAGAGGGAAGACAGTTTAGTTACAGCAAATATCTGTCAAAAGCCAGCCTGCTTGAGAGCTGAAGGCCTTGGATGGAGTGTGAAGAAATCACATCAGTGCTGTTTTGCTTTCGCAAGCAACAACGGTGCAGCTGGGGACAGGAGTGGACTGTCTGAGCTGGTCTGACTGCCTTTTTTCTGTGGTGGTCCAAAGTGAAGGAGATGTCATGGATGCCACATTGAAATCCCAGACCAGTGCTACAGGCTGGGTCTTCGTGTGAAAAGGGTCTTGGCTTTCATCTTAACTCTGCTGGTGAGTTTGGCCTTGGACCTGGATCGTGTCAGGTGAGAAAAACATTGTGAAAATGTTGCACTTGGCCTTGGTTGTTTAGTGCACACCAGTGCAATGTGGAGGAGTGAACACTGACCTGTGAGCTGGGCAGGCCTGTCGCCTCTGCTATGGACTTAAGATTTGACTCGGGACATTCCTTTGCTTCCCTGCCTCAGTTCCCCCATGGGGACAGTGGTCTCTTTCTCAGTAGACTTTTCTCCCAAGCATCTCTTGCTCCCTTTTGCCTTGATATGGGTCCACACAAAGCCACCCACTGTGACCCAGCCCATACGCCTCCGTGTAGCTGCCCCTCTCCGTGGCAGGGACTCTAATTTCATATGGCTCTTGGAGTGCCTCAGCAGGTCTACTCGGAGGGTGCAGAACAGGCTTGGATTTTGAAACCATCCCAGTCCCGAGGGTAGATTCAACCTTCACTCCCTCCAGTCCCTCCCCACTGCCTGTGCCCCTGCTGTGGGCTGTGGCAGGAGCTGTGGGGCTGCCGTGGCCGTGCCATGCGTGGTCTTGCAGTGGAAGGAAGAGCCATGCCTCCGGTTCATGAATGAGGTGGAGATGCTCACGCATTGACAGGCAAAGTGGCTTCCTCAGCAGCATCCGGCCACCTGGAAATGCAGCTGCGCCTGCTGATAACTCTGCCCTTTGAAACGCCAAGCCTGTCTGGACACAGCTGGCTCTGTCTCCGTTAAACATTTACCGAGCGTCTGAAGGGCAGGATGGGAGCACAGGTCCCAGTGCACAAGCGGATGTGGGAAGTCAATGCGCTGACACTTCCCAGCACGGGAAAAAAACCTCCCATGTCCGCTCAGCCCATCACAGAGGTTGTGTTGCTGTCACATAGGCAAAGAGGTCATGTCTGCTTCGGGAAGACCTTGCATGGATTCCCAGAGGCTGGGAGAGGGCTGGGCATCGCTGCATGCTGACCCTGCTCTGCACGCCTTCCAGAGGCACCTGCTGGATGGGCTGCAGGCATGTCCCCATGCTGCTGCTCACGGAAAACCATCAGTGCCTTAGCTGAGTGTTCCCTGAAATCGAAAATAATTCCTGAAACATACAATGTGTGTTTAGAAAGAAGACGCTGTTTTTATTCTGCACAGGGTGTGAGGTGGAAGATTTTCACAAATCAAGCACACCTCCTGGAATTCATCATCGGATATTTACACACAAAAGTTGCAAAAAGCTCCACCTAACTAATACAATTATTCCACCTATCTAACACCTACTCATTATGTTGTGCAAGTAGGGTTGTCTGCACTTTCACGGGAATTGTGCTGAGCCAGCAAAGTCATCTCCTTCTGCTCGGGGGTCTCAGAGGGTCTCTGGTGGTCGTTTGGGGAGGAAGACCCCTACTTGTTTTGTCTTTTTATGATCATGCATCATCTGAGGACACCAGAGTTCTTGTTTTTCTTGCTAACTCCTTGTTTCACAGTCTCACAGCAGACGCGCATCCTTGGTTGAGCAAGTCTGTAACCATGATATTCCTTATCTGGAACACTGGCTGCTAGTCAAATACTTTTTCGTGTGTTAGTAACTATCCATAAATTATAAGCTTTCTCTTAACTGTTAGTTTGCCTTATTAAAATGTATCTAAATGTGCATCACCAAGCTAACAGGAGGAGGCATCTTCTGAGCAAGAGTGCCACTGAAAGGGAACACAGTAAATGGCCAGCTTAATTTGTTACCACATAGTGAACTGCTGTCAGCTCCAGCCTGCTCCTTAGAGGATGCCAAAGCCCATTTTATTCAGAGTCCTTCATAAATTTCCCCAGTTAAGAACAAAGAGAAGAACATTCCCTACTGACACAAATTGTTACAGAAAACAACAGTGAACTCTTATAACTGCTAAGAATGGACATGACAATAGATGAAAAATCAAGCATTAGAGGACTTCCTAGACCTGATGGGAGGAGGCTCTTCATCTTCCTTTCCATATCCAGTTCCACACTCTGCTGGAGCAGGATCATGTTCTGGGCCTCTGGCCACCAAGCGCAGCCTTGCAAAGTTTTGTAATGCACAATCCATCTGCCTGAAAACTTTTTTCAAGGTTGGACCCACCATCCAAAACCAGCAGAGAAGATCACAGGCAGACCATGGCATTTGTGTTGGACCTGATGTTGGCTGGGTGGTTGCCTTCAGCTCTGTGCACAGTTGTTGTGTGCTTGTAGTGAGAGGCATCTGCGCTGGAAAGACCTCAGATGCTAGCTGTCCTAATGCCTATTGGAAATAGTTTGCTTCTGGCCTGCAGCCCTGCAGGATTTTCCACTCCTAAGGCAACACCAGCATGCTCTCTCCTGGGGTGGAACAGCTTCTCCTCCTGGTGCATGCAGGCATCACGGCAGTTTTGAGCCCTGTCCTACAGGCCTTCTGGAACAGCTTCTGGCCACCATGAGAACAGCTAAGGCATGTGGTGAGCGAGCAGGTACCCCACAGCTATGCATCCTCTCGTCCTACTGTTCCCCATCCCTGTGCAGGGAAGTCTTGTGATTTCAAGCTGTTTTTTCCCTTTCTCCCATTGTGCTCTCAGGCTACGCAGGAAATAGGAGAGCAGCCATTTCCTTGCTTCTTTTGTTCAGCTGATCCCACAGCCCTTCCTCCCCAGCGGACAACTTCCTGCAGTCCAGAAAGCCCCTGTCAACCCGATGCCCCAAGGTCCACTGGGCGAACTTCAGCTTTTCTGTTTCACGGTCAATCATTCTCCACTGCACGCTCCACTGACGGCAGCTTTGCAGGGGTCAACTTTGGACTTACAAACTATTTGCTGACCCAAGGCAGTGGTGCTGGGAGGAGGGACAGGTCTGGGGAGGCAGGGAAGGTCTCCTGCTCCTGCCTTGCTTTTCTTCCATGGAGACGAGAAGACCACGTTACGATCCAGCAATAGCTGAGACAGCTCCTGCCAGAGTGGGAGGTAGATCCTCATGCTGCCCTTGTCCTGCTCTGTGGCTCAGCAGTATCCGTGATCGTCTGGAAACAGCTGGGCAAAAGGCAGATCCAGAAGAAAAATGGAAAAGGCTCAGAGGACCCGGGATGAGGGTATGAAGAAAATAGCAAAGGCTGCCCAGCAGTGCAGGGAGCAGGTAACCCGTACTTCTGGGAGGGTCTGAGTCCCACCGGGGTGTCTGCTGATGCTGTTATTCAGCTTCCCCTTCCAGCTCGTGCCTCCATAGCTTTTATAGCAAGGAGTCCAAGGGAGATGTGCCAGCAGCCCTCAACAAGAGGAAAGGCTGCCTTGGGATGAAGGGAGCTCACACCTCAAGATGGATGAGATGTTGTGGGAGTCTACAGCCAGACATATGTGAATTACTTGCTGGGAAGAGGTTTTAGACAACACAGGTGATGAAGCACTGGACCTTCATTGATACAAAACGCAGTTCTTTCAGGATCTAGAAATGTTTCTTGCCTCTACGGGCGGAAGCAAGAAAGCTTTTTCCTCTTCCTAAGTTTAGACATCTGTCCACACCTCTATAGCTTTGTCATTAAAATCTGGCTTCTGGGTGGCTCTTGGAGAGTCTTCAAAAGAACTTCCACAAAGCTTCCCAGCAAGTGAGAGCTCCCGGCCTGGCGGCCTGCCCAGAAGATGCTTGGCCTAACTTACACTAATGAAGCACAGCTCATGCTTACACAGGTAACGTATCTGGAGATAAAGCATAACAGCTGCAAGCAATACATATCTATACAACCTTTTTTCTTATATATATATATAAATATGATATAAAACCTTAAAAAGAAAGCTGGTGGAACTGAGAACTGCCAGTCTTCTTCACCTGAGTAGACCTTACCCACCTGTGAGTCCCTACTGCCTTCTTTGCAGTTTGCTGGGCTTCAGCTATCAGATGTTTCTCCTCAGACCGGGCTGGCCCACTCTGTCTGTACCAGTTCTGAGGGGTGCAGGGCCAGCCTGAGGCTTGTGTGCAAGGACTTTAGTACCTACTGCCCAGGCTGGTGTTTGCTCAGCTGAGATTACCTCTTGGTCAGTGGCTAAGTCCCACAGTGCCAGGAGGAAGGCTCTGATGTGAGGCATTGCCTTGTTCTCTGCTGTAGTGGATGCATGAAGCTCTTCTATAGAGACAGCTGGGCTCCTGTGAAACTCAGGATGAGACACTCAGCATCTCAAGGTCTGAACACCCACATGCAGGGTCTACTTTTCCAGCAAGCTCTGTTGATAATGTTGGCAAAAATTAAGAGACGTATACTCTCTGCGCCAAAGGGTAACTGGAGCTGCTGTCCTGGCACCCCCTTCATCTTCCCCTTGCAGGTCCTCAGTGTCCAGACAGATGCTGCCCTGTCCCTGCCCCTGCTGGAACTCACTGGGAGACTGTGGGAAGGGTCTCTGTCCCCCAAGACTGTCCTCTGCACCTACTTAGAGAAGGTGAGTGCCTGTCCACAGTGTGATGGGCAAATCGCTTATGTTCTCCATGACATGGTTTGTGGGCTGGTGGCTGAGAAGACTTGGAGCTGGTGATTATGACAAGTCTCTAATATAGCAGATATGAGGAGAAAGACATAAAAAAGCAGGGATATCTCTGTCTCTTGGGTCAAACCCATCACTGGACAGTCTTTTGAGATGGCTTGAGCTAGGATGCTCTGGGGAGGGGGTTACCACTCATGCCAAGCCACTAGCCCTTGTTTTGAAGATCCAGGTAGCTACTGAACGCAGCCGTGTAACGATGTTGTCCTTAACTAACACCTATTCCTCCACATGTCCAGCAAACGCCCTGGAAGTGACCCAGCAGACAAACGCTTGTGACATTTTATCCCAGAGTGTGAGGAGCAGCTCCAGGAAATACAACGGCAGAGGGAGAAAGGGCTGCTCTGTGGTATCCCTGTCAGCATCAAGGACCACACCACCCACAAGGTGCTTCCCTTTGTGCCCGTGAAGTGCCCCAGCATGAGCTGGGCTGGGTGGTGAAGTGGCGGGATGCAGAGAATGGGGAAGGGGCCCGATCTCGCCCTGCTTACACCATGGGAAGCCTGGCTGGGTCTGAGGCTCTAGCCCCACATCTCATTGCAGCTGCAGCCCTGGCAGTTAGAAGCCTCTATCAGCAAAAAAACAAGGGGTGAATTTGGGTATACATCCAAATGACTTCTTCTCTGACATGTGAGATAGCACAGGCTGGGCTACAGGCTATAACTCAGACTTCTGCTCAGAGGTTTGCAGTATCAGGGCTAAGAACATGGCTCAGCTTCTAGGAAGTCAGCAGCAGCAGGAACCGTTAACCTTGAATCCCTGTTGTGCTGTAGCCTGGCCACCAAGCCCCTTAGCAAAGAGCCTGTGCATGAGACACACCAGGGACCCCCTCACAGACAAGCCCTGATGAGGACTGACCATGCACCCCTGAGCTGAATTTGTTAGGCAGTCTCCTCCACGTTGACTTACCAACACAGTTAAGAGAGCTCTAAACCCAAAGCAAGCCCCAGACACCCAGGCTAGCTGAAAACGGATCACACCGTGTTTGCCTGGGATGTATATTCCCTCTCTGAACATCCACTGGTGGCTTCACTTGGACGGCAGGACGCTGGGTTTGATCCTGAGCTAGTGCACCTATGGAGATGCATCTGGGTCAGGGGAGAGAAATAGCATGGAAAGGAGCAAGGACAGCTTCAGAAGCCTTAACTCTTTAAGTGCTTGGCAGCCATCTGCCAAGGATGGAAGGAGAGGGAGTCCTTGGCCCTTCATGCAAGGGCTTGCTAGGCAGTGGGTTAGTACCGCTGCCCCCTCCTCCCCCTCCAAAGGGGACACCATATCATCCTTCCAAAACTGCAGGAGAACTACACTGACCATGTCCGCTGTCACTTCTCCTTGCTGCAGGGGCATCTGTTGACCTGTAGGTTTGTGCAATTCCTGGCCACTCCGGTGCAGGAGGACAGCGTCTTAGTCAAGGTTCTGAAGAAGACAGGGGGCCATCCCATTTGCAATGACCAACATGCAACAGTCCCTCTTCAAGTAACATACCCCATTAGAAATCTTTCCTCCGGTTGAGCTCCTGAAGCTAAAACCCAGCCTGTAGGTCCCGGGACAGGCTCCTTCCCATCTCCTGAGATGTTGCCTGGAGGAGTCCCTCCTTCATCAGCTGCCAACAATCTCAGTTCTACTGAAAATAGCTTTCAGATAAGATTAAGAGGGAAAAAACCTACCATGACAAGTGTACTTGTGCATGGGAGGGAGAGCGGAGGCTCATAGGAATGAGCCGTGTCCTAAGGGATTTACAGGATGGAAGGATGAGGCTGGCTATGTCACCTATGCTCACTGCGAGGGAGAGCCAACAAACTCAAGGTGTTAGGCTGTTCCTGACAGCCCACTTGCTGGCTTTCTTCTCCCCAGCTATGACTGCAGCAATCCCATCTTCAGCCAGACCCTGAACCCCCTCAACCAGCAGAAGGGCCCTGGGGGCTCCTCAGGAGGGGAGGGAGCTCTGGTCATGGGGGGAGGCTCCATGCTGGGCATCGGCTCAGACATTGGCAGCATCATCTGCCTGCCGTCCAGCTTCTGCAGGCTTTGCAGGCTCAAACCCACAGCTGAACGGCTCAGGTAGGTGCTGGGGTCCGCCCTTCCCACCCTGCGAGGAGCCTGCTAAGTGTCAAACTCAGCAGAAGGGGCAAGGTACTCAGCGAGGACAGTAAGACAGGACAGTTTCTTAAAGGCTGACTTGCTTTGTTCAAAACCTCTCCCAGGAGGCAGCGTTGTTAGGTTTTGAGGGGAAATGGCCATGTTTTCATTGTAAATCTGGTCTGGAGTTAAAAGGAAAAGGGGGCTAAAGTGGTTAATTAATGCCAAAATGGAACATTTTTGGTTAAAACAAAACTAAGATTTTAGGTCTAAGCCTTTTTTCATTTTGACCAAACTTTTCCGTTTCATGTAGCTCAAATCAAATACTTTCAATAATTTCCTTCTGGTTTGGGTCCTGACCTGAAGAACCCACTATGCTTTTCAGACCTATTGGGACTATCTCACAGTTACTGAAATGACAACATCCTTTCTTTTCTTTTTCCGCAGCCTGTCTGGAGTGAGTGACCCTGTACAGTGAGATCCTGGCAGGTAAGTGAATTTTTAACTGCTTTTGTCTATATGCTGTGAAGAGTCCTATGTCCTCCTCTAGGCCAGAGGAAAGCCAGAGATAGCCAAGACCTGTCCAGAGGCCATCTGAATCATCCCACCTCAATGCCTGACTGTCCCTTGCAGCCAACATGGCCATGCAGAGGGGTGGACCAGTTTGCTTAGTGTGGATGTTTGCTCTCATCCCACCCCAGTTCCTTGTGTGCTGGGGATGATGGTGAGGGACACGGACAGTCTGGCCCTGTGCATGAAGGCGCTGCTCTGCCAGGAGATGTTCCAGCTGGACCCCACCGTGGTCCCCATCCCCTTCGATAAGGAGGTGAGTCCTTAAGTCAGCAAGCCCCAGTTCTTGTGAGGGTGCTGTACACTCAACATATGCATTCTTTAAGGATCCAGTTACCTTTACAGTACTGGTTTCCAGTAACTTGTTAGCTCTTTTTGAGGGCACAATTCATAATTATTAGAAAAAAATAGGTTAATAAGTAGTTGTCCTTTCTGTCTTCTGAGCTGCTGTGTAGCTTATCAGACCAAGAGACCCCAGAAAAGAATGAGGAGGAAGGCAACATCAGGAGTAAAAAAGCTGGAGGTTTTTAGGGGAAGATGAGACAGGATCAGAAACTCCTGCAGCAAATCTCTTGACTGAGGATATTCCCTTTCCCTCTGCAGCAGATGAGCTTCAGGGTTTTTTTTCACCTCCATTCCTTGTAGCAATGGTGTAATCTACTGGTCTTCAGTGGCTGTGGTCTATCTGAAGAGAGGGGTGAAGGGAAGGCTGGAGAAAAAGGCTGGGGCGGACATTAGGAAAGGGTAACTCATGGAAACGATAAGCAGCAAACCAGAAAATTACTTACTCCCTAACATCTGGAGCTTTTATTCCCTCTGGCAGCGGGCTTCAGCATGGGGCAGCCCTACGCCCAGCAGGGCTGGAAATGCTCAGCCGGTGGCTCTTTGCTCCAGGTGTACTCCAGCTCTGCTTCTCTGCGGGTCGGCTACTACGACACGGACAGCTACTTCCCGCTGCCCCCCTGCATGCGGTGGGCTGTGTGGGAAACCGGGGGGGCTCTGCAGGCGGCCAGGCACCAGGCGAGCACAGCCACCCCGCTCTTCTCACTGAGCTTCCCCCAGCTTTGCTCCTCACTGCTGAAATCGCCCTGCAGAAACCAGACGTAGCTCCCAAACCCAGCTGTGGGATAAACAACCTACCAGAGGTGTGAGATTAAGTTACTACAGCCACGTAACACAATGCAGCCACGTGCCTACCAAGGGTAGCAGGGCATCTCATGGGGAAACAGCACTAGCAATTAGCAAGCTTGTACCTTCAGGGGGTCAGGGATGCAACAAATCCATCTCTGCTGTGGTCCACACCAGACAGGAGCATCCATGACGTGCTGCATTTGACCCTGAAAGGTTCCCCTGGCATTTTCTAGGTCTGTCCTTCCCCAGAAGGGCTCTGAGAGGTGTTTTCCTCCCCAAAGTCCATGGAGACCTCTGTCCTTCCTGGAACACGGAGGCAAAAGGGCCATCGGGCACGAGATAAGAAAAGCCTTTCCCTCCATCTAGACCTATCTGTGGAAACAAGCTTGTGATGCTAGTTCACAGCAAAGTGAGTCCATGTCTGAGAGATGTCCGGACAGGCTGGAAACCGGTGCAGTTTCTGGCTCAGTGACAGCCCAGAGCAGGATGAAGGAGCAAACAGCTCTGGAGAGGTCTCAGATCTGAGCCAAATGGCTGTCAGGGAGGAATAATCCCATGAGGAGATGCCTGAGCTGGTAAAGGGTTGAGCCGGGGCCTCCGCTGGCATGTGGAACCCAAGGGAGATGCTGCTCTGCCTTTGAAGTACATCCACAGTCTGGTCTTGGAAATTATTCACATCCCCAGGCTGCCACATAATCTTGTGTTTTGGTGCAGCTGGTGCCCTTTTCTCCACCTTGGATCCACTATGTCGTGACTGAACTGTTTTTGAAGACGTTTATTGCTGAAGGAGGCTGTGCTTTGTTGGACGTGTTGTAAGTGGGAGCCTTCCAGCAGCAGTGCTGTAAAACACCTCCGTCCCCAGGCCCATGGGCACAACGCACAGGCAAAACAAGCCCATCTCTCCCACCCCAAACAGCAGATACTCAGGTTTCTGAGAAAGGGCAAACAGCTTCTCTGGCATGATCCTCTCCTCTTGTCATCTCTCAGCGCACGAGATATTGTAGATTCAAGCTTGAAACCACAGGTGAATTGCTGCAAGAACCCGAGGCTGGGGAAGAAGCTGCTGGCTCTGATTCTCAAACCTCTTGTGAGCCCCTGGCGTCAGGCTCAAAGCTGAGTGGTGTCAGCAAGGCCTTGAGATGCTTGAAAACCTGATGGTACTGAAAGACACCTTTAACTAGAAACACTGGGATTCCAGGCCAAGGCACATGCTATCACTTTGGAAGGTCTTTTCTAGACCCCTGCTGGGGTTTATCCAGCGCAAAGGGAAATGAGAGAAGGACCAGCCAAGAGCTGTAAAAGATTAATGCAGAGCACACAGCAAGTGGTTCTTCAAATGCTAGACCCAGCAGTGTCCCATTTCCTGCAGATTCATGCACTGGGATTACTGCAGCAGAGGGACTCGAGGTTGAAGTTCTATCTCTGTGTTGGAGGCCTCCCAAAGATCACACCTTCATGGGGACTCCTGGTGATTAATAAGGGCTGGCCCTCACTGTAGCCCTTTCACGCTGAGCATCCTTTTGCAGAGCTTCTCTCCTCCATCCTCCACTTTCTCTGCCTCTCTGTCCAGTTGGGTGGTTCTCAGCTGACAGGATCAAAAAAGTAGCAGTGAATGGGAGGCAATCAAAGCGCTTGTAGAGGTCTTGCTTCTGTGAGATACCAATCTTTGATTTCTCAAAAATTATGAAAGGCGACTTGGTTCAAGTCAGTGCATTCCTCTGTGAGCAGGAAATATTGGACTGTAAGAAAGAAACAGGGAAACAACAACAAGAAGTTGGAAGCAAAGTAAATTCAGAACCACGAGGAGCATTTTTAATCATCATCATTCACTCTCGGGGCAGCATCCCCAGGGACAGAGGCAGGATGGGACCGGGGGTTTCCCGGGATGGCACAAGTTACTGCACCCCCATGTCATGTCCCTAACAGGAACCTCTTGCCTCTCCGGTTTCCCCGTCTGGCTATTTGAGTGCCTTGGGTGGAATGAGGTAAGATGGCATTGTCCCCAGGGACGTCTGTGAAAATGAACAGTACCTTCTGCTCTAAGCATCCATGGCGGGGGGGACTGGATTCACCACAGGCTCTGACCTCTCTGCCAGGACTGTCCCTCCATCCTGGACGTGGCTTCAGCCTTTAGGAACGCATCTCCCCAGTCTCGCACTGCCCCTAGAGTTGTCCTGAAAGGACTGAGGGACTTGGATGGATAAGGTCATAGAGGAAGCCTGTGGCCGACATGAGTACTAAATCCAGGCTCACAAGAGAAACCTTCTCTCTACCACTTCCAGGCATTTGTTGCTTAATTGCTTGGCAAAATGCCAAAGGAAACTTTAAGCAATTGTGAAAGATGTATTGTTTTGAGTAATTGCTAAAATCACTGGGGCTTATCAATTTGGAGGATTATTCAAGCAATTCTTTGTCCTCTTACAGCTTAACAATGTTGCTACAGTTTCTACTTGCAGGTCAATGAAGGAGATGTGGAATCACCACCATCACATAGAGGTATGTTTTGAGGACTTTTGTCTCTAGCATCATGCTACAAGTTGAGGCTTTATGGCAAGTGCCAGGTCATCAGTTAGGAAAGGGGTTGTGCAGGGGGGTGCTGGGGACGAGACAAGATGGAGGGAAAGGCACAAAAGAGAGACAGGAATAGGGTAGGTGGACTTTTTGGTCAAACCAGCCAGGACTTTATTGGTTGCCCACAGTGCTCGTGCCCAAATGCCCCACGTTCGATGACCCCAGCACGAGGAAGGCTGTCCCAGGAGTGGGGATGGCTAAAGAGGGACCTTTCCAACTCCTGGCCCCATGCTCTAGAGGCAGACACTCACACGCTCCCCTGCCTCTTCCCTCAAGCACAGCTGCCTGCTGCTGCCTTCTCGGCCATGCCAGAGCCTGGTGCACACCCTGGAGCAGCCGAGATGTCATCCATGACGTGGCCTCCATGTCATCTCCCTTCTCCTCCCCAAGGCATACCGCACCGAGTTCATCGTCCAGTGGAGGGAACTCTGGCTGGACGTGGTGCTGTGCCCTGTCCTGGGGCTTGCCTTCACCATGGGATACCCCAGGAAACTCCTCAGTGAGTGAGTCTGCAACATTCCGGGGGGGGCAGAGGACCTCCGTGTTTGAGACTGGAAAGAAATGGCCACTACTGTGGAGCTTCACCACCCACCTAAGCATTTCATGGGCACTAGGAAGCAAAAATAACTACCATAAAGCTATCTGAGCAGATGGAGATAGACACATGGATGAAGTGATCTGATGGCAGTTGTTTCTCACAGCAGAACCTGGACCTGCAGATGACCAGCCCTGTGCAATCTCTCCTTCCAGCAGCAGCTGGTTCTCAGGGGCTTCAGTGAACATGGGTCGTGTAAGTTTGAAGGAAGACAGGAGGCTGTGACTACCTGCATTCTCTCTTCTGCTTCCCTCAGCTGCCATCTCCTCCACGATGCTGTACAACATCTGGAACTTCCCCGATGGGGTTGTACCCGTCAGCACGGTGACAGAAGCTGGTGAGGAAGAGCCAAAGCTCTACCGTGGATGCTGTGATGACCCCTGGGACCAGACGCTGAAGCAGGTATGCAACATGGAAAGTGGTGGAGCAGAGACTGCTGACGGGTGTTCAAGTGATAGTTTCACTGAAATCAAGGGCTCATCAATGTCTCCATCGATGTGGGCACGCTGGAAAAAAATTTCACCTTTCTTTATACACCCCTTGCAAATCCCTTTTCTCCCAGGCCCCAAAAATGTAAGTCGCTAAGCTTTGGGGAGACTGGGGGAGCACCCCCAGGCTGGATTATAGGCTGAAACCAGAAAGGAGCCATGCAGCAAGGCATCTTCAAGTAGGTCCTTATGACAGCCACTGCACTGCACTTTGCTTCTGCTCTGTGACGCCTTCACCAGTCCCAGGCTGCCAGCGGAGCATGGATCAGGAATGAGGAAGCTGAAGGAAACGGGATCTGGCTGCATTAGAGCTCAAAGCAGAGCTGGCTGGGGGAAGGGATCTTAAACAAGCTGCCCAAGATTTGGCAACCACTTGCATCATGAGAACAGCAAGAGCCTTCCCCAGCCCCAGTGTGCTAAGGCTGCTTGAGCAGCAGGGCTCAACCTCCAACCTCCCCACTCTCCGGGACGAGCCATGTGCCTAGACCAGGTTTCCAAAAGCTGCTGGAGGTCTGAGCCCGCCGGGTAACCCCTCTCTGCTCGTGCCCCCACCGCAGGCTGTGGCAGCAGCCGTGGGGCTGCCCATGGCTGCACCGTGCGTGGCCGCGCCGTGGCCGGAGGAGCTGTGCCTCCGGCTCATGAAGGAGGTTGAGACCCTCCACCGTGAGAAGAGAGCGGCACGGCCCCCACAGTCCCGCGCCCGCAGGGCCAGAGGCGAGGCAAAAGGGACAGCGCTGCTCCACTTCTCCTTTGCAATCAGCAGTGCAGAGATTACAGCGAGGAGAGAAGGAGGAAGGAACCTGACCCCGCCTCCTTGCCAATAAGCACAGAACCTGCAAGGAACCAAGATGCCATGTGGAGGGCAGGACTGGCTTAAGCTGGGCTCAAATGATGATAAATCTACAACCTGCACGCACCTGGAAGGACGGGCATGGATGGGGGCTCTCCCTCATCTTCATCTACGCTGCCTCCTGCAGGAGCAGGGTGATGCTGGGAGAAAAGGACCGCCAAAGATCAATAGCTTTGTCTTGCTGGCACTGGAGTAACTTCATGTGGATGTAACCACGGGCTGCCCTGTAAGGAATACAGCTGTGTCTACCCACCCCATCTCTGCATTTTGCTCACAAAAATAAAATCATACCTATTAAGCAACTCTTCTCATAAACTCCAGTAATCCCTCACTGATGGCTGTGATTGTATTGAATGCACAGTTATTACTCATATCATACCAACACCTTCCCACCGGACATTAAACAGCATCTAACGTGCACAGGAGTGTTGACGCTTTCCCTCTCAAGCACAGCACTCCTGTCTGTGAGGGATGGCACCAGTCGCTGGCCTTTCCACAGCACCAGGCTGTTTCCACCACCAGATCTCGAGCATCCCAAGCACATTTCCAGCCTCACAGCAGGGCCACTCTTAGGAATCTCGTATTTCGGGACCTCAGGCTGCTCTTTCTGAAGGTAGGAGATAGGCAGAGACAGATGCAACACTATTAGACAGATGGTGAGCTCTGTGACAGAAAGGCTCCGATCCCCAGATGGTGTTTATTAACCCAAACCCGCTCATGCAGGATCAAAGCAGTCAGATAGGAGCGAGAGCAGTATCTGCCCAGGGTGATTTACCCCATCCTGAGATGGGTGGATGGATGAATTGCTCCTTCTCATAAAACCTCTCTCTTTCCTAGATTAAACACCCCAAACTCAAACACATAAAGACGCAGGGGACTCCACAGCAGGTCTTTCTCATTTATTCTCTATGTCTGCAGTAAAAAAGCAGACTTCCTTTGGGACGTTTTAAAAAGAAAAATAAATATAAAGCAGTTTTGCTTTCCCTGGAAAATCTGGAGTATTTCCTGACAGCCAGCAGACACCATCTGTCACCCCTTCCGCATCCGACGTAATTTGCAGAAGTAGGTAGGTCCGAAGTTGGCTGTGAGGTGAGGCAGAACAAGCTCCCCCATCCGGCAATCCGAGAAGAAGGAAAACGTGTCCTGGAAGAGCGTCCGAAAGTGGCTCAAGTCCTCGACGTGGATGCCGATGTTAAACTGGGTTTCTGCAATTTCTGCTGCTCTCTCGATCACACATTCGTTCTGCAGCAGGGAGAGGGAGCACGTAGAATACACCACCTCTCCTCCCGGCTTGGTAGCGAGGATCCCAGCCCTGCGGGCGAGAGGAGCACACACACCGTCACGGGACGCCGGCACCCCCAGCCACCGAAACTGGGCAGGCAGCACGTAACTCGTAGGAGGCGAGAGGCAAATCTCCTTGAACTCCCCAGCCTCAGCAGTCTCACTGCATCACTGCAGCCTGAGGACTGGTTTAGACCTGGGCAATATGGGTCAAAAAGATGCTCAGGGTGATAAACACTAAAGACGGGAGAGACGCTACCGGAGAGCAGCTGGAAGGAGTAATCCTGCACTCTCCTCCAAGCGACTGGGACACGAGTACGTACAGCGGAAGAGGCTCTCGCAGCTCAAGCGCTGCCAGGGGACTCTCTAAGCTCTGCTCCCTATCGTCCCAGCTTGCAGCCAGCCCATCCAGCCTTCCCAGCAAAACGGGGTGACGAAGCGCCCCGTGTCCACTGGGAGATGTGGACACCCCGGAATCCTCCCAGGCTGACTGCCGGGTCCCAGGAGATCATCACACAAAAGGACAATGCTATGCCAACCCCGTTCCTTAGACCCTCCTCCCCACCTCCTACTGCTCGAGACAGCAAGGACACCTGATCTGCACATCTGCACCTTCTCACGCTTATTGTGATTTGATGCGTTTGACTGTTGCCACTCCAGAACGCTCCACGCAGTTTCCACATTTCCCAGTGGGAGACAGATGAAGCCAGAAGAGGTGTCAGCGCTGGGCACGGAGAGCTGCCACCCTAACGCCAGCAGCACCAGAACGCAGCATCGAGCTCACTCACATCAGCAGCTGCAGCTGCAGCATGGGCAACATCTGCCGCTCCTTGGTTCGCCTCTTGTGGAAGATGTTGTTGTCCTCCTCCGTGACAGAGTGCCTGTCCGTCGTGCAGGGCACATCCACCAGGACCTGCAGCAGCAGAGGTCCGGCACCAGGCCGAGCTCAGCGAGTCCCCTCGCCTGACTCCTCCACCCCTGCCAGGCACCGAGCAGCGGTCGGTACCTCGCCCAGGCGACGCTGCCCGAGTGCAGCCACGCGCCCACGCTGAGCTGCAACTCGTTCTGCGTTCGGGGAATGCGCAGACAGACACAGAGACGGCGGGTGACACCATGCCCTCACGCGTGTCCTCGTTTAACGCCGCTACTCTGTGCATCTACTGCGGCACCCACGGGCTGTGACACCTCCCGGGGTAACAAACCCAGCTCCCGCGGCTGGACAGGGCTGAGAAACAAGAATTATCCCATCCCCACATTTAACCCCTTTCAGGTGATGGATTAGAACATGATTTTTAAGGGGTATTGCACAGGTAAATAAAGGTCCAACTCCCGATTGCACCAGATCCTGCAGGGAGGGTACAGCAGGAGGAAATATCACTCCATACGTGGCTCAGTCTCGTCTCTTTCTCTGCATTTAAGATTATGGAAAACTACACAATTCTACCATTGGAAAAGCCGCTGTCTTCCTCTGAAACAGGAGGAAAGTGACCTAGATGGGTTTATCTTCACCGGATCCCGATCACCCACCTTATGGAAAGTGCCACCTTCCAGCTGCCCCCAGTCCCTTCCGTCACAGGACGTGACGCTCACGGTTTCCCTGATTTCTTTGGGAACGTAGCTGTGGAGCATCTGGTGCAGCCTCCTCGTCCGGGAAACGGAGACATCGTTGGCTGTCAGGTGCCCTGAGAGGACAGAACAGGCACGTGGGGAACGTCACTCTTGTAGGAACACACCCGATTCCAACTCTTGTAACCAGAAATGATGAAGGGGCAGACATTACTGGGCACAGCGCGCTCTCCCAGCCCCGTTTCACGCAAGGGGCCGAGGAGCACCCGCTTCTGCTTACCACAAACCCCCGTCTGCAGCAGAGCCAGCGTCTTGCCCCCCGGCGCCGCACAGAGGTCGAGGACGAAGTCATCCGGCTGCACGTTGAGGGCCAGGACGGGCAGGAGAGACGCTGCATCCATGAGGTAATAGTCGAGGAGCCCCAGAGCGTCCGGCCTGGAAATCACCAGTTTGCGGGAAAAAAAGGCAAATGGGCGAGGGGAAAAGAAACCAGCGGCTGGGGTGAGGACGGGGAGGGGGAGAAGCAGCTCCCAGCCGCGCAGCCCCCAGACTGGTAACAACAGCGGGTGGCCTGTCACAGAATCACAGAACATTCAGGGTTGGAAGGGACCTCTGTGGGTCATCTAGTCCAACCCCCCTGCCGAAGCAGGGTCACCTACAGCAGGCTGCACAGGACCTTGTCCAGGCGGGTCTTGAATATCTCCAGAGAAGGAGACTCCACAGCCTCCCTGGGCAGCCTGTTCCAGTGCTCCGTCACCCTCAGAGGGAAGAAGTTCTTCCTCATGTTCAGACGGAACTTCCTGTGCCTCAGTTTGTGCCCATTGCCCCTTGTCCTGTCGCTGGGCACCACTGAAAAGAGCTTGGCCCCATCCTCCTGACACCCACCCTTGAGATATTTATAAACATTTATAAGGTCTCCTCTCAGCCTTCTCTTCTTCAGGCTGAACAAGCCCAGCTCCCTCAGCCTCTCCTCGTAGGAGAGATGCTCCAGTCCCCTCACCATCCTCATAGCCCTCTGCCGGACTCTCCCCAGTAGCTCCTCCTTTCTTGAACTGGGGAGCCCAGAACTGGACACAGTACCTCAGATGAGGCCTCACCAGGGCAGTGTAGAGGGGAAGGAGAACCTCCCTCGTCCTGCTGGCCACACTCTTCTTGATGCACCCCAGGATCCCATTGGCTTTCTTGGCAGCCAGGGCACACTGCTGGCTCATTGTTAACCTGTCGTCCACCAGCACACCCAGGTCCCTCTCCACAGAGCTGCTCTCCAGCAGGTCCACCCCAAGCCTGTACTGGTGCATGGGGTTGTTCCTCCCCCGGTGCAGGACCCTGCACTTGCCCTTGTTGAACCTCACCGTGCGGGGCGGAAGCGCGTGATGTCTCCCCTGGGGAAGGTGTAACACTTGATGTTGGGGCTGAAGGAGGTGCGAAGCGGCGGTGACGTCACCGCCCGTGCCATCACCCTGCCCTCGCCGGACTCCTCCAGGGACGCGCTGTCCCCTCTCCCCACGGGCTGCGCCTTCCCGGCGGCTTCGGCCACGAAGTCGGCGGCGTTCAGCAGCTCCAGCTCCCGGGCGGCGCGGTCGCTGGGGGCGAAGTTGTTGAGCAGGGCCCCGTACTTCTGCTCGCAGAGCAGGCCGGCGCGGACCGAGGGCCACAGCTCCCGCAGCCGCGCGCCGCAGCCGGCGTCCAGGTGGTGCAGGGCCAGGCGCGTGGGCGGGATGCGGGGGGCCGTGGCGGCCTTGGGGGGGGAATAAAAACACCAGAGACGTTAGAAAGGCAAAACGCACCTCGACGGCCCGGCCGACCCCCCCCGCCGCCAGCCTCGGGGGGTTCTGGGGAGAATCCAGCGCCGGGCTGGGCAGGAGGCGGCTGCGCCCCGGAACCGGGGGGGGGGGGGGTCAGGACCGGGAGCGGCCGTACGGGCCCTGAGGAGGGGGTGCGACGGGCGGGGGTGGGAGGTTGGCGGGGGGACGGGGGGACCGCAGGGCAGGGACCCGCGCCTCCCGCCCCGCTCACCCACTTCTCCTTGTGCCGGTACCGCCGCGGCCCCGGCCGCGGCCCCGGCCCCGGCCCCCGCCGCAGCAGCACGGCCGCCGCCCGACCGCGCGCGCCCAGCGCCGCCATGGCCCGCGCGCCGCCTTCCGGGGCGGAGCCGGCTCCGGCCGCGGCTCGGGTGCGCCTCGGGCCCTGAGGGAGGGTTCCGGGGCGGGGGGGGGCCGGGGAAGGCAGCCGCGGGCGGGAGCAGCGGGTGGCGGCGAGGGGCGGTTTTCCTCGTGGAGAGTCACAGAACCGTTGCGGCTGGGAAGGCCACCCGAGATCATCGGGTCCAACTGTCACCCACCACGACCACGGCTGCTGAGCCGTATCCCGAAGTGCCACATCCACGCGTGTTTTAAACCCCTCCAGAGATGGGGACTCCACCACCTCCCTGGGCAGCCTGTCCCAATGCCTGGCCACTCTCTCAGTAAAGAAATTTTTCCTAACAGCCAATCTAAATCTCCTGCCATGCAACCTGAGGCCATTGCCTTGCATCGTATCACTAGTTACCTGGGAGAAGAGACCAACATCCACCTCACTACAACCTCCTTTCAGGTAGTTGTAGAGAGCAATAAGGTCCCCCCTCAGCCTTCTCTGCTCCAGACTGAACAACCCCAGTTCCCTCAGCTGCTCCTCATCCGACTTGTTCTGCAGACCCCTCACCAGCCTCGCTGCCCTTCTCTGGACACACTCCAGCACCTCAATGTCCTTCGGGTAGTGAGGGGCCTAAAACTGAACACAGGACTCGAGGTGCGGCCTCACCAGTGCTGAGTACAGGGGCACGATCACCTCCCTGCTCCTGCTGGCCACACTGTTCCTGATACAAGCCAGGATGCCGTTGGCCTTCTTGGCCACCTGGGCACACTGCTGGCTCATGTTCAGCCGGCTCTCGACCAGAATTATTCTGTGAACATCAGTCTTGTGGGGCTCGGCTATAATCTCTGTGGCTCCAGCAGCCAAGTTCTGCCCTGTGGGCTCTGGCTGCTGTGCATCATGGCTGCACAAAAAGGACATTCCCACAAGCAAGGAGAAGCCCCCTCCCCAAACTGAGCTCTGACCCCCACTAATTTAATGTTAACCCAGAACAAGCCAGAAGCACAAGAACTAGGACACAAATGGTGGGTATTTTCATGGAACTCTGAATATTTAATACAGAAAATTACAGAACATCAACATGGTTTTTGCATGGCTGCGCATCCTCCGCAAGCAGAGACGCAGTGAGATGCTGACACTCGGCCGCTGCCAGGAAGCCGTTTCATTTCTATGTGGCGTGGAGAATGGCGGGGCGGACAGCAGGGCCACAAATCCAGGCACCGCCGAGACGGGCTGCAGGAGCAGACGGACGACCTTGCCTGCCTTCACTTCAGGTTCTTAAAGAGTTTGTGAGCAACCTGCAGAGAAACAAAGCATTCAGTATGTCCAGTTCAGGGCTGGACATCAGCAGCGTCTCACCACCCGCCTCTCGGTTGTCGGGGCCGCTAGCACACGCAGCTCCACAGCTCTTGCCATTGTTCTGCAGCGAGTCATTCAAGAAAACCAACAAGCTGAGATTTCTCACAAAGCTTCACTTCAGGCTCAAAAAGGTTTAAGACGGCAAATATGAGACCGAAATAGAAAAGTGCCATTTGCAGGGAAAAAACAATGTGTTTTACTTGTTCAGCTGTTTAACAACCTGCCGAATCCCAGCTGGAACTGCTGTAACAAGCAGGAAGCAAACGTTTAACAAGAAAAAGTATCACAGCTCACAGTTCTTCAGAGCTCCCTGTGACTGAACAGCTACCCCGTCTGAGCTCTGGGAAGCGCGGCCAAAGGCAGCTCGGCTGCCAGCGCCGGCGGGGACGCGGCGCCCACGGGCGCTGCACTTACGCAGTGGTCCCTGGCGTGCAGGAAGTCAAAGAGCTCCTCTGTGCACTGCTCCTCCGTCTGGGAGCGGGACGACACCCGCGCGTCGCACAGCTCCAGCCGCTCCCGCGCCTTCACGCACTCCTGCGTCTGCTCGCAGCGCTCCCGGACCGTGGTCAGAGGGTCCTGCGCAGGCGGGGCCGCCGTCAGGGCGGGGGGACCCCAGGCGCCCTGTCCCCCCCCCGGTCCCCCCGCTTCCACAGGCAGCCGAGCCCAGAGTCAGCCGCCCCCCGCCCCACCCCCCGAGCCCCTACGAGTTCGTCCGTCGGTGCTGAGCGGCCCCGGGCCTCTCCCCCCGCCGGCAACGCGCCGCTGCAGAGGCTCCGGGCCGCCGCGGCCTGCACCCCTCGGCCCGGCCCGGCCTTACCACCAGCTCTTCCTCCTCCTCCTCCTCCTCCTCCTGCGGGAACAAAAGCAGAGAGCGCAGCCGTCAGGGACGGCCCAGGCCCCGGGGCTGCGGCGCGGCCCCGCCGGCCCCGCTCACCTCGGGCTCCCCGGCGTGAACGACGGCGTCGCGCGGCCCCATCGCGCCGAAGGACTCCGCAGGGTCACCCGCCGGAAGCCGAGCGGCCCGAGACCGGAAGCGAAAGAGCTGCCGCGGCCGCGGCCCCGCCCCCGGGGCTGGGCGCTTCCCTTCCCAACATGGCCGCGGCCGGTCACCGTCTCGCCGCGACGGCCGCGCCGCGCCCGCCTTCCTTTGTGCCCTTCTTCCGCCTGGGGGTCGCAGCCCCGGAGCCGGCTCGGCCCGTCCCCCGCCGGCCCGTCCCGCCGCTCTGGGACCGCCGCGCCCTCCCCAAGATGGCCGCCCACCCCCTCCTTCCCCCCCCCCTCAACCGGCGGGGTGGCGGCTGCGCGCAGGCGGGAGCGGGCGGCCCCTCCCGCGATGGCGGAGGAGCGGCCTCGCAGCCTCCTGGCACTGAGCGCGGCGGCGGTGAGCCGCGGCATGGCGGCCCTGGAGCGGGACGTCTGGGGTAAGGCGCGGGCGGGGCGGCGCGGCGGGGCCTGGGGCCGGGGCCTGCCCGCACGCTGCCGCCGGCTCCCTCTGGCTTCCCCGCAGCGCTGCCCGGGCACCTCCTGCGGCCGCTCCTGCCGCTGCTCACCGTCTTCCGCCTGGAGCGGGCCGAGGCCGCCGCGCAGAGAGCAGGTGACAGCGGCGGGTACGGCGGCGAGCCCCGGGGGGACGAGCACAGCCCCCCCCCTTCCCCCCCCCCCCCCCACGCTGGGGGATGCCCCCGGCCCGGCCCCGCACTGGGGGGACCCCCAGCCGCGGAGGGTGGCGGTGGGAGCGCGGGCCGGAGGGGTGAACCCCTCCTCTGGGGTGGGGGGCACCTCCCCGCGTCCAAAACCTCCCGTCCCGAACCCGGCAGGCTCACGGGGGGGTGGGGGGCTCCTCTGTTCCGCTGCTGCTGCCAAGGACCGGCGGGGGGTGGGGGGCTGCCCCTGGCCGCAGAGCACCCTCCCCATGCTGCCGGGGCCTGGGGCTGCGCCCCGTGGAGTTCTCCTCTCCCTCTGCTCTGCCCTAGTGAGGCCCCATCTGCAGTGCTGTGTCCAATTCTGGGCTCCCCAGTTCAAGAAAGATGAGGAGCTACTGGAGAGTGTCCAGCAGAGGGCTATGAGGATGGTGAGGGGACTGGAGCATCTGTCCTACGAGGAAAGGCTGAGGGAGCTGGGCTTGTTCAGCCTGAAGAAGAGAAGGCTGAGAGGGGACCTTACAAATGCTTACAAATATCTGAAGGGTGGGTGTCAGGAGGATGGGGCCAAGCTCTTTTCAGTGGTGCCCAGCAACAGGGCAAGGGGCAATGGGCACAAACTGAGGCACAGGAAGTTCCGTCTGAACATGAGGAAGAACTTCTTCCCTCTGAGGGTGACAGAGCCCTGGCACAGGCTGCCCAGGGAGGTTGTGGAGTCTCCTTCTCTGGAGATATTCAAGACCCACCTGGACGAGGTCCTCTACAGCCTGCTGTAGGTGACCCTGCTTCAGCAGGGGGGTTGGACTAGATGACCCACAGAGGTCCCTTCCAACCCCGAACATTCTGTGATTCTGTGAAAGCGCCTGGTTTGTTGGTTTTCTTTTTTCCCTGCAGGCCTCTCAACGCAGCCCGTCTGGCGCAAACTGTGGGAAGATGTGATGAAAACCAGGCCGCCCAACTCGGAGGTGAGGGGATGCTGCCGGCAGGAGAAGGGGCACAGCACAGGCGCCCCGTTTCCGACGTCCTCCGCGAGGTTTCATGTTGAAGCCTGCCGGGGCTCCTGGCCGCCTCCGAGCGATTGCTGGTGCTTGTTTGCAAGCGTTCGTACCGCTCAGGACGGAGGCATGACCCTGGAAGTGTAATCAGTTTGGGAAATGGGGTTTGTGAAGGGAACGGCAGCGTACGGTCACACCCTTCGCCTCACAACAGCGAGTCTGCCCAAGAACAAATCCCTTCTTCAGCGGTGTAATTCTTAGGGAAATGGAGGGTAAAAGCAATATCTTGTATCACGCTGGCACCTACGCTGGCAAAAGAATGCTGATGTCGTAGGAAGCACTAGAAAAATACTTACAGAAGTCAGTGAGTTTGGAAGAATGGTTTTATGTAAGAAAACTGAAGCAGCTCCGTTGATTCAGCATCGCAAAAGAATCGTTAACAGACAGCTTAATCACTGCCTGTAAGTAGACGCTCGGGAAGGAAATTCCTGATGACGTGTTTTTTCATAGGCAAAACCACGGCGTAGCTTCAAACCACTGAATATGTTTTATATTAGTCCAGAAGCAGGATGAAGAGAAGGCGGTGGCAGTAACTCAGTTTTTCAGCTGAGGATGTCGAGAACTAGAAAGGTAGTCTCAGTTGTGTGAGCCGCAGGTCTGTGTGGATGCCACATTTATCAGGTTAGCAGACAGCAATAATTTAACTTAAAAAGAATGAGAAAAATTGTGGCTGACTTTTTGTTAATAGGGCCCTGTTTAACTGCAGAATATAACCTGCTGGAGGAAGAAATTCCTTGAAACGTTCTTCTCAAACGTTCTTCACGGCGTCTTGGATGTTTCCTCGGACTGGCGTCTCAACGACCATCACTTTTCGCCGCTGCTCCACAGCTCCCCGCACGTTTCCCAGCTCACCCTCTGCAACATGCTGCAGGGCGCGGTGGAGCTCGCTGCGGAGCACAACCAGCAAGTGCTCGAAAACCTGGCTGGCTCCCTGCGCATCCTGAAGTTCCAGCACCTCCTCTCCTCCGACCAGTCCATCAGGCGTTCGCTGGTTTTACTTCTTCACCGGCTGATTCACCATGGCTCCGTCAGCCAAGTGTCCATGTACTCCTGGCCTGTTCCCGACACGGTTCTTCTCGTTCTCATTCTGAGCATGAGCGCGGGGTTTTGGCGCTCGGGAAATGCCCTCTCGTATCACAGCAGCCCGTGCAGCCTTTGCAGAGAGGACAAAGCCCAGAGCCAGGAGTCGGCACGAGAGCGAGCAGAGCGGGGCCGTTGTGATGAGAGGGAGCGGAGTGATGGCGAGAACCAGAAGGGATGCCCCAGGGCCACAGAGGTGAATGGATGTGGGGCTGACGCTCGCCTGAACTCTGTCCTTTCCGGACTGGGAAGTCCCCCTTTGCGAAATGAGGCATGCAGCAAGGCGCCCCACGACCACACCAGCATCCAGGGAGGATCTTCTCCTCGTTGCGTCTCAGACCAGCCGTCCTGTCAGCCCGTTCTTCGAAAGATACGCAGGCGGCTGAAGTCTGCGGTGGGGAGGAAACGTCGCTGCCTCAGACAAAGCAGGGGACCGTATGCTGACCCAGAAGACCTATATGATTTTGTTTTTACTGTTGCCAGAGAGGATAATTCAGGGTTACTTGACAAAAACAGCGCCACAGAGGGAGAAAACGCTGAGAACCGGACTAGTTCCTCCCCAGGATCTCCATGCGCTGGCCATGCTGGCTGTAAGAAGAGAGGAGGATCTGCTGGGATCTTTTCTCTGAAAGCTGCTCACCGCTTCCGAAGCGTGTCCACGCTGGAATTGTTCTCCATTCCTTTGACTGGGGAGACGTGTCGGACTCTGAGTAACCTGCTGAGCTCCTGGGTGTCTTTAGAAAACTTGGTTCTGTCTTACAATGGTTAGTGGTGTGAACAGCTTGCTTCCTTCCAGCCTTGGTCTAATGGTCTGGCTTATTGCTTGGGTTTACCCTGGTGTTATTTTTATTGGCATGGGCATTGTCAGAATGTTGGTACCCGATCCTGAGAATGGCATTGGTAGAGATGGTTAAGGAGTGTGAGGACTTGTCTGAGGGAGAGAATGGGGCCCTTCTGCACCAGAACAGCCCCCGGCCACGTGCTTAGACGCCATCCAAGAGGGCGAGGGAAGGAGCCAGATCTCCATCTCCCATACACAGGGTCTGTCTTAAGAACGTGTGGATAAAGCAGTCTGTGAGTTTAGCCTTTAACTTGGGTTGTTCGGCCACAGGTGCAGCTCCAGCTGCGTGTGCGCTTGGTGCCTGTACCGGCACAGCTAACACCTTTCTGTACAAATGCTGTTCCAGGCCTGGGTGCCAACATCTTCTGTGTCCTCTCTGGGCTCCGGGCCCTCTCCTGCCACTCGGACTGCCACCTCCGCGTGGTGCGCGTGAGCGACGTCTTCTCCCACATGCCCTGCATAGAGCTTGTTCGCTGCATCCTGAGCGCCTTTCCCCAGCTCCACACACTCTCAGTCAGCTTCGACCTCAAAAACCAGCTGGAGGGGAACAGGTCAGAGGGGAATCCAAGCTGTAGCGAGGCAGAAATCCCAGGTAAGAAACAGGTTCTGAACGATGACCAGGACGTGGCGGGCAGATAGAGCCATAAAAGCTTGGCATGCAGGTTTGAACTCTACGCTGTTACAGTGATGTGTAATTAAGCAATTACAGCCTCACCTTCCTGATTTAGATGGTGTTGCAGTTTGTCATTTCCAGTCTGTGACATGCTCTGCGGAGCCCATGTCTCAGACAAAGCATTTCATTGCTGTGTGCCAACCTGCTGCACCATCAGCTTTGTACAGGGCCAGTCGTAACCTGCTAGTGGCAACTGTCCACGCAGCCCACGGGGAGCGTATTCACCAGGTCTGTAAACTGGTTGGGAGCTTCTGCTTTGTCCACCTGCGGGACTGTGAGGCTCTAAGCCTTAGATGGACCCTGAAGCAGAGGGAGAGCATGTCGTGATCATCACAGTATCACAGGTGACGGCAGAGCACTGTCCAAGCCTCTGGGTTACAGTCTGTAGCAGCATGTTTTAAGCTTACAGGTCTCTTATTGTCCTTATTGGCCCTCGAATGACCTGAAAAGCAGTAAGCAAAGCTTGAGCCAGTGTGGGGTGGGGTCAGTGAAGAGCTGACGGGTTTGTGCATAAAGGGTGACCTTTTCTCTAGCATTGTTTTGCTGCTAGAACGCAGTAGAAATTGGTGGCCCTGTGCTCTGCCAGAGTCCTGAAATGAGCCTTAAGTGATTTGTATTACCAGAGGTCTGAGCTGCCGTAGAGTTCTGTGAGGCAGGGCACGTTGGCACTTTCTACCAGCCTAGATGATAGTTGCGTCAGGCACGCGGACTTCTTGCTTGCTCTGGGACCTAGCTACATTGAAGACTGGTGCTTCAGACCAGACTCTTTCATTGTTGGTTTTTTTTGCTTCCCTTAGAGAGCTGCCTGGAGCAGCTGGAGATCCGATTCCCCAGGGAACCTCTGCACGCCGCATTCCTGCTGCCAGTGCTCAAGGCATCAAAGTCCCTCCAGCAGCTGTCCCTTGACAGCGCCACGCTGCCCTGTTCTCAGGAGCTTGGGCTCTTTTTGGAGGCGCTCAAAGGTACTCTGCTAACCTGTAGGTAGCATCACTGCAACACACAGAGTAGCTTCCTTGCTGTGATCTTCCGTCCTTTAGCGTGAAGCCAGCTCAGGTGGGTCTATTTCTTCAGTGTGGACATCCCTGAAATCTCCCAAGAAAAGGAAATGGGTGTCAGCCATCCCACTTTCTGTGCTGAGCATGTGAATGATGCTGCACAGCAGGTTGGTTCCTTTTTAATTACCCACAATCCAGCACAAATTATACACAGTCCCACTCAGTTTCTAGGCGTTAGCTGGTAGTTGGGTCAGGGTCATTTTAGCCCAAGGACATACAGTACTTTAGTGGAAAACTTGTTTTTCTTTTAGAGTGTAATCCAAATTTGAAGAAACTGAGCTTCCATGATGTGAACCTGGCTGAGCACCAGAAAGAAGTTCTGCTTTTGCTTCAGGATCCCGTCCTGCAAGGTACAGCGAACTACTGGGTGCTGTTGCTTGGGAAGGTGCTGCCGGTGGCTGCTTTTGGCTGGGTGACGTTTAGGAGGTGATCTCCAATGTGTAAGGTTTAGCCAAATGTCACTGTCCCTGGAGCAGATCTGTGGCTGTTGGCAGAGTGGGAACATGTCTGGTTCTTCGTGCCAGCAGGGCAGAGAGAGGACCAGCTGCAAAGCTGGTGTATGCTGCAGAGAAGTGTCCACAGCCTCGGCTATAAAACAGAGACTTTTAACCTGCAGAGCACATCGGCCTGTAACTGGGTCAGCTGGCAAAGCCTCTTCCCCGGGTGTGATATCTGCTCTCTTCCTGACAGAGCTGCGGTGCTGTTGTGTGCAATCCACTGCTGGGGAAGCTTTGTTCTCGCGTACGGGTTAGGGGCTGGAGCTGTCTGCAGGGTGTAATTATGGAATAATGAAGTGCACAGGGAGTACTGACATGTACTGTCAATCTGTTTCTTCCGTAGAAATCACGTTTTCCTTCTGCCGGCTGTTTGAAAGCTCTACTACTGAGTTTTTGTCAGAAATAATCAATACAGTGAAAAAAAACTCATCTTTGAAGAGCCTCAAACTGCCTGGAAATCGCCTTGGTGCGTACTGTGAACATGGCTCTGGGGCCTTGACCTTAGGCCAGCTCTCTTGGAGATAACTTCAGGGCTGGAGGTAGGACTGTTGCTAGCTGGTCACCTCCATGCTGAACTCAACACGCGCATGAACAGAGTGGATTTAGCTCACAGAGTAAGGAGCACTGAGTTCATTTTTTTTAAAGGCAGAATTTTAGTTGCGTTCAGCAATGTACTAAGAGCCCAGGTGCTGCACGGGCATTACAGTTGCTTTACTCTGCAGCAAAAGCAAGCATCAGCGTGACTCCACATTTGACTGAACACTGATCTGCTTCAGACTCCTTAACAGGAACAGATCCAGCAGCAGATGCACTGCCTCTCCACCAGAGTTGCAGGTTTTATCCAAGTTTGGGTATTTTGTGCCTTAAAAGCTGTTGGCAGCCACTGGAAGGGTGGGAACGAGTAGAGGAAAGGTTCGTGTCAGAGAAGTGAACTGAATTTACAGAAATTATAGGCTTTTTGGATCACAGGCCAAATGGAAACGTTTGAGAAATGAATTTCAGGTAAATCCAGAATATTGTTTTCTGTTCTTTTAATTAAATGAAACAGGAAAGCTGGGGATCACATACTTAATTTCTAAGGTTTGTTTTTGACCCTGTGCTTTTGGCCATTTGTGAAACGAAGCTGCACATGACTCTCCAAACAAAGCCAGGATTTTTCTAGTGAAACAAACTGTGCCTTATCAGCAAACATTTGCATTGCCTTGAACATTGTGCTCGGGGGGGGGGCTGAACTTGCTTTAGGCCAGTGAAGGGGACAAACTGAGGGTGCAGAGCTGAGCCCTTTGCGCTGCATGCAACTTTCTGCACTATTATCCCAGCCCTGTGGCCATTTCAATATTTAAGACGGTTCCAAGTCTGCATCTAACACATATGTTTCTCCCCTCATAGGGAATCACAGGCTGGTAGCCCTTGCAGATGTTTTCTCTGAAGATTCCTCTTCTTCTCTTTGTCAGCTGGACGTCAGGTATTCTGCTGCTCTAAACACACAGAATTTCTTGTTTTGGGAGGGCCAGAGCTGAGCTGGGCTCAGACAGCCGGAGAAGCCTGAGCAGGCTTTTGTTCCTTCCTCAAGGAAATGTATGCCCCAGAAAAGCTTAGGGAGTGCTGCAGTGGGCACATACAACCTCAGGGACCTCCAGCATCTCTGAGGCTTCTCACTGTCCCTTTTATAAATGTATCAAGCTCTGTCTTAAAAGTCGCTTTGGTTTGCTGCTCCAAGTCCTTCCTGCGCTGCAGGTTAGAACTGACCTCCCTACGTATGTTTATTCTTAGCCATCAGCGCAAATAGCTCTGTTCCCGCTTCCCCAGCATATGGAGAGAGCGCTGTCATTGCCCGTGTCAGACCCTATGAATGCCTCTGCATTCTGTTCATCATCTTTGGTCTTCAAACTGAACTGCTCCTCTTTTCTTGAGCCTGAATGGCCATAAATGTGGGCAGTAACCTTCATGATGCACGTGGAGGGTGGCATTTCTGCAATATTAATGACTGTTGTGCATCCCTGCCTACCCCCCCATTACATCCTAATGGCTCAGGTTGCTGAGAGTACCCAGACTTGACAACTTATTTAACCATGGGCATTCCTTCAGCAGCCTTGAATTCTGAATCTGTACCTGCACCTCTCACAAGATTAAGGCCAGCATGCAACTTCATATTTATTTACAGATCACGCAGGGGAAATAACCGTTTAATCTAGAAACATCAGGACCTGACACATGCTCTCCAGATTTTCTCAAAAGGAAGAGGAAAATGATCACTTTACTGCTGAGGGTTACACTGGGACATGTGTACTGGGCCAGGTCCCTTGGGCCAGGCCATTGACAGCTGCTACGAGGCCAAAGTGCTCCTGGCCCTGCTTGGCCAGCAGCTTGGGTCCAAAAATGTTTTAAGGCCACATCTGAGTCTATTCAACTCACTAGTAAGGAGGCCAGGAGAGTAATTTAAACTGCTCCAATTATAGTCTAGACTCTTACTGACTTTTTTTGTCCTCTTTTCCCTTGAAAGCTCAAATTGCATCAAACCTGATGGGTTGCTGGAGTTCACAAAGAAGCTGGAAGGCCACATCCAGCAGAGAGGGGGACGTACCCAATTCACACACCTCCGCCTCTTCCAAAATTGGCTGGACCAGGATGCTGAAACAGCGCAAGAAGCACTTCGGCGTCTCAAAGCTGTGTGCAGCGTGGTCAACGACTCGTGGGATTCCTCCCAGGCCTTTGCTGACTACATCAGTGTCATGTGATGAACCTGAACGAAGCAGTTCAGTCCCTGGTCAGTAAGACTTACTTCACAGCACAGGTGGGGTTTTCTTCACCTGGTTCAAGCAGTATACAGTTGTTCTTGTCACTTTTCATTTGAAGAAGGGGTAGCAGGGTGAAGTAACATACAAGACTGTGTGAGTCAATGGCTGTATTTCCAGGTGATCTAACTCTACCGTCTTCTTAGTTTAAATATTTGAAGTGGGACAGGTATGAAGTGAGCTTCTGTGACTTCCTGCAGATCTCTGGACAAGCAGTTATTTGTTTCACTGGGTGTTGTTACAAATTCCATGTTGTTTCAGCCCGTATCTCATCAATAACTATCTCCATGGTTGGAGAGACTCAAAAGCCATCTGGTTGTGGTCCTTGGCAACCAGCTCTAGGTGACCTTGCTTTTGAGCAGGGGTGTTGGACAGTATGACCTTGAGGTCCCTTCCAACTTCAACCATTCTGTGATCTGTGAAATAAGAACTCCTCCCTCCACTTAAAAGGGAGTAGAAAACAAGCTAAAATAAGCCCGCAGCCTTGACCTTTTACATTTGGAAGATTTTACTTTATAAAGAAAAAAAAAATTAGTTCTTTTGTTTAATTGCAATCATTTATCTTCATGCCCCTCTCCTGCGTCTGCAGTCATTGTACGGAGGTTCTGAATAGTTTGTTCTTTTGTAATGCTTTTATAATAAAAATATAAATAAGACCCATAATGTACCAAAGTGTGAATTTTATTACTGGCTTGTAATATGACCTAATTAAAACACTCTGCTAGATCAGGGGATCCTGCCCATAACAAAGCAAGTGGTTTTAGAAATGGAGTTACCTTGAGAGAGCCTGCTTTCCTACTGCATGCATGATCTTTCAGGCCAGATGTTCAACATACAAGCTGACTTTTCTCCCTTGTACAAATCATCTTGTTCCTGAGTAATCAGCAAGGTTTCACATTTCACAACAGAAATGGATCCTGCAAGTTTCTGATCAGCAGCTGTAAGCCATAGCTGTCAAGGAAAAGCACATGACTGCGCACATCAAGTGCTATAAAACTGCAGGCTTAACTTAAACCTGAAGACAAAACTTGACCGAGCAGAAGGCACAGACACCAACAGCATGAGAACCAGTGCTGAATCTGATCAAGCACACCAGGTCCAGTTACTCCAGTTCCCAAAGGGCTGTTTTTCAGGCACACAACACAACAGCAGAGGAAAAGCCACAGACTCCTTGCTGTTGCAGTAGACTGACCAATGCTAACGGCCTTCCAGCCTCTCAGAAACCACACTGTTCTGCCGTTCCACAGCCACACAAGAATCCAGCATTGTACTGCTACCCACTTCCCCTTCCCTTGAAAGGGATGAAGCTGGGGTAGATTGCCACAGCAGCCTGCCCTTGCCCCCACAGGGGACAGTAACCTGTCAGGGAATCCCTCGCTGCTCCTCGTGGGAGTGATGATGAAAAGTGAAGGTGACAGCAGCATCCCACGCAGCCTTCAGCACGGAGTCCTGCAGCCCCCGCTTATCGGCACAGTGGTTCCACTGGGAGAGGTCAGAGGTGCAGTCGGACCCTTCAGGAGGGGGCCGTACCTGGTGGCCATTCACACAGCGACGACACTTGATCCTGAAACAGAGCCAGCGCAACATCAGTGTGAGGTTCCTCCACTTCTTTAGTGTACACATTGTTTGAAAAATACAGCCCAGGAACATTAACTCCCCTTCACCTGCAACACTGGCAAGTGGATTTTCAGATAGGATTAATTATTACCACGCACAACCACCTTCCGGCATGTGCAACAGACAAGGAATGACTCCCACGTTTTGGAAACCCTGAGGTTCTGTTTCTAATGGCACTCTCCCTCCATGCTTAGCCATGTGGGAATGGTCCAGCAGGACCCAAAGGAAGTTCAGGAGCAGTTTCCCCTGAAAGGTGAGGGATGTTGCGTAGAGCAGATCTCGAGTGAAAACCCCCACTGCTACCATGTTCTTAGCACTGCATCAGACTTTCCAAGTTCAAGAGAGCACACCACAGAATCATAGAATAGAATCACAGAATGGTTAAGGTTGGAAAAGACATCTGAGATCATCAAGTCCAACTGTCAATTCATCACCACCACCGCTGCTAAACAGTGTCCTGAAGTGCCATATCTACAAGTTTTTTGAACACCTCTAGGGACAGGACTCCACCACCTCCCTGGGCAGCCTGTTCCAATGCCTGACCACTCTTTTTGTAAAAAAATTTTTCCCAACATCCAATCTAAACCTCCCCTGATGCAACTTGAGGCCATTTCCTCTCATCCTATCACTAGTTAGTTGGAAGAAGAGACCAACACCTGCCCCACTACAACCTCCTTTCAGGTAGTTGCAGGGAGCACTAAGGTCCCCCCTCAGCCTCCTCCAGACTAAACCACCCCAGCTCCCTTAGCTGCTCCTCATAAGACTTGTTCTCCAGACCCTTCACCTGCCTTGTCACCCTTCTCTGGAGACACTCCAGCACCTCAATGTCCTTCTGGTAGTGAGGGGTCTAAAACTGAACACAGCACTCGAGGTGCGGCCTCCCTGCTCCTGCTGGCCACACCATTCCTGATCCAAGCCAGGATGCCGTTGGCCTTCTTGGCCACCTGGGCACACTGCTGGCTCACGTTCAGCCAGCTGTTGACCAGCACCCCAAGATCTTTGTCCGCTGGGCAGCTTTCCAGCCACTCCTCCCCAAGCCTGCAGCGTTGTGTGGGGTTGTTGTGACCGAAGTGCAGGACCCAGCACTTGGCCTTGTTGAACCTCATACAGTTGACCTCAGCCCATCGACTCAGCCTGCCCAGATCCCTCTGCAGAGCCTTCCTACCCTCCAGCACATCGACACCCCCATCCAATTTGGTGTCATCTGCAAACTTACTGAGGGAGCACTCAATCCCCTCATCCAGATCATTGATAAAGATGTTAAACAAGACTGGCCCCAGTACTGAGCCCTGGGGAGCACCACTCGTGACCGACTGCCAGCTGGATTTAACTCCATTCACCACCACTTTCTGCGTTTGGCAATCCAGCCAGTTTTTAACCCAGCGAAGCGTATGCCCCTCCAAGCCATGAGCACCCAGTCTCTCCAAGAGAGAGGCTGTGGGAAACAGCGTCAAAGGCCTTTCTAAAGTCCAGGTAGACAACATCCACAGCCTTTCCTTCATCCACTAGGTTGGTCACTTGGTCACAGAAGGAGATCAAGGCTGGTCACGCAGGACCTGCCTTTCATGAACCCATGCTGGCTGGGCCTGAACCCTTGGTTGTCCTTCACATGCCCAGTGAGCACACTCAGGATGAATTGCTCCATAATCTTGCCTGGCACTGAGGTCAGGCTGACAGGCCTGTAGTTCCCAGGATCCTCCTTCCAGCCCTTCTTGTAGATGGGCATCACATGCTGCCAACTGCTCCATCCTGGCTCCCACAACAACAGCTGGGTTGTGCTCAGGCTGTTTTGGACATGCTCTGCTGAGCTGCCACATAAGGAGACAAAGAGCAGCAGCAGCCCTGCCAGCAAGGCTTGTTGCCATGCAGACAAGATACGTACACACAGCTAAGCTTTGAGTCAGCTTAAAGCTAATCCTCATCACTTCTTGCCTGAACTAAGAGTCTTAACTTTTCACAGTGAAGCATTTTCCTGCACTCCTTGTCCTCCTTCTGGTGGCTAAAATACCACAGGTCTCAAGGGTGGGGGAGAAGAGCAGACAACGGAGAAGATTCTTTTAGTTCCCAGAACAGAACTTGGGTTGGCCTCATGAACTCTTAGCAGATACAGCAGCCCTGGCAGGGGTAGCAGCTCAGCATTTGGAGATCACAAACCACCAGGAAGACAGCGGCAAGGAAGGACCAAGCTGGGCTCTACCACTTTGAACAGCTCTGATCCATTTCTCTCTTTTCACTAGCTGGAATATTTCACAACCTCCAAACGCAGGCAGCAAGAAGATAGGGTGCCCACTTGTCCAGCCAGCACAGTTCTTCCAAGACAACAAAAAGGGAAGACAGCAAGAAAGCGCTTATCTCCAGGTGGTTAACAGCTTCAGAAGCAGAGACACTGAGGCCCTCCCTCTCTGAGCTTCCTCCTGCTGCCTGAAGAACCCCTGAACCAGCAGACCAAACTGTGAAGTGTCTTTTTTGCTGACCCCATCCATTAGTCATTCAGTATACTCACTTGTCATGGGTGTCACTGGTGGTGGCCTCATTCAATGTGAAGAGCTCCTTCAGCTCCCCAAGTGAGAAGTGCCTCTCTACATCTTGCTCTTCATCCACCACACAACTGCTGAGGGCCTTCTTGTGGGTCTGGCGCTGGAATATCTTCTCCTCTATGGTCCCCGTCTACAGGAGAGAGTCAGAGATGAAGCACAGTTGGGACACTGCTGTCAAGTGTGCACTACACTGGGAAAGTGTCACAGATCAAACGCCAGTAAGCTGTCAGGACCATTTAGTGCCTTGCCAGACGAGTACAGATGACAGGCAAGTTTTACTAGCTGCATTCCAACCACGTCCTGTTTGGTTGCTGATCTAACCCAGCTCTGCTTCTCTTGCCTTTAACCGTGGCTAAAGGAGCGGATCCAACAGAGATATGGATGAGGAAGAAGCGGAGCTGCCACTTGTGGCTGGAGCTCACACACCACACCATCAGGTTGTGCTGACAGGAAGGAAGGGAAAAGAGCTCAGCAGCTACAGCCACTCCCCGAAAAAAAAACCCCAAACACAACCTGCCCCCAGAAAACTGCAACAAGAGCTGCCCTAGGCGACACAAGCATCAGCAATATTTGCTGGTTCGACCACACATAGATGAATCACACTTGCTGTCTGCAGGGAGATGACTGCTTATAGAACAGATGTGCAGCAAGTCCAGCATGCTACATTTTTAAGGCAAAAATCTAAGATCAAGATGTCTGTTTTGCAAACAAATGCAATACAAAGGAGGGGCGGTGATTAGTCATGATTTACAGACTGGTTTGCTGGTTCTAAATGCAAAGGACCTCCCTGCTTCCAGGTGCAGCCAGGTCAGAGAAAAAGTAGAACACCACAAGGAAGAGATGTGCAAAGAACATGTGTTTTGTCAAAGTAAAATAATAAATGATCAAGGAACAAGCTTACAAAAAACAAACAAACAACCCAACCCACCACCAACAAAAAAAACCCAAACCAAAGCAAAAAATCCAGTCTGAACTAATGAGAGGTGATGGTGAAACAAGGACAGAGAGGGGGCATTTCTGAGCAGTAATCACTACTGGCACCAGCAGCCTGAAAAGATTAGTCTACCTTCGTGCTTCTCCTTTACAGAGCAGCTACCCCACCTGCTAACTAGCAGCCCCATTCCAAAAGCTGCTGCAATTCTGAGAATGTACTTGCTGTTTATTAAGTACATGCACCCAACTAAAACAGACTGCAGCCAGACTGAAAAACTTCGGCATCAGACACCCCATGAAATTAAAGAAGGCTGATGCCTAAATGGCTTCAAAGAAACATCTGATCTGGAAAGCTGCAGTTGTTCCTATTTCTCAGAAGCCAGTCCCCATTAGAAACCAAGGCCTGCAGTAATGACCCTCCAGCCTGAACCTTTGTGGTTTTCCACAGCAACACATCTAAGGCTAGGAAGCAATTAAGTTCCAATCAATTCTGGTAACCGACACAGAAGAGTTCTTCCCCTTCTGATCCCAATCACAGCAGCTGCAGTCTGGGCTGGCACCAAGAACTCCATGTTCAGGAGGGGAGAGCAGTAAGACTCACCGAAAGCAGTCGATAGATGTAGCATGTCTTCTTCTGGCCATCCCGCCACACACGAGCCATGGCCTGCTCATCATTAGCTGGATTCCAGTCTGGGTCGAACATAACCAGCCTGTTAGCCCCGATCAAATTCAAACCACAGCCACCTGCTTTGCTGCTTAACATGAAGATAAATTCAGGGCTCTGTGGAAAAAGGCAAGCTTCGGTAAAACTACAGTCAGCCATACTTCTGCTCACACCATTCAGAACTGGCAGGAGAGCCGCTCACATACGGCAGGTTCTACTTACCGAGGGGCTGTTGAAGCGCTCCACAATCTTCGCTCTCTTTTTAATGGACATGGTGCCGTCCAGCCGGACATATAAATACCTAGAATATACAGCATTTGCTACAATCAGGCTGCTGCGACCTTTAGAGCATCCTACTTGAAAGATAAAAATCTTTCATAAACAGCCTTGTAACAAGGGCCTTTTGCAGAGGGTCAGAGCTTTTCTGCTGAGTGACCCCAGTAGCCAAAGCACAAGCCACATTAGTTCCAGTTCACAAACATCTGCGGTAAAAGACAGATCACAAGTTCCTGCTGACAGAAACTTTAAAAATAGCCAGTTTCTTTTGCAGTGTAGGCTGCAAGTACAGTCTTGCAGGATTAAACAAACGAAGACCAAAGACAAACCTTCTGTTTCTGCAGAGCTTTTCAAATAGGTCCAGTGTCTGAGTGTAGTTAGACACTAAAACTACTTTGTCATTACTGGTGCTTTTTGTAACAGCAAGGATGTAGTCCAAAACCAGCATCTTTCCTGGACAAAAAGGAAAGAAGGAAGAAAGCTAGAGCAGGAGTTCCCAATTTCTAGACCTCGGAGGCGCACGTGGTAAGATGCTAAATAAAGCCTCATGGTTGCCTGTATAAGGCACCACGCTTGTACTGTTGAGTTCCACAGTACCCGAAAGCTGGGGCTCCACAGATTTGGTGCTGTAGCCAGCAGGGAACAAGTCCAGGGCTCCCATAAAGCCTTCTTCCTCTTCCACACACTTCTCATGGATAAGAGCAGGGTCTGGAGAACAAACAGAGCTCAGGCTGTGAAGTGCACAAGGGAGACCCAAAAAACCCCCACCAACAGTGCAAAATCCAAACCCATTAGGCAAGTGGAACAACTCACGATTGCAGAGCTTCTTCAGAGAAGTGATGGAAGAGAGAGACGACACACTGATTTTACCCTCCTTCAGCTCCTCCACTGGCTTGGCTTGCTTCAGGAAGTTCTTGTACAGCTCAGCCTGCAGAGGTGTCAGCCTGAAACAGAACAAGAGCTCTGCAGTCTCAGCCCATGCAAAAACCAACCCACCCTCCCTCCATCTGCACAGTGCTTTCCTTTTAGCTCCAGTGCCCAATTTTTTAGCTACAGCACAGACAGCCTAGAACTGCCTCCAAGGCCGAGGGTAAAGCACTGATATCAGCCCAGAGCTGGAAGAGAAGCTTGCAGATACTTTGCACAGCCCAGGGCTCTGCTGGACACAGCTGCCCAGAGCATGCCAGCTGGCTGGCACAACCACCAGTTGTAGGTTGCCCATCCCTGCTTCAGGAGGAAAACCAAAATATTGCCAACGGCTACAATCTCTTTCCTGGAGGGAAGCAGTCACCGTTAGCATTGAAGGGATTTTTGCAACTTTTTAGTCCCTCCTGTTGCTCCTCCTGTTTCCCTGGCACAGTACAAGCTTTTCAGTACCTGCAGCAGACCACCTGCTCAATCTTCACCGGCAGGTATTTTGAGAGGATGTCTGAAGTTCTTCGGATTAAACACCTGCAGGGAGGCAAATGAAGATCAGATGCTCGGATAACATCGAAACTGGTTTATCCTTTGGGTTTATCCTTTTATCCTTTGGGGCTCTAGAAATGCCCCATGGAGTGGTTCTAGCACAATTTAGACAAGATAGAATGGACTAGAAAGAGTGATGAACTGAGCAACCAGAATAAGAAAGAGGTGCAGAAACCCAGTTCTGCCAGAAAACATTGAAAATATGATGTTATGAAAACTACAGAAGAAATACAGCAGGGATATATGATAGCCCCAAAATCTGTCAAAGGCTGTTAAAGAAAGGAATAATCTCATCTCCAAACCCATAAGCAGTAGGATGAAAAGTAACAGGCTTAAACTGCGGTAAGAAAGATGTATGTTACACATTAAGAGCATTTTCTAACTGCAAAGACAGTGATGCCCTGGAAAAAGTGTCGTGGGGAATTTATAAGGTTTCCAGTGCTGGGTGGGGGTTAAGCAAGGGACAGTTTAGGTTGAACACCTTCTACCTTGAGACAGCAAGATGGATTTGACACCTTCTCCTTCCAGCCTTATGCCTATGATTCCACATACCTTTGCATCACTGCCTCATTTACAATTCCTACCAAATTCAACAGATTCACCTGTTACTACTTATGTACTCATCTTCCCTATTTACATACCACAACTGTTGTACAATAAAGGACACAGACCTCGACACAGCCAGGCACAAGCATTCCTAAACACATTTTTATACCCCTTTTCCATCAACGGTAAAAAGAAATAAACGCACCTTAGAAGGAATAAGCTCTTCTCCTCCCAACCTTTCCTTTCTCTTAGGCTTCTGCAAGATGACCTGAGTCAAGGTCAGGGCTGTGTCTATAGAGAGGCTGTACTCAGTGTGAAATTCAATTTACCATGACTATGAACTGCAGGATTGTATTTGTGATGGTTGCAAAAGTTCAGGTTAAGGAAAAGAAATAAAACACAAGCAATGCGGACAATTATAAGAACTCTTAATAGAGACTCTTTTGAAAGACACAAGCGATTGCCAGCATATGTGGCTAAACTGACTGTATTCATGAATAGAAAAGAAACCAGGTTTAAACAAATACCAAAAATCAACCAGGGAGAAATAAGACAGCATTTTACAGCACAGAGGTGCTGCTTGGGGATCAAAAGTCACATCTCTGACACTAGTACTCTAATTCTGTTAGCCCTACAGAGCCAGCACAGCTATGAAAGTGTGAGCTGGACTCTTGTGGCTTGGGCAATCAATAGCAGAACTGAGCGACATTCGTTATACTCTTTCTATCTGCCACTCAACATCTGGGATGGATAGATCTCAAGTCTGACCCAGCCTACACTGTAGTTATGTTAACACAAATAAAAGGAAGCTCCTTGAGTGTTCAGATTCCAGGAGAAAACAGAAATGTATAAGTCAAATAATGATTCAGTATGTAAGTACATTTGCTTGGGGGTGACTGCAGCTAACTGTGCCATTTCAATGGGCTATTTTTCAGACTAAAGCTACATGCTATGTAGATTTCTTAGGCAATAAATACTTGCACAATCACTTGCTGAGTACAAGTAACTGGCAAGAGAATTCATTACAGCTACAACTGTAATTTGGAAAGATAACAGGGTACACCAAGGGCTTATGCAAAAGCTCTGCACAGAGAAGAGGGATGAAGTTCACCTGTTCACAATGCTGATCAGCTCTTTAAGTCTCTCTTCTCCTTTGTGTCGCTCAGCTTCACTTGCATCCGCATCTCTGCCTTTCAAGATGGGAATTTCAAAATGTCTTTTGAATTCCTGTGCAGTCCCTGTACAAAAGAGAAGTGAAAAGGTGACAACGACTGCCACATAACATTTGATCGGTACCCCACAGCCTCAGGTATCATACCACAAGCATGGGGCCCAGGAGAAAAAACAAACTCTCACCCCATCAGCATGATGGAAAGATTAAAACAAAGCAGGCAAATCTGTACAAGAGAAAAATCATTTTGTACTACAACAACAATGGACTGCCAAAGGTCACACAATTTTAGTTCAACCTGAGTCCAGTCAGGCATGTACTGGCTTTCCTCACACTCCAGCTATACTTTTTCTCCCAGATTTTGTTCTTGCAAACAACAGCACAGGCATTACGTATGCCTGTTCCAAAATTATCTGTAATCAGTTGCTTATTACTGGTCACAGTCTGAAAGCGTGAAAAATGACTATGGCATGCATGCAGCTTTGCTGGCAGTAGTTACAGTATTAATCTCATCTCAGAAAGAACAAACTCGAAGTACAGGGAGACTAATCTTGCCCAAGGTACAGGGCAAGGCGAGCACGGGAAATCACATCAGCTCTCTGTAACAACTACCCAAGAGTGAAGCACATGGAAAAGGCAGATGAAGAACATCTGCCATGCCACCCTGTCCTTTCCTTGAGAAATCCTGGGGGCAGAACAGCCGAACAGAAAAAGATACAGCCTAAATGCTGCTTGTAAGACTAAGAATCTGAGGAATGGTGTTTAACTACCATTGTGCATGCACTAGAATTAATGAGAATCCTCTTGGACTGGACAACAAACAATCTGAGACAAACATGGGTGATGAGTTACAGCAATAAGGCAATTATTTACAGATTGGTTTATTTTCATTCCGTGACAGAAAAAAATGACCTCTCTTGACAAAGACAAGCTTTCAACATCGGAAAGCAGTAGACCTGCTCCTAACCCAGTGGTGCAGGAGAGAATACAAAGACCACTTGCTTTTAAAATTAAAACAGAGTTTGTAGATGTAAGCAGAGCACAGGAGTCAGAGACAGAATATTTCGGTCTGCCACCAGCAATTGTAGAAGGTGTTTGAACCTGAAAACTCACACTAATCAGTATCTCTCCTCCAGACTCTTTTCTTCCTATCTCAGATGAAGTTAACCCCATATTCACAGGCCTCCCTTGCCTTAAAAAACAAAAGCAGTCTTAACTCCAAATGCTAGACATCACCCTCAGCTTTCTCTCAGATTATCTGAAAGTGGGATGGCAGGCTGCCAGAAATTCGGGCTTTGCTGCCTAACTCCGCCACAAGGTACACCATTCCGCCTTGCACCCGTGTGCCAGACGGATACCAGAGACAGAGCAGGTAAATGCTGTCTCCCAGGCTGCCTCTGTACTCAAGGCAGAGAGCATGTCACCTCAAACACTCCTCTCCAGGGAGCCTCTCCTACGATGACATCATTCCTGGCTTAGATTTCCAAATTTGCTGTAGCCTGGGAGTGTTGTGGGAAGCACCATTACAAGCTGTCTCTTCCCGCCCAGCAACACCTGTAGTATCTCTACGGGCTTATTGTCAGAGAAACTCCTAGTCTACGTGGACATTTTGGCTGACCAGTGTAGCTACACAAGACCAGCCAGGTAGTACTCAGGGTTATATATTCATCTTACTTTACTAATTAATACCCCTTCCAAAATAGCCGTTAGACTGGTGTACTTCAAGTTACCATCTTCTTGAAACAAAGCTCTGATGATATACAGCCTCTAGAACAGGGGACTCTGATCTAGACTGAAGGAGAATACATCTCCAACCTGTACACGACCTTTCCTCTCACCAATGTCTTGGCTGCTGCTTTCACTGGCACTGGTAGCTAGGGGAGGGCTGGCCAGCAACTTCCCCCTCCCTCAGGTCTCTCACACGTTCACGTCTTACCTAGGATGCCTGAATTGACAAAGTGCACCAGGCTGAAATATTCAAGCAGGTCGTTCTGAATGGGGGTGCCCGAGATAAGGACCCGTCGAGGTGTGTTTAAGCTGTTGAGAGCCTGGTATGTTTGGTTCTCAGAGTTTTTGAGTCTGTGGCCCTTTGAAAAAAGAAAAAAGGAATGAAGCTGATAAATCCAGTGACGCTGATGGGAAGCAGCTCCAAGATCCTCATCAACACTGACATGCTGTATCTCCCACAAAGCATCTCACCACTTTTCCCATTCCTGGTAGTGAACTAAGTGTTGTACGTGTATTCAACTGTTGTGACAAGCTTCTTTCAGAGGCAAGAACCTGGTGGGAAACCTGAAGCCATTCCGTGAAGAAATATGACATTACAAGATTCCCAGACTAGGAACAACAGAGCCACACCCAGGCAAGAGGGCCTACCATGAAAATAACAGCCACCACATGGTCTAACTATAAGAACTGTCTCCTGTTCAAAGACAGGGACATTTTCAGCTACCAACACTAGGCACTGAATTCTGGACCAGTAACATTGCATCACCCAAGGTCAAGATCACAAGCCATTCAGATCACCTTTCTGCAGGACTGCCAGGCCTTCACACGCTAATAAAAAGAGGTTCTGCACTTCTCACAGGGGTAATATGAATACAGGGCCCATTTCCCATGCCTGCGAAAAGCAACTTTATTAGCATCTGAGTGCTATGCTGTAGGACAAAGCGTAAGCGATAAGACGGTTTTCACAAGTGCCAGACCACTGCCGAGCTGAGTATTTATTGGGAGCATACGGACAATGGAAGGCCAAGGACCTGCACTCCCAGTGTTGCATCCCTAGCTGCTGGCCCCATGCCAGGGGCACCGGGAGGTGTGGGCAGTCATGGACTCAGTAGGTGAAAGGTGGATAGGAGTTACACTCATGAGGATGCTCACTCTTTTTAAGCTCCTCTTAGCACTATTGTAGAAAATACAAAACCAAGCCACTGTGTGGCACCACTGTTTCACAAAACTGCTCTAACTGGCAGCAGAGGACACCTCAACAGTGGCTGAGGCCCCCAGCTTGATAGTTCCAGGGAGGCAGAAGGCATTTGTTTTATTTTGTCCTTCAGAACACCTCTGGCTCTCACTACCTATAACCACAAATAGGGAACGATACATGAAAAAAACAACTCAATTTCAGCCATGTAAAAGAGGAGTCTGACAACCCAAGCTTGGCAAAGCTGGATCCTGCAGTCACCGAGCAGGGAGTCAAGCCAGGTCTGCCTCTTCTTGAACAAGCAGCACATGAGGTCACTCCTTACCCAGCTCTCCTACCTCTGCCCCAAGCAGGAGGGTACAGAGAACGGAAGAGGGTCCTGCCATGGGAGTGCCTTTCAGACTCCCGCACAAGCACAGAATAAGATGGCCAGATAAAGTGGCTGACAGCAGCCAACACTACACACAAGAGCATGCTGAATCACAGAATCACTTCAGTTGGAAGAGACCTTAGGAGTCTCCAGTCCAGCCTCCTGCTCAAAACAGAGCCAAACTAAAAATTACCAGGCAGAACATGAGGTCAGGCCAAACAGAAAGTACTTCTCACTTTCGCAAAGACAGACATAAATGAAAATCAGACCAGTGAGCCAATGCACTACCATCACAACAGAGTAAGGCCTCTTCCACAGTCAGAGACAGGCAGCGGACCTCCTTTCTGCTACCTATTTCACACTGTGAGGACCCTAGTATGTGCCCCCACTCTGCCAAGGACCTAGGAAGTGGCCACTCTTCACCACCACCACCACCTGCATTTTCTTCGTATCTCAGTTCCTGAAAACACCCTCTCTTGTTCAGGCTCACTCAGTATGGATGAGCCAGTTACCCAGAGCCTCTCAAGCACCAGCATTGGTGCCATCTGCAGCTAAACCTTGCTTCCCACTGCCCTCCCCCGCTTTAAGAAAGCAGAGCCAGTTTTGCCCAAATTTCAAGAAAATATCAGAAACAGATTCTCCTTAAAGTTTCGCCTGTACCTCATCACATATGACCAGCCCAACACTGCCCTTCTGTAATGCCTCAGCGTGGAGCCGGAAGGTCTCATAGGAGATGATCAGGATGGGTGAAGGCACTCGCAGGCCACGCTGGTTCATAAAGCCAACTGCGGATGGAAAGGGTGAAAAGGAAAAAAAGAAGGATGAGGAAAATTAACAGAAAAGGTGTCAAGCTCTGTAGTCAAAACTTTTTGCCTTAAAAATCTAGGAAAAGCTGTCTGTTTCAATTACTTTGTAGCATCCCTTCCACCCATGTATACCCATGCCCCTTTACCCACAACTGTCCTCGTTTCCATCCCCCTCCCACCTCTGCCCACTCTATTCCTGGCTTCTGTCTGGAGCAAAGAAGAGGCACTGGGACCGCCCTAACTGAAGCACATGGCTGGACTTGGATTACTCCAAATGACCACCTACTACCAAACATGCAAGAGTCTCATCTACATGTTAGCAGAAAGACTTTCATCAGTTTCCAGAGCTCTAGTGACAGCTCAGGGATGTTCACGTCAGCTGCTGTAGGCTTCTTCCAATGCAAGATTTTGACCCAAGCCAGCCAAGCACACTGTTTGCAAACATTTCTGTACCTAGTTTACGGTCAATCTCTTCTTTGGAGCCTCCATCAATGGCCAGCGGTTGGATCCTTCCCCCCAGCCATTTCTCTACTTCATTGTACCAGTTTCTCACCAGGCTGGAGGGAGACACCACCATGGCTTTCTCGATTTCAGGCTTGCAGTCCGGACTTTGCCGGAGAAGCGTCCACATGAGCGTGATGCACTGCAGGGTTTTGCCTAGCCCCATTTCGTCTGCCATGATACAGCCATGACTCCCAGGGATCCGCCGGCTCGTCACACAGTCCCAGAGGAATTTCACTCCCTGCCAAAAAATTGTTCTCTCAGAGAAGGATTGGCACATCAGCAGAATGACAACATCATTACAGCTTCATTACTGCAAAGCACACACCTGATACTACAACAAACAGCAAATCTGTGTAGCACATCTCTGGGGATACACAGTGTTATAATGAGACAGAGGGAAATCACCCGAGACACAGCTGAAATATGGCCACATCTGGTTTGGAAGAACATTACTGGTGCCGACATGTACCTCATACCATGTATGAAAACTTCCTACATTTTAACTTCCTGACAGGAATTCCCAGAAACTTCTACCCTTGGCTGCATTACATAGGCCCAGGCCATCAGCTAACCTGCATCAATCACTGCAAACAGGTTAATTATCTTAACAACACCTGACTGGGTGGTTTTAAAAACACAGAATCATAGAGTGAGCAGAATTGTTTCTGCTGCCTGATTAACTCCCAGAATACCCACAGCAGCCCTCATCACTTCTGTCTAGAAGCACAATGACTCACCTGGAGACTCCAGGTCCAAAGCAGATTTAGCTTCAGAGAAGACAGAGGCCTGAGGTTATAGCCCACGTCACACGGTGGGAGAAGAGCTCAGCCCTGCATTAGGCTCTGACACATCACCAAGACAGATAAAAAGGGAGGGGGGAAGAGATAGACTCTGCAAAATGTTCCTCTATCATGTGATTATACAGAGGAAACCGGGGCATTGTCCTGGGAATGTACAAGATCCCTGCATTGCGTCAGCAGAGCAGGGGGTAAGGGACACAACCTAAACACACCTGGACAGATTCACCCCTCTGTGCTCCACTATTTAGGACTGGAAGATAGATCATCTTCTCTTGCATTTTCAAGTCCTTTTCTTTCTTTATTAGGCCCTTAACGACAGGTTAATGAAGTTCTTTTAAGCCAGTTGAACAATTATGAAATACACTACTGACTAAAGCAGTGCATTTGGCAGGGGATCCAGTTGGGTAACCTCCCAGCAACTGGGCAAAAGACATGACAAAGACAGAGCCAAGCCGTACGACGGCCTGGGAGCGTCACCTGAACAAAGCAGCACGGGAATCTTAGCAGGCAAATACTTGCTAGTCAGACTAGAACAGAGCCTGCTTTATCAGAGATAGCTAGCTGTCAAACAGACAGACATGTGACTAGGACACCAACATAACTATCATTACTTGACTAAAGCACCAGCAGGCAGTATCTTACCCAAAAACAGTGCCTCCAGCTATGTAGCCAGAGACAAGCATTACACTGGGTCACAGGTTCAGTACCAACTCTGAGATAAAAGTATAAGCTAGGAGCAGCCTACAGCACGCTCAGAGCCATCCGAAGACCTCCCATGCAGGAACATATCTAGCTTGACCTGCTTAGCCTGCAAGATCAGCAATCACAGCTTCTATCTGTGCTGCCCCTAGGCTTAAATAATATACTGCATCTGTGATGAACTTCAGACTGTCCCGACACCTACATTAGATATTTAGAGATTAGTACCCACTGCTTTGACATTGTGATGTTGCACATATTTACGACATAAAATGTTTTCAGCATTCTCCACTGGCGAATTCCAAGTCTACGTAGGTCACAGACAGCTCACACCCACCAAGAGTAGTGTCTGAATACAACACAATGTAGCAGGAATCTACTCCACACTGTTTTGGAAACCATGGTACCAGAAAGAAGAGCTTCAGTGTTTCCTGGCTCAGAGACGGCAGATCCAATTAATTCTGCTGACCAGCAAAACACAGTGATGGACAGTCCACCCTGCCCCATTCAAGATAGGGCTGCAATATAATTTATTGCAACTCTATCCCATCACCTTCCACACAGAGTTCCAATCAGCAAAGCAACATCTCCAGACTTTAAGATAAGTAAAGGCTGGACGTTCAGCGCTAACTCTGCAAGATCCCATGTCCCTGCAGTATCTGTTTTTTTCCTAAGGTATGTACCACTGGTGACACAAAAGCCAGCCAATGTGCTTTCCTAGACCTGTGCAACCAGTGCACAATGGCCACAGAAACTCCCCAGTTTCTACTATCAGCTGAGCTGACCTACAAACCCACAGAGAACACCCCTGCGCATTAGGCAGCATCATGTTTAGGCTGGGAGTGCTCTGACCCTGCTACATCAGAGGCAAGAGAAAAGAAAGTTCCTACCCACAAGAAAGCAGTAAATTTCCACATTTTTATGGACAAAAAGGACCGTTGCAATACTCCCAGCATATCCTCTTGCTTAACATGGGACAGAGAATATTTGCAGCATTCAGGCCTCCAAGAGGATTGTTAAAACAAACGTTTCACTTTGCATTTGCAACAGAGTCTGTTAGACTGTCACAGTCTTTTAGTCTGTAAGGTCTATGCAGACCTCCCAGCTGGTGGGTAACAGTTCCAGAAGAACTGCAGCTTTTTGAAACGTAAAAAGTCCTCCAGCCATACCCTCAGGTCCCATTTGGAAACTTACTTCTCTCTGATGGGGCCGTAAAATGCGGCTGAGGACAGGATCCACCACAACATGGACAGGTGCTTTCTCCCTGCAGGAGGCAGTCAAGGAAGAAGACAGCATGATTAATGAACTCTGCATAGCATATGTTTAGATTTTTTTAAATCTCACTGCTATACTGAGGACTCCCCAGCGGCATGAGGGAAGCAACTGCCAACAAGAAAGCGAAAAATGGATTAATTCATGTATTCAGGCTGTGGTTAAAACAAGGGCAGAACGTGGTTCAGAGACACAGTGAAAAAGTCATTATTATTTTCCTTGTTTCAATAACAATATAGTAACTGCACTACTGGAGAGATGAACCCCCTCCTCTGCCCATGAAGATCCAGCTGACAGCCCTTTTAAGTCATAACAACAGCACACAAGGAACTACTTCAGAGTAAAAACCATTAAGCAGCCTAACATTTGACCGTCAGTCATCTCCTTTTGCTTGTCCTTAGATGCTGCTGTTTCCTGACTAACGACTAAGCCATAGGATTTTCTAAGCAGCTTCTCCATGCGTGCATGCTTATTCCCTACAACAGGTTTACATTTTCGATGAGTGGGAGATGAAACAGCCTGTGGAAGAACACAAACAAACCGACATGGGGACGTTCTTTCTTTTGTTACCATACATGAACGAATTCAGAGGCAGAATACTTGGAACCAAACCTCCCTTGATGTTCAGACCCCAGCTCAGACACACTTGGGAAGAAAGCACACAAACCCACATGTACAAGCAGGTCAGAGCTGAAGCGTTTGTGCCAGGTGATGACTCACTTGTCTATTTTCAGCTGGTCGTGGGCACTCAGCAGTGGGGGCTCATACAGAACCAGAGCTCCTTCCTCAAAAGGGTCGTGGAGTGGACTCCTCAGCCCTGCCCGTTTGATACCGAGTGCACGCAAGCCCAGCGGCCCTGAAAGCAAACAAAGGCATAATTCAAAGAACATCATCTTCCTGGAAGAAAGCAGAGCCTTGCAAAAGAGTGTGATCACATTTAGGAACAGTGAATTAACTGGGTGCCGGGGTGAAGATGCAGGCACGAGTGGTGCAGACAGCAAACCTACGCAAGGCAGTTGCTTGACAGCACCCTGCCAGCACACAGCAGGTAGCTCTGTGGCAGGGAAGAACACAACGAAGGAGCAGAGGCAAAGATGGAGCAGTGGCATTGCCTGTCATGTTGGGTGCACCACAACGTACACAGCTGGGTGCAGCAGATGCCATATATGATGTCACACAACAGTATAAGCTGTCTTGCAAGGTGACTGACTGCTTCATGCCAGACCTGTGCCACTGGCATCCAACCATAAATGGGTACAATGTCTCCCTCAGCGGTCTCTGGGCATCTGAGCTACTCCTAGTACCCCCAGATGGTTGTTACAGTTTTCCAAAGGACAAGCGGGATTCCAGAACGTACACCTCAGCAGCTCAGTAAATACATTCCCACATACATAGTATATACTGGCTCAAATCCTCTTCTTGGATCACCTAACCCAGACTTAGCCAGAGTTGTGTCTTTTATGCAAAGTCCAGAAGCGATTTTTAACAGTGATGAAGTTTTACAGCATCATAGTCAGCACCATACTGCCATTAGCTACTCTAGGGTATTTTTTTCTCTCTGCTGAGCGAGTGGATGTCTGGCCTTGGAGCCAATTTCTGTGAAAAGCAGAAACCAAGGATAAGTCCCTTTTCCTAGTATTATATTCTGATGTCACAGTTTTAGAATGGAGATGAATATAAAAAGAACATGTATAGAAATCCCTTTTCGCATCAAGACTCAGGCAATTGTGCTCCCACAATTGATTTTGCTTGGGAAAGATTCAGCAGGGTCAATTTGCCCACTGCTTGCTAAAGCTCCTTTCAAAACGAGTGTATCACAAGCTGAGGCAACGGTGCACGCGCACCAAGAAAAGAGCACATGAAACAGCTTCATCTCCCAGTTAAGAGAGAAAGATAACAGCCACAGAAAGCAGCTTCCCCAGTTACAGTTCTGTTTCAGCCACCTGACAAATCTGCTTTTCCACAAGCCACCTCTGTCAAACTCTTTTGGGGCTTGTCATTTCATAGTCAATGTCTGCCTACAGATGTATTTTTATAACTAAAGTTTGAGTGAAGCTGGCTGACCTGCATTTGAATTTTTCATCTGGAGGGTGAAGGGGAAGAAGGGGACAAAAACAGGCCCATTTCTTTCTGAGATCTTGTGTTTCACTGATTCAAACCAGCTGAGGCTTTGAACTTCAAAAATACCTTGCTTTGAAGATCACCTTGAGACTCAACACACTAAGCCAAGTCGAAAGAAAACGGGCACACACTATCTTTTTCATCCACAGCCTTCTGTCTGTTGGTACCATTAGGGTATTGTTTAGATGGTAAACCTTCATCGCTTGGAATTCGTCTTGCTTTTGTATTTGCGATATGGCATATCATCTTCTGGCACTACATCAAATACACAGCAGTAAGAATACAAAATCCAATTCTGAAATGTAGGATTATCCAAACTAAACACTAGCAAGAAATACGAAGACTTTGCTAATGTGCCAGTATTTTTCTTTTGGAACTAAGTCAGGACTTCTGGAACATATGCATCAGCGCAAAAAGTATCAATAATCCCCACAGATATATTTGACAGGCCTGAACGTCATCTGTTTTACCCAAGCAAGTCAACACAGACAATCCTTAAACCTCCTCATCTTACCTTTATAATTTGGAATGGGGACCTTGAAGGGTTTGGACAAAATACTGCGGATAAAAGCCTCCTAGGAATTCAGAAAGAAAACACGCTTCAGAAGTCTGAAATGAGATTGCTTAAGAAGGCAAGCTCAGGACATTTTCTGAGAACTCAGTTTTGCCAAGTGCTGAGAGTCCTTCTATTCAATCTATTCAAGCTTCAGCTCCAACTGTTTTCAAGAATATCCAAAAGGAAGAAAGTAACAAACCATTACAATTCCCCCCACCAACTCTGCTTTTTCCTTTGGGTTTTCTAATGTGTGAAATTGATTTTTCGTAACTCCCACCTTCTTAAATCCAATGGCATTATTCACTTCTTTAAATGTTATTGCTTCCCCCTGCCTTGGTAATTCAGTCAGGCAATTCATTTCCTGTAAAGGAGCTAGGTTACCTTTGTAGAAACATCCATGCTGGATCAGCGAACACCCAGATAGTCCAGCACCTGGTCTCCAGCAGTGGAAGCCTGGAGAGAACCGGGCAAGCAGACAGCACTTGAGCTATCTGAGTGGAAAGCTACCCACATCCCTGGGCACTGCCCTTCACCTAGACCCCACAGAACTTCTCTTATTCAGGATTTCCATTACAGAAAGTTCCCCCACCACACCACCTTCAACATTAAATGGTTGGAGCTAGCAAAACGTGTCTCTTAAAGACTCCGTGTATGTGTGGCACTTCCAAAACACCTCTGATTAAATGAGTCCATGGAAGCGTTTGGACTCCCTTGATGAATGAGCTCCACAAGCGACCCATGTGCTATGGTGTGCCAGCAGTAACACCCACTTACATGCTGACTGCTATCCAAGCAGTGAGGCCTATTGGTCAGCTGAGCCAAGGGTTTCCGGAAAGGCGACCTGAAACATTCTCCACTCTCCGTCTCGCTGACAGGCTTCTGTCTCTTACGAGTCTGAAAAACAGAATCAAGACAAAACAACTCAGGGGCAGCTGGTGAGACCAGAAGACAGATGCATTGCTGTCACACTCATTAAGCACCTAACCACACAGACAACCCACCCAGCCGAGTATCTCTGAACAGACACAATCACTACTCACCAAAGGACAGAGCCAGCAATACCACCAAGTTCACCGTGCGCTAAAGTTCAACCTGCATGAGGGCTAAAATATTCTTCTAATTACAAAAACAGCTACCACCTTCCAATCTGTGAAAGAGCAGGCTGGTCTGTACTAAGATTCATGCCCTACCCCCCCCAAAAAAGCAGAAGAAAAAAAAAAGGAAGGGTCAACAGCACGGAACAAACTACATGAAAGTCCACAGAGGCTCCCACGGCATCTGTTGTTAGGCAGGTGAAAAGCCTCACAGCAAAACCTAAATTTCAGACACTCAGCAAGGCATGAAGATACGCAAGTCATTGATCTGTTTCCTGATGTAACACAGTCCTGTTCGGATGCAGGCACGGCTTTAACCACCTGCGGGCACAGCGAAAGGGACCTGGCACAGAAAACACCAGGTGAGACTCACTGACCTGCAGGACACGGAACATGGCCTCACAACGTTCTGTTTTGTCCCACACGTCTACTCGCTCCCAGTCACCAGCCCTCAAACACAACAGCTGGACGCTCTCCCAGGAGCAGCTTTTTCCACGGCCACGACGCCCCGCCTGCACACGACGAAGTTCCGCCACCAACCGCGCGCCCAGGCGCAAGTTCTCTCCCAGCTGGCGAAAACAGCCCAAACCCGGGGCCTGTCCCTCGCTCCCCAGGCGACGGGGCCGGTAACAGCCCCCGCCAGGCACCCGTGGCTGGAGAGGCTCCGGCCGCCCCACCGGGCCGAGCCCGCCGCTTCCCGGGGCCGCTCGCTCACCGCCGGGGGATGCCGCTCCTCCTCCTCCTCCTCGCCGCCCGCCTTCCTCTTGGCCAGCTGGCTGGGGGCCAGGCTCCTCCTCTGGAAGAGGAGCACCGCGCACACACGATGAGGGAGGGCCGGGGGGACCCGCACAGTCCCTGTGGCCCGGCCCGGCGCCCCCCGCCCGCCCCGCACTCACCATCGCCTCACGGGTAAGGAAGGGGGAAGAGGGGGGAGGGCGAGCGGACACCTCCCGCGCGCCAAACCGTTCGCGCGCGCCGGGCCGGAGGCGGGAAAGGCGCTGGGCGGGCTCCGCCCCGCCTCTTCACGGAGGCAACAGGCGTGGGCAAGCGAGCGCCGAGCCGCATCGACTCGCTCGGGGCGCCGCTGAGGGAGAGGGGGAAGGACGGACGGACATACAGGCCCGATGGCGGGGCGGGGAGAGGGAGGCCAGGCCTCCAGCGGAGCCCCGAGGCGGGCCGCGGGCAGGCACCCCCTCAGCTCCCCGGCCCTCGGGACCTGCCTGCGGCTGGTGGGGCGGTGGGCGCCGTCCCTTTCAACCGGGTGTCGAAACTGACCGACGGCTTCGCGCGGTTTGGTGTTGTTTTGCTTGCTTACCTGTTGGGAGCAGGGCGGGCCCCAGAGCCTCCGCTGCGGGCCGGCGTCGGTTTGTGCGCGCAGGGAAGAAAATCATAGAATCCTAGAATGGTTTGGGTGGGAAAGGACCTTACAGATCACCTGGTTCCAACCCCCCTGCCATGAGCAGGGACATCTTCCACCAGACCAGGCTGCTCAGAGCCCCGTCCAATCTGGCCTTGAACACTGCCAGGGAGGGGGCACCCACAGCTTCTCTGGGCAACCTGGGCCAGGGCCTCACCACCCTCATGGTGAAGAATTTCTTCCTAATAGCTAAGTCTGCCCTCTTTTAGTTTACAGCCATTCCCCCTTGTCCTATCACTACACACCCTTGTGAAAAGCCCCTCTTCATCCTTCATGTAAGCCCCTTCAGGTGCTGGAAGGCGGCTATAAGGTCACCGCGGAGCGTTCTCTTCTCCAGGCTGAACAGCTCCAACTCCCTCAGCCTGTCCTCATAGGAGAGGTACTCCAGCCCTCTGACCATCTTCATGGCCTCCTCTGGACCTGCTCCAACACATCCATGTCCTTCTTATGTTGGGGGCTCCAGAGCTGGACACAGGACTCCAGGTGGGGTCTCACGAGGGCAGAGTAAAGGGGCACAATCACTTCCCTCACCCTGCTGGCCACGATTCTCTTGATGCAGCCCAGGATATGGTTGGCTTTCTGGGCTGCAAGCGCACATTGACAGCTCATGTTCAGCTTCTCATCCACCAGTACCCCCAAGTTCTTCTCCTCAGGGCTGCTCTGGAGCCACTGTCCGCCCAGCCTGTACCTGTGTTTGGGATTGCCCCGACCCATGTGCAGCACCTTGCACTTGGCCTTGTTGATCTTCATGCGGTTCACCCAGGCCCACCTCTCCAGCCTGTCAAGGTCCCTCTGAATGGCATCCCTTCCCTCCAGTGTATCAACCACACCACACAGCTTGGTGTCGTCAGCAAACTTGCTGAGGGTGCACTCAGTCCGACTGTCCATGTTGCTGACAAAGATATTAAACAGCACCGGCCCCAGTACCGACCCCTGAGGCACACCACTCGTCACTGGTCTCCACCTGGACATTGACCCATTGACTGCAACTCTTTGAGTGCATCCATCGAGCCAGTTCCTTATCTGACGAGTGGTCCATCTGTCAAATCCATGTCCTTCCAATTTAGAGACAAGGACATCATGCAGGACAGTGTTGAATGCCTTGCACAAGTCCAGGTAGACGATGTCAGTTGCTCGCCCTTTGTCCACCAGTGCATCCCTTTGGTGCATCAAAGGCCCATCCCTTCAGTACCTCCTGAAGGGCGTTTGGCGGGTCCAGGGCGAAAAGCAGGCTTGGAGCAGCAGCAACTTGAGCATAGATTTGGTTTCCTTGAAAGAGAAGGGCGGGCTAGTCCTTGGGAAAGAGCAGGGCCGTTCCCATCCCATGGGTCACGGCTGACGTGATGGACCAGGCCTTGTGCTCACCAAGCAGTTTATAGGACAGATTTCCTACAAGTGGCAAACCCACAGTGTTTTGGAGACACCCAGCTAAATTCTCCTTCTGGCTGCGCAGGGGAAACCCAACGACTCTGTGAAATAAGCTGAGTCCTCTGATGCATGCAGTTAACTCTTCCATCAGCGGGCAGGGAAGGCAGCCTCAGGAAGAGATTTCCACACAGCCTGTGTTGTCCCTCAGTCAGGATTCTTCACCCGGTGTGCAGGACACCCATCAACACACTGGGTCAAGATATTTGTCTTTATTGCAGTCTGCAGGGTAGGGTGCCGGGCATTTAACGACAGCCTGCACACCTCTCAGGAACACATGGGGTCTTTTAGACAAAACAGCAACAAAGAAGGAATTGCACTAAAGCAGTTAATTGATCACTTGTACAAAAACGTGTTTGAACATGTCCCAGGTTTGGTCCAGCTCATTACACTAGGGTGGTCTTACATTTACATGTAAAGTCTCCTCCTAAGGGTGTCATTTTTAGTATTATAGTTAACCTAAGGTAACTAGAGGTTATACTCTCATCTTTGTTTCAAACTCATGTGCATGTATCTAAGTCAGCAGCAGAGCAGAAATTTACAGCCTTTCTTATCTTGGGGCTTTATTTGCTGTTCTTCTGCGAAGTTTTGACTTGACCAAGGTCAGGTACTCCTCCATCGGTTACACAAGCCGATGTAGTTGCTTGATTTGGAATCTCAAATAACTTTTAACCCTTTTCCTTCAACAAGCTGTGCCTCTCACAGGACTCGAGCACATTCTCTGGAGCCTGTGGGTTCCCAGAGGCCTCAGCAGCTGACAGCATTAATAGATCTTGGGAAACTCATCAAATCTCCAGACGCCATCCGTGGAGCCCCTGGGGACAGGCGGGGACTGAAGCGTGGCCTGCAGTGCAGTCCAGTGAAGCAAACAAGTCAGTGTGCAATGCTGTGCAGCTCTTAAAAGGACGTTGTCTTTCCTTCCCCCTCCAAGAAGGAAAACGAGAAAGCGAAGGATGGGTTTCCCCTTTGTTGGTTGTTTCACTGGTAAACCTGGGAAATAAATGCAGAAACTTACTTCAGTCACTTGCAGTTGCACAGCTGACCTCCTTAAACATCAAGAAGCACGAGAAGCCCCTTTGGCAGTATCCTCAGCTCAAGTTACGTATTATTTTTCTATTCAGTTGATTAAGCATCTATGTTAATACAGTTATGCACCTTTAAAATATAAAATAAAATGGATATAAGACAAAGCCAAATTCTTGCATCTGTAGGATGTGAGGTCTAAGTGGTCATAGATTCCCTGCAGCCGTTTGCACCTCCTGAATATCTAGTACCTTAACTCCACTTTTTTCCCTATCTTTTTCCTTTAAGTCCAAATCCATTTGCTGGTATTTTATTCCTGAAGTGCTTTCAGAGCTCAGTGACGAATGTTAGATGTTGCAATTACTGGCTCACTGGGCAGAGAGTGGTTCTATAGGAAGGTAATTGGCTATTTTTCCTGGCATGAATAATATTCGCATTAATAGCCTCCCTCACCATGGCTTTGAGAGCAATTCTGCTGCGTGCTTTTCTGCCTGCAATGGGAACAGACACATTTTCTGGCCCAGGCTAGGCTGGGTCAATAATAAGCGGAAGGGGAGGCAAAATGCTGCTTCCTGCTCCATGTAGAGCGACGAGAAATATCTTAGTTGTCTTCACCCAACACAGAACTGCTGGGGACCCCATCCTGCAATGGCTTTTCTCTTCTAACCGTTCATGACAAGTCCCAGAGCGAAATTTGGGATGATGCTAATGCCTGAGTATGGCCAGCCTGCTCATAAGCCAGCCCGGGGCAAGGTGGGCATGCATGGGGGAGATCCCCTTTCTTCCCAAATAAACTGTCTAAGAGATAAGCAGAAAGAAATACTTCATTCTTTCTCCAGAGGGGAAGTCTGAGGGGCTTTCCCAAGGTGGCAGGAGCAGCAGGGACAAGGCCAGCGGTGGCCCTTTCCCGTGCTCTGGGTCCCAGCACAGACACCACTCAACACTCTCTTTCCCACTCTTCTCTCCAAACTGGCACCTTCAGGCAGAGGTTCAGTCCTCCCCTCTTCCCCCTTTCTAATTACACAATTTACTCCTTTTCTAGCTGTAATCAGCTCCCATTTATACAGCCCTGAGAGATCACAGGATAATCACCATGGGGAATAATCCTGTGATTTCCCTTGCCATCTCTGCAGCGTGCTGAGTCCCTTCAGTATGAGCATGGAGAGGGGAGGATGCCAAACATCTTCCTCAGGGATTGTACAGGATTAGGCAAAAAAAACAGTTCAAAAAACATCGTCAGACAGAGCCAGTCTTCCAGTCACCCCCATGGTATGAACTCAAGGCACTCCCTTCAGTGTCAACCACCACCACACCGCAGTGGGACCACTATTCCATCCAAGAATCGGAGCCTCGTATCCAGCTCTTCATAGGCAGGAATAAGGACAGGTCCTGCCCAAGAGAGCTTGTGAGCTTTGTGGCAGGCAAAAAACAGCGTGAGGGAGAGATAATGTGAGAAAATGTGTCCCGATGGAAGGACACCTCAGACCTCATCTGACAGCTTCAGCCATTCTGCAGTGAAAAGCAGAGGTGAAAATCTGTAGTCACAGTAAGAAGGGCAGAGCTACAGCTTTAACAAAATTCAGCAGTGCCACCTGGATCTTCTCAGGTCAAGGTCTGAAGGGACCAGAGCTGCAGGATGAGGACCCCCACGCACCAGCATAGCTTGGCTGTATTCAGCTGGGAAAGTAGTTAGTTAAATATCCTTCTAGTTAATTCCTTTGCAAACCACGAGAGGGAAACTGAATACGATCATACCAAGTTGCTGTCAGCTGGAGTTGTGATCCTGTTTCATCACTGCCAGAGACAGCTCAACTGCCCTTCCACCAAAACCACTTAATTGAGAGAGGAAACATTAAGTGCTTTAAAAATATTAACTTCAGGGAGAAAAATCTTACTTTCTGGAGCTCATGTGACTGGGTTGCATGCTGGACGGAGGCAGAGCATCAGCAGCAAGGATCCCAGCACTGCCGCTGCTTTCGGCACGTTTGCATGAGTATCACCTGGAAGAAAACTGAGTCACGAGCCCAGATGATGTGAGTTGGGTGGCTGGCACACTTCCCACCCCAGCCGTCTGGATGGAGCAAGGAAAAATCTCCCCAGCCGCTACTCCAGTGAGCTCTGAGCCCCAGAAATGCTGCACACCTTCTTCCTTCCTCCCAGGTTTGGTGTGACCTTCTCTAAATACCTCCTTGCCCCTGTGTTGGAAATCAACATGCCCTCTGCTCGAGGGCAGAGACCTCCGTGCTGTGCTGAGGTGAAAACCATGAGGTGGAGAAGTGACCGGTGGCACAGAGACAGGAGGAGCGCGTGGGATGAGCAGGGAAGCAGGAAGAGGGGTAGCCTCCAGGTAATGCAACAAGCTCCTCCATGGACAAAGCCCTGGACTTTCTCCTTCGATGCTATTGCTGCATCCTGCACTAATCACAGTCTCTGTCACTAATTTCACAGTAAGCAGCTGATTCCTCTTTGGACTCATGGCACTGGCTGAAGAGTACCTGGAAGCAGAGGCTCACCCACTAGCCTGGGTTTAGCATCGCTCACCTACAAAGTGATATCCCCACCACTCCGAGAAAACCATCAGCAACTTGAGTGCTTCAGCTGTTACCCACTCCATGGGACTGCTTTCGAGAGTCAGCCCTTCACTCAAGAGAAGGGCTGTCCCCACGGTGTGCTTGTCCCCTGCACCACCTTTGCTTCTAATTTCATCTTTTTGCCAAAATGTTTTTAAACATGCATGAGTCTGACTCAGCAGCCCAAAATATTTCATTTGATGCAAAGCAAAATGTTCTGTTTTGTTTACAAGCTAATTAGTCAGTCTTATCTCTCTCACCTTTATAAGCACAGGCAAGCCAACAACACAACCTGCAAACATTAAAAAGCCTGGTTTTAGGAAATGTCAGAGTCAAGCTGTGTTAGCGCTTCCGAAACCACATCCCTCGTTTCTTAAGGGGACGAGGGGAGGCTGAAATGACTTCCCAAATGCTGCTTGATTTTGCAGATTGGTTTAGCCCTGCTGAAGGTCCATTTTTGCAAGAAATTTGCAATCAGTTACAATTTTCCTTGCCAAGCTCAGACATTTACAGAGCACTCAGAGAGCCGCAGAACAAATCCCAGAGCAGATCTCAGATTGTGGACCAGGGACAGCCCCTGATCCTGTTGGGTCCTCACCAACCACTCAGCACCACCACCAGAATCATTTGGGGTTGCATTCAGGGGTGCTGCTTGTGAGTACAAATACACCTTTATGCAAGTCCTGTTGCAGCACCAGGACTGAAATAAATAGGATTGCAACCATCTTCTCATAATGACTATCTCAATCACATCACTTTTATGATCTATACAGAAACACCCACCATAGTAATTCTGGGTGTGAAAGACAGATTATATATGAGTATATAATATATACACACACACTTACTTTCTAAACAGTTAATCTACCAAGCACCCTCTACCACATTTGCAAATACTTGCTTATCAGTTTGCATGACCAAGAAAGACTTCTCTGCAAATGGGTTTTTCTCCAGGGTAGGAGAAATTGCTTCCCTGCTTGCTGCTTGAGCTCCACAGAAACAAACTGCTGGCTCCCTTGTGAGAACAGTTTGACACCTGCATATAATTTTTGTGATTTATACAATCTCCAGGGGCCAGGAGTGAGGTGGGTTGGCAGCAAAGGTGCTCTCTATGCTGAGACCTGGGTTTGACGAAACTGGTGGTGGTACATCTCTTAGAAGACATCTTCTGAAGTGCGCACAGACCCCAAACGCTTCAGGTCCTCTATTAAAAGGAGGGCTGGCAGGGGCTGAGTATAACACACAGACAACAGGATTTTCAAATTATTTTTGTGGCAGCACATAGTCTTTCCCAGACCTGCCCATTGGTGCCAAGTTGCTTGCCAGCTACCCAAGTTGCCCCCAGTTCTAGAATTGTAGAATGGTTTGGGTTGGAAGGGACCTTATAGATCATCCTGTTCCAACCCCTCTGCTATGGGCAGGGATACCTTCCACCAGACCAGGCTGCTCAAAGCCCCATCCAACCTGGCCTTGAACACTTCCAGGGAGGGGCACCCACAGCTTCTCTGGGCAACCTGTGCCAGGGCCTCACCACCCTCAGAGTGAAGAATTTCTTTGTTATATCTAATCTAAATCTAGCCTCTTCTAGTTTACAGCCATTACCCCTTGTCCTGTCACCAGATGCCCTTGTAAAAAGTCCCTCTCCAGCTTTCTTGTAGGCCCCTTCAGGTACTGGAAGGCTGCTATAAGGTCTCCCTGGAGCCTTCTCTTCTCCAGGCTGAACAGCCCCAGCTCTCCCAGCCTTTCCTCACAGGAGAGGTGCTCCAGCCCTCAGATCATTTTTGTGGCCTCCTCTGTTCCCGCTCCCACAGGTCTGTGTCTTTCCTGTGCTGAGGGCTCCAGAGCTGGCTATCTCTTGTATGGCTCCAGTGAACTCCAGGGCCAGCCTGGGAGTTAGCAGCATGGACCATACAACTTGACACACCCTGGGCTCACTGGGTAGGCAGGCCATCATATTGCTCAGCTAATAAGGGGTGTGTCACACCTGACCGCGTGTGACTGCTCTCCCCAACCACTTTGCCTTTGCATAGAGAAGTCCTTCCTCTGTCAGGCAGCACAATGTTATTCTCTCTGCCCCTGACTGAATCTCAATAGGAGAAAAAATAATCTGGCTCCTAGAAGTAATGGCTCAGGACAGAGGAAACATCATTTCATTGGGGCAATTAGCACAGTCTGATTAGACCCTAGTCTTCTGATCAGGCTCTGCTGATTAAGTGGGTTGCAGACTTTCTGGATTATATTAACCAAATGAATCAGTTAATTACATGACAATCAATAAGAAGCAAAAAGTAGGACAAGCAATTTGCCTTTAAATGACCATCTAAATTCATCAACATGATACATGTTTGTAAGTGTTAAAGGAAGGGGCAGACATGACAGATCGCTCAGGCACGAAGATAATAATTTCTGATAGTTGCACTTCATGAAAAGCAGGGGACTTACAGCATCGCCCTGAAAAAATAATTTTTTTTGGTAATAGTTTACAAAACAAGCAGGGCACCAGCCAGCTCAGCTACTGGGGGAAAAAAACCCCTTCAAAAACTTAGCTCTTTAATAAACTGAAAGTCTTAATTTGGAGTTGTGAGCTGAAATAGTCAGCACTGCTTTGAACCAGAGACATTGTGGTCTTGAATGATTATCTGACTTCGAGCTTCCATCCAAATTGAAAACCTTGGTGAAGAGAGAGCTGGAAAATGACATTGTTAAAGAGGCAATTTTTACCCTGAAAAGCTTAAAGCCTGAATGGGAGGACTTAGAAAATAAAGGGGAAAAACTATTTTGTGAAAAATACAGAAATATCTGTTGTTCTCATTTTGCAGGGTTCAAAACAGGAAGACCGTGAGGGATTTTCAGCATTTGTAATCAGTGCTTTTAATTGTTTGGTTGTGGTTTTTTTTTAAAAAAAGAAAACGTTATCAAGATGGCTATTGAGAATTTCTCCTCTCTGAAAGCAGGGTTTTCAGTCAAGCCAAAAAAGTAATAACATTTTCAGGAAAAAAATTCAGTAAAAATGTCATAAAAAATGAAATGTCTGACAAGCACAACAATCTTCCCAGCCTTGAAAAAAGGGATTGGTTATTTTATTTTTGACTTTCTTCTTTTTTTTGGCTGGCTGGGTAATGCAGGATTAGAAAGGTGACTTTTCCTTCTTTCAGAAATGGAGCCCTGAGGACCAGAAAGAATAGTCTTACCCCAAACCGTGCCTGCAATCACAGACTCATTTAGGTGAGGAGGGACCTGCAGAGGTTGCTGGTCCAACCCCATGCTCCAAGCAGGGCCAACTTCAAAGGTTAAACCACTTTTCTCTGGGCTTTGTCTGGTTGAGCTTTGAAGATCTCTGAGGATGGACACTCCGGCACCTTCATCCCAATCACAAAGAAATTGCACCCAAGTTTTCAGCCTCCAGGTTCAGAGCCCTGATGAAAAAATGTCCTAATGCCCCTCCCTGCCCTGAGATTGTCATGGAAGAAATCCAGGAGGGTTGGCATACGCAGTGACATCTACAGTCACAGGAGAAAGAGCCTCAAAAAGAAAGACACGTGGGCCAGGGCCTTCTGAAACCTTCAGGCTCTGTCCACAGCCTTCAGTAGGGACATGAGTAATCGAGTGTGCGTGCTTTCCAAACCAGCCTCATCCAAACCAGCCATGCTGTAGACACTCAGCCCCACCACAAGCCAGCCTCCAAGCTGTACTCCAAAGCTGTGATCCCTAGTTTGTCATCCTTGTTTGGTTTTTGGCCCTTTCAGTCTGCCAGCTATTGCGTTTCTGGGGGCACAGGACTCATTTCTGAGTCTCTGCAGCAACAAAACGAAAAAGAAGCAGCTCAGTGCCACAACCTGGACTGCCAGGCAAGGAATTGTGGGCAATCATTTGCCATCTTGCATGGGAAGTGGATCAAGCTACTGGGGCTTTCAGCTCCAAAAACAACTAGAAAAAACCTGAAACTGCTAGGAAGCAGAGGCGAGCAGATTGCAGTGAGATGGCTTGGCTGTCCCAGCAGCAGGTTTCATGGACGCTAAGAGCTCCAGGCTCCTGGATTTGCTTTCCCAAAGCTGGCTGCCGAGGCAGAGCCTGCAGAGAGTCAAGGCAAATACTTTTCATCTTTTTTAAGCTTCATTTCCGAAAGAAGCAGAATTATGCCGCTGTTCTCTTTTATTTTTTTTTTCCCGTAATGATTTTTAAATCCTTTGGCTGCTTGCACTAAATTTTTCACAGGGGGACCAGTGGTGCAGTCCTGACAAGTCTGGAGTAAACGTGCAGCTGGGGAGAGCAGAGAAGCTCTGCTAGCACAAAATGCCTCTCATCAACAGTCAGACCGGAGCATGAAACATCTCATTTACGGGGTACCGTGGAGTCCAAGCAGAGCTCGGCCCCCAGAATAACTCCGTGGGAAACGGGCCATGCCAGTTCAGCCCGTCTGTCTCCCAGGCAAGTTGTCCTGCTTTACAGCAGGGTTTTGCAGTTTGCTCTGAGCAGTGCTTGTAAAGAGTTGATTTCTAGCATGAAAGGAGGTTGTGCTCAGGGCTTACTTAGTTCTGAGCTGCTGGAGCCACCCCATGTGCAGCTGCTCAAGAGCTCTGCTACAGCCTGGGGTGTATCATCAGGCAGAAGCCATCAGATGCATCAAGGCATCCTTCCTCTCTCCACAGCTGGAACAGCATGTCCAGTTTGTGGTAGCCAGTCTTAGGGTGTTAGGAAGAGAGAAGAGTGACCAGCATTATCAGAGCCTTTGAAAATAGGAAGCACAGGAGGAGACAGAAAAGGCTGCGATTATTTTAGTCTCAGAAAAGGGAAATATGAGAGCAATCTGCAAATTTGCAGAAAGTTCTTGGGAAGAAGGGAGTCTTCTCTGTGATCACAACAGGTAGGAAAGGAAGTGGTAGGCTTCAGTTGCAGCCCAAGAGGAGAAGGGTTAGAAATGAAGGAAAACCTTGCCAAGAGGAAGAATAGTCCTATCTGGACAGGGATGGCGTTCCACCTTTGCAGTTTTTAAAAGCAAGCAATACACCCTTCAGCTGGGTTTGTGCTTTGGGTGGAGGTGACCCCTAAATCTCCCTCCTGGCCTAATTTCTATTTTTCCATAAGGAAGCCACCATCACTGAAGAGACTGCCGGCAGCTTAACGCACTGCCCTGCATGGATGGGCAGGATACAAACCTCAGAAGAGAGGGTGCCGGTTTCTCAGCTTGCCTGGTGTGCACGGTGCTGCACAAAGCCTGAGGACAACTCCTGCCCCATTGCTCTGGACAATAAGGATGCTGCGAATTCCAGATTATCATTCATCCCTAAATTTCCTATCTGTATTCAGGAAAATCTCGGGGCTTTCCTCCATGACACAACTAAACTACAGTGAATTAGCATTTTAAAAGCTCTGCTGAATCTGTATTCGGTAAGAACAATGCAACTGTTACTAGTTTAAACTTGGCCAAACCGACATCCCACTGTATAGTGGAGAATTTCAGTCTAGATCTGGACTTTGACATTTCTGTCCAGGACATTTGACTGTCTGGAGTAAATCAGCACGTTCAGCTCGAACTGTAAAACTGCGCTCACATAGGAAGCACCTATCGCACAGACCAAACATCTTCCTGAGGCCACTGCACGTGCCCAAAATATATCTTCAGTGCATATGGGTGCACATGCTGGATGCTACCAATGCCCTTCTGAACATTGGGAAGAAGGCTTTTCCCCTTCAAAGGCAGCCTAGTAACTTCGTCTTCTTGGAGAGTCTCTTCTGAAGGCACAAGGACCCTAAGTCAGCTGATTGTGCCACACACAGTCTAATCAGCAAACCTGGCACGTCTGTGTGCAGAAAAGGGAAAAAAAAAAAAAAGCAACTTGATCACTACTTGCCTTTTTACCTTAACCAAGCCTGCCTTGATCTCACAAAACCCAGGGTGCTTGGAGTACAGAAGCACAAGTTCAAAGAAACAGCAAGAAGCTAATCTGAAAGCAAAAGGCGCTCTTTGGGCAGCTGGGAAGAAGTAATTAGAAAGCACAGCTATTCCAAAGCTTCAATAAATGACATCAAGGCAGCCGTTATACACTCATTAAAGCATGAGGGTCCTCAACATTTGCCAATCAAGAAAAAACCTGAGACTGTAGACACATGGGCCAGACTGCAAAGGCAGGAGCTGGTAGGGCTCCTTGCCACCCTGCTCGAGGAGGTGGAGGCAGAGACTCTGCAGGTGAGGCAGGAATCAAGCAGCTTCAGGCTCATATCTGTCAAAGCTCTTTTTTTTTGCTTTTGTTGTTCCCCTACTTCCTTCTCCACCATCAACATCCACTGTGCTGCATGAGCTCCGTGGAGCTCCATGAGCTTGAGCTTTCTGTAGGCAATGTCCCATTTTGGTGTTATCCATCCAAAATGTACTGACATTTTAGTCCAGCATTTCAGTTATTATTTCATTTCACCTTCAAAAACTATAGCCTGGTGCACTTTGGTCCCAGGAAGCCTGGTGACAACTCAGAGGGCACTTACGCTTTTGTATCTCCCAGCCCCAGGCAAATGTAACGCTGGATTCAGGATCCTGTTGCTTCAAAACTGCAGATGCAGAAGGAGATTCCCTTCTGCATGGTTCTTCCATCTCTTGCTCCTTGCCTGTGAAATGCAGCTAGTGTCTGCTTAGGCAGTAAGCTCTTAGGGGCTATCCGAGGACACCGCGCGTGAGAAGCCCCTCTATCAGACAAATGAGATGACTTGCATGAGCTGAATGCAGGCAAGGCTGGCAGTGAGAGATGGCATCTTTTATCAGAAAAATTGATTCACAGAAGCCAAGAGGAGCAGTCTTCTCTCCAGCAAGCAACATCGATACCTGCATATGGATCCAGAGCTAGTGTTTTTCGCACTGCTCCCCTTTCAGCACCCCTCTGTCAGCATCACCCTGTCCCATAGCAGTATGACATTCAGACAGCTGTTCCCTGGCTCAGGCTTTTCACATCCCACGGCCAGGCCTGGATCCCACACGGCAGTGATGCAAACCCGAAACCTCTCTCCTGTGCCAGATGTGTGCAGATTTGGGCACAAACTGAGGCACAGGAAGTTCCGTCTGAACATGAGGAGGAACTTCTTCTCTCTGAGGGTGACGGAGCACTGGAACAGGCTGCCCAGGGAGGTTGTAGAGTCTCCTTCTCTGGAGATATTCAAGACCCGCCTGGACAAGATCCTGTGCAGCCTACTGTAGGTGACCCTGCTTCGGCAGGGGGGTTGGACTAGATGACCCACAGAGGTCCCTTCCAACCCCTACTATTCTGTGATTCTGTGATTCTGTGCCAGCTGCAGCTGGGCAGCCCCGCTGCAACCCTCCTCTCGGCTGCCTCTGGCTGAAGGAGCAGGTGGAGGCTGTGGTACCCGGCTGCTGCGGGGGCAGGAGGGAAGAGGTGCCGCAGAGCAGCACAGCACATCCCTTCTGCAGACCAGCAGTTCCTCTGTCTCCCTCTCCCCCAAGGCCAGGAGGCACCAGCCACATTATCCAGCGTGATGCACCTTCTGATCCTCGAGGGCTTGGAGAATCGCCTGGGCACTGAGCAGGGTCCCACTGGAGTTCAGAAGACTGTGTGAGTGTGCGATCCCTGCTGCCACCCTCTGCTGTCAGCTCTGCTCACAGGCAGATCTCTGTAAGCCTCCCAAGCCACTGTGGAGCCGGGGCTGCCGGCAACAGTAGGAGCTCTTTCCCCTTCTGTAAGCACTGATCCCTCCTAAAACCTAAAGCGATTGCATTAATCAGTTTGCTTCGAAGTAGGCCATGCTGAATGTGTTTGAGCCTGGCTGATAAAATGGTGAGAGGAAGAAGTGCAAGGAGATTAGAAAGGAATCGTGCTTAATTTGGGAACGTCTCTGAAGATTTATTCCAAAAGCATGAAAGCCATGGAGAACGCTCCCGCCCAGAGATTAAAGATGCTCTGACTCACATCTCTGAGGCCTGACAATAGCTCATTCAGGAGAGCTGCCTGCAGCCATGAGACAGAGGATACAGTTTTCCCAAAGCATTTCAATTTTCAAGAGAAAAAATAAAAGACTAGACTTCATTAGCTTCACCAAATAACATGAGATGCCATGGTCCTACATCCAGCAGCTGGTGACAACTTCTAAATCAGCACTCTCTGGCATTTCCTATTGCATTTGACCTCCAAACAAAAGCAGAGCTAAGAAGCCAGTGGAAGGCCCTTGCCAATCAGGGGGCAATGCAGCAACCATCACCTCTTGTCTGCTGTGTTCCTTCACATCTTCTTCCGCAGAAGTGAAATCCAGGGGCTAAAGGTCTTCAGCTGTTTCATCATGTCGTCCTCTTCCAGGCCACCTGGTTCTCCCTGCTGCACGGCCAACTCCGTGAGTGTCACACGACCCCTGAGCAGGTGTCCCCATCCTGCAATCCCACGGGTGGCCCACTGAGCTCTGGATGTGTGGATGGTGCCAGGACCTCAGCATTTCTTTCCCCACAAGCTCACAGTAGCCCCACTGTCCATGCCAACTCCCAGCGAGCCTCTGAAGGAAAGAAAGTGGCACCTGCAAGAGGGTGCGTGTAGCAATTGGTCTTGCATTTTCTGCTCTGCTCCTCTCATCGGGTACAGAAGGGAAGGGGGGTGATGAGTTTGGGAGAGGTGGGATGGCAGGCGTAGGGAGCAGTGGGATTGATGCAGGCAGATTGCCCACACTGGAAATCCCTTTGGGAGTGCTGGTGTAACCGAGCCGTGAGGATGAATGGCAGGACAGGTCCAGGGCATTGGGAAGAAGGAATGAGAGTCAGTAGTTGACTGATGTGGGCACGACTTTGACATCACCTCTGACAACTAGTGTAAACACAGCCCTGTGTCCTTGCTCACAAGGACCTTTAGGTAGATAACCCAGTTTAAGAGCTAAAATCCTGGATTTAAGCGTTTGTGGCTGATGCTATGGGCATCAACAGCATCAAGGGAAGGGTGACGTGGCGTACACCATTTGGGAGGTGTCAGCCCTCGTCCGGGGGAGATTAGGCTGCTGCTGCAGAGTGCTGCTGGCAGGGTCCCTCTGCAGAACCCTGCATGGGACTGCACAGCGGCAGCTCAGGGGACAGGGGACCAGAGGGCAGGAGAACAGCCATGGCACTGGGTTGCCGATGCACGAGAGGTTCCCCTGCATCGCTGTGTGGCATATCATCTTCAATACAACATTGCAGATGGTCCTTTCTGAGCAGCTGCCACAGCTGCTCCATTCTCCAAGATAGCTGGAGGAGAGACAAGCCCAGCCCCTAAGAGGCTCTGCAGAGTTTGTTTTGATCTTCCTGCTGATGGAGAAGGACAACCAGAGCCTGCTGAACAGAAGAAGCTGTGTACCAGCTTTAGGTGTCCAGGTAATTGTACTCATCTCCCATCCATCATCCTGGGAACAGCAGGCTCTGTTGCCAGACCTAATGCCCTTTACACCATTTCTTTCATGGAACTGGCTTGAAATTGATTTTGAAACAGAAGCAAGAGGCTGTATCAGTTTTTCCCTTGGACGTGTGACAGCGTGTCTGCTTTCTGCCAGATTAGGTTATTTCTCTGCTCTGTGTGTGTGTGTTCCCATGGCTCTGTTCACTGGGACAGGTAGAAAGGATCCCATCTTTCCGAAGTCGGGCTGGTGGGGGAGAGAAGATTGATAACATGATGTAGCAGAGTGATAGCCACCCCCGCACTTCACGCTGTGTCCATCACCTGCACCCTCACTCTCTTTGTTTGTCAGAGGAAGCATTCAGGAAAGCAATCTAGGGCAGACCCATTCTCCATAGCTCAGTCAGCCCTTTCCAAATCATGAAGTCCATCTGCCAAGCTGTGGAAGGAAACAGAGTTTAAAGGCTAATGCACAAGGTTTCCTCACCTGTGGCAAGGGGACCCCACCAAAAGGCACCCCCAGGTTCCTAAGCAGTGCAGGGTCATAGGACTGCTTTCTGATGTCTTTGGGCTCTGAGGTTCCTGCTTTACAATTTGTCTGTCTAACTAGCACCTGTAGTGCTAACAACGGGCAAAGAGGTGACACCCATGCCCATGGCTCCCTCGGCTCTTCTGCAGCCGTGCAGAGAGGTTATGATCTTCTGGCTGGAGACAGAGTTGCAGAAGGGATCCAAAATCAGAAAGATGGTGGATTATTTTTTCTTTTTTTTTTTTTTTTCCAGATCACTTTTGGTTTAAATACTAACAGAGCAATCAAGATTTCCTCCATTCTTATGCAGAAATCTTATCGCACCATCTGAATGTGAAGATTCCTGTCAACAGCACAGTGTCATTCACCAAACGCAGCCGCCAGATCTACTCCCAATGGCAGTATGAGACACTGCCACCTGCTGTGGAGCGAAACCTGGTGTGAAGGTAGCTCCATTCAGGATCAAGGCAGGGCTGGAAGAGCCTTCACAAGGTAAGTCTGTTCTCTTAATTCAGTCTGAAAATATGTTTGGTTTATCTGCCCTTTAAGACCTCCACAGAATCACAGAGTCACAGAATGGCTGAGGTTGGCAGGAACCTCTGGAGGTCATCTTATCCAACCCCCCTACTTAAGCAGGGCCACCTAAAGCTGTTTGCCCAGGACCAAGTCCAGATAGCTTTTGATTGTCTCCAAGCATGGAGACTACAACTTCTCTGGAGAACCTGTTCTAGTGCTTGGTCGTCACAATGTACTGGTGATGCCTGGGGTAGTTCCTCCTCAGGTGCAGGACTCTGCACTTCTTGTTGAGCTTCACAAGGTTCCTGTTGGCCCATTTCTCCAGCCTGTTGAGGTCCCTCTGGACAGCAGCATGACTCTCTGGTGTGTCAGCCATTCCTCCCAGTTTCGTATCATCAGCAAACTTGCTGAGGGTACACTCTGCCCCATCACCCAGATCATTAGTAAAGATGTTGAAAAAGATTGGACCCAATATTGACCCCCAGTGTACACTGCTAGCTACTGGCCTCCAGCTAGACTTCGTGCTGCCGATCACCACCCTCTGGGCATGGCCATTCATCCAGTTTTCAATGCACCTCACTGTCTGCTCATCTCTGGCAAGGGAAAGGTCTTGCTTTTGTCTGCATATCTGTTGTCATGCTTCACTATCCTCCCTCCTGGGATTTCTTTTTCTTCCTCACTGCCTTTTGAAGCTGCCTTTGAAACAGTCCCTCCTTGCACCTGGCTAAACCTTGGTGCCACATGCAGAGGAAAGTGGGGAGAGAAGCTGCTTTTCCTTATTTACCCTGTCACTGAAGAGAATGGCCCTGGCTGGTAGCACAGGCTCGTTCAGCAGTGTTTCATGCCTGTGCATCTGAACCCCTTGTTTTCAGATTACTCTGGGACTGGTTTTATTAGTGGTTGATTGAGTGGTCTCAGCATGGCTCTCGTGGAATACCCACATCTTCTGTTCACCACAGAGCAGATGGAAATGTTCTCAGTGAGACACTCATGCATATGCAATATCTACAGAGGAAAACATCTCAGCTCTTACTGCTGCTGCCAACAATGCTGCCTGTCAGCTTCTGGGTAAACTCGGCTGAAATTTATTTGAGCAATATCATGAAGGAGCATTCGTGGAAAACTCCCCAAGTCATGTAAAAATGCCATTGATGCTTCTGGTAGAAAATCTTAAAATGCTGTAAATACCCTATTGAAACTGCTTTTTTTTTTGTCACTGAGTGTTGAAATCTTGACAAAATGCTTGAAAAAAAGAATTACTTTGGAATGTTTTGGCCACCTTTTCAAAAAGAGTGCAATTAATAAATACAAAGGGCTTCTTTCTACTTGAGCAACCCTTTATACCTGCTGGAACCTTCTGGGTGAATGAGATTAAGGTATGAAAGTCTTCAGGAAGCAAAACCACCAATAGATTCGGAAAGGACAGAGCATAAAAAAGAGTGCCAGACACTCGCATTTAGGGATATTCTGGAATTGACATTAAGCCATTTTTGTGCTGCTCAGGGATTACATGGCTAAAAAAGGACATAGGAAGCAGTCCTGTGACTAGAGTCATGATTTTGGCACCTGCATGTTAGGAGAAACATGGGAGAAAGGAAACAAGTGGAACTGCTTTCTCACCAGCTGGAAATGAGTGCTGTGGCTAATGCACCTGCACAGCATAAACACATACGGGTTTATATGTACGGCCGAGTGAATGATGACCCTGCCTGTTCGTGTGTGTCTGTAACACAGTATCTCAGGTCTATCTCATTCTATGGTTCTATGATTCTATGAAGGTCTCCTCTCTCACTCAACGTTCTTAATTTTTTTTTTAAATGTATTAAAAAAGGCATTTTGCCATCAGTCATGTCCATTCTCTAATCATTATCGTGGATCCAGACTGTCCCTCCACTCACCACAAACATCCTACAGTCAAAACTCTGGTGTTCTCAGCAAGACCCCAAAGCCATAAATGTTTCACTTTACAAGAAATCGAGATTTTCTTGCACTTTCACGTGTAGACACAAGTTTCTGTAAATGCTGTCCTGAAGCCTGTGAAGTGCTGAATGGCCGAACAGTAAGGCAGTGGGCTCAGGTGGTGCTTGCATTGATTAGCTGAGGCCCTGATTGATGTGTGGATGCTTTATGCTTTGTTCTCTAATGTACTTTCAGCAGCGCTAATAAAATTTCCTTTGAACAAGCGGGAACAGGTGATCGCACAATTATCTGTGTCTTGTCTGTCTGGATGATTCAGCCTCATGTTGTTGTCATAGCAGCATGTCCCCATTGCGGGCTCGCACGTTGAGGTAGGGCTCTTTTGTATGTGCTGGTTTGCGATTTGCAAATAATTAATAAACAAAACCTGGTGCCCTGCTTTGATAGAGGAGGATTTGCCCTGTCTTTGGAATTGTAACTGCATTTAAATGTGGGAAGAAAAATGGAGCTGATTGTCAGCACCCTTAGGACACCCCTGTAAGGATTCCCAAGGGTGAAAATGCAGCCCAGATTTGACTTGGATTTTGGAAGTCACAGAAAAGGGCTGTGAAATTTGTTTCTATATCCTCTGGAGTGAGAGGATATGTTCCATCTCCTTCCAAAAGAAGCATGCTTTTTGGCAGTGCTGTGTCATTACTTGTGTAGCGTGACCCGAGGAGCAGGGCTTTGGTTATGAAGCCAGTCCTGGCACGTGGTTCTCTCCAGCCCCTGAGCCACAGGCCCACACTTTGCTCTGAGTCTGTGCTGACCACCAGTCATCCCGGCACAGTGCACTGGGATCGCTAGCTGGATCCCAGGAGGGATGCAAGGCTGTGGGGTATGATGTCATATCATGTGATGTCACGTAATGCTGCCCTGATCACACTGCAGCTTGTCAGCTACTTAAATTTGCTCTTTGCCATGCTGGCCACATAGGGACCCACCTAGGCCTGGAAGGGCTCTTGCACCTTTCAAGCATGTCTTTGTGGATCACCACAGTCCAAAGGTAGCATGGGTTTGTAGAGGAGACCTAAACCAGCAGTGTGCCAATGACAAAACATGCCACAAGCACTCAGCCTACTGAAAAGACACATTTCTAGCCTTAGTCGTAGAAGTAGCAAAGTCTGAAACCTGCAACTCTTCCATCATTTCCCACATACACATAGGTGAGTAGTCAGTGAGGCATTAACTGTCTGGGGTGTTCAGACATGAAAGAAGCCCACGTCTGGTGCCACAGCTGCGACCCTTGCAGAACTGACCAACTGTAACTGGGAGGAAGGTCCCACAGTGGCGGAAGGGTTGTGCCAGCCTCAGCTGGGACACGGCACCGGGCTGTGAAGGATTTGTGTGATTATCACCTGCACATCCAGAGAGCCAGCAGGTCCTCGGGGCAGGCAGGGGGAGTGCAAGTCTCCTGTTAATGCTTTCAGAGAGGCATCTCTCCTTGCATCTGATCCCTGTGGCTTCCTTCAAGTTCAAATTGACATCCACAGAGGCAGATCCTCAGCCAGGGTGGATCACCACCTGACTGATTCAACTTGCTCCATACAGAGAGGGCTGAGCATCTGCAAGTCCATTTGAGGTTGATTTGAGCCAGTCGCGGTTTGGGGCATGTGTTAAAACAACAGAAAAAGCCAACATGCACGCACGCACACCAAACGGGTAAGGGAGAGGAGAGTGGAGATACTGAAAGAACCCTACATCTAGGACATCTAGGAGCAGTCTGACTGATACTAATTTTCCTTTTTTGGCCTGGCAGACAGAGCCCAACATGATTCAGGTGTCTAAGGAAATTTTCAATCAAATTTAAAGAGAGAGGGAGAGAGGAAACTTGAAACCAGGATGGGATTGCACTGCGATGCTGTGACCTGCCTGTGCCCAGAGCTCTGCCTTAAATTGGAAGAAAAGTGCCAATTAATCTGACACTGAGGAAGGCATAGGCAACAAAACCATTTCATGTCCGCTCATTTCCCCCCATGACATGCAGTCCTCTCCGCCTTGCTAATTGGAGAAAGCTTGCTAACAGCTCTCTGATGTGGGTTTAATTAAATACCTTTTGAATGCCTCTGAGCAGTAGGAAAAGACGATGGAGTCATTCCAAGTCTGACACGCTGAGGGACGTCTTCAAATCCAGGGCTCCTCGCTTCGTTGCTGAAAAAATATAGGCGCTGTGGGAGCATTGGAGGATCTCTAATAAAGACAGCGCTAGAAACTAAAGCCTGACAACATCTGGCTGTCGCAAGGAGGATCTTCCACATCCTGGCAGTTCTTATAACACTGCAGAGAAGATGCTTGGTCATCCCGCGTCAAAGGAAGGGCTCTGAGGGAGGGGAGACCCCTCTGCAAGGGATATACGCAAGGCGAGGATGCTGCTGTTTTGTCCCAAGAAGAAAGGCTGCAGGTCTGTAAACGGGGTGAAGTACTGAAGGGTGGAGGAGAAGAAAGGAAGAAGATGTGCTTTTGACGGGAACAGCCAAAGAGAGGAGCAGCAAGCACCAGATGTGTTGGAGCACAGCTCTGTCCCAAGTCCACGAGAGACACTTCAGCAGGTCACTTCTGTTTGGTGGGTGTGCACCGGTCTTGGTGCGTTGTCTGAGGGGGAGCATTCCTGCCTGGGAGAGAGGGCTGCCCTGTGCTGAGACCATTTGTGCCCTAAATGAGAGGGCAAAGCGTGACTGATTTTATGAAGGGTGAGCTTTGGCGTGTGGAGATGGAGGGAGAGCGTGCCATGGGTACCAGGTAGGCTTTGGACCAGGTAGATGCCCTTGCAGTGAGGCCAGACCCTAAGCCAAAGCCTCAGCCATGAAACAATTTTTCCCATTTCTTTAAAACACCCATTTTCACCCCCCTCCCCATCCCAGGAGGAGACCGGGAGCACTGCGTACAGGCTGAGTGCTGCAGGAGAGAGACTGCAAATAATCTGAGAGCAAGAGAAAAAATTTCAACAAGACTTTGAAAGAGTCTATTTAGCTTATCAGAAAGCAGGTCAAGAGGTGATTTGGTTACAGTGCGTAAGTGCCGTCAGCAGAAGAAAACACCATTTTCTAAAGAGCTTTTTAATCTATCAGAGAAAGCTGGAACAAGAGCCAATGGCGAGAGATGAAGCCAGACAAATGCGAAGAAGACATAGGGAGCATATCTTTAGCAGAGAGGGAGATGGATGGGAAGAGCAAACTCAAGGAGAATGGCACTTGGTATCTCTGGGTGCCTTCAGCTGGGAGCTGGATAACAGACCTAAGCCAGAGAGGGGCTGGGTTGGTTCCAGGGTGCGCTGAGGAGCCTGCGGTACATGGGTGTATGTATAAAGTGGTCTGGCATGTCTTTGTCTCTTAATAGCAAGAAAATCCCAGTTCCTTGCTCCTGTGGGGGCAGAAAAATGTTTGAGCACAGGCTTTGGGCAAAACCTGGTTCGGTCACCAGAAAGGGCTCAGCTCAGTGTTCATGGTTTCTAAGGCAAAACTGTATCCTGGGGGCCTGGGCTTCCGAAGGCTTGGTGGTCTGAGCCTGTTTGGTGTTCCTCCTGGCAGTGGACCGGCCACATCCTGGTGAGAAATTCCAGCCTAGTGGAAGGAAAAGCTCTGCCATGGGTACGAATTAAAGCGTTGCCAGTTAAGAGCATAAAACAAAAAAAGATGTGTCAGAAATCCATCTCATCATGAACCTGTGTCTGGCACTAGCAGGGGACTCTAGCAGGGGTTTAAGAGAAAAAACACAAGTCTGGAGTGATCCTTCTCTGGAATTTCTTCCTTGTTTCCAGCAATTTGTGGCTGGAGGTTGACACACAGCTATTAACAGGCCCTGAAGGATGCTTCTGTCATGAAATTCTCAGGCTGCTTTTGGATCTATTACACTTTTGCCTGGAGCGATAACATTCATGATTTAATAACACAATGTGTGAAAAAGTACATCCTTTTGCTTGTTTCAAATCCTCTGATCCGCTCACTGGTGCCCCATTTTTTTGACGTGCGGAGTACTATATACTTACTAATGGCCCTTTCTTTGTACTATTCGAGTTCATTCAGGCTTCTGTCCCACCTCCTGTGATATTTAGGGCGAGGTATCCCAATGGAGTAAGTCCCCTCCTGTGGTCAGTGGCATATCCACCCCATCAGTAGATGTGTCACAGCGAGCCCTCCAAGGTCTTGTTCTGCACCAGAGGCCCGAAAGGGACACATCATCCGGACTTGGATTGCAAAGGGTGAGGAGACTATGTATAAACTTTATGCCAGAAAATATGGCTTATCTTGGGTTAGCCAGGAAAATTCTTATTTTTTATTTTTAATTTGCCCTATTTCTAACCCCAGCATCTCTGGGCATTGCTGGGAGAACAGACACTAAGCTCAAGCAAAAGAACTTCCCAGCACTAATTCCTGTGTTTCTCATCTGAATCCCTCCTGTTTGATGATAAGAGAGGGTTTCTAAATCTGGAACCTCCAGCAATGTCTGGGCAGCTGCCTCTTTTTTATTGCCATGTTTTCTCCTTTTTCTCTGTACAGCTGTGTTCAATAAAGTAAAACTTTTCACAAATAAACGAAGCAAGCTCTTTTTGGCCCAGGGGCTATTTGCTGGTGAAACCAGTATTCAAATATTTACCACTTGAATGTGAAGGAATTTCCTGTGTTTTGCTGTCTGGAAGATGAGGCAGTTTATTCAGCATTGAGTTAAAGTCCTGGTTAAGTCTTAGAAATAAATTCGTATCAGTAATGGGTTTACTAGTGAGTAGGTAAATCCTACCATGACTGTACCCATCTTTCTTCTCCTTCACTCCGTGAGCTGTCATAATGAGGGTCCATCCACAGGTGGGAAAAGCGGGCCAAAAGCAGGTCACCCTGCCAAATATTTACTAGAGCGTGCTTAAAGCAGCTATTTCATCTGAAATAAAAAAAAAAAGAAAAGAAAAAGCACTTTGATTCAGTCTGAGTTTTTTTATGTCTCTGAAAATAAAAAAATTCAGTTTTGTACCTCAGCTTTTTTTTTAAATGATTAATCTTTTAAATTTAATTAATTTAATTTATAAAATGTAAGTTCAAATAAAGGTTAACTAGCTAAAAAGAAAATAAAGCATATCAGAGTATCTAAAGGAAACATACCACTTGACCCATGCTGAGAGTTAAGTAGTTTGGGAGTGCAGTGAAAGTCAACGTTAAGCTTTCCAATCCAGCCCATGCTCAGAAAGATTTTTCAACTCGTGAAAGGTATGGCGGTTGTGACAGCTGTTTCCTGTATTTGCTTGGGTGGAAGCTGGAGTGAATAATCCTGTCTATTCAAGTCATTAGGGACGTACGGGAATTTTCTTTACTGTTTGTTACAAAACAGCATGTGCTGAGTTTCCATCTGAAAATTAGACCACCACTTCCCAGCTGGACAAGCTAGGAGATACTCTTGACGTGGAAGAGTTTGCAGTGTAAATACACAGATTGTTAGTCCTGTTTTACAGAGTGCATAATAAAGACCAGAGCCTTAAAAAATGGAATTTAATTATTTCAGTAAGGTCTAGAGAGTCTGCACAGAACTTTGATTTCCTGAATACATTTCTACCTTTGAGTAGATCAGCCTTCCTCCAGATGGGAAAAAACTTGCCCAAAACATCACTTAACATCACGTACTTTTTCCTGAAGTACCTACTTAGGGGTGAGGGAAACTCACTGTTAAAGGTGGCTCCTCCAGAGCTGTGCTGAATCGCTCTTATCCCCTGGAAGCCACGCAGGGATGTAAGCACGACAGCACCCGTCTGGAGATGATCCTGCTCCAGCTGGACTGTCCCCGTTCCCACTCACGCACAGAGCGGTGCCGCCCATCCCAGCTGTGCGGCGGGGACAGCTTGGGGTCCTGAGCACAGGTCAGAGTTGCGCCCGTTGGAATGCACATGGGGCTGTTGGCTCAGCACCATCAGCGCTGCTCTTCTGGAAAGCAGGGGTGGCGAAGCCTGGCTTTGTAGGGATTCATGTCATCCCATCCCCACCGTGGGATGGTGGCCATCCCTGTGGGCAGCGACAGGATGATTAAATAAACAACATATGTGTTAAAGCCCCCAGAATACAGGCTTGTCCTGCTCTGCGTAAGGGAATGACCAGTCTTGAGTTTCCTCCCTTTATTCACCGCAGACGGTGAATTTCAAAGGTTCAAAAAACACATGGCTGGTTTAAAAGATAATAATCCACTTTGCTTCAATGTTTTTTTTTCTCCAAGCCTTTCAGGGACATCTGACCTCATTTCCCAGTTTGGGGCTTCATCTCCTGTCACTGTGGAAGTGTAAAAACCAAAGTAGAAAGGCAAAGTGGGATTCTCAGCTCACCCTGTGACTCCCCGAGGCTTTATCTGAAGCACTGGTTTTCATGAGACTCGTGCTGCAGCTCTCAAGGAAGACAGTGCCAGCAGCCACGACATGACAGCAGACAAACGCCATTCACCAAGCCAGCGTGGTTTGCTTCCAGCTGCTTTTAATCTTTCCCAGACTCTCTCAGGGAACAGCTTGGATCCTCCTGTGAATTGGAGAGTTCAGTCTCCCTCGGCAGACCCCAGACATGGGCAGCTAACAGCGAAAGGCTTTTCAGAAAGCACAAAATAAAGGGCTGGATATTTTTTCAAATGGATGCTATTAGTGTTCTGGGAAGAGCCTAGACTTGTACTCATTAAGTCTGCAGTCTCCAAAGTATTTATAGAGAGGAAAAGAGCATAACTGGTTGAAATTCGTATTGTTGTAGCAAATGATCAATGCACTTATTTGCAGAGCTGTAGTGTCTGTGATTAATTCATAGCCAGAAAGAATAGCGGAGTACCTGCTGCGTTGCTATTACCTTATCTCTGCCTCACTGGTTGATTCTCAGGTACAAGCGAAACCAACCCTTAATTACTTCGTTAAAAACCTGTTGGCTGCCAGGGAACAAATAGAATGATACAGCCACCTCTGAAGCTGCACTTTACAGCTCCCAGAGATAACTGAATGGAAGGAAACACACTTCAAAGTCCCCTGAGAGCCAGCACTGACAGTAAATACCTGGATATGGACTGAGGAACGGTCAGGGACGTGGGAATGTCCAGCCAGAGGGATGACCTGCATTGGGAGCAAGCTTCACACGCTGGTGTAGAGCTGGGTTATGCTTATTCTGCTCTCAGGAGGACCTACTCTGGCTGCATTTAGCATGCCATTCAGGTACCTCTCACCTGTTTTAGAGTCGTCTGTGCTGTTCCCCATGTTTTGGAGAGAAGCTGATGCCTTGAGACACTCCTGCTGTGCCTGGCCTGAAGAAGGAGTTCCACTGTCTTCAGGCATTTGTCCCTGTAACCCTGCCTGGTGCTGCTGTGCAACCTGCTCCTCTTCCAGACCAGAGAGCAGACAGCGTTTCCTACAGCCCAGGCAGCAAAGCTCAGAGAAAGTCACCCAGCACTCATCACACCTCTGGTACCGGCAAGGGAGGCTACAGGCATCCCATGGCCTCAGCCAAGCAGATTCAGTCGCAGCTCGGAAGTCATCTGAAGTTTAGTGCTACATGGGATTTCCAGGGAGGAATGTGAAAACTCTGACCCTCTCTCTAGTAATACATATCCACCAGTGTGATGCTGGGGCAGGTATTCCCAGATGTCCTCCAACTGACCAGTAATGCCAGGGCTCTATTCATCAGTCTTGCTGGTGTCATGCCCAGATATGGCTTGTTCATAGGGCCAGAGAATAATTCAGGTTGGAAGGAACCTCTCTGGAAGTCTCTGAACCAACACTACTCAAAGCAGAGTCAACTTAGATCAGGTTACCCAGGGCTTTGTCCAGCCAAGTCTTGAATATCTCTGAGGACTGAGATTCCTCGTTTCTCGGCCCCTGTGCCAGTCTGTGACCATCCTGAGGGTGAATTTTTTTCATAATGTCTAATTGGAATTTCACTTGTCATAATTTGCATCCATTGTTCTCTTCCTTTCACCAGGCATCTCTGAGAAGAGTCTGGCTCCATCTTCTCAGGAAGACTCCAATCCCAGTCAGTGGCACTGACCTCAGAATTAATTTTCATTCTTCTACCCTCGCTGCCTTGCTGGCTACACCAGCATCAGAACAGCCATCTTGTATGGAGATGTGCCTGCACAGTGGTTCTCCACGTGGGTTAGGGCATCCTCTTAGAGCCCAGGCTTTCAGGGCTGCGAAATTATGGAGGAGACATTCAGATGCCCTTGACAGGGCAAGCAGACGCGCTTGTTCATGCTGCAGTAGGACACTGCTGTGGGATGGATATGAATGCCTCTGAACCACTCTCTTTAAGGACACAGGCAAATAAAAATGCAGGAGAAAATCAGCCGCGTTACATAGTGATGCTTTTAATTGCCTTGGCTAAATGGGAAATTAAACGCTGGAAACTTCAGGTCCTGTTTGATGTGTAGCATCCGTGCTCCAAAAGGACGGGTTCTCCAGGCACGGCTTTGGTACACTCTGGAAGCGTGAAATCACTCCCAAATTGCTTGGCGTGTGAGGTAATTGGCCTCCATCACCTGAAACGCTCTGACTGCAGATTGAGGGAGCAGACACCTCCTCCCAAGTGGAACAAACTCAGAGACACTACGGGGCTGTTTACATGGCACCTGTGTCCTGGCATTGAGGACTCCCTGTCTGGCTGGTGCAGAGACCATCTACCACCTCTCCGGAGGAGCTGCCTTCCAAGGTTGGGGAAGTAAGCCCCTGGGACAGAGCAAGAGAGAGATTTCCTATCATCAGCCCTGTGCCATGCACTTTACATTTCTTCTTGTTATGCTCCATCTAGCACACAAGACACGTTTGATTTTAGATTAGGAGGGTGTCAGAGAAAAACTGATTTCCTTACCAAAAAAGAGAAAAGATCACAGGTTGAGTGCAGCAGGTGTTAAAGCGTGTTTCTGTCGGCAGAGAAGCACGTGCTTGCAAAGGCTGCCATGCTTGGAGCTCTTCTCCTCTCCAGCTGGAATTCTTGTTCTCTGAAATCACATCCATGATAATACCTTGCCTGCCAGTGTCGTTTGCCTGGTGGCCATTTCTACCCTCAACAGCTCTGGGATGACAAATTTCTGCTCGTCTCCAATTCTAATGCTATGGACACCGCACATCTGTTGAGAACGGTGGACACAGGGTCAGCCAAGGTGCTACCACTGCATGCAGCAAAGTCGGTCCAAGCCAAACAGTCCTAAACCCCTTGTTCTTTGTCCAGAGACATTGCACAGCAGTGCCCATCCTTGCTGCCTCTCCCAGTTCTGCCATGCCTTTGGAGATGAAGGACTTTGAGGGTGAGGATGAAACTCAATCTTCCAGATTCATGTTCATGAATTTATACATGGGTCAGAGACATTCACTGCTCTCTTGTTTTATCCTTTCCTAATAACTTCTTGCAGCAACAGGAGAGGTCACAAGAGTGCACTGCAAACACGTGCGACTCCCCAGGGCCATGGAGCAGGGCTGAGATCCAGTTCCAAGCTCCTGGGCAGAAATTCCCTCCTGACATTTTAGAACCTCAGCTTCTGTAATCTCCAGAAGGCCAGGACCCCCCAGAGCTGCTGTAGCAGCTCCCATCCTTCCACACTTCTCAAAGCTGTTTCATTAGCAATATTCCTGGGTGCGATCTGCTGCCAGACTGCAGGAAATCTTGGCAGTCACATGGGATGTCAGGGTCTGGGAATCAGCACAGTGGTCCCTTTCCACACACCTCACCCCTACAGTTCAGTGCTGTTAGCTTCTCCGTATTTTTCACTCTCCAAATATTTGCTTAGTCATCGGGACCAGAGGATCAGAAGACAGCATGCAAGACCCATACACTGCTGTGAGTCTTCTGGCAGGAGAAAGGCACTGGTTGCCTTTAGAGGAGTTGTTCTCCTCCAGTTGAAGGAAAGAGAAAAAGTGATATTTGCAATCTTGGACCTTTTGGTTTTTTCTTTTTTTTTTCACTCCGGGTACAAAAGGCCAGACTCTGGTGTAAATGTCTGGAGGTAAATTAAAACCTGTTTATAGCTGTTGAAAAAATTCAGGTCATCAGTTTATTTTTTTTAATGGTTGATAATGATTGCATTGGTCATTAGGAGATCAGTTAAGGATCTTTGTGTCAGCACACTGAAGAAAGCAAGAGGGGAAGGCATCCCGAGAGATCACCTAACCACCCTTCCCTGGTGTGCTTTCCTGGCATGTCCTCAGTGTGTAAATCCACTTCTCTGGGGCACTAGGATTAATTTTTCTGCACTCACTACTCCCTGCAGCTGTCTCTCTACGTCCCTGCCTTTGGGATTCGTTCTCTAAGCAGCCTTCCTCAAGGGGGAAGCACCTTGCCACTGGGCTGAGTGAAGGAGCAAACAGAAGCCGGGGAGAGCCTTCATCCACCTGCTGCTCCAGAGCTCTGTCCCACCAGCCCCAGCCTGGGGGGACCTTCTTTTTCTCTCACCCCCAGCTGGAAAGAGTTGGAGTCAGGGTGATTTGCCTACTGGTTTACCTAGTCCTGACATCAAACTGCAAAACCTAGGAACCTGCAACAGATGCCTACAACATCTCCTGCCCTTTAGCAGGACACTGCTCCACCCTATGCACATCTGATGGCAGCATGTCTAATATCCCCTCTCCAAACCTTTTAGAGAAATCATATCCAGCTCTGCCCCCAGGAGACAGGAGGCATCAGTAATCACCACGCTGGTGGAAAACGCAGGTTACCAGGCAGGGTGGACTTGGCAGACAAAGCTCTGCTGCCAGGAGGAGGGAGGTACCGGGAGCAGGGATGCGCAGCACCTCTGGACACCGTGCACTCCATGGGCCGATTGCTTTTGCTGGCTGGCGGGTAAGACACAATGGAGGCAACAGGGTTTGCCCAGCCCTTCTCCTCCACCGCGGATCGCCCCAGCTGATTTCAGCAGTGATAAAGATCACCTTATTATCTCCAGCAAAGATGATGCAATTACAGAGTGTCTCTGATCAGAGTGGGGAGAATCACCGACATGAACTCACCTCCTCCGCTTGCTCACTTGTTTATTTTCGAGGTTTCTTAATATACCAAGAGCCAGTGAAACTAGTGCTAATCCACCCACCAGCAACATCATCACCAGGAAAGAGGAGCTGTCACCACCACCACAACAGCCTTCCAGACAGACACTAGAGAGATCAGCAGCCTTGATACTGCAGGGAAACTCCCAACAGCCTCTCCCGGCATCAGAGTCTCCTGCCTGCTCCTGCCTGCTGTTGTGGTCCTCGTTCGGCTCCCTGTAACCAAACGGTCACCCTCCACAGAGCGAAATGGAGTGATCCACGTGTCCCGTACAAATAGCTTCTCAGTGCCATGGAGTCCAGCAGAGGAAGGGGGTACAGAGATCACATTTGAAGTCAGAAACATGTAAATGTGACCAGAATATTGGGGTTTTTTCCCTAGTACAGATCAACCACTGGAGCAACCTGCCCAGGAGAACAGTGGGGTCTCCAGTTTTTGGTGGCTTCAAATCACAGGCAAATGCTTTTATTTTTAAAGTGAGGGACCTTTTAGCTGGATTCAAATAACCAGACTCAGTACAAAGTGGGGGAGATGAAACCTCCTGCTCAGACAATCTCTCCAGCCTTGTATTCTTGTCACCTGCTTTCACCAGGAGGCCAGTGCCCAAGCAGGATGGGACCTACTCAGAGCCAACAGGAGCTTAGCTGGCTATGCTGCCATGCAAGTCTCAGCTCCACCATGGTTAGGGCTCTTCTGCTGTAGTCGTTCCCCCCACAGTTCCTGGTGCACCACTAGTGTGGACCAGTGAAAGTATCAGAGGAAAGTCTACCTTGTTACTGGGAGATGCTGGGAGGTCCCCAGCTGGGGGTGTCCCAGGGACTGCCGAGAAATCCTGCACTGGGTTTCAGGTGAGTATTCTGGGTTTGGGCATCTCTGGCTCTTGACTGCTCCAGCTTGCCCAGAGCAATACCTTAACCCGGCCGACCCGCATGAAGCCCTCTCTATCTTTGAGCCTCTGCTCACATTCCAGGACAGGGATGAGGGCTTCACCCTCCGCCTTACATCCCCAGACCCTTCCACTGCTAAAGACCAGCCCTGGATGGGAGAGGGCTTGAAAGAGAAACCACAGAGAAGAGTGGCTTCACAACCAGCTGCTCCAGGCTAAATACCCATGTGGCATCATTAAGAGATCAGCACAGTCACTAAAAGGCTCTGACACTTGGCATGATCCTTGCTGGGATCTCATCAGCACCTTGGCAACTGCAGCATTAAGATTATTGCTGAGAAATTCTGCTGAACTGGGTACTTTTCTGAGCATGAAGGTGGGGAGGAGGGAAAGGCCTTGCAGGGTACATCCTGAGTATTTCCTTCATGACCAGGGAGTATGTCATCATTGTCTCTCGTGGCTCTTGTTTCTTTTTCAAGGCCTCTGGATTCATTTGGTTGGATCTTTTCATTTGGACTAGGCAGAAGTTTTGTTGCCATCACATCAAAGACTGGAGCTAGGAAGGGGAAGCCTTAATCAAGCTGTGAATTACCCCTGGGAGGAATAGCAATGGAGACTACAACAGAGCTGCCCAAGGTAGGAACGGGTTGGGAGCGATGGAAGAGACTTATTTTCAGAGCTAGCTGGAGAAAGCTCTGCTCCCCCTCCCATGGCTGGACCCACCTCCTCTCCCCTGCGTGGGAGCTGAGCCCTGTCCCCCCACCTCAGCCGAGTGCCAGGAGCCCCCCAGGGACTGGCAGGTCCTAGTCAGGCTCTGGTGGCAATGGTGCTTTCCTCTCCACTCTTCTGCCCTCTCCTCTCAGCCTGAATCCTTTCAAGGGCAGGTCGGTGGCTCTTCCCAAAGCCCCCAGGATTTGTACAGAGCTGGGAGGGGGCACGTCCATCACACATTTCAAAAAGCCCATGGAGTTCTCCTTGCTTTCTTCTTCCTCTTCCTTTTATTTTTTTGTGGTCTCAGGCGAATGCAGGATATTTCAAAGAGATTTCTGTGAACACTGAAGCTTTGAAGACAGCTGATGGAACAACCTCAGGTGACATGGAGAAGGAGCAGGGCCCAGCTGGGTGTCTTCCCAGGAGGACTGAATCAAAGCCAGAAGAAATGACAGGACAAGCTGATCCGACTCACTCTGGCTAGGGTTTTCTCCCTCCCTTTGTTACTGAGCCCAGCCCAATGGCCCTTCCTGGTTTTAAATTAGCAAAACCTTTGCTAAGCTTCAGATTATGTTTCTGGGTCACCAACAGAGATGGCCTGTAGCAAAGCCCTGGATTTTATCTTTAATTATCAGCAGGAATATTACATTCTTGCAGAAACTGAGCTGAGAGAAAGCCTGCATCTGTGATCCCTGCTATGGAGCCGAGCATCTGCTCAAGGGAAGGCTGGTAATCAGGAAGAGAGGGGTCAACAGAAGATGATCTTCTAAGTCTTCCTCTATAGACTAATATGTTTACTCAGCCAGATGCAAATCCTTTTCACAAACTCATGGCACTGCTGAGTACAAGAGCACGCTGAAAATGAACAAATCTGGAGCATCAATGCCTCATCTATCGCCAGTGACTCCTGGTGACCCTGTGAGAGGAATGAAAATGTCCCATCTCCAGTGTCCGAGGAGACGAAGCTGGGTTTCCAGCAGCATTCTCCAACTCTTAACCAAGAGATCCTGTCCAGCACGTCACTGCTTCACTCTCTCTTCTGGCTGTCCTTCTTTCCTGATCTGCTCCTGGGCTGCTCCTTCCCTGCATCCCCAGGGTTTGAGCCTTGCCCTTGTCCATACCCAGCAGCAGAGTCTGCCCATAGCCAGTGAACTTGCTAAGGCAGGAGATCTTCAGAAAACCAGTAATGGCATCAAGTGCAGAACCATCTCCAAGTGTGGTCAGAAGCCAGTTAGAAAGTGGGGACAATGTCTGTGTTTGGCTGTTTGTATATGTTTGATCTATGATGGAGGAGCAGGAGGACCTGGAGGCCAAGCCAAGTCTTGTTACATGGTTGTGGAGCCACCAGAAATTCCCCATATAGCATCCTGTATTGGGCTGGAAATGGTGCACTGGCTGGAAGGTGAAGCATGGGCAGGGAAGGACAGGAAGGCAGCACAGCATGGGCTGAGCTCACAGCATGGACAGCCATGGGCTGTGGCAGGTCAGTGTATCTGGAGCTTAGCTTTTCCCAGTTTTTCCTCTCTGCTCTTGACAAAGCATGCGCAGGTGTATGTGTAGTGTGTCAGGTTCAAGGTGACCTTGTATTCAGCCCAGCACAATAAAACCTTAAAGGAATGGGGTGTAACAAAAGAGCCAAGGGGCTCCGAGCCCCTCAAAGAGTGATGGGTCTTAGAATAGATCACAGCTACCTGCTGCTATTGCTTTCGCAGGTCGCTGCCTAAGACACCCTGCTCCTGTAGTACAGAGGTCTGGGGATCCCCTCTGAGCTGACAGTGGCAACTAAGGAGGAATGAGACTGGCTGAGGCAGAGCCTGTTTAATGCCATTCCAACCCCAGCCAGCCCGGTCAATTAAAAAAAATAAAGATGAAGGCTCTCGGTCCAGGTCTGCTGCCCCTATCAAATTCATTATCTCCCCCCGCCAACAGAAAGAGGGCAACTATTCACGTAAGACACAGCTAATAATATCTGAGTACAGGACATTGCTGCTAAATTATAGGGAGGCCTTGGGAAGGGAAATTAGTGTCATTTGCAAGCCCAATAATAGGGGCTGTGCAGTATGAATGCCGATGCGGGAGCAGGCTGGAGGATGGCATGTGGCTTATGCAACCATCCCCGTGCCCCTCCGCCGGGCAGAACCGGGCTGGCAGGAGGCACGCTGCAGGGCTGCAGAGCAGGCTGGAAAGCCAAAGGCAGCTAAAAACAAAGGGCAAAGCAGATACCTCTGTCTGAGGGTGAAGGCATCGGAAGCTGCTCCTGGGGGAAAAAGCTCAGCCCTTCCCTGCCAGGTGAGCTTTGGCAGAGCAGAGTTTAGGGTCCCCCAGAGCAGCAGCTACTGGGGATGGGAGGTCTGATGATTTCAACTGAAGGGCCAGTTCTGGGCAGCTTCTAGGAGCAATCAAACCCAGTGGGGAAACTGCGGCACGGGGAAACTGCACAGCCTGCGCCGCAGCCTCAATCCTAAGGCAATTATTGAGCATTCTTAGTGATGTGAAATGTGGTGCTGCTCCCTGGGGCAGCTGCATTCCTGCAGCGGGCAAAGCATCTCCCATTTCAGATTACAGCCACATCTTGAGCAAAAATATGCTACAGAGAAGCAGAAGTTCTCCCTGACCAAATGCTGCTGGGCTACTAACAAACCTAAAGTACCAACACCACGTTCTTGGTCATCTATGGATTATCTCTGGCTCCGAGTTCAAAATTCACACACCATCAACAACCCAGTGAACACCACAAACCTACCAAAGAGCCCTCATTCCTCTGCAGTCTCACCATGCTTTCTGCTGGCTCTCGTAGACGCTTGGATCCTGGGACAGGGAATAACTTTACAGCAAAGTTATCAGGGTGCCTAAACAAAAATAAGGAAGTGGAGCAACTGTTACTGTGCGCAACTCATGCAAAGCCCAGTGTCCCCTTCCTGCCTGCCGAGTTATTTCTCCAATTCTTCGACCTTGGACCACTCTCCAGGGCCTCTCCTGTAGCTGATTAGGAAATGACCCAATCCCCTGATGAAGGGGTGAAGCTGTGATTATACTAATCAACTTCTCATTAGTGTTACTTGGCTTCAGCTGATCATACACCAGCCCCATGGTGTACAGCCACTTCTGTCACCAGGGGATGTTGAAGCTCCTCAGCTCTGTTGCTATCCCCACCTGGTTTCACCCACAGATGGAGAAGAGCTCTCCAGGGCACCATGGAGGTCTGGCAAGCATACCTCCTCCCAGCAGATCTGAGCCCTCTTTTAGACTGTGGATGGATCAGCACAGCGCTGTGCCCCTGGGTCTCAGCTAGGGAGTTTCAGGCTCTGAGAGGCTTCCAGGGGACAGCCAACTGCCACCGAGGGCCAAGAGCCAAGCAAGAGGTGCTACAGATCTCAGCATAGTGAGGCAGAGAGAGATCTGTAAGAGCCACTTCGTTTACCCACCAGCACAGCCGCCACAGAGAACTCCCCACCCAACCTCTAGTGAACAGTAGATGGCCACAGAGCCAGTAGCTCTAACCCTGAAAACAGCCAACAGGAAAGCCAGCTGATTATAGGAGAGCAGCATGAGCACCATTGCTTTCTTGGCAGCTTTGGGTCCAGCCCTCAAGCCACACTGCAGCTACTGCAAACCAATATTTTTGGAAAGGGGGAGTTGTGCCAGCTGGCAAAAATCAAAAGCCAGCAAATATACTTCATAATCTGTCCAACAAGTCCCTTCAGGTCTCCATGTAGCCCCCATTTCCCACCTCCTTTCCTGGTTCAGACCTTTACATTGTACTCCTATCTCATATCCGCTCCCATCTCTATCCTCAGATCAGTCACAGCCACTTGGAAACCAACCCCACCTACCTTCACAGCAGCTTAGCTTAAACAGCCCTTTGGTGGCTGGTCCCCATGGCCACCACCTTGCCTCTCCCACCACTAGACTTCCCAGGCCTGTGATGGAGATAAAGCCACTCCAGAATGTTCCATCCCCAGATCTAACAGTCTAACCACAAGGAGGGGAGCCAGGAGAGGGTATTTATAGCATTGAAACCCTATCCCCTCAGAAGGCTGAGCCAGAGGACTAGGCTCTGCAGGTGCCATCCTTCCCCTTATCCTCACACCCCCACATCCTGCCAGCCCCTGCTAATTCACACAAGACAATTAACCAGTGCTCCATCAGCTGCTTTCATACCTCAGGAGAAGGCAGAGGGGTATTTCTGCACATGCGTGCACAGAGCACCTGTGTGTTACCAGCTCAAACAGCAGAACAGAGCCTGGGGAGAGCAGAGATCTCAGCAGGGCTGGGGGACACGGGGGGACGGTGACACAGGTGACTTGCCTGGTGCACCGCAAAGCTTGGTTGCAATGTGGGGACCCAGACACTTGCTGCTGCCAGCGATGGGGCAGGCTACCTCTGTTTGCACAGGAGGTCTGCAAGATGACTGGGGATGGGCACTTGGAGAGACCACACCCCTCGGCTGGAGGGAGCAGGGACCTTCAGTGCTGGAGCTAGAGGAGGCTCCAACTCCTGTCCGTGTCCCTGTGGACATGGCAGCTCCAAGAGCCAGGCCCTGGGCAGGCAGAAGAGTCACCACTGGTCTCACCCCTCCTCCTTCCCAGCTGTGACATGGGACAGAAATCCCCTGGGCTGCCTGCTGTCCCTGGGGACTCCTTGCAGAAGCCACTGCTCTTCCCTTTGGGTCCATCATCCTGACAGCCCAAGGAGGTCTCAAAACTGAGACCCCTGCACAGCAGAATGCCAGGGACACATGCACCACCACATCCTGGCAAGTGGAAGCCTCCTCCAGCCTCGCTGAAGGCTGGGGACACGGCCATCTTCTCCCCCTTCCCTTTCCTCTTTTGCTCCATCCTGTCAGTCAGGCTCTGGCTCAGAAAGGTTTCCTCGCACAACAGCTACGCTGCCTTTAGAGAGATGCAATTAAGATGAAACCCACTTATTTAAAGCGGCTCCTCTCACAGCAACACTCTAATGTCACCTTTGATCACTGAAGCCAACCCAGCTCACAGATTGGCAGTGATGGATCCTTTCGTTTTCTCCCTTTCCCCCTCGCTCCATGCAGATGAAACTGGTTTCCTTCTTCCTGCTGGTGCTCTGAGCGTTTTGCAAAGCAAAGGAGCTGTCATTTTTGCATTAACCGGCAGGCAAAACAGAGCCAAACACCCTGGCTGTGGCCCGTGAAGACCAGAGAAGTCACGTAGATGATGCTGCGTGTTGGGCTCAGACAGGCTCGGCCCTGCCACAGAGCTGCCCTGCGGCTGTGCTATGAAGAAGGGTGGGATGCAGCAGGGCAGGGCCCCCGGTCCGAATGCGTCTGAAGGGAAATACCCCAAATTTACTGGGGGAGAGCAATCGCTGGTGGGGGAGACTGGACCTTTCCCACCACATAACAGTCAGTTCTGCTCAAACTATCACTTAGGCACGGGCTTAGCTTTAAACCCCCAGGCAGGCCCTCTCTCACATGCATACAGGAGCTGCTGCATCAGGACTCTCTTCTTCTCAGCCGTCCCCATCCATCCACACGCACACAGTTGATTGTCAGGCATTGAAACCCCAGATATCTGTGCTGTTAAATGCATCCATCAGGTTGCATTTTCTATTAGACTGGAGGTTTCCTGGTTGTCAGCGCTTCCACCCACACAGGCAGCTCTCTCCTGAGCCCTGTCTCGCTGCCTCCAAACCTCCCTGCGTCGCATTTTCTTTGGAAATGGAGAGCAAATACGAATCTGTCCCCCTGCCCTTCCAGGGAGATGGCAGAGCAATTTACAGGGTTCCCTGGGTGGACAGGCTGCTTCATCTGCACTCTTACTTCAATCTATTTTGTTTTGATCTGCAGTAGAGATGTCTCTTCCCGCAGGTGGAGAGAAGAGCGCGAAGCTGTCCTGTTACAAAACACCAGTGATCTGCAATTCGTCACCAGCCCAGGGCCAGGTACACTCTCTACTGCCATTGCAGGGTGACACTTTCCTCTAATGGTTGGAAGCAGAAGCTATCAAGCCAAAAGTCTCATCAGTGACATTACAGGTTCCTTCTGATCTCTCCAAGGATCTCGGAATTAGCAGCTTCTGAGGGTTTCTAAGCACAAAGCAGGTTGCTGCCCTACCTAGGTGACAGCCCCTAGGCCAGGGTCTGGGTCCTGGCCAGAGCTGGTGTGACCCTGCGGGGAGGGATCTCCACCTTGCTGGGAGGGACTCCCACCCCTGGATCAGCTAAATCATTTGGTCACCCATTGCAGGGAAGAATTGGTCAACTCTCAGCACAATGTACAGTTTTAAGGGGAAGCCCAGCCCTGCACCCCCAGAGGCATCCCACTCCAACAGGCTGCTGGGGGACCTGCACCCTCCCTTTCCTGCTTTGGTTAGGAGCTGGGGGCAGCAGGGAAAGATTAAATGCACCCTCTCCTCCTCCTGGTCCACAATGCTGCTCAAGCTGAAGCTGGCTACCAAGGTCTCAGTGCTTCAGGAGAGAGGTGTCAAAGATGGCTTCAGGGAGGACAGAGAAGAAACCAGCCCAGGTGCTTTTTGTGCCCCTAAGTCAGTCCAGATGGACCATCACTAATCTGCTGAGAGCTGGGTCCTCTTCAGGGCAGCCTGCACAAAGATGAGATGATCAAGCATGGCAGGGCTTCCTCAGCACAGCCCGCAGCTCGCGGCCGGAGAGGGTTAAACATAAAGCGAATGGTTTCTCAGGAACACTGGGATCTCAACAGCACAACCCAGCCTGCACGCAGCCGGGGAGCTTACACAGCGGCTGCCGGAGAGGTTGGCCCTGCTGCCTGCCTCCCCCAGGTCTCTCCTCCTGCCCTCTCGCCGTATGGAGACCGGCTTTTGTCACTTAAAGGTGTGATCAGGAAATGGAAGTCTTTTAAAAACACTGCTATTAAGAACAATAAAAATAATAGAGCAGGAACATATGTCTCTCTGCGGGCCCATCACCTTCTGCTTGCTTGGATTGAAGTGTTTTGCCATCAGAGCGTGACAGCATGCTGATACATCACCAGAGCCGCAAAGCTGCTGGCTTTATTACTGTTATTAACCAGGTTCTCTAAAGAAAGGCAACAGCACACCATGTGTAACTGCCTGTGTGTCAGCCCACCCTCGTCACTTTTGAATCGGACAGGTAATTTCAGCCCACATAGCTCAAAAGGTGGAGGTTGCCAGAAGACTCAGCTTGTGCACGTGCCACTGGACCGGGAAGCAGCATGGGGCATGATCCGTGATGACCCTGCTGAGATAGGCTGCCAGGAGAGGTCAGCCCCGTGCTAGACACCAGAGAGCACCCCGGGAGAGTGTGCAATGCCCCACCTCATGCCTTTTTAGACCCCAGGGAAACACAGAAAACCAGGAGGGTTTTTTTAAGCTCTGCTGCTCAGGGAACATCTTGCTGGTTCTCTGGTCCAGGATGGAGCCAGCACCAAGTTATGGGACCCGGGGGAGGCTGAGGCTGAGCCCTCTGCCTCCGTTTGTCCTGCCGTCATGCAGGCAGCAGGCAGTTCCCAAAGCCTTGGTTTGAGGTGAGTACCCAGAGATCTCATGTCCCAGAGGGACTCCTGAGGGATTTTTCAGGACCTCCAGCCTGGGCTGGCTAAATAAGAATAAATGATCGCCCTAACCCAAACTCTGCAGCTACACAATGCTCCTCTCCAGGGACCCAGTCCCGGTTTGAAGAATTGAGCAGCCATCTTCCTGGTCATTCCTCCAGCCTCTCACAACTCATCCCTGCTGCTAACACCACAGTTCCCAGTCAGACCTGTTTGGGAACTGGCTCTGAAAGACTTTCCAGCTCATCCATCCGTATTCTTTAACTCATTGTCCCCAAGGGCTGCTGGTTTTCTTATGGGCTGCTTGGGAAGGCAGGTTAGCTATCCTCTGGGGAGGTCAGGGCTGCCCATCTCCTTTAACAGCCCAGGGGAAGAGAAGGGAATAGGAGCCTTCACACACAACCACAGGCAATGCTGCATGCCCAGGAGCACAAGACCAAGGCTGCATTGCCTGGGTGACATCCAAACCACCGTCCATCACCCCAGCACTAATCCAGGCAAGCAGCCAGACTGGCAAGCACAGGGGGGTTTTCCCATGGAAAGCCGAAGCCAGTCCAAGCCATGGGCATGATTCATCCAAGAATCCTTGCTCCTCATGCTGCAGGACCCTGAGGAGCTGGAATACCTCTCCATTGAGTACCTGGACCTCACACGTGTTTTAGCCTGTCACTTCAGCCCACTCCCACACAGCTGTGACCAGGCTTCTCACTGTGGGATCACTCTATCTACCAATACACACACACAGGCTCTTCGCTAAACAGCAGGGCTGGAGCAGTTTGTTCTTGCTTATGTTTTCTTCCTTCAATGATACGGCGAATAATCTGTTTCAGTAAGCAGAGGAGCATTGCTCTTGCTATTTTACTTGGTTCTTGTTGAAAGCAAGATTGCCCTGATAAGAGCCTGGGTGAGGCAGATAAGACCTTCATAACTGCCCCTCCTCTAGTAAAACCTCCTCAGTTGTTACTGCCATGATTTAGGCTCCCCTGTCCCCTCAGTGGGAGAAGAAGGGAGGATTTCACCCTGTCCAGCAATTTCATCCCTGACCCACATCAAACTGCTGTGTGTTGTGCACAAGCAATGGTATTCAAGGGTTGACCAACTTCCTTATGGTGAGAAACCCCAAGTGCCCAAATCACCTCCGGGATGGAGCACATCCCAACACCACACTGTTTAGACTGGCAATAAGCAACTACAAAGAAAAAGAAGTGGGATCTAAAGATCAGTCCACACCAAAGGCTTAAAACTGAGCTGAACTTCTGGCCAGGGTTTAAGCTACACAGCAGCATACCCTTAAAGTAAAGCAGCAAAATAAATGAAGTCACCAAAACAGTCACACTCCCAGCATCTCCAAGGTCAGGATTTTCACACCTCCCTCTCCTGTGTATTGGCTTTCAGAGTCCATTTTTCACAGGTACAGACAGTCACAAGCCTGTGAGAAAAAAAAACCACAAATGCACAAAAACTAGGGACGTGACTTCAACTGTTGTCATCCCCTGTCTCCCAGCAACAACCGTGTCTTCTCCTTCTTGCTCCCCTTCCAGCCTCTCACAGCTAGCAGAGATCTTACGAACAAACAAGGCTCCCTGCAGCGAGGGTCACCTGAGAAGGTCTGATGCTTCAGTTTAGCATGAGGATGATTTCTTCACCTGCAGAGGTGACGGTTCTTGGTTTACTTCTAACCATCAGCTCTCAGACCCCCCATCTGTGAAGGTCCCCAGCCCGTTCCAGGGCTGAGCAGCTGGTGACAGTGTCTGGGCTGATGCCCAAGTGTCAACAAGGCAGCTCTGTGTTTCCCCGCAGACCTAACCCTGGGAGGGGGGGTTGGAACATAAGCATGTAAGAAGACACTGTCACCTCACCCTATCTAACCAGTTACGTTGACCCCAGGACAAGTTCCCTGGGTTTGTATTATTAATGTTCCCTCAGCTAGGCTTAGCGAGGGCTTCCCAGGGGGTGCATTTTCCTCTAAGAGACCTTTCTGTGCCTGTCTCAGGAGGGAAATTAGCAGTCTGAGTCTCCTCCAGAGCTTTTGCTTTTTCCAGTTAATACATGAATAATCAGCATAATTTCATGCCAATTGTTTTGTGTTTCTACACCACAGACGTTCTCTGCTCCTCTGCTACCCAACCTTTCTGCTCCCTTCAACAAAATTGATTAAGTGCTAAACCACAACTTCCACATCCTCAAAATCGTTCACACGACTGGTGTTGCCACAGAGCCGGGCAGAGGCAGAAGCACATCCTCTGAAGGCCATTGGCACATTAAAGTCAAGCACAGTCAGTGTTTGAGGACTTCAGGAAAGAGCTGTTGAGAAGAGGTTGTGGCTGGGCACCTCTTCAGAAGTGGCTCTGAAGGGACTCCATCAGCTTACCTACTTGCATGGTCAACCATGCCTGCCTGGGGACAGCAGAATTTGACACCTCTATAGGTGTGTTTTCCTGACGTTTTCAGCTGTCCTTACTTCATCTTCCAGGAAATGCCAGAGGAAGGCCACGTAATTCTTCTGGCCTGTGCTGGAAACATTGCCATCAAATACTTATTTCAGCCTCCAGATGGTTTGGACTGCCTATATGCTGGGGAAAATCAGTTGGTCTCTACTGCCTCACTAAAACCATTCCAGAAACATATCATGGCTGTCCATCCATTGCTTACAGGTCTCAGTGATGATGGGGGACCAGAAAGATTTTCTTCAGAGTATTCATGTGGGCTTTACACCACCCCTTTACCTATCCTAGGCAGAAGGCAGGAAAACAGCTTCTCTATGCCATGAGATTTCCTCTAGAACATTTCAGATCAAAAACCCACAGACAGTGGTAGAAAAATTTCCCTGACTTAAGTTAAGTCCCACACAGCCATTGAGGAACTCAAGGACCTCAGTAGGTACCAGGTACACATGGCCAAAGGCAAGATGAATGTCTGTATCCCTAAAGGCAGACCTGTCTGATCAGCTGTTCATATTGCCACCAGCCTTGGTGCCTTTGCATGCCATCATCAGGCAAATAAAGAAGAATAATTATTAGCAGTGCCTTCAGCATGCACTAGTGATGCAGTGACTCAGTCAGAGGAAGGACTTCAGGATCCCTGGGGAACAGGGAAGCAGTAGTAAAGTTGTGTTCAGAGGAATTGTGATCCGTGCTGGATTTAACCAGGTAACCTACAAGGATTTATGGTCCATTACAAGTATGGGACCATGCTGGAGTTCACTAACTTTGTTTCTATCCCAATGGCATATTGTGCTTGGCTTCACAATCTTGCAGAGAAAGCAGGTTGGGCCCTGCTCATACCATACATGAGCTGTCCCCATTAAACTCAAGGGAGTCTCTCCAATGCTGTCCAGGGATGCTGGATCAAGGCCTCCTTACATGCAAGCCTGCCAGGAGTAGGCCAAGGGCTGTGAGCAAGCGCCTAGGTCCCAGTCTTGAAGGTTCTGCAGTGGCCTAGAGCCACAGCCACTTACAGGCACAACAGGTCTTCCAACCCTTTTCCTCTCAGTGCAAAATAGCAGTAGAGTTATTAAAGCACCAGCTGGGCTGGCAAAAATAACTCTCTCAAATCTGCCTGCAAAGTCATCGTGGTACAAGATGACTCTTGACTTCCTCTTGGGTGCCCCTCTGGGCTCTGGGGCACCTGCTATCCTCCCTCCCACGTGTGTTTATGGGCATATTCTCAAGCTGTGTTTACAAAGGGATTTCAGAATCTTTTAGGATAAGAGGTTGCTATAGAAACAGCAGATAGGAGATTGAGCTCACTGGGAGAAGGTCTGGACTCTATTGGCTTAAACAATAGGAAAACCCATCGGGGGAATACATCTGGCTGGAGACTGAGTGTGGAGCAGTGTCTGTTTTAATGAACACATCCTCCTTTTGGGTAAAGTAGGAGACTGAATTTCTGCAGCCCTCTAGAAGACCCAAAAGTTTCCAGTGCAAGAAGAAGGTCCACTACACAGGGAACACCAAAAGACGCTTCCACCCTTGAGGTGGGATCTGACCACTGTTGTCACCATTTAATGGGTTTGGGTGGTCTGTGAGCAGGCAGATGGAGGTGTGACTGGTCACAGAAAACAGAGGAACTGAGTCAGGATGCAGCTGGATAAATGAAACCTGTTAATACAGACCAGTGAGGACAGAGCCATGAAGACACTTGCACCAGAACCATTAAAAAGGTGACCAACTCTGATCCAGGCAAGAGCCATTTCAAAAAGCAAGCTGCAAACCAAGAAAATATTAAGTCAGCCCCAGAGGCACTTCTTCCCAAAGGAGAAATCTGACCACAGACGTCAAGCCAAGATATTTGGCTGCAGGATGATGCTTGCCCCTTTTCTTGTTTCCTCCTGCAGCCAGCCTCAAACATGAGGGGGAAAAATACAAAACACATACACACCAAAAAAAACCAAACAAACACCCACACCACCTGGAATAAAAACCTTCCAAAGAAAAACCTTTGTGCAAAGCTCAGCCCAGGCTCATCAGCAAAAGGCTATGATTAACTGCTGAAATAGCAGGACATTTCCATTTCCAAAAGCAGAGCTACCACACAGCCCTGAGAAAACCTCTTCACAGTCAGCCTGTGTTGAAACAAACCCAATCAGTTAGACACCGAGAATGAGTGTGCTTCCATGGATCCCTATGGGGAGCTGATGTGATTATAGAGTAGAGCTGGGGAGGCACTGGAAAGCACCTGGTGGGGGGTTGTGGAGAAGAAAATCAGAGATGAGTCTCAGATCAGACAGCCTATGAGCAATAAACTCAACTGGGTGGAAATAAGAGACAGTGGAGGGAGAGCCTGCCTGCAGATCCTCATAAAACCTGCCTGCTGAAGTGGTAGGCTGGGAACAAGAGAGCACATGAGTCTGATCTTCACAATGGTTTTTGTGGCCTGAACAGCTGAGAACCCAAGGAAGAAAAGCTCCAGCCCTGTTAAAACCTGGTGACTGCAGCCCTAGGAAGACTGCACTTACAAACCACACCACAAAGCCTTCAGAGCCAAGAAGCACTTCCTACACCCCAGATGACTGAAGCCTTGGTGTGGTCACAGGGTGGAGGTGATGTTTCCTTACCCTCAAGAATAGGCAGGGTGAGGCTGGCAGCTGGTTCGCTGGGGACTCTCTCCCTGAGCAGGCAGCCTGGTCACCCCACCATCTGGCAGGCAACAAGGCTCAGATGTAGCGGTCAGCAGTCCATGGCTCACAAGCGTCTCTAAGGTCAGCTCCAAGGAAGTGCTGTGAGAATGATTTCAACACCTCCACTCACAGAAACCAACACACCACCAGCTGACCCTAAGCTGAACACCGCAGCACCTCTTTTATGTTGTCACTTGCCCCTCTCCCCAGGACTATTTCCCAGGAAGACGGAATTTGCCTTCCCCGACAGCTGGGTCAGACAAACCCTGACAAAAGTCATAGCCCCCCCCAAAAAAGAGGCAGAACTTGTGCCCCTAAGTCACCCACTTCTGGTACCAGTGAGGTCTGAACTCAAACACATCTTCAAGGAGGTCCCTACGTCTCCTCAAAAGGATTTGGATCCACTGCCCACGTGCTTAGAGCTAAGCTCATGTGTAGGACGGGTGCTTTGGATGGAGTCCTCTGCTTCCCCACATCAGACACTCTCAGCAGCAGAAAGGGCCTGGAACTGGTGACTCAGAGCCCACTGACTGTCATATTGCACAGCACAGTACACACTCCCTCCTGTCACACTGCAGCTGAGAGCTACGAAGAACCTTATGAGACAGGCACCAGAGGGAAGCTGTGCTGAATAATCTTCAAATCAACATCTAATAATATTGCCAGGTCCCCAAAGAGAAGGAGGAAGAGAAGCAACCTGAAACCAACTGTCAAAACAATACACTCTCCGGTGTGGACAGGGTATGGGTTTCTCACTAGGTGCCAGAGTCACCAGTTTAACCTTTCTGCTCACCCCTGTCTTCTCACTTTAAAGTGAAATGCTTATTTAACAGTATGAAAAAAGAAGAGCAGAAAACAGAGTCACAGCATCCCCTGGAAGTGGGGATCAAAGGACGCTGGAGGACAGAAATAGACCTGAGAGGAAGGCAGGTGCTCTGGGGAGCAATGTGTGCTCTGCTGGAGTCAGGACACCCTCCCCTTGGCCAGATCCCGTTACAGGCAGTGGGATTCAGAGACACCCAGAGCAATACAGAGATATACTGATGGCAACTGAACAAGTCCTGCTGGAGTCGGGCAGGAGCTTTTGCCCTGTTACTTCAGTTGTCTTAGACAAGGTCCTGGCCAACAGCCCCTCAAGTGGCACGAAAGACCCCATAACTGATTGAAAGGCCTTGGTCTGTCTATGTCACACTTATCTTTCTACTCATGCATCCACCCCTTCATTCCTGCCATCCATCTTTCCACTCCCTTATTCCTACCCACATCTATCAGACCATCTTACATGCCCATGCATCCAAAGCAGCGCTGGAGCTGTGTGGTACTTACAGCACGGTAACACCAGAACTGAGCCAGGACCCATCCAGCCTCCAGACTCTCAGGGAACAAGGCATTCCAGTCTCCCAAGTCCTGCATTTGGAAAACCACGACTTGCCTAGAGGAGACATCAATGCCAGGGGCCTTGGAGAGGGTGAGGTATCTGTAGCATTCCCTAGGACCAACCATCTGCAGGCAAGACCACCTGGGTGGAAGCGTGATCCTGTTGTAATTAAGAATGTTTTTCAATAGTGCTGCTGAAGGACAGGTAAGTGTATCCCCACCCTCCTCCATTTGTCATTGTAATAGCAAAATGAACTAACAGTGTAGCAGAGGAGGCGAGGGCTGTTGCACTCACTGCCTGAAGAGCAGAGAAGCCTCCAAAAACAGCATCAGCAGGACACAGATGGAAGAATCTTTCTCATAATGATACAGAACCTCTTGGCTGGGAACAGCTCAGTTTGAATTTCACATAGGGGACAATTTGGGAAGTTTTAGTTAAGAAAAATTACATTTTAGGTTCAGAGTACAGAAATATTAAGGTCTACCCGGGATAGTGAAAAACTGGAGACTTGGTCCAAATGTATAAGAGCATCAAAATGCCCTGACCACAGCTACACCCGAGGGCACTGTGAGGTGGGAACACAGAAGGGGATTTCCCCAGGTAGAAGAGGCGGGATCTGTGCTTCAGTGATCTCTCTCCTGAAAACACAGCATGGCACAAACTCCTCTAAGCATACCAAGTTCTGGGACAGAGGAAGGAGCAATCAGGCTGCCAGCAGAGAGTATTTGTGCAAAAGCTGTAGAGGCCAGCCCATAACCACTTTCCCCTGCTTTACGGGGCACACAGCCCTTCGGGTCAGCATAGAGCTCCATAGCCTTGGGGAGGGCACGTGGAAACAAATGAAGCAGCCCCAGCTGCAATCCTTGGTCCCAGCCTAAGGCTCGGTGGAGCAAACAGGAGGGTTGGGAGTCATGACCTCTGCAGCTTTGGGACGCTTCCACATACCGCAAGCACAGGCCAACACCCACTGCCATCAGACCAGGGACACGATGATCTGTCAGGCTGGGCCTGTCACGCCCTTCAGTCAGGAGGGAGATAAAAAAACCACTTGTTCTTTCAGCTCTTGAAGGAGAATAACCAGCTTTGGCGGGCAAAGTCCAGCTCCCAGGGGAGGGGCAGGCCAGCACCCGTTCAGCTGGCAAAAGGGGCTTAGCTAGAGCCATATCAGCTAATGGGATAGAAGCAACCAAAAAAACAGGAGGTGGAAGGACACTTAATCTCTTCAGTAAATACTCACGCTAACATTTGTATTTGTGCATTTGCCAATCACGAATCAGTTGGAAACAAAAGCAGGCTGGGTGTCTGGGAGCAGCAAGAGCAGGGCTGCTCCCGGGGGGAAGCAGGGTGGTAGCGGGCTGGCCCTCCAAGCAGGAGAGAGTGCCCAGCACCTGAACAGGGGGAGTAGAGCAGGGGCTGATGGCAGCTCCATTGACAGCCCTAAAGTGGTAAACCTAAACTGGGCCCAGAAAGACAAGTAAAAATAAATCTAAAGCAGCAAGGGGTGTTTCCAGATCTTTTTCTGTTAATAGCTTATTGCCAACCAGCAATAAAAGAGAGGGAAGAATTCTCTTCTTATCACACCTTCTCAGAAGTGTTGAGTAGGATAATGAAATAGAAAATTCATTTCCAAGATAGATTCAGCACTGAAATCTGGTTGGGAAGGGAAAAAGAAGTAAAATATGACCACCACCTGCCAAGGTCATGGCAGAATTTGAGGTGTTCACTTAAAAAAAACCCAAAAACCAAAGAGTTTTGTGTTTCTGGAAGAATTTATCAATAGGACTGGTCATGCTGACTCTTGCCAGGCAAATTCATCCCACAGGAGGCTGTGGCAGTGAAAGTAACTGGACTTTCTTTGTGGTTTAGCCACTGTTTGAAGTGAAACACTGGATATGGGGATTCAGGGCAATACCATCTCTCAGATGCATTAGAAGCCAATGTTCAGATGCTCCCAGTAGGCCATTTTTTGCACAGCCTGTATAGACAAAACATACTGCCTATCTGCTGAGTAGAAGCATGGTACAAGCAGCAAAGGAAGCATCTGTCCAGGGAATATCTAGGGAACTTTGCCATCACAGTCTTCTTGCCTTACACCTCACTGCTGAGGCTATAGGTAAGAGAAGCAGGTACAGTCCCCAGAAGAGCAGCTTGCACTGCGCTGCAATGAGAGTTCAGATTTGGAGCCTGGGGTGCAAGATCCCCAAAGCCATCCAGCCCTGCAGACCGGAGCAAAGCTCCCAAAGGACCACAGGAAGGTGAGGAAGGTACTACTGAGCCCATATGTGATGAAGTTAATCCCAGGCCTTTTGCTGGCTATGAAAAGAGGCTCCCACTAACAAGAAACCTGAACATAAACGAGCAGATTTTCGCATTGTGAAAACCCCCTCCTGCTAACCACTGTCACCAGAGAAGTCCCCAGAAAGGACAGGGAGGCTGTGCACCCCAGCCCACAAACACGGCCCAAGTGTCCATCCTCACCCTCCACATACAAACCTGGCTGAAATTTGTGATGATCTGGGCCCCATCAAGCCCAACTCCTGCCACTCCCTTCTTATCCCAGGTCAAACAGCCTCTTTGAGCCCCACTTTACTGCAGGGACGCTGCTCTCCCCTGTCCCCCTTGGACAGGTCTTCATCCTTTAGTGCTTCTCTCCCCTTTCATGCTATATTGCAGGCTCCTCTCCTGCTGAAACGTGTGCTGAAAAGCCCATCTGTCTGCCTGCAGGACAGGCAGCTCCTGGCAGATGTGCTGCCGGTGTCCACACTTTCCCATCACTCTCCTGTCTGCCACTGTCTCTTGGATATTAAAAAGTCACCTGGAGCGATAATTCCTTGTTGCTCTGTGCTCCCGCCTCCAGCCTGTCACCACGTAAGCCACTTGACAGGTGATTATTCGGTCACTGAAGCCAGGCTGAAGGAAATGAGCGGCTCCTTAAATAAACACACAGGCCGAATTAGAGAGGGTTTCTCGCTGGATCAGCAGACTATTTTGGGATCGCATCACTAAGCTGCATTATGGCTTTGTGGATAGACTCTGGCTCTGTGCAGCTGGCCTGCTGGCCTTTTTCACCACAGATGGTCACTCTGAAGCAACGCAGCACTGCTTAGCCTGAGCTGTGGCCGGGCTCCCACTGGCCTTTGGCCATGGTTTCTCCACACCTCTTGGTACCACATGTGATGGGCCCAGTCAGGACTCCGCTGGGTTTCTCTGCCCATGGGCTGCGTTTGTCTGGCATCGCTCATCCACGCTTCAGACTTCAGGGGACTTCAGTCCATGGATCAGGGCCTTGGCTGGGACTCTTCAGCAGGGCAGATCTGTCCTCCTGTCAGACTCCTGAGCTCTTCTCCCTGCATGGTCACTAACTCAGTGTCCCTTCTCCAGGAAACACCTTTTTTCCCCACCATTATATAAGATGGATAATAGGCAGCTAAGAAAAATGTAACATCGAGTGCTGGGAGTCCAAGACAGTGTTTTTTGGATATGCGCTTTGTTGTCCTGATTGAGGCACTGCACTTTTTGGCTTAAAGAACTAATCTGGGGAGCTGGTGGTCTGCCATCCCAGCTGGAGACATCTCTGCCCCCCACCACACTCTGTCACAGGGATCTTCGTACACACAAGCTGTTGTAGGTGGACCTGGGTCGCTCCCAGCAGTGAGCCATGCATGTTTGCCAGTGTCCTAGTGCCACAGCGCTGTGGCAAGGAGACCTTGCACCGATTCTACTGCCCACCAAACCAAGGACTTTGGCTCACAGCACCCAGAGCGTGACAACTGCCTGTGCTCTCATCACAGCCAGCTGTGTGGTTATTATTGGATCAGTGATGGACTTTGGCTTGGCTGCTTGAAGACACCCAAGATGAGTCTGTAGCACTTTGGGATTTATTGGCCTTCCCAGAGCCAGATCAAAGCTCTCAGGAATGTCATGGGGTGGCCCTTAAGAGCAGACCTTCAAAAGCTTCTCAGTTATGAAAATTTATTGCCTGACCTATGTAGGAGTTTCTGCTGGTCTCTTACCTGCATCACCAGGAACCATTCAGTGTCATATGAAAGAGGCTGAGCTTAGGTTGGGTTTACACGCACGCACCTCAGAAGAAGGTCCCCACAACTAGATCAAAAGCAGTGTGGAATCATCCCTGTGGTTGGTGACATCTTCCATATGGCCCTGAGGAGCCATGCAAAAGTCATGTCACCCTGCAGTTCTTTACTTAATGATCCCTCCAAACTACATTTTACTGGGAGACAAATATTGGTTATGCTTCATCCAAGCCCCTCTACTTTCCTGGCTGTCCCTGCTCTGGTAAGGCACCCTCTTCCACATCTTCCCTCAGAAAACCCATATAATAGTGAGAAAAATCAAGTTCTGTGTGTGTTTTTCAGGCAGTTTGGCATTTAATAAGAATGCTCTACAACTTCAAAGGTCAACTAGATCCTTACTACTGCTGTAGTACTTTGCTGTGTATTTAGATAATTAATTAGGAACACAGGTACTACAGGGGAGTTCTCTTCTGCTCCACACAGCCTCATCACTTGTCCTCTGAGACAAGGGGGACTCTGAGACAGAGAGACGATGGCACCTGAGAGAGTAACAGTAGAAGGCTGGAACCCCATCTGCCCATCCCAGTGATCAGCATTAATGCAATGCTGCAGATTTCAGCCTCTGCTAGTCCACAGCTTGCTGCAGGGACAGCAGGGCTGCTGAGCGGCATTGACCGCAGGTCCGACAGCCTGGCACCTCGTCGCTGCGGGAAGCCAGGACAGACCAGCCTCCTCCGCAGAAGGGACCTCTTCTGCCTTGGATTCAGGGTATGGGGAACAATTGTGGGTTTGGAAACTCCTTAAGAGGGTATTCCCAAAATGCTCTTTTTTGAGAATTTTTGAACCACAGGGAAGGAAAAAAAATCCCACCCTTTTTCAAAGAAAAAACAAAATAAAGCAAAATAACTGCAATATCCTGCAGATCAAAAGTCTTCCTGGGTGTGCAGTGACACTCTGGGTGAGCAGTGGGAGGAAAGTGAAAAGATTAATTCTGAGACAGTGAACAGGCTCATTGGAACCAATTATCATCCCCTTTCACATTCATTTTCCATCCATGTGTTTATTTGGTGGTGGGAGAACCAACCTGCACCTCTTACTAGCTGAACCTCCCAGTTCCTTAGCCTCCCATTCCCTGGGCCTCCACTCACCGGGCCTCCGACTCCTGAGATGTTCAGTCTCATGGCCTCCAAACTTCCTGGGCCTCCCATTTCCTTGGCCTCCCACGCCATTGGCTTCCTACTCTGCTGGGCCTCAACTCAATCTCCATTCCTCATAGGGCTACGAGGATGGTGAGGGGACTGGAGCATCTCTCCTATGAGGAAAGGCTGAGGGAGCTGGGCTTGTTCAGCCTGAAGAATAGAAGGCTGTGAGGGGACCTAATATATGCTTACAAATATCTGAAGGGTGGGTGTCAGGAGGATGGGGCCAGACTCTTTTCAGTGGTGCCCAGCGACAGGACAAGGGGCAATGGGCACAAACTGAAGCACAGGAAGTTCCGTCTGAACATGAGGAAGAACTTCTTCACTCTGAGGGTGACGGAGCACTGGAACAGGCTGCCCAGGGAGGTGGTGGAGTCTCCTTCTCTGGAGATATTCAAGACCTGCCTGGACAAGGTCCTGTGCAGCCTGCTGTAGGTGACCCTGCTTTGGCAGGAGGGTTTGACTAGATGACCCACAGAGGTCCCTTCCAACCCCTACCATTCTGTGATTCTGTGATTCTCTTCTAGCCTCCCACTACCTCTCAGCCTATGAATACCTTTCAACTTCCTGCTACCTCTTAGCCTCCAATTTATTTCTCTGGCTTCCCACACCCTCGGCCTGCACTTTTTTCCTGGCCTCCCACTACCTTCTGGCCTCCCACTACTTCTCAGCCTCCACTCTTTTTTGACCTCCCTCTACCTCTTGGCCTTCCATTGTATTTCAGCCTCCCATTCCTTATCGGTCTCCAATTCTTTTCTGGCCTCCCACTACCGCTCAGCCTTTTCTTTTTTCTTGCCTCCCACGTCGTTCTGGCCTCCCACTACGTTTCAGCCTCCCACTCCTTATCAGTCTCCATTTCTTTTCTGACCTGCAAATACCTCTTAACCTCCCACTACCTCTCAGCCTCCACTCTTGTTCTGCCCTCCTGCTACCGCTTGGCCTCCCACTGCATTGTGCCTCCCCCTAGCTCTTGGCCTCCATTTCTTTTCTGGCCTCCCACTACTCCTTGGCCTCCACTTTTTTCTGGCCTCCCACTACCTTCTGGCCTCCTATTATATTTCAGCCTCCCACTCCCTCTCAGCCTCCCATTCCATTTCAGCCTCCCATTTCCTTTCCAGCCTTGACTTTTTTTTGGGCCTCCCACAACCTTCTGACCTCCCGCTGCTTCTTGGCCTCCCACTACTTTTCAGGCTCTTAATTTTTTTCCAGCTTCCCACTATGTGTCAGCTTCCCACTACCTGTAAGCCTCCAGTTTCATTCTCTCTCCTTCCACTACCTGTCAGCCTTGGTTCCATTTTTTCTACCCCTTGGCTCCATTTTTGATCTGGCCTCCTACTACTTCTCCCTCTTGACCTCCCACTCCCTTTTGATGTCCATTTTATTTCCAGCCTCCAACTGTAATTTATCCTTACCCTACTTCTTGGCCTCCCACTACCAATTAGGCTCAATATTTTTCCAGTGTGCTGCTGGTTTTAGTTTCCCATTACCTTTCACCTTCAACTTTATTTCTGGCCTCCCACTGCATCTGAGTCTGCAACTACTGCGTGGCTTCCCATTTGCTTTTAGCCTCTGCTTTATTTCCAGCCTCCCACTTCCTTTTAGCCTTCCATTGCTTTTCAGCCTCTAACTTTTTGCCAGACTCCTACTAGATTTTGGTCTCCACTTTTTTCCAGAACTCGCACTAGATTTCAGTCTCCTACTGCCTCTTGGCTTCCCACTACCTTTCAAACTCCCATAACCCTTTGGCCACCTGCTGTTTCTTGGCATCCCACTACCATTCCTTCTCCAATTTCTTTCCAACCTCCCACTATATCTCATCCTCCACTTTTTTCCTGGCCTTTCACTACCTTTGGCCTCCACTTCTTTTAGTCTTTCACTACCTCTCAGCTTCCCGCTACCTTGCCCTCCCAGTCTCTGAGTCTCCCACTCCCTCGGACTCCACTTGCCACAGCCTCTCACTCACTGGGCCTCAGTTCTCCTGGTCTCCCACCACTTGAGCCTCCCACTCCTATGTGACCCTCCAGCTGTCTGAATCTCCCACTCCCTTGGTCTCCACTCACCCTAGCCTCAGCATTTTATGCCACCCACTTTTTTGGGCCTCCCACACTTTGCACTTCCAGACACTGGGCCTCCCACTTCGTGGGCTCCACTCAGCTCTGCCCTTTGGTGGGCCTCCCACTCCACGGGCCTCCGACTCTCTGAGCCTCGCAGTCCCTGGGCCTCCCACTTTCCCAAGCCTCCCACTCCATGGGCCTCCCACTCTCTGGGTCTTGACTTTCCAGACCTCCCACTGCCTGGGTTTCCTGGTCACTGAGCCTCCCACTCCCTTGGTCTCTCACTGGACCTCCACTCTCTGGTCCTGGGCTTGCCTGGACCTCCTACTCCCTCAGCCTCCGCTTCCCCAGGCAGGAGAGGCCAGGGCTGCCCCAGTTGAGTGGCGGCAGCCCAGCTCTGAGCAGGAGGCTGCTCCGGAGGCTGTGGAGGCCATCCAGCCCTCCAGCGATCCTACATGGTTGCCTCCCACTCCCTCGATTCCATGGTTGTATACCACCGTCCCACCAGCTCCAGGCTTCCACCTACAAAGTGACTAATCGTCTCCAGAGCCTGGCAGCGCTTCCTGCAGCCTGGATTTACATCTCGGCTGCCATCTGTCTCTGCCGTAACCTGGCGTCTGCCAGCAGCCCACTCCCGTGCAGCCCTAATTAGTGTCTCCGTTTCCCTTCACGGCGCTGCCTCTAGACACCACTTCTCAGTGCCCATGTCCCTACGGCCCTGCTCATGGCAGTGCTATTACTGTGGCTGTATCTGCTCCTGCACCGAGCACGTTTCCTTCCTCTAATGACTGAGGGCACTACCGTGGTTTGCATCTCTCAAACAGTTACTGGCAGGGCCTTGATCTCTGCTTCTCACCAGGTACTGCCCCTCTGACACGAGCAAATTGTAGAATCATTTAGGTCAGATGAGACTGTTAAGAACATCGAGTCCAATCGTTAATCTAACACTGCCAACTCTACCATTAAACCATGTCCCTCAGTGCCACACCTACACATCTTTTAAATACCTCCAGGGATAGTGCCTCCACCACTTCCCTGGGCAGCCTGTTCTAATGCTTGACAACTCTCTTGGTGAAGAATTTTTTCCTAATATCCAATCTATACCTCCCCTGGCACAACTTGAGGCTGTTTCCTCTTGTCCTATGGCTTGTTACTTGGGAAAAGAGACCAACACCCACCTCACTACAATCTCCTTTCAGGTAAAAAAATTGAGATATTTTGCATTGCATGAGCGTTAGTCAGGGTGTACCTGCTGCATTAGCATCACACAGCTGAGTTGCACCAGCAGGACTGTACAGTCCAACTAGAAGAGACATTGGAAGGGTCAGATCCCAGTAGCACAGCGGTGGTTAGGCATGGAAGACCCATTTCTGTGGTGGGGTTGATTTTATTGCCTATTTACACCATCCAATAAGATATCCCGAGCCCAGCTATTCTTAGATGAACCAGCCAGGCCAGATCTCCAAGGAACTGCCAGGAGATGGTCTCTGTCCTTCATCACGAGCCTAAAGCAAAGCCCAGGCACGGCCAGAGCCCTGCAAGTCCCCTTTGAGGATCACTGACAGTTTAACCTCTGCCCACCACAGCTCCTCTGCTGGGTGAGCATGCTCCATGCCGTCAAGGCTTGGTCTGTCATGTCCCAGCTCCTGAGATCACATGTGGGTCAGCTTTCCCACGAAACATGTACAGCACGCTTTCTACTGAGCTCTCTATAATTTTGTGCTTTCCCTCATATTTGCATCTGGAGTATTTGTTTCCCTCCAGGTCCAGTCTCACGAGTAGTTCAAGGGGAATTTGCTCTGGCTACAGGAGCTGCTGTCTGGATGGAGTCAGGATGGATTTCTAGTCTGCTCTGAGCCACCACCCTTGCAAAAGTATATTAAAACTGACATGAATGTGAGCTTCTGATTTCAAAATCCTTTGCGTAACAACACTGCAGTGTGCCATCAGAGTTCAGATCAAACGCAATCAAGTCCCAGGTGAAAAAGATGGCTCTTCTGCTTATACTGCCAACCACAACGGGCTCCTGCTTGGTTACAGTTGCCACCAAATTCTGCTCACTTGCATGACCCAAAAGGCTGCTTGCATGTAAATGAAGGCAGAGATCAGCTCTGCAGCTGAGGCTTCCCAAACAACCGAGATAAATGTTTCCACAAAAGTCACAGTCAGCAACCAGTTGCTTTTCACTCACCATCTGTCTGCTGTCAGCCAAGTCAAAATGGAAACAAGCCCGCCCTCATTCATCACCTTGAAAAAAAATCATCATGAAACATCATCCCCGACACAAAGATCTTCTCATCCTCAGAGCTAATGCACTGGACTTCACACAAGCTGCGGGAGCGATGCAATTAGCAGGCAGCAGCGGGAGGTTTTGAAGTTGGATGTGAGCTGGGCATTCAGGCATGAAGCACAGCAGCAAGCCCTCTGAGCTCGCGCCATGCCAGATCACTCACTGTTACTCTCCTCCTGCTTGAACCCTCAGAGCTGGTTTCACTGTTTTCTGTGCTGATGGTTGTTCTCTCCTATTGGGAGAATTTCCCTGTCTCATGGAAATACTTTGTTCCTTTCCCAATGGCTGTGGTATTTGGAAATAATCATCTGTGTCAGGCAGAACTAATAGCCAGGATTAAGGAACAGGGGGGAAAAAATCCACAGTCATTCACAGCTTGAAACTCTGCCCTGCTTCTGCTTGGCTGTCTGCCTGTCATCCTCCTCCAGGCCTCCTTGGTCAGATAAACTTTGCCCTGATACAGTCATATCGTCAGAAATGTCTCTATTTCCTCTGCCAGAAAGCCCTACTTGAAATCTAGTAGCAACCAGCCAGGAAAGCAGAGGGAGGTGGCATAATCAATACTATTTTTCAGACCAGGGAAATTGAGGCACAGAAAAGGGAAAGTGAGTTTCCAGAGGTCACCGTGGCTGTCAGTGTCAGAGAGGAAAAGGGGCCATGGGACTGTGTCCTTCTAACACCTTGGCCATATCCCACAGCCTCTAGGAGACAAACTTGGAGCATCACATACTTCTCTGGCCCTGTTGGAAAGCATTTCCCTGCCAGCAGCTCACTTCACATGGAGGGAGCCTGAGAGATGGACCCGCAGCAGCACTGGGAAGCTGGGTGGGAGCAGGACCCTGTCTCGAGGTGTAGCCAGTCCCTGGGGCTACTTAACACGCCCAAGTGCTTTCCTTCATCAAGGAAGGCTCAGCATTCAAATGAGCTGCATATTTACATCTGTCGTGCTTGCCTCGAGAGATGCACTGCACACGCTTGGATGCATAAAACGAAAGGTCGTCTGGTCCTGCTTCACGGGGAGCACTGCTGAAGGGCTCTGAGGCTCAGCACTCTCACGCATGAGCGTCACAGAGAGCCTAGACACGCACGTGCAGGGAGGAGGGGTAATACCGTCTTTCCTCTCTTCTTCTCATAGAGGAAACACCAACAACCACCTTAGAAATCCAGGTTAGGAACCTTTGAGGGAAAAACATGACTGCCCCAACCTGCCTGCCTGCCTTCTACAACAGGAGATGTCACCTACCGACAGGCACAGCTGAGAGACTTATGCTCCCGCCTCAGCCTCCCCAGCTCACAGATGAGTCTTTGCTTGCAAGACAGCACCCAGCTGATAGCTGCAATTCATCTTTATCTGGAGAAGAGGGAGGTGTAGGGATCCCTTTCTTCCGAGTGCTCGTGCTAAGAGCAGTGTGGGTAAAGGGTTTACTTCATAAAGCATTAAGAGATTTATTTGTTTCTCTTCTGTTCCAGCTGAAGATAAAGGATCAAAAATCTCAATCTTCTGTGAATTAAAAATGAAACAAAACTAAAGTATAACCACCTGGTTTGGGCCAATTAAAATGTTTTGTTTCAGTAGTTTCTGAACATGCTGTTAATAATCAGCTTAAACTGCAGAACAAGGGTGTTGCAAATTAGGAAACAAAAAATCCTGGTTGTCAAAGTGGGACTTTTCAAGAACTTGAGGGCTCTTTTTTAACTGAGACATTTGTCAAAGCTGTTCTTTTTTTACCCACAAAAAGTTTCAGCTTCAATAAATCTGCTGTGCTTCTGACACAGAGACAAGGAGAGAGAAAGGCACGGCTGCCCTCACTGTTTCAGTCACCACCCAAAGCTGGTGGGAAGCCAAGGTCACACCCAAGGTCACTCACTAAATCGCCATCACATCAAAGGTTTGAAACTATAGGATGAATTCTGGATCCCTCACTGGCTTTTGCTGTTGCCTTTCATAGCACCAGGATTTCACTAATGCCTTAAAGTCTCTGACCCATCTTTCATCTGCAGGCATTACATGCAAACCACATTACCTCTTTAGAAGATTAATAGAACTGTATTGCACAGGAACCTGTGGTTTCCACATCATTCACGCTGCTGATCCAGGTGCCTTCTTCAGGAAGCTTTATGATCACTCTACCTGGGCAGCTTGGACATGACTGGAGTGATAAGCAACCACCTCTGCTTCATGTGGCAGCAGAGAAGTCTCCTCAGCACTGTTTTTATTGGTAAGGCAGAGCAGAAGACACTGCTGCTCTTCACAACATCAGCTTGGAGGCCCAAGCACCGTTCCAACAAATGATGCTTTGACACCTGAGTTATTGCAAGTGGCTCCGGGCATGGTCAGATCCCTGAACAAGCAGCAGACCAATGTTCACTTAGGAAGGGAGCTGGAGAGAGGTTCAAAGGCAGCAGGGGCAGAAAGAAACCTGTGTCTCTGAGGTCTCCACAAAGCAGTGACAAGAACACAGTAAGGAACTAGTCCCCAGGGCTGCGGTAACAAGCACACTTCCACACATAAGTCAGTAAAGATAGGAACGATGCCTCCATGGAGCCACCTCAGCTACTTCCTGATGCCAGTACTGGGAAAACAGCCTCAAAAAGACTTGCATGAAGGCAGAAGGGGTCTAGTAAAGAAACTAAAAGGGATTTCAAGGATTCCTGGAAAGCATCCTTGAAAAATTCTGGAAAGTGACATAAAATTCCTAGGAAGCAAAGAATTTCCTGGAAAGCAAAGAATTCTTCCTACAAAGAATTCTACAAAATTCTGCTAAAACATTCACAAAATTCCTGGTAAGCACACTAGGACGTTCCTAGAAAACAACATGAGAAATGGCTGGAAAGAAACATGGGACATTCCTGGAAAGAAAAGGCGAGATTTCTAGCAAGCAATGTGCAGATTCCTGGGAAGAAACTTAACAAGTCCTGGAAAGTAATATGAGAATTCCTAGAAATCATACCAAGCTATTCCTTGGAAGAAACCTGAGAAATTCCTGGGATGCACCCTGGGAAAATTCAAAAAAGGCAAATGAGGAATTCCAGGAAAGGGAAGATTCCCGGAAAATATCCTGGGACATTCCTAGAAAGCAGAGGGGAGATTCCTGGAAGGCAATGGCAGCGGGGAAATGCCTAGAAAACATCATGGGAGTTTCTAGAAAGAAATACATGGGATTCCTGGAAAGTGCCTGCAGACAGTCCTAGAAGGCTAGGTGCAAATTCCTGGAAAGCAACCCGAGAAATTCCCAGAAAGCATCATGGAGTTTCCTAGAAAGAACTCTGGAAAATTCTGGGAAAACATGTGGTGGGTTCCTGGAAAGCACCACGGGACATTCAGAGAAAGCAAAGTGGAAATTCCTAGAAAGCATCCTACATAATTCCTAGAAATCAACATGAGGCATTCCTAGAAAATGTACTGTGATATTCCTAGAAAGCAATGGGGAAATTCCTGGAAATAAATGTGGGAAATTCCTAGAAAGCAGCCAGGGTAATTTCTAGAAAGGGGTGTGAAGATTCCTACAAAGCATTGGAGATGTTGCCAGAAAGCACTGCTGATGCTGATTTTGAGGGAAAGAACATGTGAGGGTAGCAGCAGACCTAGAGAGAGGGTCAGGGGAGGTTGAGAAAGGCATGGCAGCCCCAAGATCCCAAGGGTGCTGGAGGTGAAAGGCAGAGGAGCAGTCCTCATCCTCAGGAAGGTCCAGCACAGTGCTGGGGTGGCTGGGGAGCAGGAATGTCACCTCAGAGCCCCAGGCTCACACATGAAGGCTCACAAGGTCACATTAAGTCTGCCCACACTGGTCCTGATCCACAGGCTTCTAGTCTGTTCCTAGAAACCTCCGATGATGGATGAACTCCCTTTTCCACACCAAGGCAACTGTACTTACCTGTCCCTATTCTGGAAGGGCTGTCTTTGGTGTACAGCCACAATCCCCCTACCTCCTCTTTCCCTCTGTCCCTCAGGCAGGGGCAGTGTGTTCCTAGGGTCATAGGATAATTCAAGTTGGAAGGGAGCTCAGGAGGTCTCTAAATCCAACCTCCTGCTCAAAGCATGGTCAGCTCTGAGGTCAGACCAGGTTGTTCAGGGCTTTGCACGCTCAGGGCTTAAAATCCTCCGAGGACACAGACTGCACAGCCCTTCTGGGCACCAGTTCGGCTGCTTCGCTGACCTCATGGCAAAAACTTGTGCCATATAAGGAGTATATATATAACCAGTCTGAACCTCTCTCGTTCCAGATGACGTCTGTTGCGGCATTCTGTCTGTCTGTCATTCTCCCACTATGCTCCGCTATGAAGAGCCTGACTTTGGCTCCGCCATAACTTCCTCGCAAAAGCCTCCTGAGCACGTTCATAGCTGTCTGCACTGTCTGCACCGCCCTCCCTTCCTCTCTGGCAGGCGATGGGCCCATCTGCCTGACTCCCTCAAGACCAGCTGTTTTTTTCCATGGCTTCTTCAGATGCTGTTTCTCAGCCCATTTCTGCTCAGGAGGAATAAAAGATCACAGAGGAGCTGGTGGCATCACTTTTATGATGTTTCCCTCCCCAGCTGACCCAGCTGAGCAGGGAAAACTCTCTGGGAGACAGCCTGGCAATTATCTCCGATAGGCCTCCACACATCTGATTGACTTCCCTTTGCTTTCACGCCTGACACTTCAAACACCGGGAATGGCAAGGCAGGGGGAGGATTTGGCTAATGGAATGAAACAAGGACTCCAAAAAAATATATAGCTGCCTCATCTGGGAAGCAGAGTGTGTCTCAGCCTCCCCGCTGCGCCCAGCCTCCAGGTTATCGCCTGCACACCCAGGCTTAACAGCACAGACAGTAATCATTTGTAAATAACTGATTGTGAGAGTGGCAGAGGCAGCACCCATATCACTCACTGAAAGCCAGTGTGGGATGTGACCTCAGAAGGTGAAATTCGCTCTTAAAGGCTCCTGTTAAGTGTAGAGAGGAACCTGACAAATCCTAGCAAAATGCAGCTCATACCTCTGCCATTGACCACAGGCAGGTCCTTTGACTGGTTTGTGCCTCAGTTTCTCCACCTGTCCCTCTTATCCCACCCATGTTTTGGCCGGGAATGGCTCCCACTACGTAGAAGGACATTATCCAGCACAACAGCCCCTTGATCTCACCCAGCTACCCGAATAAAACAGGGCTAGTTCTGGTCGCTGGCAGGTGGCCATGGTACAGCCCCACATCTGAGGGTCTAGCCAAAAGCTCTTCTACACAGAGCAGGGTGGATTGATCCGTATTTCCATATGGGAACAGATCCTGGCCCCCATAGCTACGCCCAGTCACTGGCCAGAATGATGTTAACTGGGATGGACCAAAGCAGTGCTAGGGAGCATGCTAACGATGAGAGAAGATGGACCAATGTGGGACGGTGCCCTGGCTCTCTTAGGTACTAGTGTAGACAAGTCCACCTTTGCTCCTCTGGGGCAATGTCTACCCTGTGGGGGTACAAGCAGAACCGCATGACCCGTTCCTTTCTGTCCATGCTGTTTGACTGTTGAGTTACACTGCTCAGGTTGCAAGTGTCCAGCCTGGACTTAGGAAGAGCTGAGCTAAAGACACCTCAAGGAACTGGCTTCAGCATCCCTATGTTCAGCCTCCTCCAAACCACCTGCAGAGCTCACTGGGCATCTCTGTGGGGTGGTGGCTGCTCTGTGGGGGTATTCCTGCTCTTGCAGACTACGGGTTTCTGCCTACAGAATGACAGCTGCTGCTAGGGCAGAGCCATGCACGCCCACATGCTGGCTGAATAATGAAAACAAAAATGCCTTGCTCCCGCTGGATGCTGTTCTATTGCCTGGCTTGTGGTTGCTGCCACGTGACTCCCTTCCAGGGGAGGCCACCCAGCAGTTCTGTTGCAAAAAGGAGAAATGATTGCAGAGCCTGAGCTGCTGTGCAGTTGGGAAAGCAGATCAATACATGTTGGGCAGATCAATCACTGTCTTGGGCAAGGGAAATCTAGCTGGAAAAAGTCTCCTGCTTCTTCTGGGTCATTAGTACAGCCCCCTATTCTAAATCAGGGCTTCCATCTAACAACAGTGCTCTACTTGATTAATGCTGATTAGCCCTGCTTTGCTTGGTACGTTGATTAAAAAGCGAGGTTCATTTCCCAGGTTTCCTTCCCAATCATATTCCCTGATTTCTTTTGGCACCTCCACAGCCTCTTAATTCTTCAGTCCTCCAAGAAGCTCATCAGACAAGGACAATGCTGAGGCACTAACAAAGGTCAGACGTGAATTATATCCAAAAGGAAGCTCTCTCCTGTGCTCTGTTACTCTGTATGGTAGACTGGCTAGTGGTGTCTTCACCTCAATATGTTGCTCATGACAACTTCAAAGGCAGATAAAAACCCATCATTAGTCAACATTTCCCTACATACCAGCCTTCTCAGACACACCTGCATGGTTCCCACCAACTGTAGAAGCAAAGGGACCGCTATTGTCTCTTCTCCAAATTATGAGCTAAATTGCTATAGGAATGGCTTTATGGGTTTAGACCAATGGCCCACCCAGCTTGTTCAGGGGCTGTAGCAGATACATAAAAATCAGCGGAAACAGGGCATGTACAAAGTGGCTTTGACCCATAATTCCTAGCTTTGGTGATCAAGGGTCTTCATTATCTGGAAGCCATACTCCACTCACGGGGTTTAACATCCACCAACACGTTGTCGAATCCCTCCCTGAACTCCCAGCCTCCACAACACCTTGTGGCAACAGGGTGGGCAGTGCAATGGCAATTCATGTGACAAAGGACTTGCTTGTGCCTGTATTAAATCTACTGCTCGCTTGCTTTCCGAAACACCTAGTTATGAGGAAAGGGCAGCTATCCTTCCCTTCCAGCTCTGTACTGTCCATGATATGACAGCTCTCGGTTGTTCACCCTTTTGGCATCTCTTGTTCTAGTGAGGGAGCCCTACGTTCACACGGAAACAATTTTGCATATTACTGGAAGTTGTTTCAATAAAGCAACCAAGGCTCAAGAAAACAAAGATCCCATTACTGCCTCTGTTTCACAATAAGAAAGTGGAAGTTCAGAGTATCTTTAAAAAACAACCAAGTAAATAAAAATTTGGCACCGAGAGCAATGGGTTAATCTGACATCTGAATATTGACTGCTATTAAATAAGATGAAGACTTGCCTCCTTCAGCTCTTATGTAAATAGAACTCATCTGCGATGCAGATTTTATTAATTAACTGGCAAATCGAGAAAACCCCAATAGGCTGTAATTGAACTTCACGTTGATGATAGATGAGGAGACACTTACAGGCCATCCGCTGTGTCTGCACAGTCACTCCTGGCGCTGCTGCCACACCCACCCGTCCGCACAACAGAAAGGCTGCCCCATCCTGAGCAAAATCAAGACAATCTGAGGGGCAGACACCCTGAGCTGATGGGATACCTGGCACATTTGCCTCCTGAAGGACCCTCTGGCTGGTCATGCTGCTCTGCAGGGCATTGCCTGCCTGCAGCTCCCAGCTCTCGCAGGAGGCAGGCACTAGCTGCTGAACCTTTACCAGAAGGGAGGAGGCTCATAGCTGTGAGGGGACTTTCTACCTAATCACCTCTGACATTGAGAGGGGACACTCATTAGCACTATGGAGAACTGGGCGGCTCAGATGTGCCTGGGGGTCCCGGGTAACCTCAGAAATGTAATATTTCCAGATACCGGGGGCTGGTATAGCCAGGTGATGGTACACCCTATAGAAACACACCCAAACCCAAGGCCAAAGACAAAGCACAGACCGGTCAGATTTATCTGGGTCCCAGTGGTGACTCCCTGCTGGGCAACAAGGACGGCGACAGGGCAGCCTGTGTGGGGAAGGCAGCTCTAAAGCCCCTTCTCCAGCAAGGCAGCACACGGCAGAGCCCAGCGGGAAGGAGATTAAGCCATTATTGATGTAGGGAGAGAAGGGATGAATGAAACAACCCCCTGCAAGGGTGCTTTGCAGTTCTTGGTGGGGAACTAATTTTGCTTTTATTTTGCTCAAGAAACAGCGAGGCGGCAGCAACGTGCCCACCCTCGGAGCTGCTGAAGCCTGGGTTCTTCTCAGCACAGGAAGGGGAAGTGGCATTTGAAACACTGAGTTGTGAGAAGAGTTTCATTATTGCTCTGGATGGCCCCTTCATTAGAGGAAAACACGGTATTTAATGAAGGGGAAAGAAAACAGGAGCTCCCTGCTGTGTCCAGAAAGGTGTCTTTTTTCAGCTTTGCTTCATTCCCCTTATTTGTGAGAGTGAGGGAAGCTGGACCCATCCATCCCTGTAGCACCCTGCCCCTGGGTCTCATGAGGGGTGCTCCAAGGCCACCCCAAACTGAGATCTCCCCACAGACAGCAACCCACAAGTGCAGTGCCCACTGGACTCCCCAGCTTTAGGGTACCTCCCCGTGCCCACACTCAGATGGCTGGAGTCTGGCTTGGTGTGCAGGCACAGTGCACCAAGGTGTACCCCCTCTCCAACCACACGCTACCCAGGTGCTACACACCCGGAAACTCAGTGCCATTCCCTTGTCAGGGAGAAACTGAGGCATGGGAGATGTGTTATCCACACTTGGCATCAAGTCTGAAGACCATATTTGATTGAAGGGCACAGGGAACACTCTCCCCACAGCTTCCTTACGAAATGCCCTCAGATTACCAGGAAAGGACTTCATTTCTCACAACTGGCTTGACAAACCCAACAAAGGATTCACACGTCAAGCTAATTCTTCCCAGCTAGTACCAATTATTTGCCAAGGTAGATTTGCTGTCTCAATTACACCCCACAAAGTTTTCAGCACGGAAAGGCAGAAGCTCTTTTCTTTCCCTTCCTCGTATCCTAGTAATTGGGGGGTTTTTAGCAATGTGTCAACAGACTTCAGGAGTAGAACCAGCTCACATTCCCTTCGCTGGGACGACTCTGGCTCTGCTAGAAATTGAGATTAAAGGGAACTTGCTTTCATCCCAAGCATAAACAGGCAAGAAGTGGAGCAAGAGCAGAGAGAAGATGAGCAGAGAAGCAAGCACTATGATTTCATTCTGGGTCTCTGCACTTAAAGCTGTCCTTAATCACCACTCATGACTCACAGCCATTTCTTTCATTGGGAGCTCCAGACAGGGTAGTTTAGTCTCAGAGACTCACAGGCACGTTGGCTGGAAGGGACCTCTCATGCCTCCAGTTCAATCGCTCATAATTTGCTCCCAAAATTTGCTCGGGATCCCTGGTGACCTGCCCTGTTCCCAAAGCGATGTGCTCTGAAAGTGTCCTGAGGTGAGAGGGCATCCTGCAGTAGAAAACATGTTGGAGGAGGAAAAGCAGTTTCAACGGTTGTCTACTCTCTTTGCTGCTCCAACGAACTCCGCAGGCCACCTTCACTAAGCCAGATGTACCAGGAGATGAACTCTGCGACCTGCGTGGGCCAGGGTTCATGGAGGACAGCAGGAGGAGGGGATCCACAGGATCGCAGGAGACTGAGTAAAACAAAAGGACAGGGGACAATGCTTGCAGAAAGCAATGAGGTTCAAGATAAGTTCAGGAGCTGGAGAGGAGCTGTGTGTGTGAAGGGTGGATAACCACAGACCCAGACCATCAAACCCAGCCATCATCTGACTTGAATAATTTTTTCCTGCTTGATTCTCAGCTGCAGCCAGAAGCTGAACTGAGGTTTACCAGGAGCCAGCATCTGACTCTGCTGTGAGACCCTCTGCCTCTTCTAGCTGCTTCACCCAGAGAGCCAAGTTCCTTCATCCTGGGCTTTCATGCATGATTTACAAGACTGCAGAGTCCACAGCCCCTTCCTAACCCCATCACTAGGAACTTCCAGTGACTTCCAAGCAAAGGAGCAAGCTTCCTGTAAATTACATTTCCAGCAAGGATCTCTGCTAATTAAAGATTATGAAATTAATTTACATTTGCTTCAATTAAAATCCATTCACAGCTAATACCTTCCTCTTTTCCAACTTTATTTATTTATTGAAGGTGAAGAAGGAAGGAAGGAACCGCACTCGGAGTCTCCAGAAGTTCTCTGGATTTGGAACAGCCTCGGTCTGCCTCGTTACATGGAACAGGTCCCTGGAGAATGTGGGCTGATTGCAATCTAATTTATGGCATTCATCAACATATGAATTAATGCTGGGGTCTCAGATATGAGATCTCTCTATTTCCCTCTCCCTCCTCGTACAAGCTCGGCAGCTCAGCTCCGCTGCCATGCTTCCTTCCTTCCTTCCCAGTACTGCTTCTTTCCTTCACTAAAGAAACAGCCTTGTTTTTGGTTAAGAATGCTTGTTTATGGTGAGTGAACTGGGCATCTCACCTGGCTTTCTGTGAATTAAAGTCAACCGAAACCAAGGAGCATCTAGTCCCCATTTTGAATAAGTTCGGGATCTGTGTGCCTCAGCTTCCCTACCTGTGACACAGAGGTGCTGTTCCTGGCTTCCTCTGAAAGCCAGCGGGAGAATAAAAATACACCTGTGCCTTGAAGCCCTGCAGGGAAGGCTGCAGGGGCTTTTATGTGTTTTACTATTGCTGCTTTGTATTGTTCTTGGCTTTGACCTTGGACTGAGCTGGACAAAAGAGTAACCAAACAAACCCACTTACATTTCAGTTGCATGCTGGACACGTGTCAAAGAAAGCCTAAAACTGCAAAGTCTTCTGGTAGCAGCCATTAACCCATACAGTGACTGCAAGTCCCAGAGCTGCTGACAAGGTTATAAATCATCAGCAGCGGTGGGTGAAGGGCTGCTTGTCTGCTCTCTGCCTGGAGGCTGGCACAGGCAAAACACAACAGCGAAACAAATCTAAGGCCAGAAAGTCATTGTGCAGCATGCCGCGGGCCAGGGAAGGCAGGTCTGGGAATGGGATGAGATGCGCGGAAGAGCGGAGTGCGTTCTGGTATTTAAAGGGGAGGCTTTTGCTTCGTTGACATGAGGAGGCAATCGTTGCATAGGGTAACTGCGAAGACAGGTATAGCCTAGGATGGGAACTACAGAACTGCGATGTCTGACTGCTAGGGTCAGGCTTCCTTTCTTTGGGCCATAGCTCCACAGCCAGAACGGGTGTTGAGACAGAAATCTCAGCGTCTGTGCTCTCTCGTTGGTCAGATCCTGGGGTCGCCTTCTGCAGGGACCCGTTCTGGAGAAAAGTTCTGTGTGCGATTTCATCAAAGCTGAGCACCACAAACGGAGGAGCTGCTGCTCCATCCCTCACCTGTTCTTCCTGAATTGTTTAAGTGTGCATGGACTTAGTGGATGTGGCTTAGTTTTTTTTTCTTCTCTCTGATCAAAGAAACAAAGCGTGTACGGTCATTTTTGCACTAATCTATAGATCGCTCATCAAAAATGTCGGAGTGCTCCAGGGATGAAGGGAATAGGCAGCTCTCTGTGCTTGACAGGACAGAGCAAGATGTGGACTCCAGTTGCAGTGAAGAAGACTCGAGGTGGATTCTCTAGGAAAAATAGAACTGACTGCATAGCTCCTCACTGGTGAGAGACCTCGTTCATCTGTGGAACACCAGGTTCAGCCAAGAGAATATGCAATGCAAACAACACTTTGAAAGCCAAGAGCTTTGGTGAGCTCTGGACTATTTGACGTAATATTAGTGGATAGTTAATACCTTCACAGTAGTAAAGTGCAGGAGTCAAGTCTCTGTGTGGGTAACAGCCTACACAACAAAATCATGCCTTGCTCATTGTGAATTTCATCTTTAGTCTTTATTCAGCCTTCTCCTGGGGTTTCAGCTCCCTCACTAAATTACTCTCTGGTAGCATCAGGCAGGCAAATTGGAAAATAAAACATGCAGCACTTTCATCACAAAACAGAAAGACAGAAGGGATGCAATCACACCTCTGGTTGCAGATGGGTTAAAAGTTGTTTCCATACTTGTTAAACACAGATTTTTTGCTTTTGCTGGTTCTGCTCCTGAGTTTATCCTATCCCAAAGTAACCAAGCGTTTTGCTGCCACTGCCAATCACCAGTGTCTGCTGCTGACAAGAGAAGCATTGCTGCTAGAGGTGGGGCACCACAGGGTGCTCGAGGCAATGTCCCTGCTGGGACACAGCAGCACTCAGTGCAGGCTGCAGTTTCTTCACGCTTCCGTCACTCAGTCTGAGGCCATGACAGTTCATGTGGAGTTGGCTGATCTTACCTGATCTGAACGCTCAAATGGGGTGCTCGCATCCTATTTCAACCTTCAGTCCAGAGGGGCTGTGCCTGCATCTTCCCTCCGTTCCAGCACCCTCATATTGTCACGGGCTAACCTCAGCCGGCAGCTGAGCACGAGACAGCCGCTCACTCCCTCCTGGCGGGATGGGGGAGGAAATCAGAAGGCTAAAAGTGAGAAAACTCATGGGTTGAGATAAAGCCAGTTTGACGGGTAAAGCAAAAGCAGCGCAGGCAAGCAAAGCAAAACAAGGAATGCATTCACTTGCAGGCAGGTGTTCAGCCACCACTAGGAGAGCAGGGCTCCATCACATGTAAAGGTTCCTCGGGAAGACAAATGCCATCACTCTGAATGTCCCCCCCTTCCTTCTTCTTTCTCCAGCTTTTGTTGCTGAGCATGATGTCGTATGGCATGGAAAATCCCTTTGGTCAGTTGGATCAGCTGTGCCAGCTGTGTCCCCTCCCAGCGTCTTGGGCACCCCAGCCTCCTCACTGGTGGGGTGGTGTGAGGAGCAGAAAAGGCCTTGACTCTGTATAAGTACTGCTCAGCAATAACAAAAACATCCTTGTATTATCAACACTGTTTCCAGCGCAAATCCGAAACATAGGCCCACACTAGTTACTATGTAGAAAATTAACTCTATCCTAGCCAAAACCAGCACACACACCCATAGCAGGTGGATGTTCTCACCCGTGGTCCACCACTTGCACATACTGCTTTGGAGCACGAGAAAGGGAGTGTTACCCACTTTTGCCCAGGACAGTGTATCTGTTGGTGCCCACTAGAAGATGAACACAGGCTAACATTACAGCCCCCCTCAACCGTCAGCTGCTTTAATGTGAGCACGCCTGGTGTGGCAGAAAGGGCCAGGACATGGCCCCAGGGGTCGGTTTCCCACCGGTGAGCACAGGAGCAGTTTGCAGACACAGATGCAACCCAAGCAGGCAACAACGCACGGATCGGGCATGCAGTGCAGTGCACGACGCTGGGTGGAATGGGAGCCTGGGAGACAGCGGGTAAGGGTTGTGAGAGGTGGTGGGGAAAGGGCACGGCTGGAGCACAATCTGCAATGCAGAAGAGAGCACTGCATCACCTCGCGGATGCAGTGGCAGATTAATCAGGAGTCACAGAGTGTATTTGTAACCTGCCTGGCAACCCAGCTGCATTTCACACGCTCAGCCCTGCTCGGCTCTTCCTCCACAGCAGAAATACCAGCACGACTTTACAGGTCTCATGTTAGATGCAGGTCCTGCTCTGGGAGGAGAAAACACTGGAGCAAAGACTTTGCCAAGGACAGACAGCAGAGCTACACGCTCCTATGTGCATGTTTGTAGGGGAATGAGATCGGGTGCTGGGGAAGGTCTCTATTTCTGTACCTCTACCTGGAATGGGGGAACTATTTCAGGGAAGCAGGTAAGTTTTCCTGTTTACCTTGCTACGTCTCAGTTTCTCTACCTTACTTGCTACTGTTGTTGACATTTAAAGTTCCCTCCTAGAGCCCACAAGTTAGCAGGTGGACAGACCCCTCAGTCCTACCCTTTCAAACTCCTGGAGTTTGAAAGCCATGGTTTGATGAAACCAGCCATGGTTTGCATCCATGCACTTTCTCTTTTTTTGCTTGAAAGAAACAGCTGGTGACTGTTTTATTTTAGCTCTACGTATCCAGCTTAGATGGCAGAGAAGACAGAAAATGTAAAGACTGTCAGCTTCCCCCTCCAGATCACTTTGAGAGGCTTTGGGAGGTGTTGGATGCTCGCCTTCTCACTGGATTTCAGGATAGTGAAGCTGTGAGTGGAGGGGAACATGGAAAACCCAGTATTTTTCCACCTGTTGAGATGAAGCCTTTCCATTCTGTTTTGCCCATATGTATCAGATTTACCCATAGATAAGCCCTGAAAATAATTGTCAGCTATTTTTATGTGTTCTGTGGCCAAGCAGTGCTTTCTAGGGATGCAAACAGAACACATAATTCACTTTTCCCACCTCACCTCCACTGCAATTAGTCCTGTTGGCCTGGGTTTGTATACTTGGGAAATGCTCCCCTTTCTTTCACAAAGCAAGATTTTCATGATGGATAATTTTTGTGCCTGCCTTCAGCCTCTCAAATCCATTGGCATTTTTTAAGGTAGGGAAGTGAAGTAGGATAAGCCAAGCTGTCTGTGAGATGGTGCCACACGCAGAGTTAAAACCCCGCTTTGTTTACCAGAGACAGCAGAGCGGGAAGAGTCTTCCTAGGCATTGCACTTAATATGGCAAGTTCATGATGTCATTTATTATTATACTCTGGACTTCTTCAGCTTTGGCAGCATGAATAACACAGCATCAAAAAATTATTTTTTTAAAAAGGTGTTTTTATAGATAGATAAAGATAGCTCGCTCTGATTCATCTGCTCAAAACTGCTGCTGTTCCTTGTTTGTTTGTTTTTTTCAAGCAGAAATTGGTGGGCGAAAGGAGAGGAATGCCAGGCATGAAATCCAGGATAAGCCTATGTTTCAGAACTTCTTGTCATGCAGGAACGTTGCTGACAAAACTTTGGATCAGGTCTGGAATCTACTTGGAAATGAAGTCACTGCTCCAGGGTGTAGTGCAGCAGCCATGCACAGCCACGGCAGGGAGGCAAGGAAGAGCATCCAACCTACCCAGGGCTGAACAAAGGTCACCATGTCTCACCCATGGGATGGCTGCAGAGAGTGAGGCACAAGCTGCACAGCCCCACAAGCTGGCATCTGGATGTGAAGGTGGACATCACCCTGCACAGCTAACGCTTGAGTTGTTTGAAGTCCAGCGAAGACCGTTTTACCCTGCACCAAGTGAGGGCATAAATCTTTGTGCGTCTTATTCTGTCGAAGAGGCATGGTGGCATCTTTGGTGGGGATCAGGTTATGGTATTGTTACAGAAGAGGAACATAAAAAAACCAGTAAGAGTGAAAAATGACGCTTGGGCAGACAAATGCCTCACTCAGAAGTACAGACATATTGCTGCTGGAGCTGCCCCTCCTGATCATATTCTCAGACAGCTCCTGGATAGCTCTCGGCCAGGGCGAGATGCAAAGCCTCCTATGCCATGACACGCTTCACAGCGATGAACTCCTACACTGCTCTCCACCCGTACAGCTCACAGTGCACCTGACAGTTGTTACCACATCCACAGCCTGTTGCCTCCAACTCCCTCATGTGTCACCAAGGAGGCCACACAGCCAGCAGCAAAGCTGGGAGCAGGGTCAGATCTCCAGCCGTGGTGTAGTGCCCGTGGTGTAGGACAGCCGCAGGCTTCACCTTCTGTAGAAACCCTGGGATCTGGTCCCAGTCACAGATAAGAAATCAGACTGTTTTCTCAGGGCATCACTGGTGATGTGTCAGAGCAGGTTTTTCATCTCTGCGTGGACACCAGCATTATCAAAGGCATGTCCCAGTAGTCAGTTTGATCCTGCGTGTATGGAAATAAAACACCAGTGCTGTGACTGGAGTTACGTTGAGAGTAAGCCATAAAATAAAAATACTAAGGGAACAGCTGAAACAAACACTCAACATCCATCATGAGCGACAAGATCTTTCTTGACCCGCTAAAACATTATTTGTTCTACTTCCCAGGGGCCAAAACACTGCTCTCCTGCAAGAAATATGTGTGTCATTGGATATGTGTGTATCCCTAAATTTAATTTGTCCAATTGTATTAGGACAAGCAGCTAATTCTGAAATTCACTTTGCTCCCATAATGAACCCCTCTGCCAAATGGCGTTTGGGTGGAATTGTGGAGATTGTGATTTTTATTTAAAGTGATTTATCGAAATCATTAGCCATGTTCCTGAAGTGGAATCCATGGCAATCCTTTTAATCTTCCCTCCATCACAGCAAATGCAAACATTTTTTTTAATAACAGAGAGTTTGAAATATAAGGTTATTAAAATCCAGACTTTTGAGTTTCTCCGTGCTCTCTCCCTCTGTAATGGGATGGAAACAATAATCGTGGAAATAAAGCCTCCCTTTCAGACAAGCGATGCAGAGGGTGTATAATGAACAATTAAGCATCTATTTAGTCACTTTGAATTGATATGGGTGTTAATGAAAATGAAAGAGGCCAACTTCACTTTCACTGCAGGGAAATGAAAAAGGTGAAGGGTACTACCCTAAGGGTGTTATGGTATTACCCTAAGCCCCTTTAATGAATTGAGCAGACCTCAGAGCTCCCCCAAATGCTTTTCCAGCCTGTTCCCAGAAATGCTTGGTGGAGCTCCAGGAAGCCTAGGGGTCTGCCCCATGTCCCGCCAGCGTGAGGTCTGGGCTGCTGTCACCAGCTGTCCCCAGGCAAGCTGCCAGCTGATGGTTTGCTTCATCCTCCAATGTGCTGATTCACAGCCACACATTTCCCAGAGAGCCGAGTGGGAGGCGTGGGAGACGGGGCTGCACCAGCTGTGCCAGCTGTGCCTCAGGCCCCTGGCTACAGGGAGCAAGGTGGGGACCACCAGCATCCATGCTGCTGAGCTGCTGGGCAGTCCAGGCAGGCTCTGCAAGGGGGTCTCCGTGGGTCCCAGATTTTGTGAGTGCCCAAAGGCAGAGAAGCCCTGACAGCCCCAGCTCAGTGGGGTGTATGGACTCAGAAACGGCCGAGCACCGCTCCCTTGGCTGGCACTTGTTGAGCAGTGGGGAGTGGAAGGAGTCAGCCAGGTCTCAGCACGTTGTCCCTTTGTTTCTAAATGAGTAAAAACCAATTAGCTGATGGTACAGCAGGCAGGAAAGGGCTGTTGGCACCCTGGTTTTATAGGTGGGGTATCAGTCTCCGCCTGGAACGCTGTTCACGCATTCATTCGGACAGTCCTCACCACCCATGAATTCCATGTTTTGGGCTGGTTTGACCCATATCACATGGAGCAGAGACCCTGACTCCACTTCTCATGCACTCCAACCCAGGTCTGATTAGAGCACTTGAGGGTGGTGAGGACCTGAAGACCTTCAGAGCCAGAGCATCCCCCTTGCCCTCGGTTCCTCTGATTAATCCTCCACACACACGCACAAACACCTTTGCAAATACTTTGCCCCAAATTGCTCAGCTCCATCCCCTCGTGGGAATAAAGGTGCATGGTGTGGTGGGAGCCCATGTGGGATGGTTCCACCCAAAGCCTGGGTTAGCAGAGCCAGCTACAGGTATGGCTCAGCCCAGACCAGACTTTCTCCCTTTTTCCTCCAGTTGATGCACTGGTGCCATGGCAACTACTAACACCAAACAGCTGTGGTGAAAATACAGCTTCGGCGAAGATTCAGTCCCCAAAGACCAGTGGCACATCTCAGGGGCAGTCCTCTCCTCCTGGGGACCCCAGCCAAAGATGTGCCTCCAGAGCGGGGCAAAGCCAGACTGCACTGTGATACCCCTGCATGGACCCCAAAACTCGCCTTGCATGGAAGACTTTCTTTAAAAAATATAATCTTGCCACATTTCGCGTCTTGGAAGGATAAAATCTGGTGTGTCAGGATGCAGAGTCTGAGAGAGGAACCATTTGCCCTTAGCTCCCGACTCACGCCCTGGCCCCCAGAGCATCCCTACAGCTTCATGCTCCAGAGGCAGAGGAGCAGCTTCAACTCCAGGCATCATGGTTCTGAGGCAGGGGGACATCAAGACATGTCCCATTGCAGGATATGTCTCCATGCAGCAGCTCAGATGTGTTTCTGTAACCAGTCACAGCTCTGTCGCTTGTGAGAAGTTTTAGGAGGCTGCAAAACAGTCCTGGGGAACAGACATCCCTGTGACCTGGTCCATGCACACTCCAAGGGGGGCAGAAAAGCTTTTTCCTCCATATTTTCTTTGCTCCTGGGCTGTAAAATCTGTCCATCACCTACCTGAGCCCTGATGATTTTATTGTAAGGGATAGATGTTGCCATTTTATTCCACACACTTCCAACCCGCAGGCAGCTGGCAGGATTGCTGCTGGCTGGTAACACACACAAAAAAAATTTAATCTTTTGCTATTATTTCTCCAAAGCTCCATTTGGCTGCATTTAGGCCTGATGTAGTGATTTCTTTGCCCTCGTGACAGCTATTTCTTACATGGGGAAGCTGCACAAAAAAAAAGTAGATGTGAAAAATGGAGCTGTGATTTATTTTCACCTCCAAATATAGAAAGACAATTTCCCCCTCTCTAAGTTTTCCTCTTCCTCCTCTTGAAAGCAGTCCCAGTGCCTTCAAACCAAGCCAGCACCCCACTGAAATCCCATTGCCCAGGCGGATGCGGAGATGTGCTTGTAGGGAATCTGGACCAGTTTAAACCCATCATCAAGGTGACCAGGGACAGGCTGGCTCTTACCAGTTTACACAGCCAGCTAACCAGGGAGGGGAGCTGGCGAGGGAGCTCAGCCCCAAATGCTCTCTGCAAATCGGGCATCCCGCTGATGCCAAAACTTCTCTGGGCGGAGGCTGGGGGGGGAGCGGGGCTATGGGGAGCATCGTTCCCTTGGGATGCCGGTGGCGGGTTGATGATGCCTGCCCTCCTCCTGGCAGCGCCCGCCTTTCAATTTCTCTCTGCCGGCAGCGCAGCTCCCAGACAAAGGCTGTGCTCAGCGCTCGCGGCTGGGCTGGAGCTGGGGGCTCGTCCCCAAGCGGACACCAGACCTGTCCCCAGCACTGCCTGAGCCCAGGCTGCCACTGGGACATCCCGGTCGTGCCCCTGTGCACACGCGTGTACCCACGCACACGCACGCTCCGGCTGCTCCCCACCTTCCCCCCCACCTCTCTGGGAAGATCCAGCGGCCGGATCAAGGCAGGTCTTCTGGCGTAGAAAGGATTAACTCTCCGGGGAGCCGTGGCGGAGGCTGAGCCGAGGCTCCCGCCACGCATCGCCGGCTTCGCAGCACGCCTGGGAGTTGTGGAGCTGAGCTCTCGGCGGCTAATCCCCCTCGCTGCTGGCAGCCAGGACGGCTGGGACGAGCGAGCAGGGCTGTAGGGTGAAGGGACAGGAGGGGAAGAGGACGGGGAGGAGGGTGCACACACGCACGCGTGCACACACAGCCCGCAGACGGCAGGCAGCCGCACCGGATCGGCTGCTGCTCGCAGGGAGGTCCGTAGGGAGCCGAGAGCTGAATAAAACAAGCCGGATCATCAGTCGAGCAGACCTGTTCTCTTGCAAAAGTCCTTAAGGTAAAACCCGAGAGCAGCCACTCCTCGGCTGGGCTGCCCTTGGGAGACCACCGGCTCAGGCGCCGGGCTCACCGCTGTCGTGGTCGTTGTCTCTGACTCTGGTTTTCTTTTTAAAGGAATCGATTGGGAGATGCCGGCGAAAGAAGTTGCTGAAAGCCAGGCTGGCGCAGCTGGGAGCTGCGTGCTATCAGCTCGGTCACACACCGGGAGCAGCTGAACTTTGTGGGGTTTGAATATACATTTCTCCTCTGCGGACGCTTTGGGCAGCGTTACGGGGAGAGTCACGGCACGGCACTGCACACCTTGCACCTGCTGTTACCGAGACCAAGTCCAAAGGACGTCTCTGCAAGGACCATCACCTGTGAAAAGAAGCTGGAGAAAGGCAGTTTTTCTTTCTTTTCCAGATGACTGAAAATACCTACAGGATTCCGTCTCTCCAGCTTTCTTCAGCGGGTAGCATCAGGGAGAGACAGCTAAGTAACAAAAATGATATCGGTCAAAATCATTCCAGCTCCTACTTTTTCCCAAGGAACTTCATGCCCGTAGGGGTTTGCTGCGGGCATTTCCAGGAGTGAGGACCAACGTACCACAGACGCATCACTACTGAATCATGTAAGAATTTGCAGATGAGAAGCCTACTCCATCAAGATCTTCTCTGCCCAGTTTGCAGTACATGATTTGGTGTAAGCACGGCAATTCACGCCTTTTTCTCTCCCTTTTAAATCTCTTGGGCTTGGAGTTGTCTTTCCTCATTGCAATTATGATTATTTGCAACATTAGTGCCATCAAAGATTGGAGCACTTTCCTCTCCCAGATCCTCCCCAGTGTTAACAAGACTCTGAACTTGGTACAGCAAGTGGAAGCCACGACCAGCTCAGTGGTAAGTGTCCTGCAAGACCCCGAGCAGGACAATTACCTGTCCAACAGCCAGTCCATGAACTCAAGCAACTTCACGGCTGGCCTGGACCACTTGTTCCAGTACTCATACTCGGACAATGACCAGCTCTACAAGGAGTACAAACCTCCGCCTCGAGATGCCATTCCTCTGCCCAAGGCAGTCCTCTACCTTCTCATGGCAGCCCTGGTGGTGGTGGCAGTGGCATATGCCATTGTTGGGCATCTCATCAAGGACCTCATTCATGACTTTATAGGTGAGTGCAGCCATCACGCGTTGTGTGCATGCGGCCAAAAAAAACCTGGTGCAAAGCCTGGGGTTGTTGGCTGGCATCTCTGCTTTGATATGGGTGGGTTTTAGATCAAGCCCTGACCCTTTCATGTTTACAGGAATGTGAGTTTATTGGATGTGCTGGGTTCTCCAAACCAAGCTGCACGTCAATCAGTTTCCCAGAGAAAATCCTTAGGTTTAGCTCCTTTCCTACAGAAATGAGGCTTGAGCGTGTGCGTGTGTGTATAAACCTGTATGTGCATACATCTGTGCTGCCGAACAATCGTAAAATCCATTGGCCAGTTTCAATGGAGCTTGGATTGGAGGTCTCCAAAATGAAAAGTTTGATGGCAACAGATATCTGAGTGCAGGAAAACAACCCACCAGTGCATTGTTAAAGACGAGCTTAATCCCTTATGAGACACCAGTGAATCCAAAGTCCTAGGAGACACAGGTCAGCAGTCTGCCTGCCTTGTACAGCACCTAGCACAACCATCACAGCCTCTGAGGCTGCTGCAACAAATCTGTAAGATGGTAGCCCAAAGAGTGTGCATTTTTATGAGAACTGGCTTCCCGACTCTTTCGTTTCACCCTGTTCCTGATGAACAAGGTCCCTCGTCACCGGGGGTGAGACCTCAAACTCTCTGCTGCCTGCGGCCGCCGTGGACAGGCAGATGTGCAGGTAGAGGTGCTTGGCTGCTTGTGGCAAGCCCCCAGCGGTACTTTTGCTGTTTGCCCCATAATTTGTAAGGCTGACGGTGCCAGGGAGTGCAAATGTGCCCTGTTGCCTTCTGAATCCCCGGGACTTTTGGCCCCCACACCCCGGCAGCCAGCTCACCATGTCCTTTTGGGGTACAGGGCCCCGCTGCAGGGAGCTGGTGGCAGTTTTTCAGCTTGGGCAGGGAGCCATGAGGGATCTGCAGAGGAATTTAAGCTCCTGGCTCCTTCAGACGTGCATACACCCCCCTGAAAGCTGTGGGGAGCGATGTCCTCTGCAGGAGAGTGGGGCTGAAATCCCTTTGCACACCCCTTGCTCTGAGCCTGCCCCTCAGCCAGGAATGAAGCCCTGCAGGCTCCGTCTCTGCGGTGGGAGGGAGATCACACTCATCTGGAGCAAAATCCATGTGTTCCTTCACGATCCCCCTTTATTTCCCTGCTCCTGGGATGCAGGAGATGATAGACATCAGCCAAAACTCCGACCTGTGCCTGCGGGGCAGGCAGTCCCCCTGCCTTGCTGACGGGAGGGCAAGCCAAGACCTTCGGGCAGGGGGTCCCAACCAGGCAGGGGCTAGCAGATCTGGGACACAGGTATGTGGGGAGGAGATATGTGGAACAAGCAGGGTTGAACCTCCTGGCAGGGAGCAGTGCTCAGGGTCTCACATGAGGCTCAGCCAGGAAAACGACAGGGAGCTGCTGCTGAGGAGTCTTTCTTCGCCCCAGCTGGAAGGGAACAGATACTGTCTTAAAGTGTTAAATATAACACTTAATCAGCAGCTTGCTGGGGCTGTAACATCTCCCAGCTCTGCCGCTCATCTGATTTAGCATTGCCCTCCCAACAAAGGTAGGCAGCAGGGACAGCACTAAAAATACACACGCTCCTGCCCTGAGGTGCTCAAAGGGCCAGATCGGAGCAGGTTAGAAACCCCCTGAGCCAGGAGCCAGTCCAGTCACAGTGCCCCTGCCGAGCGGACACATCCTGCCCCAATTGCTGGGGTCCCTGATGCAGGAGAGCATGGGTGCGGGTGCTCAAAACAACCCCGTGAGTGAGTACTGCAGAACAGGGCCAACATCCGCGTGAATGTTGTGCCCCCCAGACAGGGAGAGAAGCTGAAGTTGCGGTCGGAGGCACCCGTGCCCCGGCCATGCTATTTGCAGCTCGGCACCCACGCTTCTTGGTGACCTTGGGCACCTTTTGCTTTTGCCCCAGTGTGGGATGGGATCAGCAGGGTGCCCCTTCCCTCACAAAGCCTTTTGCAAAGGGAATTCCATAGCTTTTCACAGCACCAGGGATAGCCCTAAGCTGGACAGGCACAGGGACTGTCCTGGGGTCTCCCCACTTTCTGCCACTTTGGAAGAAGCCCTTTCGCAGCTCAACGCCCTTGCTGTCAGCAGAGCATCCTCCCCGCCCTGGCTGGAGGAGACATCTCTCCAAGTTTGGATCAGAAATCCAGCTGTGAGCTTCTGCCCCATCCAGACAGAGAGGAGAAGGCATTTCCCAGACTCCAGCAGCTCCCCTCGGTGCCGAAGGCTGCCTCCAGCTCATCCTGTTTAGCACTCCAGGCCCGTCTTCACACCATTTATATGCTTAAAATGAGCCAGTCCTCGGAGAAGAGCATGCGAGACCATGTTTGTTAACACTGCCAAGCAGCAGCCTTTAAAGAGAATGTTTCATTAGAATGAGTTTGCATAAAATGACTTCAGGGACAGGACAGAGGGACCAAGGGATGGTAAATAAGAAGCTGGTCTATTAGCTGCTTTAACACAATGCCTGGATTTATATACTCAGCAGCAGCTCCAACCTCTGCTATCGGCGTTTCTGTGCTAATCATATTTAGAAGGATACAGAGAAAGATGAAAATAAGATGCCAAAGGGCTGGAGGCTGTTTCAGGGAGATTAAAGTGCGAATAGTTAATCGCTAGTTTAAAAAGTCACTCAGAAACGTCAAGGATGATTTGGACTCCTCAATAACAGCTTGTAGGACACGGCTTGGGGAGTCAAAGCATCACCCACTGCCGTGTGTGCACAGGGACCACGAGAAGCGGGCACTGGGCTTGGTTTGGAACGGTGAAGAAGGTGAGGATGCTACCGAGCTCTTTCCCTGCACAGTCTGAATGGGTATTTGAGATACCGACCTCTGTCTCACAGCCACTTCTTAAAAATTCAGTTAGAGCTTGTCCAGGCATCCCTGGGGGGATGTGAATGCTGCTGTGATGCCCATTGGGGTGGGAAGGAGCGGAACATGGGAGGCTGCAACGGAGGAGAGTGAAACATGTATTTTTGGAGGGTGGAAGGCAGAGTTCCCCTCAGCTGAAATGAGGATCTTGTCTGTCCTCATCCCCCAGAGCACCTGAGTATGGATAAAAGGGCTCTGAAAGAGCTTGTATTGAACTCGTCGTGGAGACACCTGGCCAAAGAAAGGCCAAAATACCTTAATTTCTCTCCAGTCCGTCACCACTTGCTCTGAGCTGACAAAACCTCAAGTTTGCAACTTTCCCAAAATTCGTGGGGCATCTCCACTTGGGGAAGATTGCGGGGATGAGGCGGGAGGAAGGCTCCTGTGTGAGCACAGCTCAGACCTGGCTACCAGTTAAGACAAACTGGGTCGAAGTATTTGGAAAGCGGCTTAGCTCAGGAGAGCTGCCGGAGACGGCGCTGCGGCGAAGTGCCGGCTTGGCAAATGACAAGCCTGTCGCCAACGTACAAAGCGCCTAATTACTGCAATCCTTGGGAATCAGCCCGCCCTCCCTGCTCCGTCCCCAGCAGTTCACTGAATATCGCCCTGATTTAAACACAAAAAAAGGAGAAAAAAGGGTAAAAAAAAAAGTTTGACTGGAAACAAAGCTGTTGCCATGGAGACTGTAGCACGTGTGGTCCCTGGGAAAGCATCTCGCTGCCACACGGGAAGGGTCTGCTGGTCTGCGTGGGAGCTGATGCTTTGCAGGGAGACCTTTGCTGGTGTCACCCTCTGTGTTGCTCATCTGCAGAGGAGACCCTGAGGAAACTTTTCCTGTCCAGATGGCATAAGGCAGGGCAGGATCGCTGACGCTAGCGGGACTGTGCTGGTCAATGGCTTCAGGACTGCTAAAAACCTTAAGCCAGTCTCGGAACGGGGTCTCTCTTTTCTTTGCCCTGTTGACCCACCAGCAGTATTTTTATTTTTCAGCCTTATCTCCACATGCCACATTTCAGGCTTCTTTAGCAAAGCGTCTCCTTGAACAAAGAAACTGTGCATGAATGTAGCATTGCTGAAAATAGCTGCTGGGTGATCCTGCAGGGACTCAGGATCCGCTTTTAATTGCTCCCACGCAGAACCGCAGGGCTCTTAGGATAATTCAGCCTGTGGCAGGGATGGCGGATAGCGTCTCAGGGCCATCAGAGAGGACTTACATCTTCTTTTTGGGCTCTGTTTTGAGGATGATTCGTTTGCCTCTCAAAGCTAAGGGAAAAAGACAAGACCAGGTCAGGTTCCCTTCTGTTTCCCCACCTCGGTGCTAACATAGCTCTGACACTAACCCCCAGCCTCAGTTTCCCTTTTGGCTCATGGAGGTGCGTTAGGGGTTCCTTAGCCACTGTTTGAGGGGTGCTGATGTCTAGCAGTGGCTGCCACAGGATGGCTTTCACCTGGTTAACTCCCACTCCCAGCTGTTAAGGCAGAAGCCGCTGCCTGAGCATTCACACACCATTCCAGGAGTCTCACACCCGCCACCCGAGCTGGGCAGGCTGAAGATCCTTCCCTTATCTTCAGAGAGGCCCTGCTGCTGTCAATGGATGACTGAACTTCCTTATCTTCTAGCTGGAACTGAGTCCTTGGGGCCCTCCTTCACTGAGCTTGGCAAGGGTTCAATGAAAATTCACAGTACTCAGGTGGCAGATTCACAATGTGCAGCCTAAGGCCTCAGTGAATTTAGCCACTAACACCAAGCAAGTTAGTTATACGAACAAATCTATATATGAATAGTCTATCGGGAAGCAAAACAGCAACTCGTTATACATTTTGACTATTTTTTTTTCTATAACACAGCTACAGTAAGAACAGGCAGATGCCCCATCCCTGCATCCCCCCTGGCATCGACGTGGCTGCGGGCTGTGGCTGTCGGCCGGACAAGTGGCCACAGCGGTCTGGCCCTGCAAAAAGCAGGCAGAGGTGGCCCCACTCTAGCACAGCTGCTTTTGCAGCCAGACCTCTGAGGCACAAAGCATGAGCAACGGGATGGCTCCCGGCACATGGTGCCAGCGATCGATGGAGGCTGACCTCAGGGATGCGCCATCCATTCCTGCCATCGCGTGGTCCGGCAATGTGCTGCGTCAGGTCCCCAGGGTGAAGACTGTGCCTTTCTCCTCTGCGAGTGCCAGTCTTCCTCGAGCTGAGACCGAGCAGGGCTCCTCACCCTGTGGCCATCTTCATTCTGCCTCCATGGTGGATGCCTAAGGCTGGAGGATGCGGAGAGCAGCTAAACATGCCCAGGAGCATCCCTGCCTCCCACTCCCTGCCTCCCACGTTCCACACCTGAGTCATCACCTCCCAAGACTGGCTCTGCAGAGCAGCAACGCTGCCCGGCAGGCAGGACTAGGATTAAATGCAGGCTTGGTCCAGGGTTATACTGGTGTAGAGAAGCTATTTTTAAGACAATATCATAATTCAGTGAATGCCGTTTCCATGTCACCCCCTTTCCCATCAGACCCTTCATGCCGCTGACAGCTCTGCAGAGGGGCAGTGTCCTCACCAGTCCATCGGCAAAGCAGCGTGCTCGTGTTTCTCGGGGTGCAGGACAGTTTTGGCTTGGCCAGCATGGCTAACCTAAGAAATTTCTGCAAAACAGGGAAGGAAGAACAGACTCCAACAGCAAGTTAAATTAGCAAAACATGAGTCTGGTGGGAAAGGGAGATTTCTTGCTAAAAAATTACTGCTGCCAGAGGCAAACAGAGATTTTCCAGCAGAACAAACCTGGGAGATATCTGCTGATTTTGCTCATGAATAAGCAGAGTCTGTCCTGCAAATGAGACAGATACGATGGCCAGCTGCGACTGCTGCATTGTGTCAAACATGAGGGATACCCTTGAACTCGTGTCCGCTGGGAATGCTTTGGCTGGAGCTGGTCCTGCCTTGCTGCAGAGCATGAGGCGATTGCTGGATCGGGACCTGTTTCAGACAAAAAGGTCTCCTGCTCCTGCTGCTGGGAAAAGGACTTTTTTAGCAGCTGTTTTCACACCCAGCTCCATTTAAAGCAAGTAAATCTAGAGCACAAGTTTGATGGTTCATCTAACATGTTTCCCCTTCCGTTGCTTGTTTGCATCTCTGCATGGAGTGTGAATGTCTCACACATCAGCCTTCATTTAAATTTCAGCCCTTTCTTTGACCTCCCTCTGCTTGTCTGTCAGGGACTTCTCTTTTCCAGTGGCTGAAGTGCCTCACGGACATCCCGCACTGTCACCAATGAATGCAGGGGACCTGGCCAACCCACTGGGATCACAAAATCATAGAATCGAATCCTAGGATTGTAGAATAGAATCATAGAATAGCTCAGGTTAGATGGGACCTTGAAAGGTCGTCTAGTCCAGCCCCCCTGCAGCGACCACGGACATCTTCAACTTGATCAGGTTGCTCAGAGCCCTGTCCAACCTGACCTTGACTGTTTCCAGGGATGGGGCATCGACCACTTCACTGGGCAACCTGTACCAGTGTTTCACCACCCTCGTTGTAAACAATTTCTTCCTTATATCTAGTCTAAATCCCCCCTCTTTTAGTTTAAAACCATTACCCCGTGTTCTGTCGGAACAGGCTCTGCTAAGAAGCCTGTCCCCATCTTTCTGATAAGCCCCCTTTAGTTACTGAAAGGCCACAATGAGGTCTCCCCAGAACCTTCTCTTCTCCAAGCTGAACAGTCCCAGCTCTCCCAGTCTTTCCTCACAGGAGAGGTGTTCCAGCCCCCTGATCATTTTTGTGGCCTCCTCTGGCCCTGCTCCAACAGGTCCATGTCTGTCCTGTGCTGAGGGCTCCAGAGCTGGATGCAGGACTCCCGTTGGGCTCTCACCAGAGGGGAGCAGAGGGGCAGAATCCCCTCCCTCGCCCTACTGGACACACTGCTGGGGATGCAGCCCAGGGTTCGGTTGGCCTTCTGGGCTGTGAGTGCACATGGCTGGGTCACGCCCAGCTTTTCATCCACCAGTACCCCCAAGTCCTTCTCGGCAGGGCTGCTCTCAATCCCTTCATCCCCCAGCCTGTAGTGATACCAGGGGTTGCCCTGACCCAGGTGCAGGACCTTGCATTTGGCCTCGTTGAACCTCATGAGGTTCACACAGGCCTAATTCTCGAGGTTGTCCAGGTCCCTCTGGAAGGCATCCCACTGTGCTCTCATCTCACGACGAGACTGGACATAGAGCATCCCCGTGCCTCTGTGCACACAGGCAGCAGGAGGCTGCTCCCAGCTGCCTGCACTGTAAGGGGTTTCCAAGCAAGGACAGTCCCTTCTGCTGTTGGTGTGAGGAGGGGTAAAACATGCTGTGAAATCTGGGCAGCCCAGAAGAGTATTTTTCTGGCCCCTTTGATCAGCACACCACAAGAGTCCTGCTTCCAGGGATGTTATCAAAGACAGACAGAGCCAGGGAGGTGCAGGGGCACTTTGTGCCACATCACTCTGCTATTTAGGGAGAGATACTATTCCACAGCTCCTGATTTACCCAGTCTTCTACCCTATCTCATCTCTCCAGCTGCTTTGGATCAATCGCTCCATATTGATCTCACCCCATCTCAGCACCTTCCACCTCGCCTTTCGCCCCACAAGACCTCAACAGATACACTGAGCCTTGGCAGTGCCCAGCAAGCAGGGAGAGGTGTCTGTGGGTTAGATGCTGCTCCCCCAGTCTGGCTGAGAAAGTCACTTTGTCCCTTTCCTTTATCTGAGGCATTCCTGTACGTGCCAGTGTGCATGCCCTGATTTTGCAACATGTGTTACAGGCTCCTTCAAGGTGCTGGGTAGGGGCAGGCAATGATTTTCCTTACCTCCAAGGTGTGACCATCCTGGGTCTGGGGATATCACTGCCGCAGGAGTGCACTGTGGGACCCTTGCTCACCCCAGCTCTGCCCTTTGGTGTCCCAGGTCCATTAGGTGCCCTGGTTCAGCCTGCCTATTCTTGCCTTCTGGCTAGAGCATGCGTCCTTGAGACGTGTCTTTGAGAGCATGACTTTGGTCCAAAAGAGGATTTCATTTCCCTCTCGGTGCCAATTGTGTCCATTTTCTGTTGGTCATGCAGACCCCCTGCCAGCTGTAAGGGTTGGAGAGGGAAATACCTGTCGTGATGCTAAGGGCTTCAGCTACCTTCAGCAGGTCACCACTGTCCCTCAGCTCCCAGCACCTCACCACGCTCCATCACCTCATTACAACACCCCACAGGGTGCATTATCTGAGGTTTATAATGCGTGCTTGTGCTTGATGTGAGGTTGTGCATCCCATCTCCTGCAAGGGTCCTTCCGCATCAGAACAAGATTTAGTCACATCAGGACCAAAGATGTGCAGGTGTCCTTTCTCCTCCCTCTTGTTCCTTTCCAGACATCCCGTGGGGGACCCAGGGGGACCCCAATTTCTCACCCACAGGCTAAGCAAGCTGAGAAGGAGCCAGAGGGAGAAGCTGGGGAGGAGCATGCATGGCTGGGACAGAGCCGGCCGGTGGTGGCTGGTGGGGAAGACAAGGGCGCTGACATTTTTATGGTTGTTCCTCCAGGGTCCTGCTGGCAGGAGATCCACTGCCAGCTCCACGGGGCCTCGCTCCCCTCTTCTGCACATGGCAACATGCTGAAGTTACAGGCCATAAATGGCCACAAATAATGTGTAATTGTGTAATTACTTTGCTCCTTACTTACACAGTCAAATCATAAAGGCATCGCAGTAAATACCCTCTAATGACAGCCTAATTACATCTTCCTGCAGATTACTGGGTAATTAGATCCAGCAGGCTCCAGAAATAATTCCCAGGGAAGCAACGGTTCGGATTAGCGTGCACAATCCAGCCCGCACTTACCTGGGAAACAGACTGCGGCAGCCTCACGCAAGCCGCTTTCCCCGGGCGCCCCAGCCAGCCACATCCCCTTTGGTGACAACGTACCGTGACCCTTTTCCCACAGAAATGGCTTTTGCTGAGCCCCGCCAGCACTCTCCCAAAACACCCATGCTCTGTGTTTCTGCCTTGATCACACCAGCTCTTGCTTCTTCTCCTTCCTGCCAATGTCCCCGTGGGTCCATTGCTTGGCCACCAAACGCCACCTCCCCTTGCTCATGGGCATGCAAATCCATGGTCTTTGCTTCGCATTGCAACCGTGACCCGATGGCTCCCAGGATATTTGGGGACCTGACACCTCTTTTTCTACAGGTTATTCCCCTTCTTCCCTGCTGGACCAGCACCTGCTCCCACTGGAGTTTTACCTCTGATGTCAAGGAAAACAAGCCGAGACCTTTACTAGTATTTGTAGTAGGCAATCTTGTTATTGCCTCCTGGATCCTCCTCACGCCAAGCAGGGGCTGGCACAAGCCTGGGAGGTCTCGGGGACAGGAGGGGGGGGTCCAGCTGGTGCAGAGCCAGCCTGGGCTGCAGGGCCAGGCCAGGAAGCAGCCGGTGAAGTGTTTGGGTTTGGTCTACATCCAGTAAACCTAAGCACAATGGAGGCTATAAAGCAAAAAAGACCCAAATGAGCTTCCTAGCTGGTTTCCTCAGGGAAGGGCTGTCGTGGGGAGCCCAGGCTCTGGTGGGGACTGTGGACCATGCAAGTGAAAGACAAATGCCCTGGCTGGGACTTGGGGCAGACCCTGGGGCTCCCCAGAAGCCTTTGGACCATGTCTTTGCTGAACTCCGCAATCGCTCTTGCAAGCACCACGGTAGTTGTGTGGGCTGTAGTGGCTCTTCTCCTGCCCTTCCCATCGCTCAACTGGCAGACCCCATTGGCACGGTGAGGGAGGTGGAGAAAAAAGGAAAACAAGAAAAAACAGTCACTCTCTGGACACACCACCTGTGCCCGGTGTGGTGGGAGCTCTCTCCTCCTTGGAGCCTGCACCCATGTCCAGCCAGACCACGCCAGGCAGTGGGGCACAAGCCCCTCTGCTCCCTGTCCGGTCCCAGTGGCAGGGTGGACACCCGCCCTGGCTCCACAGTATGACTGTCACCCCAAAAGCCATGCCCCAGCCGTTGGGGATGGTGTGGCCAAATGGCTATAGGCTGGAGAAGAAAGTCAAATATTGCATTGCAAAAATGACAAAACTTTTGGGTTTTCTTCACAGAAGAAGGAAAAGCTCCGTGGCTTTCAAAAAAGCCCCCGAATTCAACCTACAGTGCACACACTGAGCACAGGGAGGACCACAGGTATTTCCCATCTCTCCTCCTCACCACCGGTGACCCAGGAAATGCGACCTTCATCTCCTTTCATCCCGGGGATCCCACTCTGGCATTTGCCATCATTTGCCTCAGTTTTGCTGAAAAACTTTTTTCCACAGCCCATGAAGAAGGCAACATCTCTCTGCGATTGCATTTCTCTGTCCCTGCTCCACCAGGCAGCCTGCCTCCTCCACAAAGAGCTGCAGCCTCTCACCACACCAACTAGTTTGAAAAAAAACCCAAACATTTCAGAAGTGGCAGCACCTGCCTGCACTGAACCACAGCCCCTCATGCTGCAGGGGACATCTCAGTCACACGGCTGCCCAGCAGCAGCCACTGTATTTTGGAGGGGGATCCATCACTCCAAGGGTTGTGAGAGTGGCCGGATCAGCTCAGAGCCATGTCCCCGAGCTCCAGCGACCTGCCAGAAGTGCAGCCCCGAAACTGCCATGGCAAGTTTGAAGCCCGTTGTGGCTGTGATGCACTCCCAGGGCGGATAAGCCACATCCCCAGGCATGCCTCCAGCCCCATTTGTATGTCACACAGTTATTTAATTATCCCCTCCATTCCCTACAGCAAAAACCCACCATAGGAAATACACTGCTTTCCCTTGCTCGAGACCCCAGATGCGCACTTCACTTCGGAGACATTTTCATTTTGGGGATTAGCAGGGAGATTTCATTCGCCTAAGCCAGGAGGGCTTCCAGAATCCAGCAGCCTGAAAATCATCCCGGAACTGGGAAGAGCAGAGACCCCAGTACTGGGGGAGTAGAGGGGGCCATAGGGGCAGGGGTGGGCGAGAGACCCTCCTGGGGTGTGAACACCCGGAGCAAGGGGTAGGGTCTAGCAGGGGGCAGTGATTTCCCAGCCAGCTTTGACTCTGTGGTCAGCCAGAGGTAAGCAGGGGCTCATTTTGTGCTTCTCCCTCCTCCAGACTGGATCTTTGGCCCCAGCCCAGATGACAACAGCAACAAGAGCGACATCAACTGCATCAGCAACAGCGTCAATGAGATGAGCGAGATGCCCGAGGCGCCGCGGCGCCGGGACCGCCAGCCCCAGGACGTGGTCATTGCCATCGGCGAGACCTGCCACTTGCCACAGCAGACGTGACCGGCGTGGTGGCAGGGCCCGGTGGGACGGAGCAGTGGGATGGAGCAGCAGGATGGAGTGGTGGGATGGAGCAGTGGGATGGTGCAGCAGGACAGTGCAGCAGCTGCCTTCCAGGTCCAGGCAGCGAGAGGAAGGGATGAGCAAAGCCAGCACCATGGAGCAAAGCCCTCCTCACCCCGGTTTTGCCAACCTCTAAGGACGTTACTGGGGCAGGCAGCATTGCCCCTTCTCCCGGGCTTGTCAGTCCTGCCCTGACGTCTGCCTGTGGGTTCGTGACCTCCCTTTCTTCCTTGTGAATAGCAAAAAAAAGCAAATGCAAAATACACCCACCAAACAACGCTCGCAAGAGAAATGAGCCAGAGAGGAGCTGGGCGGTCCTTTGGTGTGCAGCTGTGCCACAGCACGGGGACGGGGTGGTGAACAGGGCGAAGGAGACGAGAAGGCTGCATGAGAAATGTCTGCGTTTCTGGGAACAGACCCAGGATGCAGCAGGGAGCTGGGACTGCAGCGTGAGCCAGGGGCTGCAGAAAGGCACTGGGAGGTCAGCAGGTGTCAAATCCAGCGCGGTATGTTGGTGACCTGCCTGGGCCATCACTCCTCTCCTTAGTTTTTGCAGCTCCAGCTTGCAGCCCATTTCAGCAGGTGCGTCCCATGGCTCTGTGACAGCAGGGTGACAGCCTCACCTCTCCAGGGAGCCTTCTTCCCCCATGCCCATGCCAGGCCAGGGCCACCACCTTCCCTCCACCACCAGCTCTGATAGAGCCCATCATCCCCTGGCTGGGAGCAGCCCTGCTGGGACATGGCACACCCCTGTTCTCTGAGGACAGTTGCTGGAGGGGAGGGCAAGGACCCACCTGCAGGAAACCCCAGCTCTTTGTGAGGATCCCTCAGACTCATCGCAGAATGGCCATCCCCCACGTCACCCCCAAACTAGCTGCCACCACGAGGGTTGCTGGCTCTTCGCTGGGGTCAGCCACATGTGCATGCACTGGTGGTGGGAGGAGACCTCCCTTGTCTCACTGGGTGCCTTCCTTTTCCCTGCCAGGGCCCCGCCAGCCGAAACTGCCCTTCTCTCTTCCTGCCATTTCTCTCTGCCCAAAGGCATCCTTTCCCACACAGCCTCCAGGCAGATCCCTGCTCCCCCCCTTTTTAAGAATCTCAGGGGAACCCAGCAGCAGCTTTTGCCCCACTCAGGGTTTTAAACCAGGCTTCATCATTGCTCTGTATAGCAGAGTGGAGGCACTGGGACCAAGCTCATTCCTCGGTCCCGGTGCCTCTTACTTATGAAGATCCCTTTTATCTCCACGTCTTTCCTGAACTTAAAAAAAAGGCTATATTGATGGCCCAGAGACTGGATCCCAGGAGAAGGCAAGAGGTCAGGACTTCTGCCTCTGCGTTCAGGGAAACAAGCCCTGCCTTTCCCAGCCTGAGGTACCCAGCGCACCCCTAATAACAGGGGCCAGAGCATCATTTTCCCCTTCTGAAAGTGGTTAGGGAAAATGGATGCGGTTTCAACCTCCCGTTCTGATGGCTTTTAATGAGAGCCATTACCCGAGGTTCCACGCTGGGGCTTTGTCAGCTTGGCAAGCAAAGGCAGTAGCACAGTACCACAAGCCTCCCCCCAGTAATTAACCGTTTCCAGTCAGACACGTCATCGCTGCCACCATCATTTTTCTCCCATTTTTTTGGCCCTGGGTTTGTAACACGGCTGCTCTGGCAGCTGCGCTGGGGCTGACGAGGGGAGCCAGGCAGTGATGCCACAGCAGCTGTGGGGGATGCTGTGGGTGGTCCCGCGCCTGTTGGCCCCTGGGAGCGGGGCTGCAGTGCTGGAGCTGGCTGCAGGCTGAGGAAACTGGGAAGGTCCAGATTCCTGGGGGACAGAATATAGTACGGGGAGGGTGGTTTCCCTGCTCCCCTGCCCTCTCAACATCTAGAGGCTGGGCATCCAGGCCACACAGGTGCCTCCAGCCACTGCTGTTGGGGAGCAGTGCGACCATGTGTCCGGCGCAGACACTGCTCTCGAAGGGACTGGTCCCTGCCATGGGGACGTGCCAGTCACCAGGCACGACTGTTCCCCATGTGGCTGCAGGCAACAGCCCCGGCAGCTCTTCTGCATCGGGGGCTCATTGCCCACCAGCTGCTGGAAATAAGGTGGGGGCTTCGCTGCGGATGGAGGCAGCCACCTCCGCTCCAGCCGGTTTCTTGCTCCATTCCCGAGACATCTTGGGTCCCACGGGCCGCGGTTTGACCATGGGGAGCGGCTCTTGCACCAAGCAGCAGCTCGCACCCAGGGCCAGGGTGGCTGTCACCTACCCCAGGCCACTGGCCTCCGAGCAGGAGGTGAAGGAAGGAGCCAAGCTCCCTCCTGTGGCCGCCTGCACTGGGTCCCACCCGGCCGCTCAAGGCTGGGAAGGGGCTCACTTCCCTCCTCGGCCTCCCGGAGCCAGGACCCCTCCTCGGGAGCCCCTCTTTTGCAGGGATGCGGGAGGGATCCTGATGCTGTGTCCATCTCCCAGACCGACCGAGCCCCCAGGTAATGTTATGGCAGATACACGGCGGTGGGAACCACCAACCGCCTCCCTGAGCCACAGGGTCCTGCCCGGTCAACGCCAGGAACCAGGCTGGCGCTGGAGCTCTGCAGGACCCCATGGCTGTAAGCTGCTTTCTCCACTGACCCCGCTGGAGCCTGCCACATCCCGGGGAAAAACTGCGCAGGACAGCAGTTTCCCACACCACCTTCCTTTGCATCCCCCCATCTCTGCATCGTTGCTATCACCTGGCACCTGCCTTCCCCCTAATTTGTCCCCAAACATGTCACCAGACACTGCACTAGTGCTGAGCTCTGAGGATGCTTGTGAGCCTGTCAGAGAGTCCTGAGAAGCTGTGGAGCCATTTTGCCTCCAGACACTGGAGGCAGAGCATGGCTTTTGGCTGAAAGCAGACCCTGTCCCTCCAAGAAGTCAGTGGCTTTCGGTCCAGCTAGCAGTACTTGCAGCTGGCTGCATTTTGGAGGACATCTCCAGCACCCTCAGAGGACCTCTGAAGCAGGGTGGCAGGACAGGACCAGGTGGCTGAGTGGGGCTGTGAGGATGGGGAAGGGAGAGCTGTTTGGATGCCAGTGCAAATAGTACAGCAACCACATCTGCACTTCCCACCCACCAGGACTCTCGCTCTGGGCTGTGCTGTCCCCCTCCGAGCAGGGGACGGGGTCTGGCCATCCAATATCAGGGGCCCAGGGAGAAGCTCCGTGGGAAGAGGTGCTGGAGGCTGCTTTGCCCGGGGGAGGTTTAGGGGGCGAAGGGGGCTGATGAGGGTGCCGGGCTGCTCCAACTGCTCCAACCCCTTGCACCTCTTCAGTGCAGGAGGTTGCTCTTTAAGTCCCTCTTTCGTCTCCCAAGCGCCTTAGGGAACAGGGGCGAGAGATGCTGGTGCTTTTTATAGCAGCCGTAATCCCTGCTGCTCACACCACCTGCACCCTCCTTTTCCCCAAGGCCAGAGTCTGAGCCTCCGAAATGGGGGCTGCTGCCCAAAAACTGCCTTGAACCCCTTCGGTTCCCAGTGTCGCCTCTCCCAGGGCACAGATCCCGGTTGCGACTGGTTCTGGACTCAAAACCCCTTTGCAGAAGGCGTTGGAGGACCTCAAGTGTTGCACCCCTCTCCCAGTCACAACACTCTGACAAGGAGGGACAGACAGACAGACGTACAGAGACGCGTGGATAAGCACCGGGACAACTGCCTGGCCTCTCCACTCTGCTCCAAGACTTGCTGAGCTGAAACCAACCCCCTGGCACAGCCATGAGAAAGTCCCTGGGAGCAGGAGGAGCTGGGGGAGGCTGGGGGTTTCTTTACTTTCTAATCCCCTCCACCTTTAACAAGAGGGAAACTGAGCCAGGGAGCGAGCGGGGAAGAGCACTTCTGGCCCCACAGCGCAGGAACAGAGCCCTTTGCAGGGCAGCTGATGAGCTTTGAGGGCTGATGAAGCTCCACGCTCGGATGTAACCCCCAAAACATGACATTCGGCATTTTGTCGGGGTGGTTTCGGTGCTGGGGTGGCTGGTTTCCCTTACCTGGGCTGCGCCCGCAAAGACAGGGATGGCACTTGGGCCATCCAGGCTTCATCCCTGGGGACAGAGGGGACTGGGGAAAAGGGATGTGAAATGGGGCAGCGGGAGGTTTGGTCGGGCAGGGGCAGGTGCCTGGGAGAGGCGTATTCCACCTCCCATCCCTGTCTTGGTGGCCAGCACCGTCCCCACACCCAGCCCCAGTCCTGGTTCCCTCCCAGAACCACAGCCATGCAGGGAGCACGGTGAGCACTGCAGCTGCTTCCCTCCCATTTGGGGACATCCCGCTCTGGTCCTGCACCGGTGTCCCCAGCAGGGACGTATCCCGTCACCCCCCTGCCCTCCCCTGCCAGACCGTGCTGCCCTCCCAGCTGCCGTGCAAATTCTCTCTTAAGCAGCTCATCTTTTACTTCTCTCCAGCCAAAAGCCCCCCTGACTCTGCACCCTGCCAGGGAATACCCAACACGTCTTTTAACCTTTTACTACTTCTGTTTTCCTGCCCACAGCAGATGCAATTTTCTCCAGCCCCTGGGACCAGGGGTTCTTGCAGGAGAGGGCAGCAGGGGAAATCCTGCCTAAAACTGCTCAGCCCCTGCCTGCACCACTTTCCCCCTGCTGCAGGTCTGGCCCCTGTCTCCCACAGCCTCTTTGCAACACATTTGCTGTATTTTTCCCTTTAAACATCCCACGGGGAAAAAAAAAACAACGGGGGGGGGGGGGGGGGGGGGGGATGTTCTTCTAGGTCAGGCTGCACTAAGACAGTGAAAGGAGATTAATTTCTCAGAAGAGCAATTCAGATTTTTGTTTCCCTCCCCGCCGGGGACCGTAGCAGGGCTGGGGGGCAGGAGGTGGTGGCAGGAGCACTCACATCTCCTGGGCATCCGCAGCTTTTGGTGTCACCCCTGGGGTGGCACTGAGCGGGGACATCCCCAGGTCCCAGCCCTGCGTGGGGGGCGGAGAGGCTGCTTACCAAGCGATGGGTCACACAGGTGGGAAGGAGAAGGTGGCACCGCTGGGACCCTGATGGGCTAGGGTGGGTGCCCACCACTCAGGGAGGAGGAAGGGGAGAGCTGTGCCACCGGTCCCTTTTGGCACCTGGCGTCCCAGAGCCCAAGCCCATCCTCGTCATCCACCCATGCTCATGCGCCCACGAGGCCCCAAGCAATCACACTTGTTTTTCACTCCCAAGGAGCGCCGGGAAGCTCTAAAGCCGGAGGATTAGTCTCCAAAGCAAAGGCCTGGCCCGCTGCCAGCCCAGGCAGGGAACAGCCCCGGGACGCAGTTCCCAAAGGTTCCTGGCTCACGCTCCGGCTTTGTCCCCATGTTCGCCACCCTGCCGGTCACTCAGCCGCTGACACTGAGAGCAGACTCAGAGGGAGGTCAGGGGGGTCCCACAGGTGGGGAGCAGGCAAGAGGTGACCATGAGACTCCCACTTGGTCCCTGAGCTGCCCTGGGCAGTCAGAGCATCCCCGGCCTGGTGTGGCTCCTCTGGTGTGTAATAGAGGTTGAGCACACGCTGCAAGCCCTTTCCTCAGAAGATGGGCACCGGGTGACATCTTTTCCTTCTCCTCGGCTGCCTCTTTGCACAAAACCTGTAGGAGGTTCCTGCCTCAGAGACCTGCAACCCTGGGCCAGTGGGAAGGAAAAGCTGGAAATCAGCTCGAAACCCAGGACACAAAAACCCTCTGCTGGGCTGGTTTAACCCCACTTTGCTCTGACCAGCGCCAACACTTCAGCCTTGCCCAGGAGCCCACCCCTGCGGCCAAAATACCACCGGGCTGAGAGCAGGGCTTCCTGCCCCATGTGTTGTCCTCTCTGGCCCCACGCTGCCTGCAACGGGTCAGGCAGTGTGAGCCCAGGGCTCTGCTCGCAGCGCTGCTCCCCAGCAAGGCTTACAGAGTGCCCTGGGGTGCACCAGCTCAATGCCCCCCTCCCACCAGGGGCTGGGCTGGCCTGGGGGACAACCCCACTGCCACTGGTGTCACCAGGTCATTCCATCGCACCGCTCTGGCTGAAAACTTTCTCTCGAGGGGTTTAATTTTCAGGCAGGTCACCCCTCAAAGCAGCCGGTTCTCAGCCTGGGGGAAGTGGCAGGCAGGACGCTGTCAGCCCTGGGTGAGACTTGCTTCGTCTGGACCTTTTCTTACCTTTTCCTCTCTGAGCAGCGGGTGCCAGAGGCAGGGCTGTGGCAAGGAGGTCCGAGGCAAGCTTTGAGACAAGCCAGTGCTGGTGCACAGCCCAAAGGGTGCTTTTTAGAGCAGCCCCGAGCAGCCCCAACACACAGAGTTTTCCTCCCAGCATCTGATCCCTGAGCGATGCACAGGGAATGGTACGAGGGACAAGGGGAGCATCCCCACCCCAGCCCCGAGGAGGGTGGGGGTGTCAGGATCGGGCCCCGCAAGCTGCACTTGCACCCGCACATCCCCTGCACCCCTTCCCCAGGTCCATGGTGACGCACCCCACACCAGCAAGCCCACGGGGTTGTGTGGGGCCATGGGGCTGCCAGACCAAAGGCCACGGTGGTTGACAGAGGCACTGGATGTCACCTCCCCTCCGACCATGGGGACCAGGCTCTTACCCCCAGGGAAAAGGTTATTTTCATGCTGCCTCCCCGCAGGCACTAACATAAATTGTTTAAATGGCTGCAGCGCTCAGGGGACAGGCCCTTTCAGAGCCAAGCTGCGCACAGGGAGGGGAAAACCCAGGGGACTTTTTAATAACTAGCAAGGGGAGCTGTTAAAGTGTTTTACTGCTTCGTTAAGATAGTCTAATCTCTGTGTATATCTTAAAAAAAAAAAATTGGCTTGCTGGTGTTTTTATTGTAACAGAGGTGGGTGTTTTCTGGCATCGGCTGGGATCCCGCCTGCTTTATCTGCTTGTTTTCTTACCCAGTACCAGCACTGAACAGCCCAAGAACAGTCCAAGGGCAGCAGCAGGCAGGAGCAGGCAGACCGCTCCTCCCCGGGCAGCGGCAAGGAGCGAGGCCGCAGACCCATGCTGCGGGCTGTTTGCCACCCAGGGGTGCTCTGAACCCTGCTGCTGCACCCACCTTTCAGCCAGACGGAGGTCCCCAGTGTGTTTCCCCAGGGTGGGTTTGGGACACGTTGGCTCTGCGTGTGCCTGGGCAAAGCCTGGAGGTGGGTGACCCCTCGTCCGGGCAGCCCAACAACAGGGCGGGGGATGGCAAGTGAGCTGTGAGAAGGTCTCATCCACCCCTCCAGCTACAAGGGCTGGGATCTGGGGAAACAACCAGTTTTGGGGGCTACGGCCAACTTAGGCTCCTGCAAGCTGGGCTGAAGAGTCCATGCCCAGGAAAGCCCCAGCAAAGGCTCGCCGGGGATGCTGAGGTGATACGCACCTGTCCGACCGCTGGGGTCTAGGTTTGGAAGAGGAATGGGCTGGGCATTTTGTTTCTAAGGGTTTCTTTATTTTGTTTTGTTTTTTACATCAGCCTGGTAGAAAATGGGAAAATCCTGCCGAGCCCTGCTGGCTCCAGCACCCACCTCTCCATCTGCAAAAGCTCGTGGTTTCAGAGGCAGGAGCCGAAACGGATGCTGAGGCCAGGATGGCAGGGCTGGATAAGCTGCTTGCGTTTGCTTTGGAAAGGCTGATGTTTGCATGAGCGCTGGCTCCAGCGGCTGTAGAGGGACCCACCCAGGAGCAAATCCCAACAGTCTGAAATCAGAGCTGTGGCTGCTCCCGCCACGGGCTGGGCTGGAGAAGTCTCTGCCCTACACTCAGACCCCCCCTGCACGTCCTGGGTGGAGGAGGCAGAACAAGGGAAGCAAACAGAGACCCCAGCACAGCTAACGGGACTGGCAAACACATTCTAGCGAGATCTGCCCTGGAAATTTGGGGTAGGAAGGGCGAAGCTGCCGTCTGTAGCTGGAGACGTAGTTCAGCTGAGCTCAAGACGCCCCATCTCCCGGAGACCCAGTCTCACCAGCATCCTCTCTCCCAGCAGACGTGCTCCAGTACCTGGCTGCTTCAGGAAGTGGGATTTTGAGTGTCATCGCCCTGGTGTGAGGAGGGACAGATCCCCGGACACGTGGTCTGTGCCTGTTTCAGGACTCGGGGCTAAACCTGCCCTGCCTGCAGAGCTGCCGGCGGCTGCGGGGCATTTCAGCCCCGAGCCTTTCGCCTTCGCACAGAAATCCCCATAAGCTCAGCAAAGCACTGACAGCATGGCCTGGGAGAAATGTATTTATTAAGCCAGCTATTTTTTGTCGAGAATGATTTTAACAGCGCTGGAGGACTTACCCCTTCTCCCCCCGGGACCCTCAGCTGATTTGTGGCATGCAGGGCTAGAAGAAAAGCAGGGGACAGCCAGTCTTGGGCGACAGCCAGCCTTGGAGTACATGGCGGCCCAGTGGCAGCGGCAGAGCCACGCAGGGAGCCACAAGCTGCTCGCTGGTGACAGCAAGCCAAGCATGGCTGCTCGGGGCAGGCATGCGGGACGCTCGCGCAGGGCAACACAGTCCCGGTTTGCTGGGATTCCCCCAAGTCCTTGGCAGGTGCCGTCACTGGGAGTTTAGATGTTGTCCTGCTCTCCATGTCCATCCAGGGAAGCCCTGAGAATCTGCAGGGGAAGGGAAGGTGCTCAGGGGTCTCATCACAGAGGGCAGTTGCCATTGAAGGTGCTGCTTCAGAGACACAAAGCTGAACCTGTCGTGCCCCCAACCACCTTCCTAACCATGGCCAGCTCCCATCTCGCATCTAGAAAGAGCCGGAGCCAGGTCGCCCCTCTCTCTTGGCTTCCCATTGCCATCAGGAGATGTTGTCCCCAATCCCACCACCCCAGCAAGGAAAGAGCCAGGCTGTGACCCACGCAGGCAGGGGAATGACAGCACCACGGTGAGACAAAAGCCATCATGGTACTCGGCTGGGGACAGATGCACCCACGAGTTGTGAAACCACAACCCTCCAGGCTTGTCCACATGTGTGGAAGCGCCCCTCTCCTTGAAGCAGAGGACTGCAGGATGCCCAGGTCCTTCCCCGTGTCGTCTGGGGAAGGCAGCAGGTCCTGCCCAAGCTCACAGACAGCTCCAGCTGCAAGCCATGCTCTACAAGCCAGCGAGCGGTGTGCTGGGAGGCATGGTGGGCGGACAGTAAAAGGCACAGGCAGAAGCCAAGGCTAAATGGGCAGAGAAGATGTCTTCAGGGCAGGGTCGCTGCAAATCCACCCCAGCAGAGGAGCCTCATGTTTCTGGTTGCTGGTAGGGGGCAGAGAACTGGTGCTATTCATGACACAGATGGAGAATCCCAGCCGTCATCCCCATCGCACTGCGTGAGGGGAAAGCACGAGCCTTTCTGAGTCTGAGCTCTGCAGGCTCTGCCATATGCTCTGGCCATACGCTGCCACGTCCCAGGGTTTCTGCAGGACTTGGTCGCGAGGTGGAAGACAGTCTAGAACAAACTGGGAGGACTGGATCTCCACTCAGGATCTCCATCTCCCACCTAGTGCTTTGCCCTTCTTGTGTAATCACATGAGGAAGGGAAACCTGCGCCATCATCCTTCCTCCACAGGGCACAGATGAAGGCTCCCCAGCCCAACGAGAGCAGCTACAGTGACCGCCCTGATCACGCTTCAGACTGGCTTCATGGAGGTGTTTAAACCAGGCAGGGCTTCACATGCAGGGTAGAGGGTTTTAGCATCCACCATGTGCCTGCGGCCAAAACCCAGGTGCCCCAGGTCAACTCTACACTAGATGGACACTGGCCTTGAAGACGATAATGGAAACGAGCACATCCCACAGGGATGCCTTGCTGGTGGTCCTGCCCTGCACCTCGCACCAGACATACTGGTGCCACTGAGCTGCAGACGCATGGGAGCATCTCCTGTCCTCCCTGGGTAGCCGGTTTGAGGGAAGGGTCCCCAGTTTTTGCAGACAGGAGGCTGAGGATTGGAGGGAAGAGGTCCCAGAAGTCCCGCTGTCCCAGGTTTCCCCACCAACCCTTCCCCACCACCAACATCTAGGACAACAGAGGAGTGACCAGCCGCCTGCAAGCACCCCCACAGAGCAAAGGGTTAAATTTACAGGGACCCTTCTCATCCCGCCTCTCCCAGAAATTCACCGCAGGGTGGGCACCCTGTCCCTTAGGGCCAAACACTGACGGGGGGTCAGAGGAACGGTGCAACACCACCAAGCCAGCCCATCCCCCCTCCCCAGCCACCCCAACTCTCCCAAGCAGAGACAAGTGAAGCAGACTGGAGAGCTGGATTGGGAAGGTGTGGCCACGGGCTACAAGAAGGTCACATCGTCCTGAGACTGGAGCCAGCGCCAGTGGGCATCGTACTCCAGGTGCAGTTTGCTGTTCAGTTTGCAGTTCTCGAGGTCAGCCTCGGCTTTCCGAGCCTTCCCACCCGGGTTCCCCTTCCCCAGCCTCTCCCCAGTCCCCGATGGTAATTTGGTGTCTCTGCCCGGCTCCAGAGAAGGCGGCTGCTGGCCCAAATACCCGTTGGCCACCTGGGGCTCCTTAGCAAACCGGTGATCCTGGGGCAGCCCGGGTGGGGAGAGGTCCACGTGGGGCCACTCGTGCTCCGCTCTGCCCTTCTCTTGCTTTGCAAGCCCCCTCTCGGGGTCCATCCTGACCCAATCCTGCTCCGCCCTCACCAGGGCTCTGCCCGGCACGGGTGCGGTGGCGGTTTCAGCGGCATTTTGGGAATACTCATCCATGTCATCGGCCAACGTGTCCAGGTAGCTACCGACAGAGATGCTGTCCAGCCTGTCGTTGGGGTCCTGCAGGCTGTCCCAGCTGCCCCGCCGCGAGGCCGCCTGGCTCTCCACCAGGCTGTACTGGCTGCTGGCCAGGCTGCTGCAGCGGCTGGTCAGCGTGCTCCTCTCCTCCAGCAGCCACTTCACTGCCTCGATGCCATCATTCACCACCACCAGCTGCTGCAGGATCTTCACGTCGACCGCTCGCAGATAAGCCTGGCAGGGAGACAGAAAGCACAAGGGTTTTGGGGGGGACCAAGGTGACCCTGGTGGACAAGGGACCCGAGTCCCAGCACACCCTGGCAGAGGTGTCACCATCGTGGCTGAAGGTCTCCCAGACTGCTTGGTGAACAGCATGGCATGGGGGAACATCCTGAAGGGAACCATCTCAGGGGACCCTGCCCAAGACCTGGGGACACGACCATCAGGGACCAACAATTTATGGCGCACACCGGCCACCAACCCCCTCAGGGAAATAAATCCAGGGCCCTTATCACAGAATGTTCAGGGTTGGAAGGGACCTCTGTGGATCATCTAGTCCAACCCCCCTGCCGAAGCAGGGTCACCTACAGCAGGCTGCACAGGACGTTTTCCAGGCGGGTCTTGGATATCTCCAGAGAAGGAGACTCCACAACCTCCCTGGGCAGCCTGTGCCAGGGCTCCGTCACCCTCAGAGGGAAGAAGTTCTTCAGATGGAACTTCCTCTGCTTCAGTTTGTGCCCACTGCCCCTTGTCCTGTCACTGGGCACCACTGAAAAGAGTTTGGCCCCATCCTTCTGACACCCACCCTTGAGATATTTATAAGCATTTATAAGGTCCCCTCTCAGCCTTCTCTTCTTCAGGCTGAACAAGCCCAGCTCCCTCAGCCTCTCCTTGTAGGAGAGATGCTCCAGTCCCCACGTCATCCTTGTAACCCTCCACTGGACTCTCTCCAGTAGTTCCCCATCTTTCTTGAAGTGGGGAGCCCAGAACTGGACGGAGCACTCCAGATGGGGCAACTGTCACTGTCTCCTATGGGGACAGGGGTAAGCAAGGAACTGGAGGTGCTGGATGCAGATCTGAGCCCAGAGCATCCCCCAAGCCCTGGGAGGCAGAGCAGGAAGGACCAGGCAGGAACATGCCAGGACGTTGCTCAGACCTGGCTGGACTATCAGCACCTCCCTTGATTGTTTCAGCCAGGTCCCTTCATGCATTTACTTCCCTCCTTCCAGGGTCTGCTCTAAGCCTGGTGACAACACGACACAGCAGGATCTGGAGCCTGAGACCCAAATCACTCCCAAAACGGGGGAGGACGGTGGGGGCGGACAGGCATTGCTGATCACACCGCTCGCCTCGCCGACTCCTGCCCCTCCGAGCCGGGGGAAGCTCTTTGCAAAACTTCAGTTGCTGCAGAAACATCTGTTTTCCTAACGGAAAGCCCCGCGTGCCAAGACATTCCTGTCTGTGTGATACTGGCCGCCGAAAGCCACTGGATTTCCCCTGCGCGGGACGCAAATATTTTGCCAGGAAAGGGAATAAGCGGCAGCAGGAGGAGAGGGAGAGAAACCCGTTGCGGGACAGGTACGGGCAGCCCGGGAGCTGCGGATGCCCACGGGTTTGTTCACAAACACACCCCGTCCTCGGCACCAGCAAGCTGCGGCGGAAACCCACAGGGTCCCCCGGGATGGTTCCCAAGCCTCACGCCCGGTCCCCAGGATCCGGTGCCCTCAGAGTCACCCGCCCGCCCACGGGTGACCCGCCAGTCTCTCGAGACCCCCGTCTCCGATCCCACAGCAGCCTCAGCAACAGAAGCATCCGAGGAAGGGGCCTGGGAAAACTCCAGCCAGGGTTTCGGCACGTGAGGCCTCTCAGTCGAGAGGACGCAAAAAAAAAAAAAGGGGCAAAGATTTGTAAAAACCCGACGGCACCCCCCTCCCCCCATCCCTTCCCCGCGCTCCTCAAACTGGATTCAAAGAAAACATAGCAGCGACGTGCCCAGATTGGGGTAGGAGCCAGCTCTGAAGTGCAGAAACTTCCTTTCTAGGCAAGTTATTTCAAAAACTGCCTACAATGGACTTTTCCGCACGCGCTGCTAAAGCCTCTGGCCTTGGCAGGGAGAAGAGGCGGGAGGAGGAAGGCTGGGAACCCCTGATGGGGGGGGTTCCCCATTCTTCTCTGCCATGTGGGGAAACACTCCCCGCTCTCCGTATCATTTGCTGGAAAGAGTTGGTTGTCGATCTGCCACTACTTCAGGCCAGCCCCCCTCCTTGCACCCCAAGAAACCCCCTCTCCAGCAAGGCAAGGATAGAGCGGGAGGAGACCTAGCTCCAGCTGCTCCCCATATCCCTCCAGACGTGGTGATGGGGACACCGCACCGACCTCGTACCAAGAGCAGCCGTACAGGGGACGGTCACACTCCTCCTCACCCTCTCCAGGGGCAGGCAGAGGGGGGAGAGCATCCCCCTCCCCAGCACGCAAGAAACCTGCAGGCACCTTCTCCCTTGAAGACATCTAGCCCTAGGGATAATACATCTTCCTGGACCAGGAGGTGAGAGCAGGAATTTGCCATCTCCTCCTCCCACCGCCCGCTCGCAGGCCGGCTTCTCCCCCGAGCACTGGGTTTGCTGATCTCTGCTGCTGGGAGGGGAATTTCGGTTCCTGTTCACGGGGACGGGGAGACGCGGGGAGCCCCGTGCTGGGTTTTGGGCACCCAGGCACTGTTCCCAGGCTGCTGACCTGGGTGCGAGGTGTCCCTGCTTCTTCGCCGACCGGCAAGAAGAGCCAGGGCAGAGGAAGGAAAAGCCTTTCTGAGCCGAGGTTACCGATGCGCAGCCAAAGCCGGGCCTTGCAGACCATGGGCTGACCCTGCCTGCACCCGGGCAGGGCAAACACCATGGCTGCTTCCTCCTCCTCCTCCTCCGAGCAACCCGGGGCTCGCAGACCTTTCTCCTCCGGTCAGAGTGCAGCCTGGAATCCGGCGGCAGAGGGAGGACGAAAGCTTTGACACCGATGGGGAATATTGAGCCGGGCGAAGCATGGATGCAGAGGACTCCGTCCGGGTGGGTGCCCAGCCCCGCGGGCGGCAGGCGCGGGTGCCGGCATATTTACCCTGTTTCCCTATGGAAACGGTGCTCGTTCCCGCCGGCTCGGCGCGTCTGTCTGTGTGTGGGAGAGTCCCTTCCCCCCGCAGCGCTCGCACCCGTTGCCCAATCTCGCCACGTTTCCCAAGGGCGAAGGCATCGCCAGCGTTTGCTCCCTCCGCCGGCACTCCCACGGTCCCCGGGAGAGGCCTCACTGGAGCCCAGCCCTTTACAAGCCACCGGAGAAGCCCCAGCGGGGAGCGAACCCCAGGAAAGCTGCCGGTGATGCTTGTGCCTTGTCACCCAGGCGGTGACACCCCGGGGAAGGGGCACGGGGACCCAACACCATGCCCTTGGCGAAGGTCCCTGCCCTAAATCCCAATCCCCAGTGCACCCTGGTCCCCACCGGAGCCAGCGCCAGGGGAGTGCATGGGGTGAGAGGGGCAGGACGGAGGTGGGCAGGGGGGTCCGTGGGACCCCGGGGGGGACAGTGCATGGGCCAGGGAGCGGTACAAACTGGGGGCTGTCAGCCTATACAGGAAAGAGCAAAAGGCGGGGGGGTGTCCCCAAAATGCAGGCAGAGCACGGGGCACTTATTAGGGGGCGGTTACAAGGGGCATACAGCCTACCGGGGGGGATGGCAGGCAGTTACCGGGGGGGGGATGCAGTTACGGGGGGGGTCAGCAGGCAGTTATCAGGGGGCCGGCAGGCAGTTGCCAGGGGGGGACCCAGTCTACCAGAGTGACAGCAGACAGTTACCGGGGGGGGGGGAATGGCAGGCAGTCACCGGGGGGGGCATGGCAGGCAGTCACCGGGGGGAGCGGCGGGCAGTCACTAGGAGGGGGGGGGTGGCAGGCAGTCACCGGGGGGATGGCAAGCAGTCACCGGGGGGGGGAATGGCGGGCAGTCACCGGGGGGGGAGATGGCGGGCAGTCACCGGGGGGAGCGGCGGGCAGGCATCGGGGGGAGCGGCGGGCAGTCACTGGGGGGATGGCCAGCAGTCACCGGGGGGGTGGCAGGCAGTCACCGGGGGGGATGGCAGGCAGTCACCGGGGGGGGGGGGTGGCCAGCAGTGCCCCCGGTGCCGCGGGACTCACCAGCTCGAGGCGGAGCGCCCGGAGGCGGTCGGCGAGCGGCGGGCGGGCGCCGCGGGCGGGCGGCGGCGACGGCGGCGGCGCGGGGGCGGCCTCGGCCCGCAGCCCCCGCAGCAGCCCGGCGGGCGGCCGCCGCCCCACCTTGCCCGCCAGCTCCCGCAGGTCGGCGGGCAGCGCCTCCCCGCCGCTCTCCATGCGGGCGGGGCGGCGGCGCCGCGCGGGGCGGCGGCCGCGCTGTCACCCCGGCCCGCGCCCCGGCCCCGCCCCGCCGCGACGGCCCCGCCCCCGGCCCCGCCCCTCGCCTCCACCTGCCGCCACCCGGCTGCCGGGCGGGAGCAGCGAGGTCCGCCGGGGAGCGCAGAGCGGCGCTGGGAGGAGGGGCGGAGCTGGCGCCGGCCACGCCCCTGCGGCGCCGGAAGCGGCGCCGGCGCTGAGGGCTCGCGGAGAGACAGCGCCGAGCCGGGCCCGGCCCAGCCCAACCCAACCCAGCGCGGCCCAGCCCGGCCAGGCCCCGCCTCGGCCTCCCCGCCCAGACCGTGAGTAGCGCGGCCAGCACGCACCCTCCAGGCCGCACCGCCCGCCCCCGGGCTCTCCGCGCTCCCCAAGCGCCTGCCTCCCTCCCCTCCCCGGGCCGCCTGGCTCTCCCGCCCCCCGCCCAGAGCGCCTGGGTCCCCTTCGCGACCCCTCCCCGCAGCCCTGGGTCGCTCTGCGGTCCCCGCCTCCTCCCTCTGGTCCTTCCCCGGCGGGCCCTGGGCCCCCCGGGCCTGCTCCCCCCGCTCGGGAGGCTGCTGTGCGGTCCCCAGCCCCGCTGCGGGAGGCCCGTGTCCCAGCCAGGCCCCTGGCTCCGCCGGGCCCCCGCATCGCGCCCCGGGGGGGGTGGTGCCACTTCGCAGCCCCACTGCTGCGAGTGGGGAGGGTGCCTGTCCCCGCCAGGGACCCACCAGGCCGGTGGCGGCACCTCCATAACGCCTGCCAGTCCGGGCCCTGCCGCCGGCTCCGGCCTCTTGGCCGCGTTTCTTTTCCAGAGGGTGCGAGCGGACCCCCCACACCGCAGCAGCCTCGCTAAGGGGTTGGCCTGCAGCCCAGGTCCTCACTGGCCCGTGAGTTCAAGGGCTGCTGTCGCCCTGCGTACAGTCCTCCAGTGAAACCTGGTCTCCTGGATCGCTCTCTGCGGGGCTGGGGGTGCTGGCAGGCAGGGGGGCTCTGTGGGGCTTCTGTGTGTGGTACTTGAGTGCCATTCTCGGCCGCCGCTTGTGCCAGGCCTTGTCTTTGCTGGGGAGGAGGTTTGAAGGCGCTTGCCTCCCTCACCCTGTGCCCTTCCCGCCCCAGCAGGGAGTCCCGATGGACACGGGAGCGGAGTGGAGCACATCCTGACCCCTTCCCCCCGCGGCTGCCCCCGTGACAGCCCCCATGACTATGGATGAGTGGAAACCCAACCCCGTCGTCAAGCCCCACAAGAAGCGGAGCTGGTACCTTGCCTGGAAGTACAAGCTGATGAACCAGCGTGCGCTGCGGAAGCTGTGCCAGGTGAGTCAGCTGCAGGCCTGTGGTGGATTAGGGAGGATAATCTATAGGTTTTACGAGCTTATGGAGCTGCTGTGTGGGTGGAGGCGAGTCTGCTGGCAGTCCTAGGTAACCTAACGTGCTAGGGAGGCATAACTGGTCCCCCAGAAAGCTACATCCAGTGGCTTTGTGCCCGTGTGTGGAAGGGTCTGCCACGTCTAGCAGCTTCTTCCAGCTGCAAATGGACCTGTTGGGCGGCTATGGTAAGAGATACAATAATTGGGAGGCTTTCGGCTAGAAACCTGACCAGTTCCTCCCCTGCTGCTTCTGGACACATGCCGAGTGGAGCAGGGCTCTGCCTGCACTGGGAAACCACCCCTTTCCCGTTGGGTTTGCAAATTAAAGCTGGTATAAGGCACAGCAGGTGGACAGAGAAAATAGGGCTGAGTAATGGGATCTCGTGCTCCAGAGGCAGCTGGTGTCTGGGAAAGCCGCAGGCTTGGTTGCTTGTGCTGTGAAACAGCTCATCCTTGGTGGAGCCAGCATCCTGGGGGTGTCTGGGGACACAAGGACAGGAACGGTTTGGCCCCATGGCAGCGAGCTGAAGAAGAGGGGCTGTTCCTGAGGTGAGCAGAGCTTGGTGAAATCTGGCAGTTGGTTTCTGTGGGAGGGAGCAGGGGAGGGTTTTGTGTGTGCCTGGGAGGACGAAGGCTCACCTTCCTGGGGAAGGAGACTGCTCAGTCCTGCGTCATCCGGGGTGCTTGGGGCTTGGGAACAGGCCTGGTCTTTCAGGTAGGCATTGCTCATTGCACTGGAGGCAGCCTGTCTGCTGTCATCTCTCTCTTTCATGGTACTGCTGTGGCCTAAAACACAGATGAAAATTGAGCTTAAAGTATGTAAACTAGAGCTGCAGCTATGGAGTGGCCAGGTCTACAGTGCCTGAGCCTCTGTCAGCAGCTCTGATTAAGCCAACCCTGCTAGACTCAGCTGCTGGTCCTGCTTGCTCATGCCTTGTTTGCTCAGGTCACCTGGGCTGTGGGGCTGCTTCCCTGCCTCTCCAGTACGGACCAGTGTGGAAGGTCTGGGCAAGTTGGTAAGGTGGCCTTGCTGCTGGCCCCCGGGCACAGCCTGCTCCTCACTGAGAGCCTAGGACTCTGTTCCTGCCTGATTAAAAGCTTTCTGTGCACAGATCTCAAAAGGTGCTCATACTTCTAAGTCATCAGCAAATCAACAAGCCAAAATGCCATAGTGGTGTTTATATTATAGTGTTTCCTACCTGTCCATCTCTTGTCTTGCTGCTTTTTTTTCATTTTCCTCTTCCTCAGTTACTTCTTGAACCCATTTGGCTGCTTAGCAGAGGTAACAGCATCCTGTAGCTTTGAGGCAATAGCTGTCCAGGTGGAGGGGGGATCCTTTTAGTGCTTCTCAACAAGGGCAGGCCTGTGTGTGATCTCAACCCCATACCAGACCTCAGAGAATCAAGGGGCCTAGAGCTGCAAAAGGCACAGATTTTTAGGAAGCAAGCTGTTGGGGGGTTGAGGGGCAAGGGAAGAGTCTCAAAACCACCCAAGACCTGTTTCAACATCCCCTTGTTGGGGTACCAGGCTATGAGCAGCCTCTACCAACCTCTCCCCTGCTCTCCCTTGGTTGCTGTGACATCTCCCTGCTGAGTCTTGGGATGCTCCAGTTAGCAGGACCCTGAGCTTGCGTGGCTGGGGGAAACCACCTGGTACATCCATAGCACGGCTCGGCCAAAGGGCCACAGCAATCTGTCAGCAGCACGTAGTGATCAGATGTGGGCCTCCATAGTGGCTCTGCTATGAGCTGGACGGACCCTTCTGGCATGGAGGCTGGTAGGGGAGGCCTGCAGCGGTGTTAGCTTTGAGGGTAATGGGTGCTTGGGGCTCTGTGTCTTAAATCCAACAGCAAAGCCTTCTCTTGCCAAGTGACTGTCCAGGGCAGCTTTTGGGCTCTCTGCTAGAGCTGTTCCTCAGCCCAAGAGCAGGGCTGTGGCTGCTGGGCACAGACTTTGTCCTCATGCAGAGCTCCACAGCCACTGCGTGCTGCTGTCACCTTGCCACCATGAAGAAGCACCAGGGCTCTGGGTTACAAAGCTGCCTGGGTCAAGTAAAGAGAAATTGCTTCAGCTGAGGCCTTGTCTTTCAACCCAGGCCATCTTGCATCCCTAGCCAGCACTGCAGCTCTAAGACCATCCTCTTGGCCGTGGCTAGACGTGCTCTTGCAGCTTACACCTGCAGGCAGATCACTTCCCAAAGTGGGATGTTGGTGGTCCAAGCTTTCCTGTGTGACTGTGTCTCAGAAGAGGTCCTTTTGGCAAACAATTCTCCTTTGTGCTGGGTCCAAATACTAGGAAAAAGGCTGAAACTGGGGAAGAGGAAAAACAAAATGCATTTTAATAAATAGACAGGTGCTTGTAGAAATGTGGCAGTCTTTTCCTCCCTCCCCTTAGTCTGGGAGTGACAGGGCCGTGGAAAATGGTGATGCTTGTGTTGGGAGTTCTCATGGGCAGCTGCGTAGCCCCTGGACCTTCCCATAGCCCCGTGTGTCAGCATCCACACAGGTTGCCTTGGTTTGCTGCAGACAGGAAGGCTGCCGGCTGTTCTCTGCAGCCTGTGCCACAGTGCAGTTTCCTGAAGTCAGACCTCAGCTTCTTGCCTTTGCCTTGCTTTAGTCCCACAGCATCTCTCTCCCTCTGAATACCCTGGGTACATCCTCTGGTTGCAGAGGGAGAGACGACAGTAGCGATGCTGCAGGAGAGGCAGAGGTTAAGTTTACTATGGGAGCTGTAACTCTGAGTTACCAAACTCTTTGCACACAGAGACCCTCAACCTCAATGCAGTACTTTAGCAGCAATCTGCTCGCCAATCTGGAAGCAGGGAGACATTAGAAGTGGGTTAATTCTCATGGATCAAGAGTTCAGTGCTCTCCAGCTGGTGAAAGCATTTCACTCTAAAACTCAGTCACCGATATTTCTTCTCTTTGCCTTTTCCCAGAAGAAAACAGGAGAAATGATAGATGCTTATGATCCCTTGCAAGATCTCCTTGGGGTGCCCTGCACCTTCTGCCAGGGAGGTGGCCTGATCTTTGGCTTGTTACTTACAAGTTGGTAACACAAAGCATATTGCATTGCAGACAGGTGCTGTGCTTTTCCTGCTTGTGACTGTAATTGTGAACATCAAGCTGATCTTGGACACCAGGAGAGCTGCTTATGAGGAGGAAGAGGAGTCTGCACAGGACTACGGTGAGGGGCAGCATCTTGCTTTTCTTTGAAAGCAAGGAAACCAAAGAGAGGAAAGTATTTCTTTTAAGTCAGGGCAAACTTGTGAGCAGCCACAGCACGAAAGACGGATCCGTGCATGTGGGTTTAATAAAAGTGAATAGAAAGGCTGTTCCCATTCCTGGTCTGTCTACTCAAGGCTTCAGCACGTTTGGCTGCAGAAGTCTGTGTGGGCGTAGCTGGGGCCAGACCCGTTGCCCTGTTGGATTCCCCTTACCTGCTGCCCCCATAGATTCTGCCCCATGGCTTGGTGGGCTGGGATATCTGGTGGACATGACCTCCTGGAGGCTTGGCTGGGCTGGTGCCAAGCAAGGACAAGCCAGAGGTGCCTTGGCTGGTTGAGACTGGGCATTTCTCCCCTGTAGATGACGAGATGCTGAATGTGGAGGCCCCTAGGCACCCTGTCAGCAACAAGAAGGTCTTGGATGTCGAGGTATACTCCAGCCGGTCAAAGGTCTACGTGGCTGTGGATGGGACAACAGTAAGTGACGGGTGCTGAGTGTCCCTGTGAGCAGAGGGTGGGTGGAGCTGAATGGGTGAAGCGTCAAGCAGTGGGTGGTGAGAGTGCTTCTGTGGCTGGCAAGAAGCTCAAGATGGGATCCTCCTCCTGCCTGTAGGACTGTGGAGGTGTTGTCCCACGTTGTCGTCTACTCTGGCATCCATCACTGCCATGAGTAAAGCCAAAATGTCACAGGAGGGAGATTTGCCCCTTGTTTGGGCATTCTGCTGTGCTGAATGGGCAGGGAATAAGAGGCCTTGGTGTGTGGTTCTCATTGCTTCTCCGCTTGCAGGTCCTGGAAGATGAGGCCCGGGAGCAGGGAAGAGGGATCCACGTCATCGTCTTAAATCAAGCTACGGTAAAGCATCCCCGCATGTCTGCGTTTGTCTTCCTTACCGGGCAGTGTTTGTCCTTGCTCTTCAGCTCTTGGGTGCATGAGGCAAAGAGCAGCCAGGAGAGAAGTCCCCGAGTGTTTGCTTGCCTGCAGTTTCCAGAGCACGACATGGTCACCCAGAGGGTCCCTGCAGTGTTTCTCTTGTGCTTGCCAAGCTGTCCTTGGGCAGCAGGCAGGAGAGGAGTTGCGAGGTTGGGTAACGCTGTCCCATGGACCTCAGCACACTTCATGTCCTGTGTGAAGGCCCAAGGGCTGAATTTGCCTAGGGACTAGCTCCCTAGCATACCAGAGAAGTAGCTCATCATGTTATTCAGGGACTGCGGCTTCCAGGACAGATTTCCATAATTCTGCATGTCCTGGCCATGTAGCATTTAAGATGCATCTGACGTTTGAATACCAACAGGGTCACGTGATGGCCAAGAGGGTCTTTGACACCTATTCTCCCCATGAGGATGAAGCCATGGTACTTTTCCTCAACATGATTGCCCGGGGCCGGATCCTGATCTTCACCATTAAGGTATGTGACCTTACTCTCAAAAGAAAAAGACACCTTGAGTCAGGACGCCCTAAAGCTCCTCTGGGCAATTGCCTCCTGAATGTTGTCAGGCATTCCCAGGACTAAAAGTCACATGTTATGCCCCCCTGACTAGATCACCTTACTTGTCCTCTCACTCCACATTGTTACTACAGATACCACTGTGAGCCCAGCAAGGCCAGAGAGCAAAAAGCAGATGTATCAGAGCCTGCAGCAGTAAACAAGAGGTTAGATAGAGAGTGGACATGAGGAAATACAAGGGTGTGGTGGGACTCTTCTGGGTCCCAGTGCCAGGCTTTAGGGAGGGCACTGTGGACTATGCTGGCTCTGGGCTGCTGTGTGAGTAACACTGTGCTTCCTCCAGGTTTCGGGTTTAGCTGTGTGAAGTGTTGCTGAACACATGGCCCTGCTTTAGAACAGTTTGGTCTCAAGGAAGGAGTCTATGACTCCTCTGACCTCCCTGTGAGTCATGATGGAGCCACCGGCAGGTTTAGTGACACAGAGACCTTAGGAACCTGCTCTTGAAGGTTTCTGGATCAGCTGGTTCGAGGGTAGGAGTGGGCCCGATACCCCTTTCGTGGGAGGCTTTCCTTGCCTGCATCATCAGCCAGACCTCAGCTGCAGGGCTGTGTTTTGTTCCAGGATGAAGGCTCCTTTCACCTCAAGGACACAGCCAAGAATGTCCTGAAAAGCCTAGGGAGCCAAGTTGCACCATTCCTGAGCTGGAGAGACATGTGGACATTTGTGGGGAAGAAGGGAGGTGAGTCTAACACAGGCTGGGAGAGGGTTCATGACTCCTTTTTTGGGGAGAAGCCAGCTGAAGACAAACCCAGCCCATCCCCAACACGCTGTATGAGCAGGGATCCAGTCACAGAGAGCAGCAGCTCCATTCCTGGGGGTGAGGGCTGGAATGGAATGGAGGCAGAACATGTCCATTCAGCAGCTCATCAGAAGCCAGTGGGAAAAGTGCCAAACTGCCACCCTGAGCTACAGCCCCTGGTCACACCTTGATGCAGCGGGGATGGGCCCTTCTGGACAGTTCTGACCCTGTGTCCCTGCTCCAGGGGAAGTGTACGGGGAGAAGCACGCCAAGTCACCTGCCCTCTCGACGTGGGGTGACCCTGTACTGCTGAAGACAGAAGTTCATCTGACATCCGTGGAAGGTAGGAAGTAAGATCTGCTCTGCGGTGCCAGGTGTCTCTGGGAGATGTCTGCCTGCTGCTCTTCGTTTTGAGTCAAAGCCTGGTTCTGTTGGCAACATCTCGGGACGGATTTAAGGCTGTTTGATGGTAACTTCTAACGTGGGGCAAGCTGGTTTTTTTTCCTGCTTTCGTGGCAATTGCAGGCATGGTTGTTGAAAAGGGTGAGGATAGGGAAGTGGGGACATGGTCTGGCCATTTGTCACCTCTCCAAACCAGGTCTGGTCCAGTATTTTCTGACTGTTGCCCTTGAACATGGCCCATTGCTGCTCAGAGAGGGGATGGGATGGCTTCTGAATGGCTCCTGTGGTTATATCCTGCATCCAGAAGTATTGCTTGTTCATAGTAATAAAGACTGGCTTGGTGATGGCTGAGCCCAGGGAGAGCTGTCTGTGTGGCAGTGCAGCATTGAGTACACGAGGGGTGGCCGTGGGGACGAGCAGTCTGTTTTTTCTCCTTGGTGCCTCCAGATGCTGAGTGCCATTGGCCTGACACAGAGCTGAACCGCCGCCGAAAGAGGTTCTGCAGCAAAGTAGAAGGTTATGGTAGCGTCTGCAGCTGCAAAGACCCCACACCCATTGAGTTCAACCCTGATCCCGTGAGTGCAGGAGCAGAGTATTCAGGGAAGGCTCCAGGAGGGAGGGCTGGGCTGGACCAGGTGTGTTTGCAGCTCAGATGCAGACCCCTGTCCTTAAGCACTAGCTGGGTGGTGAAAACTGCCCCTGGGCAAGCTCTTAACCCCAGCGAAGGTAAGGTGAATACGTGTGGTCAGGTCATGCTGGGAAAGAGAAGTTCTCTTGCCCTACATGTGCCCTGAGCTGCTGGGTTACCATGGCTCTAGGGATCTTGGCATGAGCAGCAGAGCTTGTACATTTGGAGACAGAGCAGCTATGATGGCCTTTGGGCTGTCCTTGGCACAATGCTGCAGAGTTTGGATCTCCAGGTGGATGCAAGTTGGGATTTGGGAGCTGGGTCTGAGATGGCATGAAGGAGGGAAGCTGGCAGGGTCTCCAGCAGTGTTGGATGGGGTCCTGGTTGGTCGTTGTGGTCCTGAGCTGGAGGTGGGACTGTGCAGCTCTGCTGTTCAACACCAGGGCCGATCCCTACCCCTTAGGTCCTGCTCTCAGTGGCATGGCCTCCTCCAGCCTCACTCACACACATTTTTTCTCTTCCAGCTCAAAGACAATAAAGTCTTCGATGTGCCTGTAGCTGTTATTGCAGGGAACCGCCCCAACTACCTGTACAGGTAAGCACTTCCAGTGGACACTGCTTCTCTGCCCCGTGCCACAAGACCAGGCATGGCCCGAGCCCTCCCCTTCATCCTGCTGGCAGGATCCAGCCTCCTCCTGGAGTTGTACGACCAACATGGGCAGACCTGCTTGGACAGATCCCAGGGTCCTTGGCAATGGGAGAGGGAAGAGCCCGGGGGTAGCAGGTCCTGTTTCCTTATCATGCACACTTTCCCCCACCCCAGGGGATCCGTACCCTCTGCTGAATGGCCTGGGCCCACTGGGGCTGTGCTGTGCTCAGGCCCTTCGATCTCTCCCCAGGATGCTGCGCTCCTTGCTGTCGGCTCAGGGCGTCAATCCGCAGATGATCACAGTCTTCATCGATGGGTACTACGAGGTGAGAGCACTCCCAGACATTCCTGTAGCCGGGTCCTTGGTCCCCCAGCTGAGAGTATGCGGTGCTGGCCCAGTCCTTGGTTGGGTGGCAGGCTATAAGCCCCTTCACCCTTCTTCCTGCTGTGGGTCACACTGCTCCTCCTATGCAAAGTCAGTCAGCTTAGCCAAGCCATGGGTGTGGATAAAGCTGCCCTGGCCTTTCCCGAAGCCTGGGCTTGACATTCCCATGCCAGAAAGGGGCTGGCGTGCAGGGATGAGGTGGTCATGCTGGGCTCGCCCCATCCCCATTTCTTGTTTGATGAGTATCGCCAGCCTAACACCATGTATCCAGCTCCCTCGAATGGAGCAGAACAAACCAGTCCAGCTGTGCCTGTCCAGCTCCACTCTTGGTAAGAGGTGAAGAGACCCAAAACAATCTGTTTTCACAAGGCTTGTGAAAACTGCAGCCAAGTGGAGGAGAGCTGGCCCTTTAGAGGGCAAAGACCTTCCTGTCAGCTCAACCTTAGAAAGCCCTGAAGGATCCCTCTGCAAACCCTGGCTCTCTGGCAGCGGGTTATGCTGTGGGACTTTGAGATCGTAGTAGGTCTCAGCAGCTTTCTAGCTATCTTCTCTGCAGCAGCCCGTGAGGTATTGTCTGGTCGCCTTGTGATGGAGGTGGGGAAGGAAACAGGCTCATTCCCTTGCAGGCCTCTCCCACCACTGCCAGGCTGTGGGGCTGGGGCAGCTGGTGTGTTTACGCAGGCTCTTACTGCAGCACATCAGAGTGGTTAAAGATAGCAGCATCCATTGCCATGGCAACTGGAGCAGCATCCCTCAGTTATGAGGGGGCAGCCTGGATGCTTGTGCTGCCATGGTGGATACCAGGGAAAGGGGGAATGGTTGGTGCAGTGGGAGCTCCTGCTCTCATTTGTGGCTAGGAGTTAGGGTGGGACTGTAAGGGGATGGAGAAGGCCTTGGTGGGGCCTTCTACAGGCAGAGATGTGTCAGCACAAGTACAGATCGCTTCTGACCCCAGTGCGGATGTGCTTGGTCAGAGAGGTCCCTTTCTTGGCAACCGTGAGAGAAAATGTAGTTGATATGGTCTTGACATTAAGGAGCTAGTAGGTGTTCCTGGCTATACCTGTTTTCTTTCTGCACTGTCCACAGAGGGACTGGAAATTTTGGGCCTCTCGTGTTCTTGGATGCAACTTTAGGTCTGCAGACTAGCAGGGCTAACAAACTTAGGGCGATACTGAAGGTCAGAAGGGCCAGGAGGCTTTGGAGAGTTCCTTGCTGTGGGGTCTACAGCACAGCATCATTTTGAGCATCGCTTACTCCCAAGAGGACAGCCACATGCAGGGGATCCTGCAGTCATGTTCTTATCCCAGGCAGCTGGCACTGGCAGAGGGCGGGGAGAACGTATCCAGACCCACACATTTGCTGGGCATTGTACCTTTCCATTGCAGGAGCCAATGGATGTTGTGGAGCTGTTTGGCCTCTCAGGAATCCAGCACACTCCCATCAGCATTAAAAATGCCAGAGTTTCCCAGGTGAGAGACCTTTCCCAAATCCTGGGGGAATTACTCTGTGGGATCTGGGATAGCATTCGAGGGAGGCAGGCTTAGCCCCGCATGTGTGCTGGGCTACCCCTCCCTGTGCTCTCAGGGGTGATGCTAACACAGGCAATGATCTGTCTTTTCTTGTAGCACTACAAAGCCAGTCTGACTGCAACCTTCAACCTGTTCCCGGTGAGCAAGACCTCTGCCTGCGCCCTGTCTAGCTGCTCACCTGTGGGAGCAAGACAGGGCAGGGTTTCCCTGGGAGAGTGGTATCTGTGACCCCCAGCTCACAGGAGCTGGAACTGGTCCTGTGGGGCACGGAACAGCACAGGCAGGAGACGGTGCTTGGTGTCTCTGGTCTGTCCTGGTCCTATCCTTCTGACATCTCTCCTTGCTCTACAGGATGCTAAATTCGCTGTGGTTCTGGAAGAAGACCTTGACATTTCTGTTGACTTCTTCAGGTAGAGCTGTGGGTCCCTGAGCTCCTATTTGGGTGGAGCTCTCTGGCTGTTCAGGAGAGGCCAGATCCCTGCCATGTTGTAGCTCACCTGTCCAAGGCTGAGCAGTCCCCAGGCAACAGCCATAGCTGGACTCTGCCTGCAGAGAGTCTTGAGTCCACTGTCCTGGCACTCAGTGCAGGGTGACTCTGAGGTCTGGGATCTCTTCCTGGTTTGCTTTTTGGGGACACTGATCTGTTCTGTAAACACATGGTTAGCACTGCCCCATGGCAAGAGCGCAGGGACAGAACCTACTGGGGCTCCAGTTTTTTCATAAGGAGGAGGGACTCTGATGGAGCAGGAGACAATGTTGTCCCCTCCCCATGGTGAGATGTAGCTTAGCTTGTTTGGGTCCCCTCCCCTGATCTCACACCAACATCAGCCATCGCAGCCCAAGAGATAGGTTAGACAGTCCCAGCAGTTGGGAGTGATGTGTCCCTTTGTGGAGAATTTGCCGTGGTTTGCCTGGGGGCAGGATGTTTGACCTGGGACCGGGCAACTCTTCCCTCAGCTTTCTGAGCCAGTCCATACACCTTCTGGAGGAGGACGAGAGCCTGTACTGCATCTCGGCTTGGAACGACCAGGTGGGTCAGGGAGGACAGCAGACCAGGGAAACCTCTGCCCTGTGTTGTTCTCGTGTCAGGCTGGGGTCCAGGTTCTGTCTGTGAAGCAGGGTGAACCCCCACCATCATCCTAGGTGGGTCTGTCTCCCCAGCCCTGAACTGTTCAGACATGCCCCTGCAAATCCCCGTCCCGTTCCTGCCACGTGCTTCCCAGCAGCTGTCCCCTGCTCCCCATGCTTGCGCCCCTGGAGCAAGATGCCTCCTGTTTTGGCAGGGTGGGGGTGCGTTCAGGGTGCTGAGTGCTGCCCTTGAAATCGCAGGGCTATGAGCACACGGCTGAGGACCCCTCACTCCTGTACCGCGTGGAGACCATGCCAGGCCTGGGCTGGGTGCTCCGGAAGAGCCTATACAAGGACGAGCTGGAGCCAAAGTGGCCAACCCCGGAGAAGGTGAGTACCCTAGAGGGACCCTGTCTTCTGCACCCCCATCTCTGCCCATTAGCAGTCCCTGATCATCACCCAGTCCCTGTAGGTACAGCTCTTGGAGGGGTGTTGACTCTCCCTGAGCTTCTACTGGGAAGGATGCCCAAGCAGAATGGATGTGGGACAGATGGTAACTTGAGGACCACGTACCTAGCCACAGAGCTGGCTGGAGCAGCCCAGGCAGGCTGGGGCCAAAGGGGCTAGAGCTGGTGTGGACAGCCAGAAAAGGTCCCTGGACAGCCACTCTACCAAATCATGTCCCCAAACTCGAGCGTGAGTCGCAGTTTCCTCTCCTCAGCTCTGGGACTGGGACATGTGGATGCGGATGCCCGAGCAGCGGAAGGGCCGGGAGTGCATCATCCCTGACATCTCGCGCTCCTACCACTTCGGCATCGTGGGGCTCAACATGAATGGCTACTTTCACGTGAGCGACCTCCCTCAGCCCCCAAGCCCCGTCCTGGTGCTGAGCTCTGACTTGGCCCGCTTTCCGGGTAGCGGGGATGGTTGAGGTGACCTCCCAGTACTGCAGACTCCTTACTGGACCCTGTTTTCCTTCCCCTCTCTCTCTTTTCCTCCTAGGAAGCCTATTTCAAGAAGCACAAGTTCAACACGGTTCCGAATGTCCAGCTTAAAAACGTGGAGAGGTGAGTGCTGGTCAGAATGAGATCTGGAAGAAGCAGTTGCTTGGCCTGACCCTTGTCCCGTTGTGCTGGGGACGTCTCCCTTTCTGCTGGAACAACAGCCAGAACCTGCAGCCCCAGCACACTGGCCTCCACTGCGGAGTCCGTGTGGTTTTTGTGAGGTTGGGTTTGGCCACCCTGTGCACCTGGCGGGCATGTTGAAGGGTCGTGGTTTTGCTGCCCTATCCTCCGGGATATGTGGCCATCCCTGCTCTCCATTCATTGGCTCCATCCTGCCTTTTTGTATCACACTGGGGCAGTCTGAAGTTTGGATCATCTTGGGATGATCCCTGCCGATCAAACTGTCTGACTCTGCCCTGACCTCTGTGCTCTCTCCTCCTCCAACAGCTTGAGGAAGGATGCCTACGAGACTGAAATTCACCGCCTCCTGGGGTGAGTGCCTGCAGGGAGGTTGGGAGACCATGGGACACGCTGGGTGAACCAACCAGGACGAAAGAAAGGGTGGAGGTGGCCCTGGCAGCCCCAGCCACCGCTTGCCTGTCTGAAGTACCCTGCAGTGGGAGCAGGGAGGAGGTGGGATCCCCTCTCACTCCCTGTTCGGTTCCACAGTGAGGCTGAGGTCTTGGACCACAGCAAGAACCCCTGCGAGGACTCCTTTGTGCCCGACACTGAGGGCAAGGTCTACGTCATGTTCATCAGGATGGAGCAGGAAGCAGATTTCACCACCTGGACTCAGCTTGCCAAGGTGAGGCTCCTGATGTGGCCCATCCTCACCCCTGCACGGATCTCGGCATCACTGGGAGACATGCTTGGCTCGGTGGGGATAAGTCTTATGGCCTCCCTGTGTGGGAGCCCAGGGCCTGAGCTTGTCTGGATGTTTGCATTGCTCACCTGGAGGTGACAGTCAATCCCACCATCCTGAGGCAGGAATGGGAGCGGGTTCCCCCTGTTCTCTCACTGATGGTGGCTGGAGGGGTGCTGCCCTGGTCAAGGTGCCATCCTCTCTGCTGTGCCCCAGTGAGGGCAGGGCTGGTGCCTCTTCCCTTGCCAGGGGACACCTGGCCCTGGTGTCGGTCACCAAGCTCTGATGCCTCTTCTTCCCTGCCCACCATCCTAGTGCCTCCACATCTGGGACCTGGACGTCCGTGGGAACCACAAGGGGCTGTGGCGGCTCTTCCGCAAGAAGAACCACTTCCTCGTGGTGGGGGTCCCTGCCTCCCCCTACTCGTGAGTGTCGGGGGCACAGCAACCTGGGTAATACCCCTCCATCCTCACTGTCCCCTGCCCGGGGCACTGCATCACCAGCTTCTGTCCCAGCCCAGTCATGGGGCGTAGCAGCCCTCTGCTGAATCATCGTGGTGGGAGGGGGGACGGGATATGTGCGCAGGGCTGGAGGATATCCCAGTGGGAAGCGGATCACACCAGGGAAGCAGGCAGTGCTGTTGGGGTCCTGAGGGAAACCACCACCCCTGCCTGCTCCCATCCAGTGTCCTCACCTGCAGGTCCAAGAAGCCCTCATCGGTGACGCCGATCTACATGGAGCCCCCAGCCAAGGAGGAGGGGGCGGTGGCAGTGCCAGTGGTTGCTGCAGCAGAGCAGACGTGAGGCTGGCAGCTGGGAAGCGAGGGGGACGGGGAGAAGACAGAGACCTCCGCAGTGCAGAGACAGAGTGGGCAGCAGCTCTCGGAGGCTGGTGGTTGGACACGGACTCCCATTTCAGGTTGCAAAATGAGACCTCAGGCTCTCTCCAGCCCCTGTTGTGGTCTCCCGCTTCCTCGCACAGGACAGGGTCTTTCCCATCCCAGGAACTTTTTTTTTAACACAGACTCTTTACTAACGCTGCTCCCATTGCCCCCTGGCTGGGCAAGGCTGGAGGAAGGAGATGCTCAGTTCGGGGCTAGAGGGGGCCTCAAGAAACACCTCTGCTTCCCTTTTTGGTCCCCAAGTCCTGAGAAGGCAGCATGCTCGTGTTGAAGCTCTGCAGCCTACCAGCTGGGTGTTATTTATTAACTCTTGCCTGGCTGGCTCCGTGCCTGGTGGTGAACCCGGCAGTGAAGAGGGAATCATCCAGCATCTCTTCTGTCTCCTGCACAATGCACGCACCTTGAAGACTCTGCTGGGTTGGGCATCTCCCTGCACGCCGGCTTCACTGCTTGGGCCGCAGTGACTGGTGCAGCCCAGCTCATAGGCAAAAGGGAATGCTGAAGAGGAGCCAAACTTGCTGTGGACAGAGAGAGGAGAGCCCATACCCAGCAGGAGGGCAGTCAGGTGCCCCTTTCCTTTCCCTGCAGTTCTGGGAACTGGAGCTGGCTGTAGATGGAAGCGGACCAAGCTGTGTGCTGCGGCTCGGACCGTCCTCACCCACCTTCTCTGTGGGGAGCAGCCCTGCCCCCCGAGTCGTGGGCGAGGGACTGAAAGTGCCTTGCAGAGCGCGAAGGGAGCAGCCAGCAGACATCCCCCCGTGCTGCAGGGGCAGGATGGCCTGGGGTCCTCTCGAGCGAGAGGTGCTGCGCTCTGGCATGGTCCTTGCCTGTGGTACTGTACCCAGTCTCTCCTTCCTCCCTGCCCAGGTGCCCCAGCTCTTGCTGAAGGCAGAGGGGGTTTGTTCCCGAGTCCCCACCCTTACCGTGGTACGTTGTTAGCAGGGGAGCTGTGAGCTGAGCGGGGTTAGGCAGCCTGGCTCTCCTGCTGTGGTACACCCCTCATGGAGGGGAGGAGGGATCCTTATCACCTTCCCCTGCCTGAGGAAGGACTCCAGGGGCCCCTCCCACCCACAGCTACTTGGTACTAATGTCCCCCCCCACTGGGGCCAAGCCCTTGCTCAGAGTACCTCCCTGTCTCATCCCGGCAGCGAGAGACCCATTCTCTGCCCAGGTCCCCCAGCCTCAGGCAGGGATGCTATGCTCTGGCTTGGCCCTGGGAGGAGGATTTGCTGCTCAGCTCTTTCCTCGGGGTCGCAGGGGCTCTCCTCCTTCATTTTCTCACTGTGAACTGAGCGTCGGGGGTCTACACTACACTAACTTATTTATTTATTGCTTATGGGGAGGGGAGGATAGCAGGAAAGCAGGGTGGAGAGCTGGTACCCCCAGGTAGCGTGGGGATAGCTGTGGGAGTTTTGTCCTCTGTAGCCCTGACTCTGTCCTCTGTTCCCCTCCTGCCTCCCTTGCCCAGTGTAGGAATAGTCGTGAACCTGGGGGCTCTGCTCCTCTTTGGCCAGAACGAGCCCTGTGCGGACACAGCACAGCTCTAGTGTGACCCCAGGGACTCGGCCTCGCGGTCCCTTGCGTGCCTGTCCCAGCGGTGGGGAGGGGATGGATGCAGGAGGGGAACAAGAGGGTGCAGGGTGGCACCCCTGAGACTGCGGTACCGGGCTTGGGTTCAGCCCTGCCCTCATCCGCCACCCCAGTGCTGCCCTGCGCTGGGACTCTGCTCTGGCTCTCGGCGCGATGGGAAAGGGACCCGGCTTCTTCCCAGGGAAAGCAGCTCACTCGCCGTACCCTGCTTTGGAAAAGCTTCCACAGCCCTTCCCTGTCATGCCCTTTTCCTTGGCATTTCTGTTTCTAAGGCCCCATTTCCCTTCCCTCTGAAACTAAATCTCTTTTCTTCTCTGGCAGGGCTCGGGCTTGGCTTCCTCCCGGCTCTTCCTGGGGCTGGGGAAGGTGGTCCTGCAGATAGGGAATGGCTAAACACGAGTTCCCCTCCCTGCTGCCCACCCTGCTGTGACCGAGGGGCCATGGCTCCCTGCTCAGCAACAGCAGGCCTTGCCCGGTGGGCTCCGAGCTCTCCGCACACAGCGATGGGCCCGCTGGGTGCTGTTCCCTGTCCCTCCCCGTTCCTCCAGCAAGGCTCTGGTGTGGTGGCTGTGGCAGGGCTGGGTGCGTGGGCATCCCCAGGGCTTGCCGCTTTCGGAATCAAATTATTTTTTCAAGAGTAAACATTGCAAAGCTGTTGAGCCTCGTGTGTTTCATGGCTGGCCTCGTGCATGGCCCGGAAAGGACAGACACCTGCCCTCTGCGGTGTGTCTGCCCAGCTGGTGGGCTAGCCGTGGGCTAGCAGTGGCCCCGGGCTCCTGCCCTGCGGCTCCGGTGCCGGCAGAGGTCCTCCGAGCTGTGCCGTGCGGTGCCGGAGTGCCTGGCGCTGGTTTGCGAGCTGTTTCCTCCTCGAGCTTTATCGCTTCCATCTGCAGTTCCGTAACCGATGGAAACTCTGACCGGCTGCCTGGGGACTCTTTCTTGGCATCACCAGCGCCTGTGCTCTCCCCTGGCACCTCCAGCTGCCGTCCCCTGAGAAACACAGACCCGTAGCTCCCGGCTCGGTGTCCCCTCGCTTGTCCTGGGGAGAGGGCAGCAAGCTGTCAGGCCTCTCTGGTGCGTTTGGGTTTCTTTCCTTTGAGGGGAATGGGGTCTTGGAGTGAGGACCCCCTGCCCAAGGCCACAGCAGGAGGAAGGGGCGTTGTAGCTGGCCACCAGCCAGCCACGGTGCGAGCTGAGGCCTTCCAGCTCATGTCATGCCACACCAGGGTCGGCCTCCCCCCTGCTCCCGAGCTGTTCAGCCCCTGCTTGTCTGTGGCTGGGGATGGCAAAGCGGAATCGGGGGCTGCAGGAGGGGCCTCCAGCAAAGCCACCCTGCAGCGCAGCAGCCTTCGCTCCTCCCCGTGGGGTGGGTGCAGGCACGGCTGAAGTGAAGCCAAGTGAGGAGCAGGCTTGGTCCTGCCAGGAGGACAAACAGCCGCCGAGCCGCTGGGTCAGCCCTGCATGGGTGACGTTTGTAGGAAGCCCGAGAGACCTTGCCAAGTTTATGCCCGCGTGGGGCAGGGAGCCTGGGGAAGGTTGGGGGTGCACCTGTTTCTGGGGCAAACGAAACCGCCATGGGAGCGTCGCCCACTGGGACAGACTGGTCCCAACCTGCATCCCGTACCAGCTGCCGCCTGCTCCCTGCAGCAGGGCTGGGCTTCTTCCTCAGTGGCTGCCAGCCTCTCCCTGGCACCAGGCACAGCTTTTAGGGGCCACCCCCTTGCCAGAGGTTTTTGCCCCCGTCCCAGGAGCTTCTCTTGGCAGTGCCGGAGCAGGCTCTCGCCTCCTGGCAGCCCCGTTGAGGCCTCGGCCTCAGCCCTGTGGCGCTGAGCCCCTGCCAGGGAGCCCTGGGTGAGGCGAGGGTACGATGCCCGTGGGCAGAGCCATGCAGGGTGCTGTGGGCTCGGGTTTGAGACCCACCATGTCTTGCCCGCCTCGAGGAGCCAGTGTTTGCAAGCTGCTGCGTTTACAGCAGCATTCTATGAGGATGATGAGGGGACTGGGACATCTCTCCTACAAGGAGAGGCTGAGGGATCTGGGCTTGTTCAGCCTAAAGAAGAGAAGGCTGTGAGGAGACCTTATAAACGTTTATAAATATCTCAAAGGTGGGTGTCAGGAGGATGGGGCCAAACACTTTTCAGTGGTGCCCAGTGACAGGACAAGGGGCAATGGGCACAAACTGAAGCATAGGAAGTTCCGTCTGAACATGAGGAAGAACTTCTTCCCTCTGAGGGTGACGGAGCACTGGCACAGGCTGCCCAGGGAGGCTGTGGAGTCTCCTTCTCTGGAGATATTCAAGACCCGCCTGGACAAGGTCCTGTGCAGCCTGCTGTAGGTGACCCTGCTTCGGCAGGGGGGGTTGGACTAGATGACCCACAGAGGTCCCTTCCAACCCCTACCATGCTGTGACTCTTGATTCTGTGATTCTCTCCCGAAACAGAGGGGTGATGCTAAAAGCAGGTGAACCACCTCAAAGGGGAATGCCTGTGCCAGGCTGCTGGAGAGCGTTGGCTCGTCCTCCCCAGGTGATGGTGATGTCAAAGTTGCTTGTGTGAAGGAGCTCAGTCCCGGGGAGCTTGTTAGGGCAGCCAGGTCACTCCCCATCCCACTCACCTCCTGGCTCAGCCCAGAGGTGCTGGAGCATCCCTGGGTGCCCAGGAGCTGGCCGGGCGACTGGCCCATCGCCTGCCCTCCCTGGGAAGCCCGACCGGCCAGCTCCCACAGCTCAGCCCCACGCAGCACCAGCTTGGCACGTGCTGCCCAAGTTGCCGGTTCCCAGGTCTCGCCGGGCCCCACGCAGCCCCCCACAGCCTGGCCTCCCCGGCTTTGTGCAGCCGTACAAAGGAGAACCTGTCCGGGCTGCTCCGCGTCCCAGGAGCTGGCTGATAATTAAACAAAAGCAAAATACCCTTGGCATGAAACTTGACCTTTCCGGAGCTTGTGGGGGAAGGGGAATTTTGCATCATTTCTGCTGGTGGTTGTTTTTACGCATTACGCTTTTTTGGCCGGGATCTCTGTGCTGGGGGAGTGGGGAGTCCCCATGCTCCGAAGACAGGCTGGGATGTGGGAGACAAGGTCCAGGCTGAGCCTTCCCCCAGCACATCGGTCCCTCTGTGCCCTGCAGATGGAGGAGAGCACCCTGCAGACACGTTCCTCTCGGATGGAGGGATCTCAGCGCTGGAGAGGGATGGCAGTGCCTGGGGCGTGCTGGCCCCGTCCCCATCCCTGCGTGGGAGGGAGGCAGAGACGCTGTGCCCAAGCCACCTGCACCCCCACTCGGGGACCTGATCCCAAATTTTCAGCACTCTCTGCTTTATAAAGATCCCTGCAACACCGAGGTGCTCAAACTGCTCCCAGGAAGCGGCTCTGCTTGGCTTCTCCCCTCGGTCCCAGCTGCGGTGGGTCCCTGCCCTGCGCCCAGCCCAGCCCTGACCCATCCCCATCCCCTGCTGTGCTTCCCAGCAGCGGGCTGACACCTCCTCTGCGTGTACCCAGCAAAGCCCAGCAGCAAATTAATCTTCAACTGGGTACCCGGGATTGTTGCCGTGATGTTTATTACGCTGTGTCCTGCCCGGCGCGGTGTTAATGATTAACACCCCAGGTTCAATGTCAGCTCCTGCCTGCTGCCTGTTGAATAGCCCTTCCATCACCACCTCTGATATCCCGACAAATAACCGGGACAAATAACCGCGGCACGGAGCTGCTCGTAAAGCAGCCTCAGGACTGGGTGTGCACCCAGGATGGTTGATCTCTGGGGCAAGGAGGAGGAGGAGGGGAGCCAGGGAGGAAGGCTGTGCTGGGGAAAGAGTGCATTGCCTCACTTCTTTCCCCCGGCCAGCCCATGCCCTTCGAGGATGTCCTCTCCTCCCCAGTCCGGGAACGTCATGGCCGGGTTGTTACCACGGGCGGGGGAAATCCCGCAGCGGGCACTCCTTGGGCAGCTGATGCTGGATGAGTTTCCTTCTGCTTCCCATTCCCTCCTTTTATCCACACAAACCTGAAGAGCTGCGATTCCTCCTCCCGCTCACGACACCCCTGTCCCCCACCACCACTAACTCCCAGAAGGGAGGGGGCAGCTCATTTCGGAAAGCGCTGAGCGCTGCCGGCACGCACCCCTGTGCCACGCAGGATTTTCCCTCTGTGCTGCGGGGCAGGTGATGCCGGTGACAAACTCCCCCTGCAGATGCCCTGGGGCTTTGGCTGGCGTGCAGCACCCATCATGGCCGGGCAGCGTGTGAGCCAGCACCCTGGGGGGCTGCCAAGGCAAAAGGCAGCTCTGCAGGTATCTGCCTTCCCCACAGGGCCAGGGGCTCCAGCCCCTCCTTGTCCTCACCCCGTGCCCACGGGGATGCTGCCCTGTGGGAGGCTGCCGGGGAGCCAGATCCACCCCAGCCCAGCCCATGCACCAGCCCCTTCCTTATTACTTCGGAGGGAGCAGCTCAGCCTTGAGCCATCCCGCTCCCCAGCAGGGGGAAATTCCCCGCTTCGGCTCCTAAAGTGGCTCTTTCCCACAAGGACAAGGTCCAAGGCTGCTGCAGGAGGCGGAAATACAGCGACATCAGGCCAGTCCCTGTCACATCAGGGCTTGATGGAATAAGGCTGAAGATGCCACAGTGTTCCCAGGGGTCCAGGCGGGTGGGAGCATACACCCCTGTTTCCCTGTACAGAGCGAACCCCAGGGTCCGTCTGCGGAGCCTGGCCCTGGCCATGACGCCAGCTCTGCTGCCCAGCGTCCCCCCGCATGACCGAGTCTCTTCCCCTGCCATCCTCATCGCCTCCCCAGCCTGGAGAGGGGCAAACCTGACCCAGGAGAAGAGCCACCCAGCCACCCTGCCCTTCACCCTGCCGGCTCTGCCCATCTCGGAGGGCTTCTGCCCACACCACCGTGGGCTGGTTGGCACCCACGCGGGGGTTGTTGCCGACGGTGGGTGGCACAGCCCCTGGCCAGGGAGCACTGAAGGGTGCGTGGCTGCAGACAGCGGTGGCCCAGGCTCAGGCAAGGCACTGCCTGCGGCCCCTGCCAGGGAGCCTTTACCCTCCCGCTCTCCCCCACCCCGTGTCATGGGTGGAAAAGGGGAACCCCCCATCCCCACCCCAGCACACACATGCCCCTCGTCAGCTGCTTGGGCACCTCGAGCCCAAGGGTGCCTTCCTGGGGGCAATAAGGAAGTTTCTGCTTGCTACCACGTGCCCCCGGGGACTTTTTGGCCTCGTGCTCTGACGGCACAGCTGTCAGCTTTTGGGGTGCCACCAGGCACCACGGGGTGCCAGTCTGGGGGAATCAGGCAAGCCTAAGGGTTACAAGGTGCAGAGATGCCCGGTGGCACCCACACGGGTTGATGGGCACAGGGTGGTGAGCTGGGGCGCATCCTAGGGCTGGTGGGGTCTGGGTGGGATGGGGTCTCCTCTGGGGAGCCCAGAAGCTCCGGCGGTGCCGGGGCAGTGGGAAGCAGAGAGCAGGGGCGCAGCGGGAGCACCGGGGAGGCTGCTCCAGGCTGGCTTACCCCCGGCTGCTGCCCTGCTGCTGCCAGGGGAGCCGGGAAGGGCGATGGGGAGGAATCGCATCCGGGAGGAGAAACTGGTCCTTCGGGTTCTCTCAGCAGGGCGAGGGCAGATTTATTGCCAAAACTCAGTGCCATAGAAACTGCCTGCCCTGTCCCGGAGAAACCCTGCGGCAGGGAAAAGGTGCGAAGCCAGGAGCCTCCGGCCAGCCCAGCATTGCCTGGCAGCCCACTCCACCCCGTGACGGCACAAGGACCCAGCGTTGCAAGGCAGCCCCACAAAGAGGGAGCAGAGGGGACACGGCCAGGCCAGGCGTGCCCAGCAGTGCCCAGCTTGGTGCCAACTGACCTGGTGTGGTTGCTGGCACCATGACACCTCTGGGAAGGGCTTTGGGCAGTGCCAGGGTCCAGGCGGATCTTGTGTGCTCGGAGAGCAAAAAGAGGAACAAAACCCCTGACGTCACTCATGAGGTCACTGTTTTATGGTGGAACCGGGACCTTCACATGTCCAGTGAGGAGGAGGAAGCAAAGGCCACTTTCTGGCAGCTTCCCCCCACGCCTGGCTGTGGGGCAGGGCCAGAACCCACTTCCCTGGGGCTGAGTCACTCGGGGTGGGGAGCGAGTCCCTGCACCCATCCCAGTGCCACCCAGCAGCTCCTGCCAGCGCGCCGGGTGCTGGACGGGCTGGGGAGATGCCAGACGCCGAGGGGCCGCGGCAGTGCCCGTGTGCAGCCCCGTACCCGGTGCAGGAGCTGATAAGGGGGTGCCATGGCGGGCACAGAGCAGAGCGGTGCGTGGGGAGGCTGTTTGCACACTGGCCTCCCGCCCCGCTGCTAATCGCTCTGTCCTTCACTGCCACCGTGCTCTGCCCCACAGCCGGGGGGTCCAACGTGGGGTGAAGCAGCCCTCGACAGCACCCACCCTCCAAACCACCTGCCTCGGCCTCTCTTTTGACATGGGGAAACTGAGGCACGGCAAGTGGATGCTTAAGGTGGGGTTGTGCCAAAAGCAGGGAGGGAGCGACGCTGGGAAAGAGGGTCGCTGGAAACCCCCCCGGCCCACCCATGACACCCCCACCATCCCCCCACACGTAGAGGGACCGTGGGTGCATCACACGAGTGGCGTGGGACCAAGCTGGGGCACGGAGAGGTTTGGAGATGGGGCTGGCAGGACCCCCTCCCCACGCACCCCACCTGGGTTCCCGGGGCCGATGGGGACACCGGTACAACCCCCCCGGAGCCAGCCCTGCCCTTCAAGCTGGCGAACCCGCGTTGCTGAGCGAGCGGCGGCTTTGGCGGAGGGCAGGGTGGATTTGCAAGGCTGATGGCAGCCCCAGCCGCTCCCGGGCTGTTGTGCAAACACCGGGCTGGTGGTTTCCAAGCTCCCGAGTGGGCGAGGAGCCGCAGCGGACGGAGGGCAGGCAGGCTGCAGGCAGGGCTGGGCTGCCTGCGTGGGGCTGATGGGGCCGGGGGGAAGGCAAGGCAGCCCCCCACCCTGCTGTGTTCCCCCAGGCAGACGCTACTTATTGAAAGCAGCACCGAGATCGACTCCAGAAAATTATTTGTATCCAAGATGAAAAATGTATTTGTTCTTCTTTACAGCGCGGAGAGGGGCTCGGCCATGAAATGTCAGGGGGTAACGGGGCAGCCCTGGCCACCACAGGGCCAGGGACCGACAGGGCTGTGCTTCATGCCAGGGCAGGGCAGGGACCAGCCAGCGCCTCTTTTAGGGGACAACACAGCAACAGGGTCGGCGCTGGCAGAAAAATGGGTGTAGGGGTAGATGCATCCCTCTCTGAGGGCGTAGTTACCACCTACAACACCTCAGCTGGGCACCAGCCCCAGTTCAGTTCACCAGCCCCGCACGGAGCGACGCAGGGGGTCACAGACCGGCCCCGGTGCCAGCCCCCGCACAGGGACGCCATGGGGACACCCATCAAGACATGGCTGCGCCGCTGCCGGATCAGCAGCCCTGCTCGGCTCCTGTGCCGCTTTATCTCCCAAACAGACCAAGCGGCTTCCCCCCCGCCGTCCCCTTCAAACCCCCCCCCCCCAAATCTCTATGTACAGCCTCAGTGTGCCGTAGCAGTACAAAAATATACACACGAACTCTACAGATCCCAGCTCAGTAGATCAAAACACAGCTACAAATCACAGTGCACAGGACAGCATCAGGCCCAAGGAGCGATGGGGTCCCCCTCCAAGAGAACGGCACGCCACGGGCACACCCCAGCACGGGGTGGGGGGCGGATCATCCTCCCGTCTCATGGGGTCATTTCTGATCCAGCTGGCAGTACAGGTACATGGAAACCGCCATGGCCGCGATCTGGGGGTGGCAAGAGGCAAGTCAGCCCCCACCCCCCAAGAGTCCCCCCCTCCAGCATGGGTTTGGGTCACAGCCCACAGCATCCGTCCCCAGCACACACGACGAGGAAGAGCTGGCTGTGTCCAGGGAAGAAGGCTCAGTAGCCACCCTGGGGCAGATGATGGCCCTCACCCAGGCTGGTCCCAGCCCCACCGCTCACCCCCAGGTACAAGGAGGAGGCAGCACAGCGATGCTCAGGCACTCACCTCCAAGGCAGCGATGCCGGCCGCCACGCCACCCACCACACCTGTGTTAGTCTTGATTTCTGCCAAGATCTGATCGAAACAGCCCTGCGGGAGGCAACCACGCAGGTGAGCAGGAGCAAGGGGCAGTGATGCCCCTAACCACTGGGTAACAGCTTCCCCGGAAGCGGAGGTATGGCTCTCCAGCCCAGAGCTGCACGGCCATGGAGAAGGTCTGGGGGCTTCAGCAGGCAACTCATCACAGTCACTTCTCAGGCCAAAGCACAGGGTGGAGGGGGAGGAAGGAGGCAGGGAAATCACCAAAAAGGCAGAGTGGTGCCTGGGCTCATGCTCAGCTCCAGGCACACCACCCCGCTGCAGAGCTTGCTTTAGGAGGGAGCGATGGTAGCAGCTTTGCTTGTCTCCACCAGGGACAAGCCAAGGCCACCACAGCATCGCCCAGGACTTCAAGCCCATGGGACCACCGCGTCCAGAGCTGGGGCTGGAGCTACAGGACAGGTCTCCCTCCCCGTGCCAGGGCACACCCCAAACCAGGTTCTGCCAGAAGGCAAAGCCGCCGGCGCGTCCATACCGTCACATTTTTTTCTGCGGCCAGCGCGCCGGTGCAGGGCAGCTCGTCGTCGCAGCAGGGCAACGGGTAGGTTCCATGTTGCTGGTACCAGGGGGAGTCGGTGAAGTCTGTGTAGTTATTCAGGCCACAGCAATGGACCTAAGAGGGAGAGAGAGAGGATGGGGAAGAGCCTCCTGCAGGTCTCCCTCCTGGCTCAGACACCATCTGGACCCCGCTGCCCCATGGTGGGGGTCACCCAGCTCAGCCCAGCTCTGGGAGGGGTGCTCAAGGGCCTTCTCAGGACCAGGGTTTTGCCCCACACTCCAGCATGCACAGCTCTCACCCCAGCAACGGGACTTCTAGATCCTAAGTGGGTAGGTCCCAGGCACCTGGGAAGCTGATGGGGTGGTGATGGCTCTGCACATCCAGGACTGCGATGATGTCCCCACTCCCTTCCTGCTGGCCCACCCAGGTGTGCACCACCAGGCCTGTGCTAGGAGCATCCTGACCCATGGATGGGGGCCCCAGGGCTCAGCACACCTCCTTCATGGTGACATTCCAGATGTGCGTGAAACCGTCATCCTCCCCATACTTCTCCTTCAGCACAGGGGTCACCACGGCTGTCAGCAGCGTCTCCGCCTGGACAAAGAGTCAGAAAAACACCATCAGAGAAGGTTCTGGGGAGCACCACAGAGCCGAGAGCCCCCGTCTTGGTCTCAGCCCATGGGGAGGAGGCTAACTAGACCCAGCATGGCCACGAGCAAGCACGTCACACCCTGTCCCTTTGGCCCGAGGACAGCTTGGCCCCTTTCCCAATAACCAATGCTTTATGGCACCAAGGCTACTTAGGACAGTGAGTCATCTGATAAGCAGCACAACCGAGAGAGCCAGGAATGACGCTTGCCCTGCAGTTGACTTCTCCTGTGCCTAATGATGCAAGGTCCATGAGGGTGGAAGCAGTCACCTTTCTCCCCAGGTGGTTTCTCAAGTGCTTAAATAAGGGTTTGAGTTTGCTCAGCATTTGGGACTTCCTGCCCTGTGTGGCTCCTACCATCAGAGGTGGAGAGGTGTCAAGCCTCAGCTGGTGCTGGACTAAGGGGTTTGAAAGAAAGAAGCAGGCGAAACTTGTACCAAACCCTCATCTCTTTTGGGCAGTGGAAACCCCTGTTCCCTCCACTCTCCAGCCTGCCCATGTAGCTGGTGCCAGCAGGGACCAGCATCCCTTCCTCCTGCAGCAGTGCCCACCTCTCAGCTTCCCCACCCACTGGCAGCGCTGCCAGCCCCCCAGTCTCCTATTTTCCCAAGGGGCAGAACAAGTCCCAGATTAGCCCAGCCCGAGGCTCAGATATGGTACTCACAAAACCTGTGTAGACCAGAACCACCACGGCAGCAGCAATTTCGGCAATGAAGATGATCAGCACCACCGAGAAGAACTAGGATACAGCAAGAGGAGGGAGGTCAAAGCAACAGCTAGAGTCCACAGGGCCCCAAGGAACCCATCTGCTTTCCAAGGGCCGCAGGACCCTACTTCAGGGCTCAAGTCCTTCATTGCCTTCAGCTCTGCTCCAAGGCAGAAGCAGCACAACTCTGGGGGCCTCCAGCCCTCCACCTGCCTGGGGCTGACCTCTCCGGACATGCTCCAAGAGACACCTCTGCTCAGCATCAGCTTCTGCTCACTTTCACCCTTGCCTGGGGCAGACTTGGGTCCAGCACTGCCTTTCCAAGGTCCACCCAGCCTTCCACCACATGGGAAAATCTAAGGAGCACATCTCCACAGAGAAAACTATCCCTCAGATCTGCCCTACCAGAGACCCAGCTCAGATGAGGCTTGATAAGCAGATAAGTCAGGTTCATACCATCATCAGGAGACACTTGCTGTCCTTTTGGGCGCCGTAGCACCCAAGGAAGCCGATCACCAGCAGGACAGCACCAATGGCGATGAGGAAGTAGCTCACATACACAACCTGAAACACGCTAGACGAGAGCATCCCAAATATATCCAGGAATGACTGTTCATCCACTGTGACCCAGATGCCAACTCCCAGGAGGGTCCCGCCACTGAGCTGGGAGGAGAAAGACAGTGTCAGCTCCCAGGCAGGCCGAGGTCTGGGATCTGGGAAAGGTTCTGGCACAGGTGTTTCTCCCCGCTACAAGTTGTCGCCATAATGAAGCAAGACTTTGTGACCACTGAGGGCAGCTCAGGGTGTCGACGCTGCACACCTGGGGTGGCCAGATGGGTCACTACCCCGAAACACACCCCACCACCGGCACATTCCCCGCTGCGGTGTCGCAGCTGCCCCCTTCCCCAGCCCAAGGGGTTTCGGTGCCAGGAGCGGGACAGGAACCCCCATGGCAGGCAGCCAAGCTAGCAGTGCCACCAGCCACCCCCTGACCCCAGAGGGGCCCACATGCCCAGCTCAGACGCTGGCCACCATCATGCTGCCACAAGTTCCACCATCCGAGGAAGCTGCCCACTCACCCAGGGGAGCGACTGAGCAGCCCCCAGCCCCAGACGCTCACATGCTCCTGACAAGGTCAGCTCGAGGCTACTTCCAGCCTGCCCGAGCCCTGCTCTCCACCCGCTTAACCTTCCCCACCAGCCCCAGGAGCTTTCAGGAGGGAGCATTTCACCAGGGTGAGTGTGGAGGGTCTGCACTCCCCCTTCCCAAGCCTACATCCCACCGCACCCCCTTCCAGGTGGCTCCATTGCTCCTGCATAGCCAAAGTAGCTCTCAGGAGCTCCACCACCCTTTGCCCTGGGCAGAAGCAGGGGCCGTGAGTGCTCTAGAGATCCCCAACACCGCAGGTCACTGTCGGAGATGGAGCCCCCCAGGCAGGGACCCAGCAAACGCCCCTGCTCTGGGGTACAAAACACCCCTCGCTGGAGCTTCAGCACAGGGAGGGACATGGGTGGCTGATGCAACAGCCACTGTCCCCAGAGCCCACCACGGTCCCCTGGACTTTGGCCAGAGCAGGGCATGCCACCGGAGCAAGAGACCCCCTCAAGCCCAGAGCTTCAGCCCTCAGTGCGAGGCCGGAGATCGGATCTCACACCCCACCGGGGTCCCACCTGCACCCAACCGCCCACCTCCACCGCTCTGTCCCCGGCCGAGGGGGACATGGAGGAGCAGGAGAGTGCCCGGGCCAGGGTTGTCCCCAGGAGTTGCTCTCGCGGACCCCAGCCCCTCACCCCAGTATCCCAGGGCAGAGGAGGGGGTGGCCAGGCTCGGGCCCCCCCCGGGCAGAGACGGCAGCTGGGGTGCACTTACAAATATGACCAGGTTGAAGAGGATCATCATGACCTTGATAAAGGTGAAGAACCCCATCTTTGCGCCTGGGGAGAGCAGAGAGAGGTCATCAGAGGGAGCTCCCACCCCGACACAGCCGCTGCCCTGCTGCGAGCGGGGCTCTCCCCCACCCCCCCCCCCCCCGGCAGGGGAGCACGGGGGGGTCCCCACGGCGGGGAAAACCCACGAGGTCCACACCCCGCGCCCAGCCTACCTGAGCGGAGAGCAGGTCCCTGCGTCCCGTCCCAGCCCGCACTGCCACCTCACCCCTCCCCGCCACCGCCCTTTAAGCGAGCGCGGCCCCGGGGCCGCCTCTGCCGCTGGACCCCCCCGCCCCCGCCCCGTCGGGTCCACCCCCGCGGGTGGCGGGGCCGCGCGTGTCCCCGGGGGTGCTGCCCTCTGCCGCCCGCGCCCATCGCCGGGCGTGGGGCGGGGGGGGGGACGCGGTGTCCCTGTCCCGCTGCCGCGGCGGAGCTGAACGCGCGGCCACGCGTCCTCGCCGGGTCTCCACCCGACAGAGCCCCGCGGAGCGGGAGGCTGCGACCCCCGGGATAGGGGCTTTGGAGGGTGGGGGGGCGAGGGCGGTGGTCCCGGGGGTCTCTGCATGGGGTTTTCCAGCCGTGCCCAGCCCCACGGGTCAGAGACCCCTGCCCCGTCTCTGCCACCCACGCCCGGTACGACCGTGTGTTGAGTGACCTCATCATCCCGGGGTGGGTGACGCTGCGGGCGCGCTGCCGGCCTCATTGCGTGGGCAGGGGTCTCCCCAAAACCCGAATCTCCAACCTGCTGGGCCAAAACCGGAGCAGGCAGAGGAGGGCCCAGGGGAACGGCTGTGCGAGGTGGCTCGCAGGACGTGGGTGTGCTGGTGGACGACAGCTTAACCATGAGCCAGCAGTGTGCCCTGGCTGCCAAGAAGGCCAATGGGATCCTGGGGTGCATTAGGAGGAGTGTGGCCAGCAGGTCGAGGGAGGTTCTCTTTCCCCTCTGCTCTGCCCTAGTGAGGCCCCATCTGGAGTACTGTGTCCAGTTCTGGGCTCCCCACTTCAAGAAAGATGAGGAGCTACTGGAGAGAGTCCAGCAGAGGGCTACAAGGATGATGAGGGAACTGGAACATCTCTCCTATGAGGAAAGGCTGAGGGAGCTGGGCTTGTTCAGCCTGAAGAAGAGAAGGCTGCGAGGGGACCTTAAAAATGCTTATAAATATCTCAAGGGTGGGTGTCAGGAGGATGGGACCAGACTCTTTTCAGTGGTGCCCAGCAACAGGACAAGTGGCAACAGGCACAAACTGAAGCACAGGAAGTTCCGTCTGAACATGAGGAAGAACTTCTTCCCTCTGAGGGTGACGGAGCCCTGGCACAGGCTGCCCAGGGAAGTTGTGGAGTCTCCTTCTCTGGAGATATTCAAGACCCACCTGGACGAGGTCCTGTGCAGCTTGCTGTAGGTGACCCTGCTTCGGCAGGGGGGTTGGACTAGATGACCCACAGAGGTCCCTTCCAACCCCTACCATTCTGTGATTCTGTGATTCTGTGATTTACAAGCCATCCCTGACTGTTGCACAGGGAGGCAGATTTTTGCTGGCGGGGACACCGCAGGGTGACGGCAGGAGAGGACAGTGACAGCCACAACAGATGCCAGTGCTGGAGCAGGTCAGCAGGGACCTGCCATCGCCTAAGGGCTGCCAAAAATTGTTTTCTCTGAAGCGGGGCTGGTTTCCCGCAGCAGCGAGCCGAGCAGTGCATGGGCGGGATGCTGAGTCCCCAGGCCTGACCGTGGGGGTGGTCCTCACCCATCCAGCATGCCTTTGGGTCAGGGTCTCGGGGTTGGTCCCCTCCCCAGCACCCACCATGTGTGCCTTCAGCTCGTCATCGGACCAAGGCCAAACAACGCGGGTGGCTGGGGAGCCCTCACCCTGCGACAGCAGGCAGCAAACGCAGGCTCCGGGCGCTCAGCAAGCTCTGCCCCGCGCCTGGTTCCCTGAAACCCCACAGCAAATTCCCTGCCCGGCCATAATCATAGTTTTCAGCGGGATGAAGTCAGCCCCGCTGGGCTCCAGCCAAAGCCCAGTGGCATTTGGGGGAAGCCTTCAAGACTCCCGGGTTCCCTGGGTGTTAACGCAACCTGCGCTGGAGCCGGGGGCTTCAACCCTTTCCCCCTCGCTGCCTGCAGCCCCCCCCCCCCCCCCCCCAGCAGCTGCCCATCCACTGCTGCCACGAAGCCGCTCGGAGCGAGGGGCTGAGCCGTCAGTCCTCTCCCAAAGGGGAACTGCTGACCCCTAAATGTGAAGGAAGACCCCCATCATATCGCCCCTCTCCCAACAGCTGCCCCATCCCGGCCTGACCCTACCCGCTGCACACAGTCCCACCTCCCCGAAAATAATTTTGGCAAACACGTAAACACTCGCTGTCATTCCCAAGCGTTCCCAGCCACGGGGAAACCCAAAGGACGAGCTGCGGGCTGCTCCCCTCGCCTCCCCAGCGCCCGGCCACGCAGCCCGGGGTTTGGCCTCTCCCCAGCATCACTCACCGGAGCCCCATCAGGGAGCCAGGGCTGGATTTTCTGGCTCTCCGGGAAGGCCTGGCCTGACCACAGCGGGACGAGCCCGGTGACATTCCTGCATCCCTCCTACCCGGCAGGGTACCACCACCTCCCCGCTGTCCCCATCCCCGCCCGCACGCAGCCCGGCTGGACCCCCAGCATCCCCTTCCCCGAAGCACAGGGATGCCTCTCACCGGAGTGTGGGTACCACGGCTGCTCCTCCCCAGTAACCCGGCCCTGGGAGGCCGGGAGCAGGGAAGCGGCCATAAGCGGTCATCCCCGCGGTCCCCCGACCCCAGCCCAGCTGTGAGCCCGTGCCCGAGGGAGCGCGGGAGCCAGCTCACGTCTGGCGTCAGGAGCCGGCCATGGCGTCTGCACCAAGCCCCCCTCCCTGGGCTTCCCTTCAGAAAAAGCTGCAAGCTCTGCTCCCAGCCTCAGGCCTTTCCCAGCTCGCGCTCACATTTTGGGCATCCGAGTGCTGGATTTCCACCGTGCTGATGCTCCCGGGCCTCGGCACCCTTTGGGCAATGCCCGGGCTCACTGCGGGCACGGCCCTCCCCGTTCCTCCCCCCCCTGCGTCGGGACCCTCCTGCTCAGGGCTCCAGCTCCGAGGAGGCATTTCGGAGCAGCCATCTGCTCCTCTCCACAGGCAAATGAGCATCTGCTTGGGCATAGGTGGGGGGAAATCCAAACTGGCATCTCGCACGCAGCGGGGCACAGGGGACCCCGGCAGCCCTCCCGCCAGCGGGGCTTGCTGGAGCCTGCTCAGCCCCCTGCATGGATTAGCAGTTGCTAACGAGCCTGAGCAACCCGCCAGCGAGGTGGCCAGGTGGGTGCTGAGCCAGGCACACTCGGGTTAATGCCACCCACAGGGACTCCACTGGGCACAAGGAACGTCCCCCCCGTGACTCAGTTTCCCTCCTGGTAAAGCATCGGGTAACAAGCCCCGAGCAGTGCCAGCCACGGGGACCAGCCCAGCCCAGGACTGACGGGATTTCAGGGCAGCCCCAGCCAGGTGAGCCCCTTGCAAAGGGCTTTCACGTGTGTGCTTTGGGCTGGCAGCATCCGTCCAGCTGTCTGGAGATCCAGTCGTCTGGAGAGCGGTGGGTGGATGGACACGCTGCAACGTGCCAGAGATGAACCTGGCTCCAGGAATGCAGGTGGAAGTTACTGAACGTCGCAAATTTGTGCTGAATTCATCACTTCCCTCCTGCTGCTGGGGAGAAATAAAAATCTACAGGAGCCAAAAGTTTTTGACATCTCAGAAATGAGATATTTCAGTTCTCAGCTTTGAAAGGACTCGAAGCATTTCGGCCGGAGGACTGGGGAAACCATCGGTTCCCCCACCCTGGGAGGGACCAGGCAGTGGGACCACACCGATTTCCCCGCGGCTGCAGCTCCCACTTTGGGGGAATCCTCCCCATTTCCGTGGCTGTGTGCAAAACCACAACTCAAGTCCGGAAAACAGGAGCTGCCCCAGCTGGTGCCACGATCTGTGCCACGAGGGGCCTGGGGTGTAAACACGGGGGCGATCAGCGGGGGCTGCAAGCGCGTCCCAGCCGTGCATCCCCCGAGTGTGAGGCCCTCAGGGTAAGGATCCAGCCCTGTGCCTTACGTAGATGGTTTTAACCATGATGCTGTTTCCAGCTGTGTGTTAATGACGAAATTAAAGAGGGGCTCGATGACATCCCCCTGCCTGTGTATCAGGCTGAGCTTCTTCCCGTGCATTTACCCCCTGCAGCGAGCCCCCCCCCCGTGCCTGCCCTGCTGCTGACCGCCTGCCCGTGCCCCTCCAGACAAGGTTTTCTTGTTTCTCACCTGTGTCCAGGCTGGTAAATCCCTCCCGAATTAATTAACAAGAGCCATGCAGCGGCGCCAGCTGCCGTCAAGCCGAGCCAGGTGGGTTTAGGGATGCGGAGGGCTGTGCCGCTGGGTCACGTCAGGACAACCTTGTGCCCTAGCGCTGATGCTCTGGGGGCTGCTGCATCCTCCGTCATCTCGAGGGTGGCTGGAGCTGCCTGGTTGATGGAGCCTTCTCCTGCCACGGATCGAGGTGCGGGAGCTGTCCCACCTCGGGGCTTGGTACCGGGGTGCGCTGGTGCCCGCTGCCCAGGGAGGTGGCACTGAGGGACATCAGTCCCTGGTATCACGCTGGGATGCCGTGCCCTGCGGTTTCTCCTCTGGCACCAGCTCCGGCAGCTCCTGTTGCCTGCCGTGCGGTGAAGCTCCAGCCCCGCAGAGAGGTGCAGGAAAGAGCTCCAGCGCCAGCCCCGGGCCTTTCCTTATGTTCCTTGGGCTTTTTCCAGCAGCTTCCGCCCCAGCCCAGCCAGGCAGCTTGGAGGCAGCAGCAGAGCGTGGGGTAGGAGCGAGCGGCTGCCCCTGGGCACCGCACTGGGAGGTTGTTTGAAGCAGCAGTTGGATCTTCCTAAACCAAAATCCACAGAGGCCAGAGCTCGCTCCTGGGCACCCTGGGAGAAAAACTGAGAGAGAAGGAATCTTCCTGCTCCTGAAAGGAAGAGAAAGCAACGCGTGGCCCCCACCGAAGGGGGGAAACAGAGATGAAACCAAAAAATCCGGCTCCAAAATGTCAGCAGAAATCAAACATCATTTCTCTCTGATTTTTCCAGCTGTGAAGGGCTCAGCCCGGTTTTGCAGCCTCACTTACTCCAAGCCGGGCACGTTAACAACTCTATTTATGCTCTATTTATTCGCAGCCGTGTGGCTAACTTGCAGGGCACGCAGACCCCCGCAAGGAGACGTGTCCCTCTCCCACCCCATATCCCACCCCAGGCTGTACGGACAGTGAGCAAAGGGGGTCTGAGGGGGAACGTGGGGTACAAGGTGCAAGGATGCCTCCTCCCGCACCTGGCAGAAGAGCAGCAGCCAGTCAAGTCAAAGGCAAAGCCCTCATTGCAATGAGCGCTGCTCGTTAAGCAAACGAGGAGGGATCTGTTGCTAACCAGGGCCCGACAGGCAGCTCCTCTGCTTGCTCAATAAATAGCAGGGAAGGCCTAGAGCACCTTTCCCTTCTTCACAGTGAGCTGCTTGGGAGCTGCGTGCCCACACTGGGGGATGCACCCAGCTCTGGGCTGCAGTGTGGGGAGGGGTTAGTGGCGCAGGGGGGGTGCGGGGGGTCAGGTAGCCCAGGATGGGGGAGTTTGGGGAACGACCCTGCTGCAGTGCAGCTGGAGTAGTGGGTAAGGGGTGCTCGGAGGGCTGGGGGATGTCTGGATGCAAGCAATGGGGGAGGGGGCCTGGGACAGGATCTGGCCATGCTGAGGAGGTCTGAGGTGATGCTGAGCCCCATCCAGTGGAGAGGGGGCAATGGGACTGGGCTCCAGCAGGAGATGGTGCCTTTGGGTTTGGGAACCCTTGAGTCGTGTCAGGAGGGGAAGATGTGTACTGCTGGGTGTGAGGGAACAGCCTGGGAAGAGGAGATGGTGGGTGCCATGCCAGTGTGTTCCCCTGCCCCAGGGCCCTGGGACTGTGTTCATTGCTGGTCTGCACATTGGGTTGATCCTAGGCTAAGAAGGACGGTAATTTCAGATGATGATGCACCCACCAGCCTTCCTAAGAGGAAAACACCTCCTTGCTTTCCCCCAGACAGTCCCTACAGCGCTGGCACCATGCTCAGCCCTGTTTGGCTTGCAGGCCCCCGCAGGACAGGCTGGGGAGACCAAGCAGGGCTTTAAGCACTCAGCAAAACCCTCTTGTCCCCAGTGGGGCACAGGGGACACGACTGGGGCAGCCCCAGGCAGAGAAGCACGACGTGAGGGGAGGGCAGCATCTGGCTGTTTGCAGCCGGGCAGTAGCCAGGAGCAACTCTGGGTTTGTCCCGGCAGCAGCGCGGTGCCAGCAGGAGCAGGGCACGGGAGAGAAAAAGCCCTTTTAGTCCTCGAAGGCCAGCAGCTGGGCTGGGCAGCGGGATGGCGAGGGAAATGCAGCTGGGGTGAAATCCCCTGGGATGCTGCTGCCCTGCATCCTCAGGCCATGCACTGCAGGGAAAGGGGGGAAGTTTGCTGAAGTTATGGGTGAGAAGGACCATGCATCTCCTGCATTGCTCTGCTGGCCTCCGTGCCTCAGTTTCCTCAGTTTTCCCAGCCCTTCTCTAGCTCCTGGGGTGCTCCCTTGCGCCCCGTGCCACCCCAGCACTGCTCCAGCGCTGGCAGGGATTCAGAGTGCATTTTCCAGAGCTTGTGTTTTAGGTACCGTCTATTTTTAGGATGCCCAACCTGCGGCAAAGACAAGGAGCAACTGCCAGTTCAGAGAAGTCAGTGCGAGACGCAAGGATTGGGGGGGGGGGGGGGGGGAAATACCCCAAGTACCCCAAGCCTCCCCACCTCTGGGAACATCATGTCAACTTCACCGTGCCTCGCGAACAGCCGAATTCTGGGACAGCTCGCCCGTGCCCCAGCATCTCTGCTGAGATGCAAATCCGGCCCTTTGCATACGAGCTCTGCCAGCCGGCTCTGAGCTCGTTTTGGAAGCAAAGATGCTGCATCTAGAGATGAAATCATCCACCTACTCCTATGGTTCTCCTCCTCCCCGGTAGCCGGCCCCCCCCCCCCCCCCCCGCCGCAGAGAGCGGCGGGGGGGGGGGCCCGGCTACCGGGGAGGAGGAGGAGGAGGAGGAGGGACGCTGACATCACCGCTGGAGCAGCCGGGCCGGCTCCGTTCCCGTTCTCCGCTGAGCCACCGTGCCCGGTAAGGCTGGGGAGGACTCTGGGAGGCGGATGGATGGATGGATGGATGGACAGACGGCCCCGCGGCTGCTGCTCGTCATCCCCCCATCCATCCCTGAGCTGGGGGGCAGCGGGTAGGGGCAGCACAGCCTTTTCCCCCTTGGGGGGGGGGGGGGAGATGACTGTCTCAGAGGAATATTTAAAAATACATCAATAAAAACAAAGAAAAGGGAGGGGGAAAAAAATTGAACCCAAAACCACCCAAAAATCTTCATCCATCGGCTCTGTGCAGCGATGCTGGGCTGGAGCTGCGTGCAGCGGGAGGTTTCTCGGCACATCTGTCTATTTTAAAAGCCCGTGGCGTGATCTCTCGCCCTACTTTCCAGACTCTTGCCGGTACTTTCCTTGCGTGCGGTGGCCGAGCCCTGCTGGCGGGAGCTCCCCGGGGGAGCGGGAGCCAAGCGAGCCGCTGGGCTCTCCCCGGTGTTGGGAGGCCGGGACGGGGCGGTGGGGTTGGGACAGCAGTTTGGTCACTGATGTGCTGCCTTTCTGTCTGTCAGAGACGGGTCCCCAGCACCGTGCAGATGAGAAGAGGATGGCACGTTTGTGCCCTGCACCCCAATTAGCCTCGCTTGCTCCCCTCCATTTGCCGCAGCGATGAGAAGGCTCCCTACCCATGCCTGAGCCCACCCCGCCGAGCCCTGTTCACCACCGTGGCTTCACGGTGATTTTGGGGCTGGAGGGGTCAGGAGCCGCTCCCCAGAGTGAAGATTTGCCAACACTGAGAATTTTCTCCCGCGTGCGCAGGGAAGGGAGCGCTCCTGTCGCTGCCGCATTGCCCCAGCCCGGCCGTACCTCCCCCGTGCCCCCGATGCCCGTCTGGGTTCGGGCAGCGTGACCCGCGCGGTGGCCATGGCCTCCTCGGACGGGCTGCAGTACCGGGCTCTCTACGAGTACCAGAAGGAGCGGGAGGAGGACCTGGCGCTGTGCCCCGGCGATGTGCTGACGGTCAGCAGGGCCGGGCTGCTCAGCAGCCCCGACTACAAGGACGGGGACGAGCGCAGCCCCCAGGGTTGGCTCCACGGCCTCAACGAGCGCACCAAGGAACGCGGCAACTTCCCCGGCACCTACGTGGAGTACCTGGGTCCCGCACGTATCGTCCCCTCTGCCGCCAAGGCCAGGCCACGGCCCTTGCCCCCGCCACCCGCCGGGACCCCTGCACCCTGGGGTGAGTGCTGGGGGAGCGGGAAGGTGGGAGCCAACGGGTGGGGTGTCCCCTGGAAGATGGCGAGGGTGATGCAGAGCCCGGGTGGATGCCTGCGTTTGGTGTGGCTGGCTGGGGATGCGCCCTCGGGACGGAGATCCAGCCCCAGAAGGAGGAGCTGCCCCGGGAATTATCTGCCCTGGTGCATCGAGGGAGCTGCAGGAGGGGGTGTCTGGGGCATCACTTCCCCCCTTCCTCCCCCCCAAGGCAAACAGGCTGCAGGGGTTGCTCCCCACCAGCATCCCGGGCTGGCTGCTGTGCCAGCGTGGGATGCCAAGGGGTTCGGTGTCCGTGAGAGCGCAGGAGAAGGTGCAGGAGCCCTTTGGCCCTCCAGGGAGGAGCAGAAAGCCCCACGGTGGTCCGCGGGGACCTTTTTTCCAGCTGCTCTTCTGCCCACCACTGCGGCACCCAATTCTGGCTGCTCTCAGTGCCCGGGCGAGTGCTGGCCCCCGGCCAGCTCCCAGCATCGCTGTCACTTTCTGCAAGCTGGGACGGGGGACGATCTTGGCAGGTGGTGGGGTTGGTCCCCGTGGGACTCCTCCATCGCCAGGGGCTGCAGCACAGGGCTGGGGGGGGACAGACATTTGGCAGGGCCCTTGCAGGCGTGGGGGCCTCCAGCCATTTCTCTGCTGGGATCTGCCCAGCTTGTGCAGCCAGCTCTGTCCTCACCACTCACTGTGGCCCAGTGCAGTGGGGCTGGGAGGGATTTCGCAGCAGTTGCATAATCTACCTAAGCCAAAAAAAAAAAGTCAAAGGAAGAAAAGCCCCTCCAGCCAGGCATGACCCGGGGTGCTCTCCTTCTCCAGGACGTGACGGAGGAGACATGGTTGTCTGTGTGGGCCTGGGGCTGGAAGAGCGGCATCACCTTTAGCTGCCGCTGCCCCAGAACTGCCCGGCTGCCAGCCCAGCGCCTCGGGCACGCTCCTTGCCCTGTTTGGGACCAAGGCACAGATGTAGTAGCTGCAGAGGCTGTTTCCCTCTTGGGCTGAAGAGGCATCAGATGTTTAGAGGGGCACCTGCTGATGAGGAGTCCATCCGTCTCCCTCCAAAATGTTGTTCAAGGCTGCCTTGCCACTGGGATTTAAGGGGGTGGGGACCCCATGGCCCTGGGGCTGAGCATGGCAGGACTCAGCTGGCCTGGGGCAACTCCTTCCCCCAACACCATCCACCACCACGTGTGGGGTTGCCATGTGGACCCTGCTCAGACCCCCCAACAGCATCAAAAGGATACTGGGACCCCCCTCTGCCCCTCCCCTCACCAAAACACGGGTGCTCCTCCCCAGCCGATGCTCTGAGTATGCCAAGGCAGCCACAGTCCCTGCAGTGCGGGTGAGGATCAGTGAGCAGCTATGTGCTGCCTTTGCAGGAGGGAGTAGGCCGCTTTTTGGGGGTGCTGACCCTGACAGACAAGGGATTTGAGCCCCCTTCCCAGTCAAGCTCACCAGTGTGTGAGGAGCCCTCTGACCCTGGCTGTTTGGCAGGCAGAGCCTTAGCAAACTCAGTGCTGTGGTGTAGATGACTTGGGTCAGACAGGAGCAGACCAAGGACTCTTCATCCCTGTTCACCAGAGAGAAGCACGAAGCCACCTTCTTGCTTCTGGCCTTGGTGCCCATCACCATTGCCTTGCGCCTGGCCCATGGTGTGGGGGTGGTATGGGCCCTCTCCGAGGGGCTGAGAGATGTGCCCGGGGGACCCCTGCCCACAGGTGCCAGGGACATGGTGATGCCCCACAAGTCAAGGCACGTCCCCAGCAGCAAGTGTAGCCTGGCTGGAGAGCCTGGCTCACATGGAAGGTCTTGGCACAGGACCCCTGGCCCTGTGTGCGTTTGGGCAAGAGGATAAAAAATTAAATTTAAAAAAAAATGTACAATGGAGGATTTCTTTAATCAGGAAAAAGCCACTGAAGCCAGGTTTTGGAGGTAGAGCGGGGAGGGTGCTGCCATCTGCAGGACATGCTCCGGCCAAGGCCTTGTGTCCTGCCCCGCTGCCCAGCGGGATGGGGGCTGCCTCCCCACGGGGTGCCCCTCCACGGGGCGAAGCCAGAGTGCGTGGGCACCTTGGCAGGGGACACTTGTGGCCCATGACCATGTCTTTCTGCAGCAGCAGAGCAGCGTATGCAGTTCTATGCCCGTTTAAACCCAAACCTCCCGGCTGGCGGGATTTCTCTTAGCGTGAAAATCTCCAAAGTGCTCTTGGAAGAGAAGGGACTTTTTTTTCCCCTTTTTCTTTTTAAATTTTTCCTGTACTGTTTCCATTCCCGGATGGAGGCTTTGAGGGACATTTATTTTGGCTGTCCCGAATGCTTATTTTTCTGTGACAGCAGCGTACTGCCCTGTGCGCCCTTGGTGCCCACTGGGGACCCCAAGCAGGATGAAGCCCTGGATGGGAGAGACGCTGCATTTCCCAGCTGTGCCCCAGAGCCAGGGCTGGCTCTGAGGGGAGGAATGTTCAGGGTTTTTTTAATTAAATAATATCCTAAAAATCATTCTGCAGTGGATCCGAGTCCCCAGCAGGCTTCCTCGGAGCTCGGGGGCTGTTTTGCCCCTGCCTGGTTGTCCTGGGCAGCATCACAACTGCAAAGCATCGCCTTTGCTCCACCTGGGACTGGAGCCGAGTGGTGCGTCGGGGTGCTGGTGTCCAGCCTGGCACCCTGAGGGGGGAGAGGATGGGCTAAAGCTCCAATGTGAGTTTGGGGCCATTCCTGCTGTTTCCACCAAGGAGAAACAGGCAGCTATTTTTTGCTGTTGCCACATTTCCCTAAACCATTGCCTTGGAGGGCAAAACCCAGTTTTCCTCAATCAAAAAGCCACCTGTGCAGTGGGGACATTTTCCACGGGCTCCCAACCACCTGGTTTGCTTTAAATCCTGAAATCTTCCCCATTCCCACGCAAGGCACCCGCACATCCCTGTCAGGCAGCGGAGGGGACCCTCTTGCCGGGCTCAGGGGTCGCAGCTGTGCCTGGGGACTGGATCAGCCACTCGTGAGCGGAAGGTTTGCATCCCTCTCTGTTCTCCAAGGAGAACCAGGGCATCACCGCAGTGAAAATCAGAGCCCAGATCCACCCGTCATGGCTGGGTCGTGCTTTTGCAAAAGGTCAAAGGCAGCGTGGCCCTGCCCAAAGTCCCTTTTTCTTTCTCATTCATTCTTTAAAATTGTTATGGGTTTCTTGGCTTCATACATGAGCTCCCGGCCTTCTGCCAGACAGCAAAAACCAAAGACAGAATGAACCTAACAAAGGAGCTGGCCAGGCTGGAGCATGACTTGCTGGGAGGAAGAGTCAGACTCGGGCTTTATTTAATTTGCTATAATTTTTTTTTCAATATATCTCCAGCAGAACAGATCCACTCACCACATAAAACAGACAAAGGTCTCTTGGCACATCGGACTTTCCAGGTGCTGTCTGTACGCTGGCGATCGCAGGTGGCTCTGATGTGCTGCAGCCCCTGCCTGCCTCTTACCCCTGCCCACTGCCTTCCGGGGGGGTTCAAGGCCACTAATGGGAGAGGGGGGAAATCCCAACACTGTCAGGGGTCTCTGTCAGGTATAACCTGCACAGGTGGAGGGGTTTATCAGCTGGAGTGATAAGAAGGGACAGAGAGACAGACAGACAGACGGATGGATGTTGCCCTGGGGTAAGGAGAGCCGCTCTCAGCCCTGCGAGGGCGTTTGCTCCTCTCTGGCAGGGTCTGGGGTGAAGTGTTCTTGGCATAAAACCCAGGAGTCGGCAGCACCTCAGGATTTGCACTATGGGAAGCCTGGCCCATGTTTGACTGAAGGGCTCCTCAAGAGCCAGTGGAGGTCTGCGCCAGCCAAAGGGGTGGCTGAGTCCTCCCTGGGCTTGTGCTCAACCCTGTTGTAGGCACCAGAGAATCCAAGTGGGCAAGAGCTGCATGGAGCTATGTCCATGCCAGGTATGGATCTGGACCCCCATCTCCCACCTGGTGCCACTAAGGGCTGTGGATGATGAGAGGGGCCTGTCCCAGTGCCGTGGGAGGAGAGGTGGGGAAGGGGTTTCGGCCTGAAGGGTCCCCAGGCTCAGGGCGGGATGTTCTCCGCTGGCAGGGCGGGTGTCCCAGCAGGTCTTTGCAGCTCAGCAGGTGGCTGAGCCCCCAACGGTGACTCTTACTGCAAACAGAGGATAAAACAAGGGGGAAGTTTTCCAAAATTGGGCACGTGGTAGCCAAAGTGTTGGTTGTGGCTGTGCCAAAGCAGCAGCATGATCCTGTCCTGGGGCAGCTGAGGAAAGAGACTGGAATTCCTGCAGACAGGGGCTTCCAAGCCACTTCTCCCCATCTTTCCATCACAGGGCTCCCCGGGCAGGCAGAGCTCGCCGAGCAGCCCACCCTCCCCGAGCAGGCGCTGCCGACCGTGGCCAGGCTCATCGAGGCGCTGGAAAAAAAAGGTACGGGCGGCCATCTGCGGGGCGTATGTGGGTGCACGGGCATGATCCCCCACTCGGCCCGTGTTTGGAGATGCCCCGAGAGCCAAACCTCTCCCCACACACCCCGGTACCTGTGCAGCGTGGGCAGGGTGAGAGAGCTTGGTGGTCTCAGTCCCTGCCCACTTCCATTGCATTGGAGGAAGGATTTGGGGTTTGGGACTGACCCCTCTCTCCTGGCTGCTCCCCAGGTCTCGACAGCGAGGGGCTCTACAGATCTGCCGCTGGGGTGCTGGGGGATGCTGAGCTGAAGCAGGCTCTTCTGGCAGGTAAGTCCCAGAGCCGTGTCGCTCCCCGTGTCCCCGGGAGGGAAGGGGGCTGTGGAGGCGATGCTGCCAGGCGAGCCGTGCTACCCAGGCACAGCAGGGGTGGGTTACTGGCTCCAACCTCGTTATACGAGCATAGAATTGTGCAATAGTTTGGGTTGGAAGGGACCTTTAAAAGTCATCTAGTCCAAACCCCCTGCAATGAGCAGGGACATCTCCGACTCGGTCAGGTTGCTCAGAGCCCCATCCAACCTGGCCTTGACTGTTTCCAGGGATGGGGCATCGACCACCTCGCTGGGCAGCCAGTGTTTCACCACCCTTGTTGTGAAAAATTTCTTCCTTTTCTCTAGTCTAAATCCCCCCTCTTTTAGTTTAAAACCATTATCCCTTGTCCTTTCGCAACAGGCCCTGCTAAGAAGCCTGTCCCCATCTTTCTGATAAGCCCCTTTTAAGTACCGGAAGGCCGCCGTAAGGTCTCCCTGGAGCCTGCTCTTCTCCAGGCTGAACAGCCCCAACTCTCCCAGCCTTTCCTCACAGCAGAGGTGTTCGAGCCCTTGGATCATTTTTGTGGCCTCCTCTGGCCCCGCTCCAGCAGGTCCATGTCTGTCCTGAGGGCTCCAGAGCCGGACACAGGACTCCTGGGGGAGTCTCACCAGAGCGGGGCAGAGGGGTAGAATCCCCTCCCTCGCCCTGTGGCCCCTGCCTGCACGAGAGCCCCTCTGCGGCCCCGGTACCCGGTGCGATGCTGCGGAGAGGGATACGGGCGCGGGGCTGGGGCTCTTGGTCAGAAGCTCTATTTTTATTTCTTTTTAAGGGAGAAAAGTATTTTGTTCTGCAGACCTTTAAGGTTTCTATTCAAGAAGCGGGGCAGGGAGAAAGCCTCTTGTGGGTGCGGCAGGGAAAAAGAAAGGGAGAAGAAAAAGCTCTTCTTTTAGGAGCAGGGGAAGCGTTTTGCAGCACTTGGGGGGGGGGGGCATCAGCAGGGTGGGGAGGAGAGAAAAAAACATCTCCCCACCCATGCTCCTAAATTCAGGGCTGGGGACGTGATGGACCCCGCTCAGCTCGCGGGGTGGGGGGGGGGTGTTGCGCCCGGCCGCGGTGCCCGGAGGGCGGCACTGTGACACCGGGCACGGCCCGGCACCGGGACATCCCCCCCCCGCCCCGCCCCGGGGCCCGGCACACCGGGGGGCTGCGGCGCGGCGGGGGGGCGGCGGCAGCCGGGCCGTGTTGCCGGGGAGAAGGGCCGTGATGAAATCGCTATATTCAGCAGCATGACCTCATCGCTTCCCCCGCGCACCGGGAGCCGAGGCCCCGCCGGGCGGGGGACCGGGCTGCGGAGAGCGCAGGGATGCGGGAGAGGAGATGCTGCGGGGGGGGGGGGGGGGGGGTGTCCCGGGGCTGCTCCCCCCGAATCCTGCCCAGCCCAGGGGCAAACCCCGCTGGCTTTGCTGGAGCTCTGAGCAGCTGCTGGGTCTGTCCGGGTTCTCACCTCTCTCTGCAGGAGCCAGTGCCGGGCAGGGAAATGCCATCACGGGTTTTCAAACCATTCAAAAGCCCTGAAGAATCCCCAACAGCCCCGAGTCGCTTGATACTCCCAAGCCCCCCAACTCCTCTAGGACCTACATAAGGGCTTTTATTTGGCAGCTCAGGGGGCTGACGATTTGGCAACGCCGAGATGGGCAAAGCCGGAGCTCCCTGAAGGGAGTAGGACATGTCACGCGTCTGCTAGCTCTCAGCCGAAGGGGCTGGTGCTCAGCCCTGCCGAAGGGATGCTCTGCAGACAGGACAGGGATGATGTTCCTGCCAGGGCCAAGCATCCTGGCAGAGCCCAGGCTTAGCAGCCTGCTCCCCCCATCGCCTTTTGCAGACCAGAGACCCCAAACCAGGCTGGGGAGGGCAGAGAACACCTCTGCTTTGGCTCCCACGTAGGCCCTTTCATTGCATTTGGTGGAGTAAAACAATGGCCAAGAAAGGGGCTTCTGCAAGTCCCATGCTCAAGCTGGCAGAGGCGAGGGTCACCTTTCCCTTCCTCCTGCGCTGCTGATGGTCCATCACTGCAGCACCCCATCGCTGCAGCACCCCATCGCTGCAGCACCCCATCGCTGCAGCACCCCGTCTCTGCCAGCAGCTCGCCTGCAAAAGCCGAGCTCCGTCTGGGGGAACGGGGAGAAATCGGAGCCGGGGCTGGCGGCTGGAGCCGAACCGCGTCTCGGCTGGGGGGAAAACCGTGTTCCCACCGAGGGTTTCGGCTTCCCTGCAAATACCCAGATCATGCTGGTGTTTGGCAGTGGTGGCAGGAAAACTGCTGGAGAGTGCAAGAAAAAAGGAGCAGGGGCTGGAAAAGTTTGGGTGTCAGTTTTCTAACCCACAAATCTTAATGCATTGGAGAAAACAGTGTGTTTTCTACACAAAAAGAGCACCTGAACTTCCATAGCTGAGGAGGAGGTTTCTCTGGGGACAAAGAGCTGTGCAGGTCAGAGCGGTCCTGGCTGTCCCAGGGACCCTGTGGGCATCATGTCCCTGGGGCCGGGCAGCGCAGGCGCCCATCTGAGTTGTGCTGATGGAACCCTTTCCCTGGCCCTTTGGGAGCCCTTACCTGTGGGGGTCCTAGCCTGATGGGGCAGCCCCCAAGCTAGATGTCACCCAGGCTTTGGGATGAAGGTTTCCCATTCTCATGGGGCTGCAGCAGAGTTGGGCACAGCAAACTTGGATGCAGCGCGGCTCCACGTGGCTCTACAGCCTGGGCTGAGCCTGTCCCCACCCTGGCACTGGTGACGTACTGCAGGATGATGGCATCTGACCGCTGGCTAGAGCCTGCGCACCAAACTTGGCATTTACATGCTGGGTGATGCAAGAAAAATTATTTATAGGTGAAAAATAAGAAAGCAAAGACAGAGCTCATTGGTAAATGGGGGTCAGTGAACTGTGGGCCTCCGCTGCCACCCAGCTGAGATGCCACTGGGGCCGGTGGGTGAAGAACGGATCAAAGGGTGGTCAGGCTCATACCCAGCTTACGCTGGCTCCAGAGGAGAATTAATTGTTTTAGGACACTCCATCCTCAATTCAGACACTTATGCCCCGAAAGGCAAGTGGGGTGCGACATCGCTGAACATGGGGGTCAGAGTTACATGGCAGCACCAAAAAGGGAATTAACAAAAAGCCGCAGCCCCACGGGGAGCTGGGGGTCTCGCCAAAGGGTTGCAGGTGATCAGCCAGCCAGGAGCCCCGCTGCAGCCACAGGGAAAGAGTTATGGACAGAAAAAGAAGAAGAAAGTCGAGCTTTAAAAGGCAGCGGCAGGGCTCAGCACTCACCCGCCTGACTGCGGGGATGCTTCATGGCCTGGGGGCATCTCTGTGCTCATGGTGCCAGGGGCCACACGCTGACCCCTGAGGGCTTCCCGCACTCCTGCTGTCCCCTGTGTGTGGCTCAGGGGCTGTTTGGAGAGCAGGGGATGGGGCAATGTGGACATGAGGTGTACAAGCCCCTCTGGTGACCAGGGGTGATGTCTTCTCAACCCATGCTTGTTCGGGGCCTTGCCTGCACCCCTCTCCCCCTGAGATGTGCCAGGCAGCCTTCTTCTCATGGCTGCCACTAAACCTGGCAACTTGGGACCTTCTCTGGCCAGTGGCAGCAGAGCCATGGGTGGGCTGGTGGATGCTGGAACCCCTTGGAGCTGAGGGACCCCAGCTGGGGGGTGGCTTGGCATGGGGGTGGCTGCAAAGTCCTGCGTGTAGTGGCCAGGCAGCGCTTTGTCACTGCTGGGTAGGGATGGTCTGCACCCTCATCCCTCCTCCTCGGTAGGGGACGGGGCACAGAGACCCTGCAGGGCCCCCCACTCTGTGGCTTCCTGGCTGCCATGTATGGCTCAGACAGGGCTGAACCCATCCAGGATGGCGGCGAAGCACTGAAACCTCCCACATTTTGGATAACCCGTGCCTCAGTCTGGACTCTGGGGTCCAGCTGCAGATGTGAATGCCGAGACCCTTCCCCAGCTGCATGGGCAGCACTGGGAAAAGCCATCACTGTTGGCAGGGCCAGGCAGGAGCCGCCTGCACGCCGGGGTGCCGGGGCGAATCCGGCGGCAGCGCGAGGCGGATTGGAGCCGGTGTCTCCGGGCGCGCGGTGCCTGCGCTGCCATCCCGCGTGCTTTGATCTGGGGCCCCGGCGCAGAGCAGTCTGCCTGGAGACACGCTCACGTGCCCGGGAATTAGGTCAGGCCTCGGTGGGGATTAGCGGGCGGTGGTGGGACCCGTGGCTTCACCAAGAGCTGCTGCTGGGCAGAAAGGGCTGGGTTGGAGCGGGGAGCAGCATCGGGGCCCTCGTGCCGCTCCCCACATCGTGAGGGCTCAGATGCCCAGGGAGGGAGCACATCCCCATCCTCATCCCTGGGATGCCAGAGGGGTTTGGAGCCTCTCCGAGGGCTCTGGTTTCCCCTGGCCAAGCTCTCAACCCCGCCACCACGACTTTACTCCCGAACCCAAGGCGCCCCAGTGCCTGCCGCGCTGCTTTTTATTTATACCTGCAGTGGAAATAAACCCTGCGTTGTCAGAGCCTGGCAAGAGGCATGAGCTCATCTCTTATATTTGGTGGTGACAAAAGAAGGGTAAATAAACAGCAGCGGTGCAGACGTCGCTGCCAGACCCATCAGGGTGAATTGGGGGTGAGCTTTTGCCATCCCCTCCCATAGCTGCTGGGGAAACCGAGGAAGGGAACTGCCCTCAGGAAGCTGAGGTGGGGGAAGGCAGCCTCACTGAGCACCCTTGAAAGGGGGTCCCAGCACCCCTGCCCTGGCTGAGTGCAAGCCAGGGGTACGCGGAGGTGAAACCCAGCCAGGAGGGTGTTTGGGGCTGCCAGGAGCTCCCGTGCACGGGCAGGCAGTGCCCCGGCAGCTGCCAAGTCCCCAGCACAAGGTACCAGCGGGCTGGCTGAGAGATGTTACCCTGATGCTGAATCAAAGCTGGGGGAAACATGCCCTGATTCAGTGCACAGCTCCCCAGAAAATCCCTGCTGTGGGATGCCCAGGAGCCTCAAACCCCGGGTCGGGTCCAGGAGGTGTACAGGTCCCTGTTCAGGCAGCATCCGTGCGGATGGGAGGGTAGAGGCCCCAGGGCTGGGTGACAAGGACATCCCTGCAGCACCAGCTGATGCTTAAACCTAAAAGATCTGGAAAGGGTAGGAAGACTCCCGAGTTAGCATTTGTCAGCCCCAGCTACGGGTGGTTTGGGTGCCCCTCTACCACGGGGACCGTGCACCCCAGAGCATCACGCTGCGGCAGTGCTTTGCAGCTGAGGTCCAGCTCAGCCCGTGGGACTCCCTGCTGCTGGGCAGGGCCTGCAGGCTGTCACCTACACGCTGGCTGGGGACACGGGGCGCAACCGTCGCCCTATGTCCATGGGTAGGGGACAGCCGGTTACCGGGACCTGCTCAAACCTCTCCTTCAACAGAAACCCCTCCACCTCCTCCCTGCCACCTCTTGGCTAAACATCCTCTGCGTTTACCGAAACTCCGGGCTTACTCACACCTCCCGGGCTGGCTGCAGCTGCCGGGAGAGGTCCCGGCATTTCCTGCCCAGCCTGACTCAGCCCAAAGCCCCGGCACCCCTCTGCCCCTGCTGGGATGCGGGGTCTGGCATCCCGGCGGGAGGAGGCTGGGAGCGCCCATCGCTTTTCCCTCTGGGCGGGTGGTCATGTCACGCGCCCCTTCCCCAGCCACAAATTTATTCCTGCTTTTCATCCCCAATGGGCAAGGGATGCTCTCTGCTGGTCCCCGGCTGCTTGCTTGCTCTGCTGGCAGGTCAACAAGCAGGTGGTGTGCTGGAAGGGGTTGGTATGGCATTAAGGTTGGGGTTTTTTGGGGTGTTTTCCCTCTATTTGTGGAAGGTGGATGGAATCCCTCCATCATTCCCCAGGGGAAGGGATGGGAACATCTGGAGAGCAGCGGGAGAGCCGTGACTCATCCTGCAGCATCATTAACTTCTTATAGCTGGTTATCATCTCCCTCTGATAAGGGGAGAGCATCACCCGTGGGGTCAGGCCGCGGTAATTGGCTGGGAAGGCTCCAGGGTTAACCCTTCCCCGGCTGCCAGCCGAGCCTCCCCGAGCTGCTGGGGTGCAGCCGGCGCTGGGGAGCAGCTCGGAGCACCCCCAGCCCTGGCTGCAGCCCGACGGGGAGCCCAACTCACCAAGGCAGCTCCAGGGGAAGGAGGGGAGCTGGGGCAGGAGGAAGCGACTCCGCCTCTCCGGGAGGATGGGGCAACAGGCTAATGGCTATTTCCAGCCAACGGGCCAAGGAAAACGGTGCCATCAGCAGTCAGTCCCTGTTAGCAGGGTGTAAATCCCCCCAGTCCCCCCATCACACCTCTCTCTGGATGTAAAGATGTTTTTGAGTCTTGCTTTGAAACCGGCTGAGCCTTCCCTTTGAACACCCCCCCCCCCCCCCAAGCCCATGCCTAACGATGCAAACGAGCTAATTAGGCCATGGTGGAGCCCGGGGCTGATCGCCTGGGGCCAGCGCCCGGCAGCGGCCCCTTCTCTGTGCAGAAACAGCTTGCGGCTGCGCTCCCCAATCCGCGCCAGCATCCTTAAGGCGAGTGACAGGTCCCTGCAGAAACCTCCGCAGCGGGCAGGGGAGAGCAGCCGGGCTCTCCCGGGGTGAGAATGAGTTTGGGATCTGCCCAGAGCATTGACTGATGGGAGCAGCTCTCCACAATGCAGCCGCTTGCCCCAGCAAGGAGGCTCTGTGAGCCCCCAGCAGCATCCCTGGGTTTTAGCCACGCACTGGGGGGTTTCAGCCCAAAAGAGGGGTTGGAGCATCTCACGGGTTCTCTGATGCTGCTCTCCTCCCACTGCCTGGCTGGAGCCGACCTGCCAGTTCACATTCCCAGGGCAAGTGCTACCAAAATGGGGAATTGACTCTCATCCCCCCACAAACCCCAGTAGCAATAACCCTTTTAGCCAGCTGAAAGATTTCAGAAGTGTGGCCGGGAGATGTGAGCATCAGCCAGACCAGAGCAGGGCTGGGATGCAGCAGCGAAAGCTGGCACAGCCCTGTCCGCCTTGAGGACGCTGAGGGCAGAGTGGCCTGTGGGGTGATGCTGTGGTATCAGGGGGTGCCAGAAAGGCAGCGCCCGCCTTTGCCCTGGGTTGCATTTGGCCACTCTGGACGGTTGCCTGCCCCGGCGCGGTGGCATCTGTCCCAGCCGTCCACTCGTGCTGCCCTGGGGCACGATTCCCGGCCGGCCGGGTGCTTGCTCCTGAAAATGAGGTAGCATCTCCGACGGCTGGGTTAAAGACTTCGCTTCGGGGTTGGTCAATCTGTTTTTTCTCTGGTCTCTGAGCTGTGGTCCGACACGGTTTCTTGTCCCCAAGCAGGCAGAGGGGGAGGTGGGCAGGGTCCCAGGATGCCTGGCCCACTGCCAGGATGCCCCAAGGAGAGGAGATCAAGGTCAAGGTGCCCAAAACCAGCCTTTGCCAGGAGTCGGGGAGCTGCTCCCCATCCCAGCCCCACCAGCCGGGCGCCTCCAAATCTTTGCCCTAGGAAATAGCTTTTCTCCACTCTTTTGGGCTTAATCGCCCCAGAAGGGAGCGTGACCACATGTGGTCAAAGCATTTTCTGCTGGAAGATGCTGGGCTGGGAGATGGAGCATTTCCCAAAATGGCACTGATTTTGGTAAAGCTGCATTTGGGGGTAAAGACCTCGAGCGGGGAGGGGAAGGGGGCTCAGAGCAGGGCAAGCCCACCATCTTTTTCTGTCACAACACACCAGGCCATTTGGGGCCTGACACGTCATCTTTAAGAAAGTGCAAAATTTGCTCTTTTTTTCAATATTCTCATTTAGATTAAGTGACAAGTTCAGTTTCTGAAAACAAACCATTTCAAATGATCCCAAATATCTTGGGCTTTTCTATTATTCCCTCCCCCTCCCCCCCCCCCCATTATTTCTTCTATGAGGAGAATTTCAAAACGTTGTCTTTGGCTCCAGTTCGAATCAAAGGCAGATTTTGAAATCTCCAGATCTTTGCACCCTCCGAGCAGCCTCTTCCTGGCCCGGCTGGGCTAGGAGACCTCCAAGAAAAACGCATGAGGCAATACCAAAGGATGCTTAAAGGGCTTTTCCCCCTGGACCCCAGTGAAGCAATGTCCCCACGCCCACAGGGCTCAGATGGACATGTCTCACCCTTTGACTCCTGCCAGACCACGGGACATTTCTGCTCGGAGTGCTGCCCCCGTTCAAAGCCATGCCTGGGTGGGCTCAACCTCCACCGGCAGCTTTGTGCCAGTCCCTGGAGCATCCTTCACCACCTCCCCAGGGGTAGCTGCCTGTCGGGGCTGGGAGATGCCCTTTGGGGCACTTTCACAGCGTTTTGGGCTCACTGGGGGATGACATGTGCATGCAGCAATGTTCATTGCCTGGGGACCATAACCCCATTCCATGGATACGTTTTGGAGCATGGAGCATAGCAGTTGGAACATGGTGCCTGGCCCAGGTGGCCGGAGGGGGCCTGGGGCAGCCACTCAGCCCATCCCATGGGTGCTATCCTGCAGTGGGACCCCGGTGGGGTGGTGAGACCCCACCCCACGTGCTGGATGTATAGTGCAGACGAGGCAGAGATGCTGCCTAAAGCTCTCTATGGGCACATGGAATTTAGGGTCAATGGAAACTGGGACAGGAATATTTGCTGGGGGGGTTGGCAGTGAAATCATGGGCTTCCATACATGGGGGATGGGAGTCATGGGCAAAGAAATCAGCACTCATGTCTGGAGGAAGGCCCACAGGGATGAAATATCTCCAAGCTCCACGCTGGAGGGGCAGCAGCATGGGCTCAAGACTCCTGCTGGGTCTCTCCCTGCAGATGCCTCGGCCGTGGACATGGACCTGTACGATGGCCAGACGCTGGCAGAGGCCCTGAAGTGGTACCTCCAGGAGCTCCCATCACCCCTGATCCCCCCAGCCCTCTACAGCGACTTAGTCCACATGGCTCAAGGTAAGCACAGCCGGGCTTTGTGGGGCTGGAGGAACTATGGGAAGCTCCTAGAAAGGTTCCCCAGCATCTCCAGGGTGGCTGCTGTCTCCATCCCCGGTCCAACACTGCACTAAGGGCAGATCCTGAGAAGGACCGCTGGGAGCATCTGCCTGCACCGGAGCAGCATGGCAGCTTTTGGGAGATGTGCTGGGAAAGCAGCAGCTTTGCCCTGTCTGCAGCAGTGCCCGGAGGAGGAGGTGCTGCCTGCTGGGACGAGCGGCTGCCAAGGCTGGGTGAAGCTGGCCCCAGAAGAAAGCGTTATTATAATATTTTGGCTCTGCTGCCTGGGAAATTTTTACTGTAATCTCGTTAACTCTTGGCTTTATATGGGCATAAAAAAATCTCTGCTTTTTCAGCTTAGTGCCATTAGGAAGTGCCTTTAGGTCCCTGCAAGCTTTCCAGCCTCTGTGCAAATGCACAAGACCGCCAGTGTTTCAGTTTTACTTGATTTTTTTTCAAATAAACAGGGCAGGGCTCATACCCAGGTCAACAGAGTCCACAGTCCATCCCAATGGGGAACCTGGACCAAAATCCCTTTCAAAGGAGTCCTCGCAGAGCTGCTCAGCCCCTCCAAACCTGAGACCCCACGGGCATCACAAGGCAGACATGAAGCCCTTGCCCATCATGTTAGATAGCACCTGAACCCCCCTCCACCTTTGAATCCAGGATTTTCCGTTTCACAGCAGCTCTCGTCTCGCTGCCGGTCACTGCAGCATCTTCCATCCCTGTGTATCACCTCTCCAGCACCCTCCATCCCCGCACATCGCCTCCCCAGCTTAGCACTTGGGCAGATCACGCTCTCGGCTTCCTTAAGAGGCACCAAAAGATCACCCATGGCCAGACCAGCGTGGTCATTTCCTACCATGTCCTGGTGGAAAAGGGCCACGGGCTCTTTGTGGCCTCCGGCAAGGCAGGAGGGACACATGGGATGTGATGAGGGACAACTCACACCCTGTCTTCTATGCCCTGTGCAGAGTCATGGAGCCAGGAGAAATAACCCCAGGCAGCACCCCCGGAGCCTCCGGGCAGGGGCACCTAGATGCTGCCTTCCCCTCACTGTCACAGAGAGGAGAAATCAAAGGCTGCCTCCCTTCCAAGGATAAAAATGCAATTAGGAAGCAATTAGCTGGGTTGCCTCGTTAAGCAGCTTCAAAGGGAAGCGCCTTTCCCCCACAGCCGGCTCTGCTCCTGGCACAACGGGGAGGAGGAGGGGGCAGGAACGGAGTCAAAACCGATGGGGATTTCTCTGGGCCTTTAAAAAAACAAACCGAAAAACACAAGTCTTTCAGGAGACGGTGCTGGGTTTTGGCAGTCTGCCCTTGCAAGCAGGCTCCTTCTGCCCTGCTCGAGGCTGCAGGCTGGAAAATCGGCGAGCTGACCACCTGCAGAAGGAGGTGGAAAACATCCCCAAATTCCCCCTTTGGCTGTGGACCTTCCCCTCGCAGCATCCCCTGGGTGCAAAAAGGTGCAAAAAGGTGCAAAAAGCAGCCGATGGGGGTAGGGGAGTCCTGGGGCGAAGCCACATCCCGTGGGAGCAGCTTGTTGGATACGGGGGCACACAAACACCCCATCACCATCCCAGCCGGGTTGCGGACCTGCTTTGGAGGGGGACCCCGACCCCCCCACCCCTCCGGCTCTGGTTCACCCCAGCCCCAAGGATGGATGCCAGGGGCTGGCTGGGCACCGGCCAAGGTCCAGCCCTGGTGCAAAGAGCCGCGGGGAGCTGAGCCAACCCCTGGCTGAGCCAGACTTTGAAGCCAGCTGAGACCAGCACAGCCCTGGGGACCTCCCTGTCCCCCGCAGATGAAAAGGCCTGGCCAAGGCGGGGATGGAGAGTGGCTGGAGAGCTGCTGTCTCCGTGCCCGGGGCAGGACCATGGTCCCAGGCTGCTGAGCTCACAGCTCACAAGACCGAGGAGCCCTGGCCAAGCCTGGCAGAGGGCACCGGGGACACGGGGGGGGCACTGGTGGGAACACCGCAGGCCTGTGGGCTGCTCAGGCTATCTGTGATGGATGTTCTGGCAGCACCTCCATGATGTGCAACACTATTAGGTACCTGCTTTTATTCACATGGGCAATTCAAGTATCTCTGGAAATAGCTGCCCCCACAGTCAGCCCTCCCTGCTGTTGCATTTCAAAGAGACCACGCTAGGGGTGTTGCAGGGCCCTTGCTGCAGCCATGACTGTAGCTCTCAACCCAGGTGCAGCTTTTTTTCTCCTGAAAAACCTTTCCCTTCCCAGGCTGCTTTTTCTGCAGGGGAGGGCTGAGCCTTTAAATTTGGCAGATCTTGCAGCTGGTGCCCATTTCCCCACCTCTGGGTTGCTCTGCCTTTTCTGTGGATTTGCTGTGCACCAGGGCAGGTCTCTTGCTTGGGTTGGAGCAGTGGTGAGAGGTGTTTAGGTGCAGCCCCTGCCAGGTGAGCAGCTTGGCCTGCCACGCTCCCTCCCTGGCTGTGCTGACAGGGGGAATGTGCTAAAGTCACCCTACAATCTGATCCAGGGTGGTGCAAGTGGGTGCACGGGGCTGACAGCCTCCAGCGAGAGGTGGTTGAGACCCCCAGGACATCACCTCCGTGCTCCCTGGGGTACCCACGTGTCCCCCAGCCTGTCTGTGAGAAGAGATGGGGGGTGTAAAGAAACAGTCATGGTTTTGGGGGGAGAGGTTGAAGTCAGGCTTTTCCAAGGGCTCTGTGGGGAGCAGAGACCTGGCACAGCTCATGCCATGTGTGCTGGTAGGTGCCAGGCTCCTGTGAGACACAAGCAGATGCCCCGACCTCCTGAATTCACCTTTCTCCTCCTGTTTCCCCTCCGATGCAGAGACCCCAGGCCTGGAGGAGTGTGGCCAGCGAGCCAGGGCGCTGCTGGCCCCCCCGGCCCTGCCGCAGCCCCAGGCTCTGCTCCTGCGGCAGCTTGCCCACCACTTCTGCCGCCTCTGCCAGGGCACCCGCAGGAGCCGACTCTCGCCCCGACTCCTCGGCGAGCTCTTCGGGGAGCTGCTTCTCCGTCCTGCTGCAGCCAGGTGAGGTGACCCTGCCATGCATGGGATGCGATGGGACGGGTGAGAGAAGGGTGCCCAGAGCTGGGCACGAGCACCCTGGCCTCCAACCAAGCTGATTTTGCTGGATGACAGCCCATGGGCGGCTCAGCCCCGGGGTTTTCCAGAGGGGGAGGCCAGTGCTGGGAGACCCCATCCCAGCTGCGATACTCTGACATCGCATTCCCATGATGACCAGTGTGATGCCACACACGCAACTGGGATACGCAGCATCGCCCCCATCCCACAGGAGATCCATCAGGGTGGCTGGCTCCTGTCCCAGGGCTGTGGCGGTCTCCGAGGGTCTGAGCTGCTGGCACCCTCATGGACACTCCCCTTCTCCCTGCAGCACCGAGGCGAGTCCCGAGCTCCGTGCAAGGATCCTCGAGTCCCTCATCGTGGCCAGTGACGTGGCGGAGGTGCCGGCAGCCCCCGGTAAGAGATGCCCGGCCGGTGTGGGGGGAGAATGGGAGCACCGGGGAGTGAGAGCTGATGGCGGAGTTCGGGGGTGGCTGCCGTCGGGTCCCCTCTTGGCAGCTGCAGAAGGATGGCAAGTGCCACTAGCAATGGGGACAAGGGGGTGAAATTCAGGGAGGCGGCAGCAGCAGGTCGTGGGCAGTTTCAGTGGTCGCTGCAGTGATGGGAAGGTGCCCGGACTGCGCTGGCTCCCTGGCCAGGCACGCTGTTCCCATTTCCCTCCTGCTTTCTCCTCAGGGAGGCTGGATTTGGGGTATTTCTTTGCATCTCCTCAGAAGTTTTGCGGCTGTTTTCTTGCTTAACGTCCATGTCGCTGCTCTTTGGTCCTGGTGTGGTGCCAGCAGGTCCCACTGCCCTGTTTTGGGGGGCTCGGTGCTCTTGGTCAGGGGCTGCTGGATGGCTTATTTCAGTGACCAGGGATCCGGCTGCAGTTCAGGAGAAAAAAAAATAGCAAGACAACCATAAAATGGCGGGATGGTGCTTGCTGCAGGATCAAATACAGGTTTATGATTTTTCACTTGCATTTAGTTTCTGTGTGGGCAGAATTGTGCTGCATCCAACAAGGCAGTGCTTCCCCGGCCATGGGATGGGGACGGGCCCTTGTTCCCCACCTCTCCGTGGCCGGGCACGGAGCCGGGAGTGCGTGTTTTTCTGCAAATCTTAACAATCCCACCCAACCTTCAGCCTCCAGGAATGCAATAATTCCCCTTTTATTACCAACACCAGCATTTGACTCCACCAACAATTCACTCCTCTGGTCCGGTGGTTGAAGTCCCAGCCCTCCACTGGCCACCTTCTCCTGCTGTGTCCCTCTTGCTTGGTGGCATCTCGTATCCCATCAGTGTCCAAAATCAAAGCGCATGCCCCTTGTGCCCTCTGCAACACTCCAAGGATGGGAGGCAAGGGGTCCATCCAGGCAGGGATGTACATGGCAGGGAGGGAGGGTGCTCAGTGGAGCACAAACTGCAGACCTTGAGGACCACAGAGGTCCAGCCCCACGGGATCCCATCTCCAGGCAGCTACTGAGACCTGGCTGTGTGCCCCCACTGAGATGCCCAGACCTCCAGGAGGCACAACTGCTTCCAGCCCTCCTCCTCGGAGATATGTCGGTGTTGGCCCCAGTGAGTCCTGTCTCCTTGTGATGTATTCGGGTCCTTGTCATTGCCCTGCCTCCCTGGGGGGTGGCCTGGCCAGGCAGGATTACCACTCCTAATATTCCTCGTAAATCAGCCCTTTCAGACCTGTCATCTTATTTATTGCTCTCATCCGTGAGTTTGTTGAGATCTGCATGGCTCTTCCATCCGCGGATCCAGATTTTGGGCAGCTGCTGCAGCCCGGCAGGCCTTGGGGTCCCCACTACTGTCCCCAGACCCTGTGCTGTCACTGGCTGCCCAAACCCCAAACTGAACAGAGGGCAGGATCCTGGGGTTCCTCATCCCCTTTCTGGGTCCAAATCTCCCCTATGGGCATGTCCCCACGTGGGCACCCCACAAGTGTGGGGCAGGGCACGGGGCACCTGGGCTCGCTCCCCCACGGGCTGCTTCGCTGTGGGACTTTGGACAAGTCCTGCCACCTCCCCTCTCTTCATACCTAAAAGCGAGGATATTATTACTCGGCTGTCATCACATTAGGATGTTGGGAAGCTTAATTAAATGCCTACAAAGCGTTTTTGAGAGCTGCGGATGAAAGGGGCTATATATAAAGTGCAAAGAATTATTATTAGCGGTGGGGTCCGTGCCCTGGCTCTGCTCCCCAACGTCCCGGCACCGTGATTATTTTCATGCGTGTGTGGAGTTGTGGCTTTATAATTATACATGTAAAATAGCTATAAATACCCTGCAATAACACGGCTGGTGTGTGCGCATAGCACAGGAATAGGAGTCGGTAGCTGACACGGAGGAAACCGCGGTGTGACCTCATTCTGACTCAGGCATAAATATACCTCGTGTGAGTGGGTGGCTGGGGGGTTTTGGGGCCGCTTGGGGGTTTTGGGGCTGCTCAGGGGCTGCAGGGACAGTGGCCACCTTGGCAGCGAGAGTCGTGTTTTGGGTAAGGTCCGAACCTGGCTGCCAAACCCGGGGAGACTCCTGCAGGGTTGGGGTCCCTCCTCTCCAACGGGTCCCGGCGCTGATGGTGGAGGCTTGGATGTGAAAATCATCGAGAGTGAAAATGTAAATTATGTCATCTGGTTCCTAGAGGGGCTTCCTGGGGCAGATTCACTGTCACTGAGTTTGCTGCATCCCTTCCCACTGGCGCAGCTCCTGGGGGTCTCCACAGCTGCCTGCGGACAGGCTGTGAGGGGGAATGGCGTGGGATGCATCCGTGATGGCTCCTGAAAGCTCCTTGCAGCAGCTGGGGGACATAGCATTGGGCCATGCTGGAGGCACTGGTTTGCACAGGGCAATGCTACGGGTCAGTGGCACAGCTGGGACGGAGCCTGGGGCCGGGCAGCCACGTCCAGGCCAGCTCATCGTGCTCTCCAGCAAGCCCCTGGCACTGGGCAGCCAGCCCCAGTCCAGCGCAGGGGCACGGGCACATTCCCCAGCCCCATGGGGACCCGGAGGGGGCACACAGAGCCCACTCGGGACCCCAGAGCCCAGGGGGGTCTGTTTCCCAAGCGAGGTGAGGGGGCAGGGGAAGGCAAAGGAAAGAAGTGATGCAAATACCAGCTCAGCTGAAGGAAGATGACTTCATCTCCTTTTCCTCTCCTGGTGCTATTTATAGCCACTTTAATTTACTCCCCTTTGCTTTATTATCTCTCCAGCAAGCCGTTAGCCCTCAGACAGCAGGATGCCTTTACTCACCATGCAGCACAGAATTCTGGAGAAGAAAAAAAAAACCACCACCAAAAAAAACCCCAAAAGTGGGGGCAGGAGGCAGGGAAAGGCAGCAGAGCACTGGGGGCAGGAGCATGGCTGTCCTGTGGCATAGGTTTCTGGAGAAAATGACAGGATTTGGGCTCCTTTTAGGGAAAAGAGTGAGAATTGGGCAAGGGAGATGTCCCCCTTCCACGTTCAGAGCAGTGGCTGGAGGTGACAGGACCAGCGGTGCCAGGGTTCCCTCCTCACCTCTGGATGGGGGCTGCTTTTGGCTGGACCCTGCTGAGGCGAGCAGTCCCCTGGGACCCCCAGGTCCCCCAGCCCTGCCCCAATTCACATGGAGCACTGGTATAACACCAGCGAGTGGGGATTGGGCTCCAGCACCCAGTCCAAGCACCCTGAAAACATCTTCCCAAAGAGCAGGGCTTGGCAGATGTCCTGTGCCATGGGGAAACCGAGGCACAGCCTCCCCATGGAGTCATGCTCCCAGGGCTCCAAAATCTGGTGGCTGGGGGGGACAGTCCCCAGACACCCAGCACCGTGGCACCCCACACCTCAGTGCTCAGCAGGGACAGAGGCCACGGGCTGCAGGGGTGCTGGTGGTGGGTGGCATCCCGTGACATCTCATGATGTGACATGCTGGGCGCTTCCCAGCCCGAGCCCCACACGGGCACTTCTGTGACAGCATTGCCGCCAAGCAGGACTGCTAAACTAAATTAGAAGTATCTGGGTTTGAAGTTTTTAATTAACTTTTCTCCTGTTTGCTTTCTTCTGAATCCAAGGGAAAAGCCCATCCTCTTGCTCTCCCGGGCTTGCGTGTCAGCATGTCACGGCAGAGGCTGCAGGCTCAGACATGCAGGGGGGAGGGAGGGAGCTGAGGGCTTGCCAGGGGGGGCCAACCCAGGGGTGCAGACCCCCACCTACCCAGGACACTGGGGACTGTGTCCAGGGGCGTGTGGGAGCAACCCAGTGTGGCTGTGAGCACCCAAGCATCCCACTGCTTGGCCTGGCACATCGGGCACAGGGTGCCCCTGGTTTGCGTTGCCCCTTGGTGTTTCATCACCTCGGGGCTGGTGATGGGGAGCTGATGGGGGTTAAAATTAGTCAGGAGAAACCCCAACTGAAACCCCCTGGCTGGAGGGTGGGGTGGGGAGGCTGTGGCCGAGTGGTCCCCTGCACCAAGGCACCTGGTTCTGCCTCCCCTAATCTGCAAATAATACAGAGCAAATAAATTCGTGCTGGGGAAGTCGGGGGGGGGGGGGAGAAAAGAGAACCAGAGCCTCGCTAGCGACGTGAGTGGCTAAAAATAACAGATTCCCGAAGGCACGGGGAGGAACATGACAAGGATACACACTCCTGCCATCCCAGAAGGCAGCCTCGTGCCTCTCCAGCTGCTCCGGCCATAATGCAGCCCAGCCTGGTGAATCCAGAGAGGGAAAAGCCTCGGACATGGGCAGCTGCAGGGAAGCAAGAGGTGCAGCAGGGAGAGATGGTCCCACCTATAGCAAAGGATGAGGGTCCCCCAAGCACCCCGGGCACCCGGCTGGGAGGCAGCTGCTGCCTGACCCACTTGCAGGCAGCCAACGGGTGGTGGGATGCTGCTGGGAGACCCCAGGGGTGCTGCCTCCGCAGCTAATTTTAGCCCATGTTCAATTAATCGTGGAGCGGGAGGGGATGGCGGCATCGCGGCAAGCCCAGCTCCCCTGCCTGCCGGGAGGGCTTGGAGGCACGGGGGCTGGGGTGTACCCCCACCCTCTGATATTGTGCTGGGGAACTAGGAGTGGCCCTGCGCTGCCGTCCCCTTCCTCCAGCCCCTTTAAGCGGCTGGGGCAGCCCTGTGCGGGAGGCCTCCCTCGGCATCGCCTTGTGCCTCAGTTTCCCCTCCCGGCTGGCGGAGGTGGCCTTTGCCGGTGGGGTTTCTCAGGGTGCTGGTACTGCTCTGGGCAGGCATTTTCCCAGCACGCCAGGGCTCCGGGATGACTCCCCGGGGCCAGGAGCCGTGACACTCAGCAAATGACGTTTCATCTAGCCGCACGTCCCGGTGGCAACCCCTTCCCTGGGGGTCACCACCCCGGCTCCTTCCCATCCCCAAGCTCTGCAGGTGGCCATGCCCAGGCCACGGCACAGCGCTGCCGGGCAAAGCTGGGGCAGGAGCAGCTGCATTGCTCGGAGACCAGCAGCATCCCTGTCACAAGGAGGGACCGTGGCGATGCCGTGGGAATATGGGGCAACAGCCCCACGGTCCCTCTCTCCCCATGGCAGCCACAGCCCTGCTCCACCGGTCCCGATGTCGAAAGCATGGCATGGTCCAGCCCTCCCCTGTGACGGGGAATGGCTCCTGACGGAAATGTGGCTTGGCTGGGATTGAAACCCTTTTCCTCCCTGCATCGCATGGCCAGGGCTGATAACGGGCTGGATAACCCCAAGCATTGTGTGTGGCGCCAGTCCGTGACCCGCCGAGGGTCTCACTGCCGGAGAGGAAACGCTGCCGGTCGGGATTCGGAGGGAGCCTCCATGTGTGCCAGCCGGCAGGGCTCGGGGGCTGCTCTGCTCTCTGGGCAGACTTTCCTGCTTTTTGCCGGTGTCTGATGTTTTGGGATGGCTCCATCGGAGCCTCGCCAGGGCGAGCTGAGGCCGCTGTGCCAGCACGCACCGGCCGGCTCTCGGCTGTGCAGCCATGAAAGCTGCTGGCTCAGGAAACCTGGGGGTTCAGGGAGGTTGTCTGATATGGCCAGGGTTCGGCCCTCGGGGTCTGCAGGGCTCTCCAGATGTGGCTTTGCACCTGGGATGCCCCTGCCTGCTCCAGAGGGGAGCTCCCAGAGGCCCAGCTGGCAGGGCAAACCCTTCCCATTCCGAATGGAGCCACCGGCTTTGCTGTCACAGCCTGGCCATGGCTGGCTCGCTGCTCACCGAGCCAAGCTGCAGGAGCATGCATGCCAGCACACATGACCTCCTGGCTCCTGCCCTCAGACGCTGTCTGGGCTAGAGTCACTCTTTCTGCTGCCTCGACTCCGGCTAAACACCACTGGCGGCTTCACAAAAAAAGATGGGGAGGGTGACAAAGCGCCGGTCGCACCACCAGCCACAGCCGGTTTTCCAGCTTGGCACCAAAGGCAGGAGCATGCTCTCCTGCGCGGTGGCATTTCTGTCCCCTGCAGCCTGGCAGCGGATGGGCAGCAGCACCTCACTCCGCTGCCCTTTCGGTCGGGAGATGCCAGAAAAGGGCAGTGCTGCCCAGGGGGGATTTCACGCTGGAGCAGCAGGGCTAAAGGGCAGCTGATCCCCCTGTGATCCCACTGGCACCCCTGGACCCCGCCTCTCCCAAGAGCATCCCGGTTCTGCTCAGAGGGGCAGGAGGAGGCAGGGTGCCCGGCGCACACAAGAGAGCGGCGCTGGGGAAAGGCAGGATTTGTGCTTCCAGGAGGGAAAATGAGTCACAGGGGGACGGTAGGGCCATGCCAGTGACTGTCGGCTGCTATCCAGGAGGTCAGGCAGAAATGCTCTCAGAGGCCTTGCCTGGCTTTAAAATCTATTAACGTCATTTTGCCATTGGAGCCAAGAGCCACACAGGCAGCAGAAACATTCGGGCACGGCTCAGATCAGAGCAGGATTTCAATTACAGTAATCAAAGGTGACACAGATAAGAAACTCCTGGTCTATGAAGCCGCGACAGCTGTCCTCTGGCTCAAACCAGCACCCATCCAGAGCGGCTCCATCAAAATCACTGAAGTGGTACTAGGGTAAAATTGGATTGCGAATCCATTTTCGTCTGCCGTGGTGGAAAATGCTTTCCTTGCGCTCCTTGGGGAAGAAAGCCACCTTCTCAGGGGAGCACCAAGGGAGGAAGGTGCCAGGCATGGCAGAGGGGACATTGTCCCCAGCAAAGTCACTGATGGCCGCTTGCGGATGATGGTGGCAGAAGGAGGAACAGCTGGGATGCTGGAGCATCGCAGCTCTGCCTCCTGCTTTCCACTCTCCCCTTCAGCCCGGCCCTGCGGGGATGCTCGCAGCTGAGGCAGAGGTGCGCTCAGCTCCGTGCCAGGCTCCCCGGGAGGACGGGCAGCCCTCTGAGCCCCGCCACAGCTGAGCACCCCAGGGCCATGCTGCGGGACAGATCTGCCCAGCAGTGCCGAGGAAAGCCTGGGGAGAGGGTCAGGGGGCTGGGGGGGAGAAGAGCCCCGTGGGTATGCCAGCCATGGGGATGTGGGCAGGGACCTGGCGGTGCTTCTCTCCCTCGATGTGCCCACACAGTGCCAGACCCTCCTGCCTGCCGCAGCTAGAGAGCCAGAGCCTGGGGAGGGAGGTGGGGGCCAGGCCATCAGAGAGCTGGGCCATACTGCTGGTCATCCTCTGCCCTGCAGCATCACTGTGCTCCAGGGCTCTACAGGGTCCCCCCGCATGTGTCCCCATGCCGGCTGGGTCCCCATTCTGGCTGTGTGTCCCTCTACTACCCAGGTCCCCACCCTGGCTGCCCATCCCCACACAATCAGTGGTCTTCATCCTGGCTGCATGTCCCTGCACCATCCTTAGCTCTCTGTACCGGCTGTGGGACCCCACGTTGGCTGTGGATGCCCACACCAGCTCTGTCCCCATGCAGGCTGTGCGTCCCTGTACCAGCAGTGTCCCCAAGGGACGTGGGAGCCACTCAGCCACTCCGGGACAGAGGGGCCACCCATGCAAGCAGCGGGTTTTGTCCTCGCGTGAGCCAGGACTGATGGCCACACACGAGCTGCCAGGCAGGGAAAGGGGATGATAGCATCTTCTTCAGCGCCTGGATGCGCAGGGATTAACGGAGCTGGCTCGCTGCCCCCGGGTTCAGGTTGCCTTATCTGTGTGTATCTGTTCCTACCCAGCCAGTGCTAGAGCTGCTCCGGATGCCGCGCAGCTAATCCCAGATAGGGCAGGGACCTCTGCGTCCACCCACACCTCACCCACCTGTGCCAGCAGGGCTGGGGGCACGGGGCTGTGCCGTGACCTGCTCCTGCCCCAGGGCCGGCTGATGCTGGAGATAACCAGAGGCCCAGGGCTGAGGTGCAATGAGTCTGGCGTTCTCAGTCTCTGGCAGTAGTATGCACAGGGTTGGGAGGCAGGCACTGGCTTTGCTTCTTATCCTCACCTCAGGGCTCAGTGACCTTCCACATCTCCCAGAAAAGCTGTGTCTGCCCAGTTCTTCTCCATTCACTCTTTCCTTCAGCTGAAAGAGTTACTGCCCCATGGCCAGGGCTCGGGGACTACAGGAAGTCTCTGGGAGCTCGTGGCTGTGCTTTGGGGTTGCCGAGCAGACTTCTCCATCTTTTGGATATGTCTGGTGTTTGGGGAGGAAAGCGGATGGTGAAGGAGTTGGGGTACCCACAGAGGGTGACATCTCACCAAGCAGGCTGGCACCGCGTTGTCCCCAGGAGACACAGGGCTGGGGCTAGACCATTCGACCTCATACCCACAGACGCAGCTGCAGCATCCTTCCTGAGATCCTCAGCTCTTCCCAAGTGCCTGGAGGACCCACAGGCCCCAGCTGCCCATCCCCGGTGCTGCTGGCAGGGTGCCCGCCCGCTGGCCTCTGGCACCCCTAATTTCTCTATTCTGCGTTGGCCCTTCATGCCCTGGGGTGGGAGGAGCATCTGGGGCCGTGCTTCGGCACCATCCCAAACTTCTGACCTGGCGTGCACAGTGCCATGGCAGAGCCTTTATTTTTTCAGCTGCTTCCCTGTTTTCTTTGCAATCGGGCTCTTTTGCTGGGTGATGGCCATCGCGGGGGTTATTTGGGGAGTGCTCAGTGTGCCGCTGAGCAAGCAGCTTGCAGCGTGGTGCCCAGACCCAGTACCTCGTGGTGGCCTGCCCTGTCACGCACCCCACATCTCAGATGGCTCTGACCCTCCCTGGCCACGGCACAGGGGGAAAAACATCTCACCTGGGATTGAGAGAGACCATTCGGCTCTGTGCACCCTGAAGTCACCCTGAGGCCTCAAAGCCACCCATTTCCAACGGGCTGTGTGGCTCCGTGTGCCACAGACATGGACTGCCCAGACTGATGTCCCTGAGGTCACCAACGCTGCCGGAGCTCTCAGTCTCCGGCGAGACGGTGCCAAGTGGGCTGAAGCAGGAGCCCAGCATTACTGGCGCTGCTCTCCCTCCAGCGCCGGTGCCTCCTGTTCCCAAGCCCATGGCTTCTCCGGAGCATCTCTCCTGTCACCTCCCAATCCTGCCACACTGGGATTTAAAGCTATGGGGAAGGTGGGGAATGATGGCAAAGGAAGCTGCCCCAGGAGAAAGAGTGGGGTCAGGACAGCACAAGCCCCCAGGACCCCTGTGTGAATGGGTTTTAGAGGACTGAAACTCCCAGTGACAGGGTTTTGGTAATGAAAAAAAGCACCAGCCCAAGCTGGCCCTGCCCGAACAGACTTGCTGGGCCATTTCAGTCATAACTGTCGAGTGGCTGCACATTTCTGAGGAGATCTAGGCTCTGCAGCTTCCAACAGCTGTTTTTGCAAGAGCCTTAAATTGAAACATCTGGAGTGTTTCAGAAAAAGAAACCTGAGTGTTTTGGGGTCCAGAACAGTTCAAAAGATCCAAGACAAATTCACGAGCCATCAGGCTTGAACTGAATCTCATCTTTTCAGCGAAGAAGCCAAAAGCCCTCGTCCAAGTTGTTTCCTCCCAGCTTTTAGTGGGATTAGAAGTGCAATGTCCTGTGCTGGCAGGCGTCCCCCCATGCTGAGAACATCCAGCCCCTGAAATCTCTTTGTGCTGGCCCCAGAGTCCACCTCGGCTTCTCAATGCTTTCTGCTGCCATCACTTCCAATTTAGACCTTCTCGTGGCAGAGACTGATATAGAAGCACTTTGCAGGATGGCGCTTCCCCTCCCTGGGGAGCCGGCGCCGGCACTTCGCTCTTCCCACTCGCCAGCTCCGAGGAAGAATGAAGAGCTTGAATTACTTTTTTACAAGAAGGGTGGATTTGGTTTGCAGAAAGATAAGGGTTGGGGAGCAGTTGTTCTGCTCTGCTGAGTCTTTTGCCATCTGGAACAGCTTCTGGTTTCCTTCTGGATGCCTCTTCCATGGCCTGCGTCAGCAGGGCTAGAGCAGGGGGATAGGGGTGAGGGCACTGCTCAGATCCCCAAAGAAGGGAACGGCGAGGAGATGGAGCTGGGGGACCCACAGGTCTGTCCCTGTTCACCCTCTTTGCAAGGGTTGGGGAAAGGCAGTGCGGGCAAGTGGAGAGCTGGTTTAGGGAAGGGCTTGGAGCAAATCCCGCTGTGCCGGTCATGGATGTCCCTTGGTCAGCCCTTCTGTGGGAAGTGCTTACTCTGCCTGAGCTGCTGCCTGCCTGTCCCCTCGCCGGCATGGTGGCCATGAGCTCCTGCAGTTGCTGCTTCTCATGTTACATCCTCCAGCCCAGCGGTGGGGAAAGCCTCATCTTCTCCATCCTCCCTCTTTACCTCCTGGGAAGAAAGAAAAAAGCAAAGAAGTCAATGCCAGGGCTGGATCACCTGGGCTCTAGAGGAGAGAGAGCTCTCCCCAAAGTGGGGGCACTCCTAACCCCAGCACCCAGGTGAGGTCTCCCATGTCCCATAAGGGGTTGTGGTCCTCCAACTACTTTGTCCTCAGGGCGGCCACAAAAAGTGTCTCCCAGTCCTCCTGCTGCCTGTTCCCATGGAAGCTCGGGGAGAACTGGGTCTCTTGGGCATGGGCCTCCTCCCAGCTGGAAAACACCCCGCAGAGCTCTGCCTGGGATGGATGTCAGCTCCCATGGCGCCGCACAGCTCTGAGCCGGTCGTGCCATGTGTCAGGGTCCCCTGGTCCCCACAGCTGTTCCGTGGCTCTGTGCCAAGTAGTTCCTACATGGTGGCTTTGGTTTGGTGTCCCTGTGGCTGACACCCAGTTTGGGGCCACGCTGCTGCTGCCCGGGCAGCATGTACCGTCCTCAGCATCTAGCGCTTGGAAGCACAACCTCTCGGTGAGCATCCTCCCTGGAGAGGCCGCTCTCTGCAATTAATCTGGGCATGGTTTATGCTAACGACTCTCCCCACTTTAAATTATAAATGGCCCTTGGCATGTGTGCACACAAACACACGTGCACGCGCAGAGATCCTTTAAGGCCATCATTAGCTGTAATTAGCAGGATCTGTCACTCATCTTTGGCAGTTAACGATGAGCCCTGAGTCAGAGGAATCCAGCGGCAGATAAAATAAACACGATTTCAAACAGTTTGGAAATAACAAGCCCTCATTAATCAGACAAGCCCCAGAGGGAAGTGCTTGGAAAAGCAGCGGCTTCTTTGCCATTGCAGAGTGCAGGGCTGGGTGGGCTCCATGTCGGCCCCCCTGTCCCACCCCCTCCCCAAACCCCCACTCCAGTGGGAGCGGGAGGCAGGATGCTTTCTCACTCAGCTGACTCAGGTGTCAGAGCCAGTCAGCTCAAGCAAGAGGCCTGAAAACTGGTAAAACCCACCCAAAAGGGCTCCTGCACAGCCCCTCTCCGGGCAAAAGCAGCCGAGGCAGGATCTGGCCCCGAGGTGCGGGTGGGGGCGATGCTGATGCAGGGGCTCAGCTCTGGGTGCAGATGAAGCAGCTCTGGGGCGGCACATCCCACAGCCGCCGCTGACCCGCAGACATGAAGCCTGCATGCCGAGGGCGTGTGGGAGGCAGCTGGAGCATCCCCAGGATCTGGCCGCACAGGGCAGAGCAGGATTTGGGGATGGGGCTGGTACAAGGGATGTTTCCTAGGGAGCAGGGGGAGCTGTGGAGGTTTCTGACTGTCACAGCTGCAGCTAAATCATAGCAAATAGGAGGGGAATGGGACACACGAGGCTGGATTATATTACAAAGGAGCAGTCCATCATGGGGTATTTAAAATAATCCGCTTAGATGCACAGTAGCAGATTTGGAGTGCGAAGGGAATTGAAGGCGCTGTGGCTTTGCAAGGCTGGATCAGATCTAGTTAAGACGGCGCTTAGGACAGCACATCCCATCCTGCCTGGCTGCCCAGAGGACAGGCACATGGCACCCGCAGCCCGTGCGAGGCCACCCCTGCCCCGCCGAGGAGGCACCCAAGGTGACACTGGCCACATCATAGTGGGTGACAGCGTCCTGTGGCATCTCCTGGGGACAGGCGGCAGGTTTGGGAGGTGCCAGCCCCAGAGCACGGAGCCACCGGCTGGACTGGGTGTAGGCCAGGGGATTCCCAGGAGGGGAGCCAAACCTGCGGAGGGGTGAAGGAGTGTAACCTGTGCTTGGGGTCCAGGGCATGCTGGTATAACTCAGCAGCACCTCCATGCCGAAGCCAGCTGCCCAGCAGAACCACTTGGACCAGGGGATGCCCAGGAGGGAGCTGCACCCGTGCTGCCACGGGATGGGAACCTCCTCTATGGGCACCCATGTGGCATTTGCAGCTCAGCCAGGGCTGGGGACCTAGCGTGGGGTCCCCGGCTGGCTGGGATAGAGTGTCAGGGGGGTTGCACAGGGTTGTTGGTACCCATGTCTGCTTTGGAGGGGAGTTAGGGCTGGGGCTGCTCTGAGGACGGGTGACCCCCATCTGCAGGGATGCCAGCTGGGCTGCCCTGCCCCTGGGTGGGCTTGCAAGCCCCACAGCATGGCTGGTGTCTGAAGGGGGTGGGGGGAGTGTCACTAATGTCACGAGCTAGGGGCTTCTCTGCTGCACCAGCAGCCTGGGGGCTGCGTGGGTATCAGTGTGGGCTGTCTGAGCATCCCTGAGCATCCTCGCACCACTCCTCTGAGCCGGGCTGAAAGTTCAGTCCCAGGAAAACCATCTCAGCCCAAGAGAGGGATTTCCTCCAAGAGACTTCATCCCAGGCAGGCATTCCCCCAGAGAAGCATCCTTCCAAGAGCAGGTGGTTTCCACCTTGGGCTGGCACATCCAAGCTGCTCTGATCCAGGGGAGGTTCAGCTCATGGTGGCCCTGCAGATCCAGACCCAGCAGCAGCCTCTTGGAGCCAGGCAGCATTGCCAGACATGACCCTGGTGTGGAGCTGGCCATCATGCTGCCCATCCCTTTGCTCCCAGGGAGGGCAGGGTCCAGGAACATGCCCACAAAATCTGAAGCCGCACGTCAGATTAGGCCATGGGACCACCTGCCCCTCTTCTTGCCCTTAACCTGTGCCCTCTGTCCCCCCCTGACCCCGCTGCAGTGCCACGCTCAACGCACGGGCTCGCTCCTGCGGGTTTAACCGTTGTCCCCAGCTCCCCTGAGCATTAATCCAAGGGAGGATTAAGGTTAACAAGCTCCTGGAGCTACCCAGCCCTCATGCGTCCCAGGATGGACCACTCTGTCCTGGCCCCAAAGAGGGCACAGTGCCCTGCTGTCCCCCCAGGACCGTCCCTCCAAGCCCCCAGCCTCTCCTCCGCCAGCATGCATCTCACCAGGGTTGCACGGCACATGCTCATCTCTCCCCGAATTGGGGCCCATGGGCCATCCCTGGGGCTTTGGGGGCTTCCAAGCCTCTCTGAACATCTTCCCCCTGCTCCCTGCAAGCCCTGGGAACAGGGAACAGGGGGGCCTTGCTTCTCCCCCTACTTCCCCCCTGTCCCCTGTGTGCTGTGGTCCGGGTTGCTCGTTCCTAGATAACTCTGGGTTCGTGACGACTAGTTTAAATGCATGTAAAATACCTTAATCCCTGATAAGCCCCTGATCCCTGCCTGCCTCGTGCTCCTCGCAAGAGCCCCCCACTCCAGCCATAATCCCCGGGGACAGGTCACCTGCGTACCTCCAGCCCTGGGGAAAAGGGACCCTCTCCAGGGTACCCACGAGCTCCTGGGGCCGGCGTGTGGGTGCTGGTTAGCCTGCCCAGGGAGTCCTCTGTCACCACATGGGATGGTGGGGACAGGGCCCCCAGGGATGCTCCTGCCATGCGGTGGAATGGCCAGGGCAGGGGGGGTCATAGCTGGAGCTGCCATCCTCCTGCACCCACCTTAGTGCTGCCAGCTCGGGGACAGAGGCTTTTAGAGGAAACAGATAACTGTTACCGGTGTTTATATAGTTATAATTTTTTTTATTTCTGTCTTGGGTTCCTATATGCTTCACAGTGAGCGAAGCCCCCCACCTCCCGGCCAACCCCCTCAACCCTTGCCCCATCCCTCCAGGGGGCCTCCCCAGGACATGGGAACAGAGGGGCCCCCGGTTTGCATGGTGAAAGAGGGCCCTGGCTCTGCCCCCAGCCCCATTTCCCCAGTGCTGGGAGCTTCTGCTGCCTTCACCTGCCCTGACCCGTGGCCCGGCGAGCTGTAATCCCCCTCCTGCTGCACCCGCAGGATCAGAGGCTGCCAGCACCAAACCCATCCTGGAGAGAAGAGGGCACCAGGTGTGGGGTGGGGTGTAATAAACCCTAATGACACCCTGGGGAGAGGAGGAGGAGGAGGGCGACAGGCTCTCCCCAGTCTTTTGGGTCTCTAAATAGGCAAAGGAAAAATCCCTGTTTGCAGAAGTGTCTCCTATATTTATAAGAAGCAAAGACGATGCTGGGATAGAGGCTGAGCTGAGCTTTTAACCAGCCAGATTACACTTAGCAGGAGCATTTACCTCTGCCTCTAATCCGCCTGCCACAGAGATTTGCTAACTCCTTCCCGGATTTAACTGGAAGGCTGGAACTCTTCCCACAGAGGAGAGAGTTAAGCCTGAGCTGGTGCTGGAGGGCTGCGGGGCCCAGGGTCTGCACTCCTCCCCAGGCACAGCAGGTTTGGCATGGAGGTTTTAGCCCCAGACTCAATTTTCTTCTGGCATCTGGTCCTGCAGGAAGGACGGGCAGGAGGGGGGCAGTTGCCGGGAGCCCCTTGGACCCTGGGAGCTCAGGGCTGGTGGCTTCAAAATTAGAGCCTGTGCAGAGCAAAAATTGGGGCATTTCTGAGCAAAAATCACTGCTGCTCAAACACAGAGCACAAGCAAGAGGAGAGTTCTGAAGGAGCCACTCGGCAGGTGCAGCCCCTGTTGTTTTCAGCTGGATTTCTTGCAAGGACAGAAAACATCTGCTCCCAGCACTGGTGGCTGGGGCAAGATACGGCCACGCTCCCGACCCTCATGGCGCGTGTTCCCCAGCTCCCCTGACCCCCCCGCTCCACCCCAGAGCAGCCATGTCCTCCATCGCCTGCACCGGATCGGGCCCATTGGTCCTCAGGGCCTGGGGCACCAGTGCCCGCTGCTGGGCACCCGCGCCATGGCTGTGTGTCAGCAGGATCCGTCCCCTTCTGAGCATTCCCTCGCAGGATGCTTTGCGCCCGCGACAGGGAGGGGAGAGACAAAAATCCCAGCGCTTGGCCCTGCAGCGAGCCCTGACGGCACCCCCATGGAGCCCCGTGATGGGATTTCGGTGGGAGGCTTTTGGGGCAAGGGCGATGTCTGAAATTTATGGGTATAAGCTTAACTAATTGGAGTGCTTTGCTAATCGCAAAATAACTTGGTGCGGCGCGGGCTGGCATCCCCAAGCCGTCCAGGGTCGGGCAGCACATGGCACCGGCAGCGCTGCAGGCACACACGTCTCTGCGGCAGCCCGCAGCCCCCCGGTGCAACCGTAGCTTCGTGCGGGGTTAGCGTTCCCAGTATCGCCGTGGAGCGTTGTGCTGGGCGGCAGAGAGCACCTGGCAAGAGAAAATGCACCTCACGTGTGTCTGAGCTCGGTGCTGAGGGCACCTGGCAGGGCTGGGGCCCGTGGGTGCAGCTCCACGGGATCCAGAGCGGGACGGGGACCCCAGAAATGGTGAGAACTGGTCCCAGCTGGGGCTTTCCAGCCAGCGCGGAGGCAGGTGAGCAGGGTCCGGTCCGTGTGTGCGTGTGTGCATGCGTGAGTGTGTCACACACACAGAGGAGCTCACCCGCCTTTCGCCACTTGTACTCCTCACCCGCTGGCTCCCGAACAAGCAGCCCACCGAATTGCAATGCTCTCACCCAAACAAACAGCAGCAGCCTCCGGGAAAGGCTTTTCCCGCGGGCCGGGGCAGGCGGGCAAGGCTGCGGAGCCCCCTCGCTCCCCTTCCGCAGCCTGCCGGGCAGGGGGCCAGCTCTGCTCCCGCGGCCCTTCCTGCAGGCAGGGCTGGTGTGTTCACCACAAGCTATAGATGGCCCGGCTGCCGCTTACAGTAAATCTGAGGAAGCTGTTTTGGGCAGAGCATTTGAAGTCCCGCAGGCAGCGAACCGGCCATCTCCTACTGGCGCAATCACCTGCCGCGGGCTTCTCCCATTTCCAGCGCGACCCTTGGCTTTCCCAGCACCGACCCATCGCGTGTCAGTCCCCGTCATCAGCGCAAAGCCGCTTTCCCAGGGCTTCCCCACCTTCCCGGAGGCAGCCGATATCTCGGGGGCAGGAGCTGTGTCTGCCGTCACCCTCCCTGCTTTGGGTCCGGGTGTGCAGGAAAGCCACGGAGGAAGGATGCTGGAGCAGTCAGTGCTCGCCAGCACCGTCCCAAAAACCACTCCCCAGCCGCCCTCCTGCTGCTGCTTTCTCCTGTCACTGCCCTCTGGCCATCGGCTGCAATGTCCAGAGGAGGGACTGGGGGATTTTTCTGCTTTCTTGGGTGAACATGAAATCTGTGCCCCTGTGATGGCCAGCGGATGAACCCGAAGGGCCACTCAAGCATTTCTTCAAGGGCTTAAATGGGCTTTATGTGGTGAAGATGCCTGCTCCAGCCCTCTTCACGGACGGGCAACTCCAAGCGTTGGGGAAAGGCAAGCTTTGCCTTAACCAGAAAAGTTTCGCTGAGCCCTCAGGATCATGCTTTGCATTTTTCTCTCTGTTACCTATAAGGATTTTCTCCCCACCCACTTGTTAAGTGAAAACCACTGAAGGTCTCATGTCACTGGTTCCTGTGAGGCTTGGGGCTGGCAGGACTGTCCCGCACCTCACTTCACATCTGCACTCTGAGTCCAGAGGAAGGTGAGGTACACACTGGCAAGAGATTCAGCCCCATCTGTTGAATGGCCAGGAAGAAGAAAGCAAGCAAGGCACTACGTGGCCCAAGGACAGATCACCTCCCAGATGCGGAGTCCTGCCACCCCGACCCAGTGGCCTGGGGACATTTCCCCAGAGCAGCTCTGCCAGCCCCACAACGTCTTCTGAATTTGGCCCAGACCTTCCCGGCATGGGAAAGGATGCACAGCAGACACAGGCACGGGATTTTCCAGGGTGGGAGCTTGCTCCTAGTCTGGTTTTTCAGAAGCGGGCTGCAGGCTTCTGAATCGGCGGTATTTTTCGAGTTGTTTCCTGCGGTGGAAGTGATCAAATAATTGTTTATACACCCGTCTGGCCCAATGGCTCATGCTCGCGGAGCAGAAACTCGCTGTCAAGGCTGCTGGGATGAGGTTCCCCTGTGATGCCATGGCGTGTTTTTAAGAGGAAGGTGTTGAGGCCACATGTGCCTTTCAAGGCAGAGCCGTGCCGTGGTCCAGGCACACTGCCGGCCAGCCGCTGGGCTGGATTTCTGCCGCCTTTCTCTCCATGGAGCCGCAGGAGGGTTGTACCTGGCAGCAGGCTTTCCACTGCTCCACTTCCCAAGAGGGTGCTCCCAGCATTGGATCTCCACCCCTTGTCCTTTCCTTCCCCTTCCCACCAGCTGGCAACTCCGCCAGCCCATCTCTGGCTCCCTCACCTCCCCGTGCTCCCCATGCTCGAGCAGGCATCTGGAGCAACCCTGCTGCTCCGAGAGAGGATGGAGGACACGCGTCCCGATGGGAAAGTCAGGCTCTCCCAGTGGCAGCCTCCTCCAGTCCCCAAAGTGACGGTGACGTGAATGTTCCTATTCAGACCAACCATTTTTCAGGCATTTGTAACCCCCTCTAACATGTTTTTCTCTCTCCTTTGGGGTTGGAATTATCCTGGCTTTGTGCAAAAACCATCTCTGAAGTGCTCAGGGAGTGGAAACCTCCCATTATACTTTTGAAAAATAATATTAATCTTCCCTTTCCTTTTATAAAGAGCTCTCTCCCCGACGGCTCAGGACTGGAGATACGCATTTGATGTGGAAATAGCCCTTGCTGAAAGAGCCCTTTTGATGTTTGATTTTCACAGGGCCAACTCCAAACTAACTGTGGAGGGCACCAGGCGCTGGCGGGGCTGGGCCCCGAAGGGTGCCCAGGAAGGATGCAGGGCAAAAGAGAGGTGCTGCCAGAGCACTACCCTGCCTGCCTGCCATTTCTTGAGCAACAGGCAGGTGTTTCCTGGCTTTCAAAGATAATAAACCCATAGGGATTTCCACTCATGAAAACTGCCCTTGGCCTGATTGAGCTCCAGGACCCAAGGCGGGTGCCCAGCCTGCAGTGAGCCGGAGCGACGGACGCAGCTCCCAGCCATCCGTGCTGCCTTCCCTCTGACAGTGTGGTGGCACTGAGCTCTGCGGTCCCGTAAGCATGGCTGTGCTGGTTCTCCCGTTGCCTTCTGCACAGCCATGCCCTGCTCCCTGCCCCTGCCCACAGCAGGAGCCCGTGGCTCTGGGTGGGAGACACGCACGCTTCCTAAGAGCAGGTCTGTACCCCTTTGCCCAGGGCAAGAGAGACCAGGCATCTCCCCATCAACAGCAGAGTCCAGAGGGGAGTGCAACAAGCAGAATTTGGCCTCAGCTGCAGGAATGCAACGGCAAAGGGAGGGAGGGGATGCGCTGGCTGATCCCATCGCCCGCCAGCTTCCCAAAACACCTGTGCTGAAACCCATTCGCTGCGGGGAGCCAGGGCCATGGGGCCACATCATGAGGATGAGGATGATGTGCCTGAGCTCTGCATGTGTGGAGGTGGGGGCAGGTTAGCTGGAGCGCCGCAGACCCGGACAGCATCCACAGGTGACAGTGTCCCCATCCTTGCTGCAGGGACACAGGAGACGGTGAGGTGGGTACTCGCTTTGGGACTGAGCCACTGTCTCGGGGTGCCTCTGGAGGCAGGGAGGCTGGTCACCCATTTGCTTCTTCCAGTCTGACACTGCTCCTAGCTCCTTATTTAGTGGTTTTGGTATCCACCAACTTTGCCCCTTGTAGTGCAGCAGCAAGCTTTTCTCTCCTTCCCCTGCCTCTCCCCCTACTACTGTTTCTCTCATTTAATTCCTTAAAGCACTATTAAGAGGCCGTTCATCTGGGAGGTATCGCCTAAAACAAAGTTGTATTGTGTACGTTTGGTCAAAGCAAGATAAGAGCTTCCAAGCGGCGGGGCAGTGAAGGTGGCTTCTTCGGGTGCTGGCAGCTCTCACAGAGCACGCAGTGTTCGGGATGTGTTAACCCACCGGCCGGCATTTGCATAGGTACAATACCCCTCTTCACTTTCTGGCAGGTTCTTGGCCTGGAAACTGTTGTACTAAACCTTAGACCAGTATGTTGGCCCGGTAATCAGTACTGCACTATTTACTTTGTCTCTCCCCTTTTTCTTTTCGGAGACAATACGCATTTTATGCTTTGTCAGCAGAAGGCAAGGGGGGAGCTCACCCTTCGGGGCGTCCCACTCATCCTGGAAGCTGCAGGCACCCAGCGCTCTGGCAGCTGCCAGCTTTGCCTGTGGTCTGCAAAGAGCTCACGTCCAGCATGGGTTCATGACATCAAGGAACAAAAGTTTTTGGTCTTTGGTCTCTACCAACCTACAGTTGAGAGAGACACCTGGCTGCCCTTTTACCCATAAGCTTTGTACAGAGTGAAATCTGAAGATGTTCCAAGTTTTGTCTGATCATCACAGAACAGAAGAACTGCCGGATATCTGGGAATCCTGGACGCAAGCAACACGCCGGCACAGCTCAGCCCTAGGCACGTGCTTAGCAAGACCAACACTCCCGGGAAGCAGAGGACCAGCCGCACACATGCTGCGCAGTCCCTCCGTGCACAGGCAGTAAAGCTGATGCCTTCCAAGTGTTCTGGATGTGTTGCACGTTTAGAAGACATCTGTGCTGCGCAGGCACTGATGGGCTCAGGCTTCCAGCAAATGGCCGAAGGATTTACCTGGTGCGCTGGGAAGCTGCACTTCATGCTGTGGTGGCTGCTCTGCCAGCATGTGCCCACCGACAGCTCTGCCACGGAATCTGTGAAATTTTGGGGTTCGATGGTGATGAAGTCCCATCCAGTGGTGCAAAGCGGCGTGGTGGTTTGCAGGGATGAGAGAGGTGTTTTCCAGTCTGTTTCTAGAGGATGCCTAGGACTCCACAAGAGAAGCGTGGCAGCAGAGACACGAAGCAAGTTCTCGGTGCCCTAAAGTCCCACCTGTCCTGCAGGAAATTAATATTCTTCTCTTGGGAACCCAGCATTATTCAACTGAATTCCCCCTTCGGGTTTGGAAATTTTCAGCAGGGAAAGAACCTTAAAGCAAATGACAGACAAAAAAAAAGACCCTAAAGAAGCCGATCTGCAAGTTGCCTTTGCTCAAGCCCTCCCTGCCCATCACCTTGGCTGGATGAGGAAGGCACTGCATTCATGCGCTGGTTTTTAAATTATTACCCTACACCGCGCTGTTTGTTTTATTTCCCCACTTTGTGTTCAGAGGCTGTTCTTCTTGCACTTATTTACTGTAAAGCAAAGAAAGCCAGGGAAAATGATCTCCAAAGCAAACAGAGCCATGTTTCCATTTGGGAAAACTTAAGAGGGAAAGCGCGTGTAGCTAAGCAACAATGCATGATGGTAAATGGGTCATTTTCCAAGGCATGAACTGCATGTGGATAACTGCAAGGAAAACAACCCCAGCCAACACGCCGCCGACGTTTGAATTCTTGGCCTAAGCAATTAATAAGAAATGAGATGACTCTTCAATACCCCCAAGAGCTCCCTGGGTTGTTACGGGGTTTTTCTCCGGCTTTCGATCTCCACCCAAAACCTTGGGTGGGAGTCTCAGTTACTGTGGCTGGGCAGAGCTTTGAGCACTGATGCATTGCAGCGAGGTTCCCTGGACCCGAGGAGCCATGGGTCAGCTCCACCACATCCCAGGGAAAGGGAGTCCCATGGCAGGACAGGGACTCAGCCATGAGACACTGCCTTCTGTTTTGGGCCCGAGTGAAGCCAGCGTTCACTCCTGCATTAGCACCCAAGCTTGATCTCAGCCTCCCCGCAGTAGTACATAGCGGTGGCGTTGCTCATTTATCCTCCCTGTGAAACTAGAAAATCTCTGTTGCAGGAAAAAGGGGGTGTTTTCTTGCTGTGGGGTAACATCTTATGGATATACGAGGGTATTAGTACTAGGGCAACACTAGCTATGGGATCATAAAATCATTTGGGAAGCCACGAATGGGAGAGTTTACTGGAAGATAAACAGGTGAGGTCACGTCTGGTTGGGGGCATAACGGCCACCTCGCGTGGCTGCTGCGTCACGGGTGACAGTGCCTGGCTCAGCCGCGGGTGGAGGGTTAGGGAACCCTTCAGCTTTGCGTCCTAGGGCAGGAAAACTATTGTGTTGGGTTTTTTTTTTGTTTTTCATAGTAATAACAGATCTACAGAGCTCAAGCTTTGCATTTGCAGAAATGACCGCTCAGCTGGGCTTTTCCAGAACTCCTCTTACCGGGAATGGTGCCACCTTCAAACCAGTGCTGGCAATTCAGCCTGAAGGTCACCGCGTGGGACGGCAGCAGAGCAGGGACGAGACCGCACTTTTCCTAGACATGCCGTTGATTTTCTTTTCCTGCCGCTTGCATCACTGGCTGTGATCAAAACATACACTGCCATGTTTATTAAAAGGAAAGAGTTATTGCAGGAAGGTATTGGGATTATTTCTTTCCTCCATGAATAATGTTCTACAGTTCCTCTTAAAATCAGACCTGAGGAATTTACAGAGTGGTTATTGTACATTCCTTGGAAAAAAAAAAATCTGAGCAAGTAGTTCCAGTGCATTAAAGCAACGAATAGAGGAAGTGAAAAATATTTTAAATTCCTGTAGAGTGTTACATTTCAAAAATGTCCTGGTTTAGGACATTCGAATTGAGGGGCTGCCTTTTCTTCTCTCTCTTTTTTTCCCCCTCTAATTTCTCTGAACTTGTTACAAGTCTCCTTCCATTTTGCTCACCATTTCCAAGCGACTAAATAGAGAGAGGCCTGGAATGATGACAGAGATGCGAAGTGCACAAAGGGACCGGAGTGTGGTCCGATAATTCTGTAATTGGAGCTGCTCGAGGCGAAATTTTTTTCAAGCCAGTGTAAATGGGGATCGCTGAAACCCTTAACAATCGGTCTGTCAGGCTGCTTCTTTAATGGATTGCTCTGTTTAACTCTCCCTGTTTGTCACTGGCAAGATGACAAGAGAAATTAGTGTCCTGGAAAATATAAGGTAACTGGCAGCTCCCCAGCCTGGCTCCACGGCCCCGCAGACCCCAGGGTGCCGCAGCGCCGGAGCCCGGCGTGCCAGAACCCAGCTCACTGGCTGTTCTGCAGCCTCCGTGGAGGAAGAGGAGGGGAGCTTGCAACCTCCTTCCCTTTCTAGGGGTAGGAAGGCCTGCAAAAAGCCCCTGTGGCTCTGGGACTGACATGGTGCAGAGTGCGTGGGGAGAAGGGGGGTCCCCGAAGCACTGTGCACAGCTGGCTGCAGGCTGGGGTCGGGCTGGGGAGAGCACCTAAGCGTCCTCCCAAGGCCAAATCGCAAACCCCTCATCAGCTGCAAACCAGCTTTTTCTTTGGCTTTCGCCCCACTCCGTGCACTCTTTCTTTTTTTTAAAGTGCTGTGGGTTAATGTCAGTCCTCTGGGGCCGCTGGGTGTGCAGTGGGAGCGCTCACCATTAGAGAAGATGCTTCCCGTGTGTGCAAGTGTGCGTGAGCACTTGTGAGTGCGTGCAAGCGTGCGCGGCGTTGGAGATGCTCCCACACCTCCATTGTTCGCAGCCAGCCTCTGAAATCTGGCCTCGACGATGCCTTGAGGCTAGAGATGTACCTTTCGCTTTTCCCATGAAATTCCATTCTGGTTTGGCTGAGTTTTAAAAAAAAAGTTTGAAAATCGCCATTTCCCTTCTGCTGCCTGCATTCCTCGGGAAAACTTTGGCAGCCTGTCAAAACAATAACTGAACGTGAACTTTCTAAAGAGCTGGCCCGGTGCTGTCTGCCAAAGCAGCAATTCCGCACAGCTCAGCGCGGCGTGTCCTTTCCCTCACCCCCCCGTGCCCACCCCTCGCACACCCATCCCCGGGCACCCTTCGACGCGAATGTGCCCACCCCAGACACCGGTAGGCAGAGCACAGGGTTGGCACACGCTGCCCGGCTGTGAAAGTCACACACGCCTCCTCTCCCCTCGCCGGAGAGCAGCTTTCCGCTTCCAGCCCTGACAGTTACTCCTGCGGTTTTTGGGGCAGAAACCTCTGGAGCAGTGAGGAATGGCCAGTCCAGACCTTGCTGAGGAATACCTTGGGGCCAGCTGCAATAACCTACATCGTAGACATTTATTTAAAAGATCTTAATTCTTTTTTTTTTTAAAACGTTATTTCCTATGTTAAAAGAATGTTGTTTATAACGCAAAGCCAAGTGCTTTTAAGTTAGGAAATGCCTAATGTACGATTCCTCGCAAGCCCAACTCCGTGTGCGTGCATTGTGCTACAACCTTTACGTACGTGAGCCCTTATTTTGACCTCTTTCCTTGTCCTATGGATGCGGGAGGGAAGAGGGCACGAGCTGCTCCGACAGCTGTAAATAAGACACTTCCTAACATTGAAGTGTTTCATTTGAATGTTTTTGCAGACCGCATATTATTCTTTAATACAAGTTTTTAATGTAATGTATAATTTTCAAACCAAAGCACCCGACTTCGGCACACTTGCCAGAGTTTTTCCTCACCACAGAAATGCGGCCACATCTAGGGTGGAGCGAGGCAACTGTTCTGCAGCCTGTTAGGACATAAACTGACTCTAAAGCACAGAGGAGGCAGCACAGCCCTTGTTAGAAGTTCCCATTGCATTTCACATGAAGGTGCAGGAGGATGCGGGAGGGAAGCTGCTGCTACTTCACCCCCGCAGGGGTTAATACTCTTAATCTGGTGGCAAATGCTTTGTGGTCCTGGGGTATTTTGGGGGCTCAGTTTGTACAATTCAAAGGAAGGGTGGTGCTTGCACCATCCCTGTGTTGCCAGCACCACGCTGGTTCAGGAAGGCAGGATGAACCTCTGCCTTTCCCACCACCTCTTCTCCTGCCAGCGAGCCCCAGGTTTAACTTGCAGCAGGCTGAGGGGTGCTGAGACTCCAGAGGCAGCATCTGAGCCAAAGCAGACCAGCCCTCCTGCCTTCCCTCGTCTCCTCCTCACCAGGAGGTGAGAAAGAGGCAGAAATAATCCGATAACTAAAACCAAACTGCCGCGACTGGTTGATCTTGTGCTGTTACTTGCAAGATGCAGCAGTCCCTGTGGGAAACTGGCCACCAATTACAGCAGATACTCCACAAAACCCAGTGTCTGTGCAGCGCAAGGCTACTAATTTTGCGTAGCATTTACTGCTGGCCAGGGAGTTGTCCTTTGTGACACGAACGCAGCCCTACCTTCTACAAACTCCCCTCCAGCAGGCCTTCAGCTTGTGCTAATGGTGTAGCCAATATTTGGATCTCGGGAGTGGTCAGGAGTCTCCAGCCTGCCCCAAAAATCTCTCTGAGTGCGTTTGGCTGGCAGCGCTGTGGATTCAGCCCCCTCCCTCCTCCAACTATAAAAGCCTGTTGTGGCCTACATTCAGCTGTCGGATATCACATTATCATGGCTCGGCAAAGAGGAAACCAAGCAGTTTGGCACAAATGGCTTTTCTGTGTTCAGCCTGTTCCAGCGCGGGTCCGTTCGGCTCCTCCTGAAGCACATGGAAGCGCTCAAAACTTCAATATTTAATCTTGCCTTGAAATGCAAATTGTCAGATCCAAGGAAATGAAAGCGAACGAATGCACGGCCGTCGACGCAGGGACGTTAGGGAGGCAGCAGACGCTGTGCTTGCTTTTTGCCTTTCTGTCTTAGCACGGGGCACCACGGCACTGTGCCCCCTGCTCAAGCATTGTCATTATTGCCATTATTTTATTTCAGTGTTTGAATGTAGCTTCTCCCGACTTGGGGTGATCTAGCACTTAGCCAGACCTTGGGCATCCCTGAGGGCTCAGCGTGCTCCCAGTTTCGTTTTTGTTCTCCGAGGGCACTGCCGTGACGTTGGATGCTCAGACTTTCTGCCTGTGGAGCAGAGACGCCGAGGCAGAGGGGATTTTGCAGAGTGTGAGGCAGCACATGTGCCTCCCTCTCCCCCCTCGGCAAGCACAAGCACACAGCCGCTCGCCCCTGTTGCAAGGCAGTGGGAAGGGAGGAAAGGGAGCGCCCCATGGGTGCGCATTGGGAGCCAAGTAATCCTGGATATATTATAAGCATAGTTTTGAGAAATAAAAACACATTAATATTCTGTTCTCTCAAGGCATTATCCTACTGTTTACCATTACACACAATCCTTTGCCTTAAATTGCATCTTTGATTAAAGTGGCAATGAGAGAAACCAGTGCTAATAATAAAAATTTCACTAAAGTGAAAACATCAATAAGCTGTAACCATCAGTGCCGCCATGAAAATGAAGGCAACCACCATGGGAAACAGCAAGGATGAAATCCACTTTGCCAGCATAAAAGCCAAGTAATTAGGTCTTATGTGGGTGGAACTTATAATGAGGTGCAGGAAGGGAGAAAATGAATTTCAACCCGAGCCTGCCTCCCCCTCCCCCCTGCCGCCAGAGCTGCTAATCTCAGTTTGGGGGCTGCGGTAGGGACAGCAGCCCCATTTCTCAGCTCCGCGGGGTCTGCAAAGCAGTGGCCACATGTCCACCTGCACCCCCTGCCTGACCCTTGCGTGACAGGAGCCCTGCCCTGGGAACCGTCGGTGGGCAGCAGATGGTTTGTACCCACGGTACCAACCTAAATTTCACGGGAGGAGAGGGGGGGTGCTTCCAAGGAGGACGTTTCACTTTGAGCAAGCTCAAGCTGATGTATTATATCAGCCCAAGAAATTTAATTTAAAAATTAGAAAAAGGAATCGTATCTGGTTATCGTGGATTAATCAGAGTTTGTGATGGGGATATAAAATTAATTTATCTACAGTGAGTTATTTGAAGCAAAGCCCTGTGCTCCTCTGCAGCTGTCTGTCCCTCAAGAAGCTCTCTTGCTGGAGCAGCGTCGCTCTCAGTTGCTTGCCATGGAAGTTGTGATACATCAGCAAACTTCAGACCCTCTGCGCCAAGCTCTTCCCACATACTCTTACGCTGGGTACAGCCTTTCAGTTATTCAATGTTGCAGTCACCCTCCAGTTTGCGTAAGCCAGGAGTTTTTAGGAGCTGTCTACCTAGTGCTAGAGCAGGAGAAATTATTCATAACTTACTCTTCCATGCTTTAAAGTGCAAATAAAGCAGACAACTTCAGCGCTGGGTTTTCTAATGTTCCCTGACATCCCCGCAGCAGATCAAGGTGCTCGTCCGCCCTTGTGCCTGCGACACTAGTTGGAAGTCTCCGGAAAGAGCTTTTCCTTAATTTCTCAACAGCTGTCATTTTGCCTTTCTCTAAGGATGCTTCGCTGCGCTAAGACCCAGGCTGGCTGCCGAGCTGGCTGCATTTCTGCCTCCCGCCGGTGCTTGCGGGCTGCAGGCTCAGGGTCTGGCCATCAGGATGTGGCTGGCAGGCAGGCTGAGGTTCCGTTTCGGGTGTGTTTGCAGCTCGGATTTATCCCAAAGCTTGCAAGAGGCAGCCATCCGGTTTGGTGCCTTTCCCTCCGCTTTTTTTCCCCTGGTTGTCTCGCTAGCAAGAGCTTTGGGTTTCCCCGGGGCTGACACTCTGGTTAGCGGACGGTCACAATGCCCTCTGCAACGCTCAGGTTATTATTTGGAACACAGAGCAGGCTGCTGCCGGGGTCCTGCAGAAGTAAGGAAGAGCCCACATTTCTCGCAGCAGGGCAGGCAGCTGAGGGGTGCCGCGGAGGGGTCGACCAGCCCAGGCCCCAGCCCCAGCCGGGCACAGGGACAGCGGCTCCGCCAGCAATGGGCCCTCCGGGCCTGGGCCGCAGCCCTCTCCCACAGACCCCATCCCCAAAGAGGGGCCGGCCCTGGCTGGAGGGCAGCAGGTAGGCCCGGCGCTGCGGAGCACCGGCCCGGGTGCGGGAGCGCAGCCCCCGTCGGTGCGGGCAGGCGGCGTTCCTCCACCGGCAGCGCCGGGGCCCGACCCGGGGGCTGCCCCGGCCGCGCCGCGGGGCCCGGGGGTGCCCGCGCGCCCCCTCAGCCCCGATCCCCCCTCTCCGCCTCGGAGCTCAGCCGTTCTTTGTCCCGCTTGGTAACTGGGGCTCCCAGCCAATCGCCATCGAGCCGGCCGGCTTCGCCGCCAGTTCATTGGGTGGGCCGGCCGGAGGCCTCTGCCAATCCCGACGCTCGCTGCTCCCTCAGACAAAGACGGCAGCTCTGGCAACTAGGCTCGACTCCCCCCGCCCCCCGCGCGTGCTCCGCGGCAGCAGCCCCTTGGCGACAGGCCAGCCGAGGGACATACCACCTCCCCTGCTCTCCTCAGAACGGGGGGGCGGGAGCTCGAGGGGCAAAGGCGGCGAGAGATGCGGCCGAAATGTTGAAGGGGAGCCGGGAGAGAGACGGGAAAGTGGGGAAATAGATGTCTGCTTTGTGGCAAGCTTTCTTTCTGGGCACGTCTCGCAGGCGTGAAGAGGGACGTTTCCCCCTTCTGCTTTTTTTTTGCCCACCCCCTCCTCTTCCTTGTGGAAGCGCCAGCTCGCACAGCCTCCTCCTCCTCCCCATCCTCCTCGAAGGGGTTAAAAAGCCGGCGCGAAGCCCCGCCCCCGTCGCCCCTCCCGGGGGGCGCCCGGGGGGGCGTGGCCTCGTCCTCGGCAAGAGGCGGTTGGCGACGGTTGGGCCCCTCAGAGCCTCTTAAAATGAAAGCGAGCGGGGCCGGCAGCGCCGCAGAGAGCCCGGGGCCGCGACCTGCCAGAGCCGCCCGGGGCCACCGCCTGCGCCGCGCCGGGCCGCCAGCTGGGCACGGCGGGCGACGCCGCCGCCGCGGGCTGCCCGCCCAGCGCTGAGCCCAGCCCAGCCGGCGGGGACCGCGGGCCCCAGCGCCGCCCGCCCTCCCGCCCCGCGCCCGTCGTTATTGTTGCCCGCCACCCTCTCCTTTCTCCTCCTCCTCCTCCTCCGCCGGCGGAAAGAATTCATCCAGAGACCGAAATCTCCCCTTCTGGTCCGCTTGCTCCCCGCCCTCCCCTTTTTTTGTGGGCTGGGGGGTGGGTGGGGGTTCGTTTCGCTCGCAGCCCGGTGTTTAACAAAAACCCCGAAAACCGGCGATTTTTAGAGAGAATTCAGGAAAGTGGCTTTTCTGTGGAAAGGTGTCTTTTTAAACAAGAAGAAGCACTCTGTGTGTTCTGTATAGAACTACCTGGCTTAGTTTCTGCAGGGCAGCTGCTGAGGTGGCTCGTCTGGTGGGGGTTTTTTAATTAATTTTGCGGTTTTTCAATTTTTTTTTTTTTGCTAGAAGTGTTTATTTGAGAGCGAGGTGCTTTTTTCTCGGCTTTTTTTTATATATTTTTTTTTTAAACACCCCCCCACCCCCCCCCACCCCCCGCGCCCCGCCATTAAAAGCCGAGAAAGCCGTTCTCTAATTTGTAAGGCGGCCGGGCCTTGGCTGTCGCGATGTACAACACGGTGTGGGAGATGGACCGCGATGACTCGGACTGGCGGGAGGTGATGATGCCCTACTCCACCGAGCTCATCTTTTACATTGAGATGGACCCTCCAGGTAGGGAGCCGGGGCTGCCTCGCGTTGCTGCCTTCTACCCCCTGCCCGCCATCCTCCTCCTCCCAGACTTCTGCCCTTTGGAAAAGGAGAGGGGAAATCTGCTGTGGAGGGAGGGGTGAGGGGGTGGAATATCTGTAGTTAAACTTTGTGTAAACTTTCCAGGGACTTGAACCTGCTGTTTCCTGGCAAAAGTATTTTAATACTGGGGTTTTTTTTGGGGGGTGGGAGGATAACTGCAATTTGTGGTGCGTTTCGGGAGGTGGAAGGAGGCAGGGGGAGAAGAGCTGCTTGCAGCCCCTCTCTCGAGTGTTTGGTTTTTTTTTAAGCCTTTATTGAAAACCATATATTTCGGCCGTGTTCACTTCTAGAGGAGCGTTTTTATTAGCCTCTTCACCTGTGTGCCTTTATGTGCCTGTAACACTTTGATGGTAGTGATTTACCTACCTCCATTCAGTTCCAGTTTAATCGCTTTTACGGTCTCTGAGACCCTTTTTCTCGCCAGCTCTCTTCCAGCATTGACAGATCAGATGTGCCTTGTCGCTGGGTTTCCGTGCTCGGGATAATGCTTGGGACCGGGCTGGAATCCATCCTTGGAGGCACTGTTACTTTTGATAACACTTAATAACCTTGTTCAAAAGGGTTTGATGCGACTTTGCCCCCCCCCACCCCAAATGGATTGCCAGTGCTGAAAATGAAGAAATGTGTTTGTCCCTCGCTTGCCTCAAGTTTTCAGGTGGGACAGAAAGTTTCTTCTGTGTTTGAAGCGTGAGGGAAGGCTTACAGGGAGAAGAGGTTGAGTCTTCGGTAATGAATTAAAGCAAGCAGAAATGGGTACTGGTGAAACTGTATCTATACCCGTAAGAGTCTAACAGGCTGAGAGCAGTAAGGTAATTGAAGGGCCTTTATGTTCTCAGGTCTGTGGTCTGTACAGCCAGAAGGTACAGTAAAATATGCATCAAAAATCTTAGCCTGCAGAGAAACTGATAGCAAGTAAGTGCTTCTGAGTGGAATCTTCTGTGTGGCATGTACTGTTAGACTTTTGAAATGCGCTTTTCAGTCTGTGCTTGAATTGTGGCTTGTATCTCCAAGTGTGGTTCAGTCTCTTTGTTTCAGCGCAGTGAGCTCTCTTTCTCTCTCCTTAGGTATGTGGTACTTTAATTAAAAGAGGAGGAGGTGATCATCCTGAGATTTTTGGATCTCAAAGACCTGTACTCACTTCCTCTAGCGTCCCTGGTGCTTTAAAAATTGGACAGATCTCTCCGACGCACAATACTGGCCGCTGCTTGTTAAATTCTTGCATAGCTGACACTACCTATTTTTAGATGTTATTCCTGAAAGCATAAAGTTCAGTCAAATCCTTTGCTTCTGTGGATTTCAGAGGGTATTTTTCTTGTAAATGCTTTTGATTTTAAGTATTCATGAGGTTAGTATTTGCATTTGCTTGTTTCAAGCGAACAAAAACCCGAGTTCATTGTAGGTGACTTAAAACAAGTGATGTGGGGGTTTGTACTGAAAAAAATAAAGCCCCTTGAATGGCTTAGTGTGAGGAGGCTGCTAAAAGGGCCTGGCCTGGCTGAACTGGTCAGAAAACAACTTTCCAGTATTTCTGCAGGAATTTGGCCCTGCAGCCTTACAAAGTTTAAGTGAAGAAGCAGTGCCTCTGTCACTACTAATGCCAAGATTTCCATCATTGAAGCCCTGTTGTCAGGGATCAAGCCTCTGCAGAGTCCGAACACCAGTTAGCAAAAGGACTTAATGTTACATGGCGATTCCTGCAGTGTTCAGTAACTTTCTTTCGTATTTTTAAACTAGAAAAGCCAGAGCTGGAAATGATGCATGGAATGATCCCCATGTGTATGTCCTGGTTTCACAGAACTATAACTCGTCAGTTGCAGGGGGAGGGAGGGAGAGTGTGGCGGAGGTAGTCTGCTTTTTCCTCATCCAGAGGTGGAGTGGGAACGTGTTTTCTGGTCTGGGATGATAGGTCATCCCTAAGGGGAATGTGGAGGAATTTATTTGGAAGACTTAAACACTCGGCATGCCTTGGGATAAAGTCGCTGCGTTCGTACCCGGTAACAACCACGACTCCATTTGGCCTGCTTCCAACAAAAATTTGTGAGGGTTTTCAGTATAGCGTTCCCCCGCAGTGGCTGGAGTTCCTGAGCAGCTGAATGGTGGCAATATGTTTTCTCAGCAGCGCACAAACTAACAATCTGCAGCGAGTGTCCCCGCTGCCAAAGGAGGCAGCGCGGTCTTTTGTTCACAGAACTTGCGTGAAGAGATCCCTGGTTGGTCTTTATGCTGCAGGAGCGGGCATCTACTGATACCGGGAGCCAAGTGTCTCAAATCATGCGTGACTGCTCATGATTACATTTTAGTGCGTCTAAACTTCAGGCAGAAGACAAAAGCAAGGTGAATATAATGTGTGTTGTCACCCGTAACCTGTAAGTCAAGGGTGAGGATACTGTTTCTCGTTAAGGGCCAGTAGACCTTTAATTTATCTTGGCAGGCTGTCTTGATACCCACCTTAGTGTTGCCCAGTAATAATGCAGGAATAAAATCCTGTGATGGCAGGCAGCCTGCAGCAGCCGTAGCTTCTGTCAGGCCTCAGTGCACCTGCACCAGCTTATCAGCATGCTCCTGTTTTCTGTCCAGGGCTGTAGGTGTAAATGGGTGCTCAGAGCAGGTCCTGAAGCCTCTCTGCTAGAAGGCTTGCTCGCAAGTTCAAAAATAATAATGTCGATGCCTCTCGCATGTGAGTTTTCCCCAACTCCAGCAGAAGCAGGGTCAGGCAACAAGGGATTGCTAGTTTTCTGCTAGCTTTTAATCCATCCTAAACAGAGGACTGGGACAGTTTTCCAAAACAGAGCAGTGGAACTAGGGATTCAGTTCTGCCAGCTTTGCACAGCCTGCCTTCCAGCAGAACAGCTGATACAGGAGCAACAGTGGTGACAACCAGCAGGGTGACTCCTGCTACCTAATGCTTTTTGCTTCTGCTTGCATGGCTTTTGGCATAATAAAATGTATCACTGGCTTAAGGTAGGATCTATATAACCATCAGTTGTGTATAGCTAACGTAGTAGCTTCTAAACTTTCTAATGAGGATTAATTTAGAGTATTATGGCCACAGCAGCATCATGTACTGGTTCTTAGGCGTTAGGAAACTGGCTGTCACCTGCATGTTTGTTTTTGCTGTGGGTCTTGCTGTCTGAAAAGATAAGGAAGTAGATTACTGGATTGAATTTAGTTTTTATGTAACAACATCAATTCAGGTCTGCAAAAAGTTGTTACTGCCAGGTGTTAAGTTTTTGAATTGACTACGAAAGTTATCAGAGTACCTAAAACATAACTACTTATGTATTGCCTTGCACTGACTTAGTAGGACAAAGTAATGTCTTTCCCTCTGTAGATCTGGGATACATTATCAGTTGTGTTGATGATAAAATGTATAATCACTGAATACATTTTGTCACAGTTGGATGAAAATCAGTAAGAGTGTTCCACTGGGATTTTGGATACAGATGTCGGCAAAGATACTTGGCTCAACTACAAATTAGAGGTTAGTTTCATTTGTGCGGGTTATGAAGAAGACCGCAAGTTTGAAGTAGGCTTGCTAATGCAGAATGGGCTCTATTTATGAGCAGATAATAGGAGAAGTGTTTGTTCTAAAGCTCTGTGAAAGCTAACTTTCTGAAGCCTGTTAGGCCCAAATATGACTGACCACATTCATAACTTGACCCAGCCGTCTTTCTCAAGAGTAATAACTCTTCCTTGCCTCATGTACTGAGACTGGCTGTAACAATGCTGTTACTAGAAAATCTTAATTATTATGGGGAGGGCACCATTAATCTGTAGGCTGCTTAGTTTAGTCTGCTTTGCAAAAGCAGCACTGCCATTGTATGAGTGAGACAAGTATTAGAGGGAAAAAGTGTATTTTATTCATTACAGTTCTATTTTCTTCTCATATATAATTTGACAACCCTTGTTTTAGGGGATGGATACTGTAATTGTAATTTGGAAAACATAGGGTTCTGATCTCAAGGGCAGTGTTTACCCGGATACCAGTCCTGCTGTATCATTATTAATGTTATAGTGGAAACTGAATGTGGCTTCTCAAATGGGGTTTGTGGTACGCAGTAGCCAGATGTAGGTGAACACTGCATATCTATGCCTGACTAGTTTTCCAGTGGGAGAACAGATGCAAATTTTAATAGCATTGTCAGTATTGTCCTTCAGCTTATCTGAGCTGACTCCAGAAGCTTATCAATGAAAAGTTCTGCTGTTACACATCTTTTTAAAAAAAAAAAAAAAAATTTTACTAGGGCATGTAATCAAGAGAGCAGCACTGTAGCAGCAACTGTCATGGTTGCAAATTTCTTTCTGAAAGTCACGTTTCCAAAAAAGCAGATGTTGGGGATTGAGATTTACCTTATTACAGGAGGGAAGTTTGTGCAGAATATTTTGGAGTAGAGCAAGGACTAAATAAAGCTCAGTCACTTGTATTCTGCGTATCCTGGAAAATGATTTGAACTGGAGTCTCAGCTCCTATGAGGACAGTGATGTGAAATGCTTGTATTCTGTTCTGTCACACCTGGATTTCTCTACTGGCCTTTTCACTGAATGACTGCTGTAACCATTTTTTATTTCTGATTGCATTTTCAGGCTTGCTTTTGCATTCCTTGCATTTGGTTTTCATTTTGATGGCTCTAATTGTTAAAGAATATCACTCATCAGCTTTCGATTAAATACATAACACAAAAAAAGCGTCATTAATGTAAAGTGAAATGATGCTTTGCTTGAGATGGGAGAGCCTGCTTTAAACGGCTGACACTTCTGTCTATCGGTAGGCTTTCAGATTATGTGAAAGTAGTTTGGGAGGGAAAGCTTGCTGAAGGGGTTTTGTTCAGCTCTGTTCTGTAAAGCTGTAGGCTTATGCAAACTAAAACATGGGAGAACGTTTGGAGAAGAAACCAAGCTCTTCACTGCGTGTTTGAAGGCAAAACCTGCAGCAAATGTTATTTCTGCAGTTGTTGTTCTGAACAATTTTGTGTATTGCGTGATGCCTGTACCTGACAGGAGTTAATCACTGTGGTGCTTTCTTCTAGCTCACCTGTTTAAAAGGAGAAGATTCTTCTTGGAGTTTCCTTTGGGGCATACAGTTTTCCCAAGCAGCAGAGCTGACTTCTGTCTTTGCCACTGCCTGCGTGGTGTCTTATTCCAGAATGAAGCTATATGGGCTTATCTTTGCTCTACAGCTTGGCAAAACAGAGGCATAGCTGGTCATACACATCTGCGCCCAGTACTAAAAGCAGTTGGGTGCCTTACATCATCGCATGTTGGTTGTTTAGTGAGTCACTTTTTGGGCAGAGAACTAGAGAACACTGGAAACAGCAGCATAAAGAAGACTTCTATCAGCATTGCCTGCATGTTTTGGAGCTTAGGCTTTATTATTGTCAAAAAGACTGTTAACTGTGTTGAAACAGGTTGCTGTAAAACTTTGGCCCCATTAAAGCAATAGGTGTGTTCTAGCTGGATTTTTTGGAAACTCATTTTTTGTAAAGTAGGTTGCTGAGTAATGCTTAAAGAACAGACTCTACTCGTGTACTAAATGCCCTTATGGAAATGAGTCAGATTTTCTTTTTTTCTTCTGTTTTTTATCTTATTTCTTCTGACAGGTTAAAATCTGCACAATAGTGAAGTAAGCAAGAATTCGCTGCTCCGCATGATCTAAACTACAGCATCAGAGCTGGTGCTGGGTCCCCAAACAATGTGAGGGGATGTTACCTCTTTAGAAGAGATTGTTTTCATTGTCCTTAATCTTTCCTGTGTCCTCCACTCAACAGACAAAGATTTTGCAATGTTTCAGTGAATATCTTTCAGTACCTTAAGTTCTTCTAGTTCTTCTGAAAAGAAGTGGCTATATACAGGGGATTTTATAAGAATTCGTACAGTTCAAAAGAAGCAAAGTGCAAGTGGTGCCTGTTGCAGCCCTTTCCAGAAAGGACCCCAGCTGCACTGCTGGACACCGACCAGCTGCCTGGTCAATTTGATGCTGAAGCACAATGTGCTCTGAAGCTTTTCTGTGGCTGAACAGGATCCAGGTTCTTCTCTGGCTTTGAGTCCAGCAGCACACTCGAGATTGCTACCTTCCATCCAGTACTCTTTGAAAAAAGGAGATGAAATACTTTGACTGCTTTAACCTGTAGCTGCATCCAGCATTTACCCAGACTCTCTAGCAGTTTTTGTGAACTGGAAAAATGTTATTTTAATGATAGTTCATAGGAATGTTACTTCTTCTAAAATCAGATATCTCTGAAGCTGACGCATAATTATTCAGGAAAGGCTAGAAAAACATCAGGTTTCTCAGCACAAAAATTGGTGGGTTTGGACAAATCGAAAAACCATCAGTCTGTATCCCCTTCATGTTTGTTCTTTCACTACAGAATAACAAGTTTTATTTTGGTGTCACATGAGGACTCTTGTACTTTAGGTCAGTTTTCTCCTTCCAAACATAAACCTTCCATTTCCTTCTCTTAGCTATTACTTACTCTCTGTTACTTTCCTCCTCTTCCCCATGAAAGAAAAAAAATCCACAGGAGCCATTTTTTCAGGGCTTTTAACCTTCTGTAACCTTATCCTGATTTTCAGCCTCTGTAGTCCCTAAAATCTGATGCTGCATATGATCATCTTTGCTTTTGGAGGAATTTTTTCCTTGCTTGCATCCTGCCCCTCAAAAAACCCAAACAAAAAAGCCCTGAAACCAGAGCTGCTGCAGTGGAGCTAAAGGAAAAATTGCTGTAATGAGGGAACACAGCCCACTGAGGTGTGTTTTCTTTAAGTGTGGCCAGTACGGCTTACACTTGCAACACCTGCTCCAGGAATATGTTTTTAGAGGTGAGATGGATGAAAAATTCATTGACAATATTGTGTATGTAAGTTCTGTTGTCTGTTACAACACAAATTTGTACATTGCAATTAAATTTCCAGGCTGTCAGTACTCATGCTGCACTGCCCTGTTGGTCATCTTGGGGACATCATAGGAATCTAGATTGGTGGCCCTCTGAGGAACTGCTCCCAGGTGTCAAATTAGAAGTCTTTGGTGTTTGTGGCATCTTTACTCTGATTCATCTGTCTCCAAAAGTAGTTTCTTGAAGGATACAAGGAAGCTGGAATCAATGAGTTGAATGCTTAAGAACCTTTCTGTTTTGGAGGGTACAGTACAGTCTCACTGATCAGTTATGGGAGAGTGAAAGAAGTCAAACTGCTGCTGTGAAATGGATTTCATTAAAATATTTTTAAGATCACAGTGTACTTGAGTGAGGAGATTGAATCCATTTCTTTTGTTACACCTTGAGATCTCAGCATAAGCAATGGCTGTGCAGTCTGAGCCCAGCTAGATAACAGCATGCCTGCCCTGAAACTCACCTTCTGCTCAGGGCACTGTGCAGGACTGCATGCGTTGGGACTTCTGCCTTGGTGGAGCTTCCATCAAGATCAAGGTTCTTAGAAAAGATGGTGCATGACACGATGTACAACACTTTTCCTCTGAATACTTTCCTAACTTCAGATTTCTTCTGGACTGTTGATTTGAAATGCACCTTTTGATCTTGATTTAGATGGCACTCTGTTAGCAATTTGGTGGTGTTGAAATATTTCTACTTTGGTAGCTAGAAAATAATTTGACATAGCACAAGGACAGGTATTGCATGAGGAACAATTTTACATACCGCTCTGAAAGGTCTCAGCTAGTGGTAAGCTGAAATAAAATGCTGCTTAGAACAGCAAGAGACACATGTATTTACAGCTGTATTTTTATTTTTAAGCAGGCTTTTGTGCAGGAAGCTTCTCAGTAGTGCAGATTATTTGCGTGAATTTGTTCTCCTATGAGGTTTGTACCTGATGTCTGGATGGATGGTTAGCCTTTGAGATATCTGGGGAAAACAGCCCTGGGCTTTTTTTATTTAAAATGGCTTTTTCTTTTGTTTTGGTAGGTCTCCTAGCCATAGCATGTCGCTGCTCAGGCCTGACTTCATTCTCTGTTTTCTAGAATGAAAAGCTAGTTCTTTGTTCATGGTCACTGTAGCTCTGTGCTTATGCTAAATTTTGTGGTTTCCTTACTCTTCTCCAAAATCTATCTCCATGTATTGACTAAAGAGTTTTTTTAATAGCTGTTTGAACACACTACCTGTGGAGGAGTAGAAAACATGAGGTGGTATTTCTTCTGTGAAGATAGGTGAGGAACGGCTTTAGTGAATACATGAAAAGGAGAATCTACATGCTTCTCGAATTTTGTATCTGCTTTTATGGTGTCATCTTCTAGACTACACAATACATTGGATACTGTAAAGTACAATTGTTTTTATCAAACATGTCAGATTTTCATGGACACTAAAATGTCTACCACTGACTTTCATCCAAACAGTTGGTAAAAGCCTAGGTCTGCTGGCTAGGAGATTAAGCTGTTCCTTCCTGAAGTGAGCTGAGCATTTGACGCTGGGTAGCAACAGTCTTTCTGAGCGATAAAACATGGCAAAACTCTTAAAGCATTGCTGTTGTATTGGTATCCAGATTATTAATAGTATGCTAATTATGCTTGGTAAGTAAAAGAGCTTGTCCTTTTTGTCCTCCTCATGTTAAGTTTGGGACAGTCACTGACAGCCCTGTTGGTCATGGAACCTCTGACACTGCTGTGGCTTTGCAGCTGTTATGCTATGGTTAAAAGGAAAAACATTTTCCATTGAGCAGTGAAAATAATTGGGAAGTTGGTATTTTTTGGCTTTGCAAATTCTTACAGAGGCTGGAATGAAGAGAAGATGCTGTGTTACTTTATAACACAGAGGTCAAAGATCCCAGTGTCATTTATCTGACAGCAAGCATCTTCCATTTCTTCTGTCTCAGCCCATGAAGTAACAAGCCTTGCAAAGTAGTGAGGGGTGCTTGTGACATGCCCAAAAGAACCCTGAATTTGAGATAGCCTCTTCACACACTGATGTTGTCCACCATTCTGGAGGTGTACCGTAGCAGATAATCCTTTAACCTGTGCGGTAGCTGTGGATGCTTGCGAAGACCAGAGTGCAGCAGAAGTCTGGCAGGCTGTAGGAGGTGAAACAGTGGTTGGGAGGTGTGGGAGAGGGCTGGATAGCTGGGGAGTTTTCAAACAAAACAGATCTTTATCAAAAAAGCCAATTAATCAAAACTGAAATACTTCTTAAAGGTGTTGGTTTTTATGAAAGTTTATAGAAACACAAGCAAAGCTATAATGGGAGTGTTTTTGTTGGAAGCCTGCCTGGCTTTCTGCCAACTTGTCTGCTGTTTTCTGTAATGAGATATTGAAAGACTTCAGTTCTTCAAATATGTCTTACTCTTTGGCATCTTGCCTGTTTTGGGAGAGGAGAGCAAAAATGTGAGCATGCCTGAGGTTCTGTGGCCAGCAATAATGCGATCGAGTAGCTTCCTTCTCTGTCCCTTGAGGAGTTCTCCGTGCGTGTTAGCTGCCCTCTGAGGAAGGGCAGCTTCGAAGGGCATCGGTGCTGGGTGCTTTGCGAAAGGGGTCTTGGCAGGAGAACTGACGAGCGGAGCTGTGGAGCTGCCGAGATAACTGACCTGCTGGTGGTGGGGAGTGAATGGCTGTCAGCAGGTGTGCGTGGCCCTCCTCTTCGTCAGCTGGAAAATCTCTGCAGAACCGTGCTGACTAACTGGTCTGGCTTGCACACGTAGTAGACAATATCACTGAAGTGATGTGCAAAAAGCACCGTTGTTCAGTGCATCGTTTTTTCTCTAGTGTCTTGAGGGGATCTCATGCAGCAGCGACAAGTACAGGACTATTGAGAGAAGGAAAGTTTTAAGGCTTTGCCTTGAAAGAGTAAAAGAAATGGAGAAAAGTGTTTGAGAAATTGAGTAAGACTGCAGAGAGTAGTTAGTGTGGGGATTTTTTTATTTAAAAAAAACAAGCTAGCCTGCATTTTCACTCCAAGTCCTCATCTATACCTCCAAAGGGAAAACCCTTCTGTCCTTAAGGACTCTGTTGTTAAAATGTTAGCTGGCCTAAGCAGAGGTTACTTGCATGTTTCCATAGTAGTGACACTTTCTAGAGCTTTATATTACCGTTTGTAGGGTATCTACTGTATGTCAGCTTTTTTGATCCCGGGTAACTATCTCAGAAATTCTCTGATCTATTTGCTGCTTGTCACAGTGTAGAGGGGAGAGTAGACTGAGAGCATCAGAAAGAAGGCTAATAAACAAGCTCATGGAAGTGCAGAGTGACTTTAAATTGACTTTATCAGTGTACTTGGTAGTGGTGATTATTTGTAATAGTAAGATAGACCTGCTATGCTTTTAAATATCTGGCCTGAAGCTCTTGGAAAATAGTGGAAGAAATAAGTTATGAAGCCATTCCTAGACAGTGGCATCTGCCTTAAAACTGCAAAGTGGAGCTTCATTAACTGGCAGGTTTATGTTGTATGCAAATACTGCAGCCAGAGGAGAAACGGGCTGCTTGACTGGGTGCTGTGTGGGATGTAGCACTTGGACACCCAAGCCATTCTTCTTTTTTCACTCCTCCTGAATGAGTGCCATTGAAAACTCTCACAGCTAGGGCTCGGTGGTTCTTAGATCATGTGAACTTGTGAAGTTTTTGATGCAGAACCTGACTGGGGAAAGTGCGTATGTCATGAAAGTCATGGTGTACTTTTCTGAAGTTAAATTTGGGATTAATATAGCCTGCTATTTTCTACAAGAGACTTGACTTTAAAAAAAAATACAACGGTGCTAACCTTCAGACACTTGCCAGCTTTCTTGGTTGTGTTGGTTTGAATTTCAGGGAATCAAGTCAGTTAAATCTTGAGTAACCTTTTTAAAAAGCAATTCTATGCAGTCAAGAAAGCATCAAAAACATTACCTTGGCAAAGCCTAATCAATAGGCTTTTCTCTCTCGGGACCTGCGCGGCAGCTCTGCGGAGCAGCTCAGCTGAAGGTACCTGCTGGGCCGGCACGGCGGCCTTCGCACCCTGACGTCAGCAACATCCGATCCCAGCCCTGGCCAGCATTGGCTGCCGCTGCTCCATCACCAGCTCCTTTTTATTTCCTCCCTTCCAAGTGACACTGATCTGGGATTGGGATTTAGCTCAAGCTAGGCTGCTTGGGGAAGCTGGAAAGAGGGGACTAGAGTTGCTGAAGAAAGAAAAACCAGAGATGCCTGCTAGTGCGTGAGGGAGAGTCGGTCGGCTGTCATTGCTGTGTGCCAGGCAGTAGGCAGTCACTGAGGGCTGAACCTGATCTTGGGAGTGCACTCATGTGGGAGGGGAAGGGTCCAGCTGAGCTGCTGCCTTTTGGGTTTTGAAAGATCTGTGCTGTAAAGCTGTACTGGAGACGAGGTAGGGGAAGGATGCTTGTGTATCTGGTACTAACAGCAAGTTCTTTATTAGAACAGATAGATCCATTGTGCTGTTAATCACTTGAGATCAATGTTCGTTCTCTCCTAGGAAAAAGGAGGCAAGAAACCATCAGGATTGTTCACTCTATTCAGAGCTTTTTTTGAGATAAAGTAAGATTGTGCCTGTGGCTAGATCAGAATTGGACCTAGTGACATGGAAAGAAACATGGCTGCTCTTCAAAGCATTTCTGTTGACTTCAAGCCAGCCTTATTTTACTTTACTGTAGGATTTTAGCTCTCTAATGTTCATCAAGTAAGGTATATAAAACTGGATTTATTTTTTTATTTAAATCAAAATCTGTGGACTCTTCAAGGCTTTGTAGCTTCTCATAGAAGCCATCACAGGATTTCTCCTAGCAGGGTGGTTAGTACCGTCTAGGTACTAGTAAAGACCATTTCAGGATGTCTCTTCTAGCAGCCAACTGGGCCAGTGTTACAAGAACAGCAGTAGGGTAGATGCTATGCTGTTACAAAATGCTTCTCTTGTGTCATCACAGGTTCTGGGCTGTGGGGTTTACACTACCTTCGTGCTCAGTTCTTCCTGTGTACAGACAATGGTCGTGTTAGGCTGAGAAGGTAGCCAAGAAACTGAAATAGATAGGCATGTTAGTCTACTGGGTAAAGCAATAGCTAGGGCCTGGTTCTGTATCCAAGACATGGGAAAATTTACTATGACTCAAAGAGCTCAGAGTATTGAAAGTGAAGAGTTGGATCCATAGTTCTCTGGAAACAGGATCCACCCTTGCAAATACTTCTGTATTTTTAAAATGTGCAAGCTATTAAAAAGCATTTTTTAAAAGTCTATTGTGAAAAGGACTGGCTTCCATGAGTCAGGTTTTACAGGAACTGGTCCAAGCCTTATTCTTCTCCCTGGAAGAATTTCCTTCCAATTTTTTCATGCAGAATGAAGTTCTGCAGACAACCCCCTGATAGTGAGAATTGTTACTTACCTATTAAGGGAAAGAAGGAAAAAACCCCACCTGTGGTAAGGACACTTGATGTGATGTGTAGTGTTCCATGTCCATATGCCAAACTCCTGTTGCTTACATTTCTGGTCTTTGTTAGTTTGCTTTTCTGTGCCCAGTGCTTTGGAGGGAGCCTTAACAAAGCTGCTAAATAATTCTACAGTATATAAAGGAGCAAGACTTAATCTTGCAAGGAGGGCTAGAGAAGTATTCAAGTACTCTAGAGAATACTTGAAAGCCTCTTCTGGAAAGCCCCTATTACCAGTGTAAAACAGGCTTTTACGCTGTAAAATACCTTGAAGTTTTTTGTATGTCCAAGCCTGAACTTGCAAGACCCAGTGAAATAATTGCTGATGCTGGTATGGTTTTCTAAGAATTCACCATGCTGTTGTGTGTTTTTTCACGTGAATCTTCATGCTCTTGTTGACTCAGAGTCTACAAAAGATTCTGGAGCAGATCAGAACATCTACAGGTCTACTGAATGCTGATTTACTGCCATGGGCAGACACTGAGGCTCGGAACTGCTGTGTCTGTCCTGTCACTTAGAGTATGTAGGGTAGCACAGCCCAGGTGTGAGGTGGGGAGGAGGGAGGACCTGAAGACACTTTCTAATTCCGGAACTTTGAGTGGGGGAGGTGGAACAGCACAATTATTTCTGCAGGCTTAGCCTGGATATATGCTCCTCTGACCCTGCAAAAGTAGGATGGGGCTAGGAGCTTGAAGCAAACGGGGCTTAGAGTGGTGTCTTACTCTGAATGGTGCTTTGTACATATACTTAGGTGCTATACAAACAACTGTAGTAGTTGAGCTAGGAGTAACTGAAGCCTCCTAACCAGGAAGCTACTTCATTGAATTCAAAGGTTTTCACCTTCCTTTTATAACAGGACCTGTTATTGCCTCACTAGGTATGTGCACACCTGAAAGTTCCCAGCTCACCCCATAAAAAGAACCTGTATGCTACAGTTCAATGCTCAGTCCTGCAGAATGAATGCTGCTATCTGAATCAGGTGTTTGGTCAGCAACCCCAGGGTGCAAACGTCTGGGTCAAGGTTCAGATTTAGTTTAGATTGGCTCGATTAAAGTATCTGCTGGTTTGTCTGAGAACAGTGAAGTTACTGTGTCAGGTATTCAACACGAAATGGTATTTGAAACTGCAGTTGGAACACTGTTTTCTCTGCTTTAATGTGGGAGGTGTGGCTCAGAGGTGAGCAGATGGATGGTGCCAAGTAGCACACCTCTCAGTGTTAGGCCATTCCGCGCTGGAGCTAGAGATCAAAATCTTCTTTCTGCTCTCTTTATTTGCATTTCTGCTTGTACGCTGGGATTGTGTGCATCTGAAAGATGGCTGTTGTCAGTGTGTCAGGCCTGCTCGCTGATGCTTGTGTAATCTGATGGCTAGAGCATCAGGCTGGGAGCACAGATGTTCAGGATCTGACTTAAAAACGTGCTCGAAGCAGATCAATGGGTGTAGCTGCTTTCTTACTCTGAATTCAAATGTTACCTGTCCCTGTAAAACTCTGCCTCATGAAATGCCTGAAAAAGTCTTTCAGTTGTAGTGTTCTTGATGAAGCATTCAGCCTCTGCAGAGCAGGGGAGAGCACTCAAGACATCTTTCTCCAAGAAAATAGTGTAATGCATTTCTGCTGACAGATAAGTCTCTACCAATACATGAGCATGCCTGTGGCTGCTGAATACTCCTGATAGAGGGTTTACATTCAAGACCATGATAAAGTTGTTTGAGCAAAAACTGACCGAATAGAAAGAGCTTCAGTGGGCTGTATTGAACTTCTAATGTGTAACCTGTTTTGAGAACTGAAATAAAAGCCTGTTTGCCTTGAATTTGGAACAGGGGAATTCTGGGCAGGTATGCACTAGGCCTACAGATCTGCAGTTCTGCCCGTCTCAGGGGTATTTGCAGCATCCCCTTGCCTGTGGTAAATATTTCAGCTATGTAAAGTGGTGCAGGCACTCTAATAATGACTCAATGTCCCCTTTCCCCTTCCTTTATCACCTCACCCCATGTCCTGTAGTATTCAAAGAGCCCTAGGTTGTGTTCCAAACAGGAGCCTAAATGGTAAATCTAGTATGAAATTGGCACCTTGGGTCTGTGATGGATATACCGCTGCCCAGCCACCACTTCTCTCGCTAGCAGCACATTTCCCTCTGAAGAAGAGCCCACTCATTTGCTGTTAGGGTTGCCATAAGGACTGGTAGTGCTGGAGCAGCTGGAGTTTTTCCATAGCGGTGCACAGTGCTCTCTAGGCTGCGGTTTTCAAACACAATACACCTTTGTAACTTGTTTGGAGGTTTAGGCGGTGATTGCCCTTGTAGTTATGCCTGAGCCAGTCTTCCTTTTAACCAAAACTCATGTTTCCTCATACTCCTTCCCTTTCCCCTCCCTCAAGTGCATGTTTGGTTTGAGTACTAGGAAATCTAGGATCACAGTGCAGCTGTTGACTTCAAAAATCTTTAAAAATTACAAATTCATTTACTCTGAGAGAGCTCAAAATCCAAGTTCAGGATGCACATTTTTCTCTGCCTCTTTCATTGTCATATTTCATTAACAGTTTCGTGATTATTTTCCCCTGTTTACCTTTCTTTAATCTGTTCTTCACTTTCAGCTCTTCCTCCAAAGCCCCCCAAACCAATGACTCCAGTCAATACAAATGGAATAAAGGACAATTCCAGTTTCTCTCTACAGGAAGCGGAGTGGTACTGGGGGGACATCTCAAGGTAAACAAAATTACTAAAGTGTGTTAATTAAAATATATTTATATGTTATTAAAAATAGAATAAGTCTGTTAGACTTCAAGAGAAAAAGAACAGGCATATTTCAGCCAGCATTTTACAGGAGGGAAGTGCTTCAGGACTGTACTTGACAAAGCAAAATGCAAGTATTGGACTGGATTCAGGACTTGTGTTTAAGTTATTACTGTTCTGGTGCAGATATTACCAGTCTTGGTGACAGTTATTCTGGGTTTTTAAGTTTCTCCAGATACACAAAGACTTTAAAAAAGGGGAAAATATTTCGTTCAAGAGAAAAGTGCTTCTAAATGTTCTAGCTAATAAGGTTTTGTAAGCATACGGTGCTGGGATGCATGCAGTTCAGCCAGCTTTCAGTAGGAGGCTTGCTCAGAGTAAAAGGAGTTGCATTCTTATTTTTGTTTCTTTAGCATGTGGTTAAAATTGCATCTGTATTAATTTCTGTTACATGGTGGTATAAAAATAGCTCTTAGAAATGCTAACCATCACCAGCTATACTGAGCAGATGATACAGACACATACCAAATAAATGAAGTTTTACCTCTTAAGGAAACCATTTTCTATGCTCTTGAGAAAATAGATGGCTTGGGTTAGGTTCAGAAAATGAAGTGCCAGTTTTTATATACTTAATTGTATAAAAGAACTGAAGTGTCTAGTCATCTCTTTCCCTCTTAAGGCACTTCTGAAGAGTCTAGAATTTGGAACTGTAAGGGCAAACATGAGCATGCTGGGAGAGTGATCAGGAATTGCTCAAGCTTGTGCATGTAATACTTTGAAATGCTTGGTCAGATAAAGGCAAGAGCAGCGTGTTTGCCACAGTAGTTCACTGAAGTTCTGAGAAGGGAAATAAAGTTTTCATATCTTTATTGTACCACCCTTATCTTTATAAAGCAAACCTGCATAGATCTTGCTTTTGAAGGGCCTCAGCAGTGACATTTTTCTGTTAATCCTAAATCGAAACAGAGTGGCAAAACCTGATCATAAAGCCTGCTAGGCAAGGTTTGTTTAAAACTGCTTGATACTGGTATCAGTTTATTGACTGTGGATTTGTTCCTCAATTAACAGTGCACCTGATGGCAGGAGCTAATGCAGTACAAATCAGTGGAGTGACTTTATTAGAGAAAATGATACATGCATACGTAAAGATGGAATTGTTTATGACCCTCATTTGACAGTCAGCAGGTGCGGACTGCATTGGGCTGCCAGGGCAGGAGCCATGTTCTTTAGTTGAGAACTTGTGCTGAAAATTTTGTCCCAAGCTCCAGGGTGTAACTGGCAGGCATAAGCCCAAGCCCTTAGATCACATCTATCTATTCAAAAAGGAGAAGGCTATTTGAGTTAACTGGGTCCAATCTGTAAAATGTTCCAAGGAGTAAGTGGGATATGCACATGATACTTAATGGGAGTCAGTTTTACTAACAGAATGGTTTTCAGGTAGCTAAATCAAAATTAAGGCTATTTTGTAAGAATACTTTTGTTCCTTAGTATTTGAACAAAAAAGCTGCTGTTGATTTTTTCTTTATACAATTCAAGCAGGCTTCCTACCTCACTTAGGTAATGTTGAGGCTACCTGATAAACTTTAGTTTCCAAGTGATTGTATTAAAAAGTGCTTAGTGGTGAACCTGTGAGAGCGGCGTTATAAAGTGAGATATGTAATCTAGGTGAAATGGTCAAACCTGGCAAGACACTTAACTCTTCAGCTGAAATAATTTTCTTAATGCTTGCAGGTACTCACTCCCGCTAAAAGATTTCTTGATTTAGCTTAAAGTTCTTGGCTGAGTATCCTTTTGCTTCAGTTGTAAATAAGGAAAAGTTGCACTGAGGCTAGCAAGGTTGTAGTGGTTTAAAACTGCTGTAAATAAGATCAGAGTTAAGCCAGTAATGAGTCTCTTGAGGCTAGAATTGTGCTAAACTCTAGGCACCTTTGAGCTATGATGCTAGAGCCCATTTCTTAAGAGGTCAGGACTGGCTTCTCAAAGGGCACCTGTTTCCAGTGTTGACTTTAAAACCTGAGCAGATTGCAGTGAAAAGTTGTGAACTCTGAGATACAGCTGCTACTGTTGCTTAAGCAGTACTGTTGCTTAAGCAGAGACGTCTTCCTAAGTGGTAGTTGGCTGAAGCTGATATTTTTTAGTATAACTACCCAGGTTCAGACTTGCTTTAGATGGCCTAAAGGACTGGAGAGCCTGAGTGTGAAAGAAGTTTGACATTTTGAAGACTGAACTCCTTGTGCATGCTGGTGTTACTGGCTCCAATAGTGATACCTGTGGCAAAGATGGTCATGTCCTTAGCGCTTCTAATTTTGCCTTCCTTTCTGTTCTCCAGGGAAGAAGTAAATGACAAATTACGAGACATGCCAGATGGAACATTCCTGGTGCGCGATGCATCAACCAAGATGCAGGGAGACTACACTCTGACCTTACGGTAAGCATTGCGTGGTTGTAGTCCATGTAGTAAAACCCGGAGTAGCTAGTTGCTGTACCAGTGACAGCAGTGGCTGTGTAAAGCCGATATGGCTCAAGCTGAGAGATGTTCTCAAAGGTACTGCAGATCACCGAATGAGCAAATAAATAAATAGCCAGGTCTGATAGTCGGTTCTGTTCTGTACATTGAATCCTGTTCCTCACTAAACGCTACTGTAAGGATCTCTGTAGGTTAGGTGGGACTCGGGGCGGGAGGGGAGAGCCACTCAGTAGTGCTTCGTAGTTTCAGAACTGCTAAGGTAAAAGGTGTTTATAAACTAGGCCTTTGATTAATGGGAGTGTGTTGAATATCTCATCAGCGTGCAACTCTGGAGAATTGAACACAGTATCTTTGTAAAAAGAGTATCTTGTGCTTTCTGATCTAAAGTTTAGGGAATACTGAATTGGAGCCATGTTCCTTTCTTCGTTACAATTGTCTGCAAGTGGCAGGCTTCCCAGAGCTGCACCAGCCCTGTCTGCTGCCGTTGGGCAGCAGACCTCATGTGACTAGCTGCTGGTGCCTTGCCCAGCCTGTCCAGCCGCTTGCCTCTGCCAGGCTCCTGAGACTGGGTATTAGAGGCAAACAGGCGAGGTGCAAAAGCCACTGCCTCTGTAGCACACCTTTGGGAGTTACTATGATATGGCAGATATTTGATCTTGCCGTGAAATTCCAGTGTCTCAATGGCAGGTTTGACCCCCAAGAGTGTAGTTTAAATTCTGCTTTGACTTCTGCCTTGAAGTTCACAGCTTGTACACTAAGTTTTGGCATGATGTAGCTATTTTGCTGAATGCGGATGTCTTTAGGAACCAAAATCGAGAGTGCAGGAAGGACAGGATATTGTCTAAACAGTCTGGTGAAAAAAGGAAGAAATAAGCACTGTATTTGTGGAAACCATGAGAATGTATAAATCTGGATAATGTAAAGTTCTAAACTTAAACCATCTTGTAATCCTGAATGGATTTTGTTTAGGTTCATGTATCCTGTATTAGTATTCATAACTTGGAAGACTTGTTAATCACTGTATAAATGTATACTCAGTTGTGTACTATTAGTGACCCCAAATTGCAGGAAATTGTGGGTTTGGGTTTTCATATGGCTCCTTTATTCAGCCTTCAGCATCCTCCTTCTCCTTTGCAAAACTTCTAGCAAAGCTAGGTCTTAAATATCATAAGCTGGCTCCAGAATGAATGCATAGGAGCAGATTTACTTTGGGCTTTACTCCTGTTTAAATAATATCTGATGATAATTCTGTCTGTATTGACTCTTAAACTGCATAATACCTGCCCAGGAATTTCACTGGTGTCTTTGTTAGCAGTTTTAGTGTTGAAGGGGGTAGGAGATACACAGTAAAAACCTCTAAATGACTGTACTGCTTTACAGGAAGGGTGGCAACAATAAACTGATAAAGATCTACCATCGGGATGGAAAATATGGCTTTTCTGATCCACTGACGTTTAATTCAGTTGTGGAACTGATTAACCACTACCGCAATGAGTCTCTTGCTCAGTATAACCCGAAGCTTGATGTGAAGTTGATGTATCCAGTGTCCCGGTACCAGCAGGTAAGATCTTCATCAGACCCCAATAGCTATTAGTGCAGACAAGAAAAAAAATTGCAAATGTGTATATAACTCTGTTTTCTCTTTGAAGCCTGTTTTTAAACAAAAAAGGGGAGTTTTCACATTTGGCCTTACTTTTCTCGTAATAATGGGTCTTCTAATTTGTCTAGCCATTTAAGCTTCGTCATTTTAAGTTTCCAGTCTCCACTTGAGCAGCCAGAGAAATGAAGCCCTGACATGCAGCAGACTTGGGCCTCTCTGAGAAGCCTTCCCCCTCCACCCACCTTGGACCCTCACGCACCCACAGGGCACTGTTCTAGAGTGTGTTGCCCTTGAAGCACGTATGAGCCATGCAGCTGTTTGCTCTGTGTATAGCCATCTAAATTTTTCAATAGTATTTTTTTGAAGTTTTATTCAGTAGCCTGAGACATTGCCCTGCATTAAGGGAAAAGAACTGCAGAGATTTTTGGAAATGAAAATACTCTGATCTTTAACTTCAGATCCCAAGCAATTCACTCCCCTCTTTCTCCAATAGGGGACAGCAACCCTAGACTGAAGCTGTAGTGCATTTTTTTGGAGGCTTAGTGTTTTGGTGTAGTTGGTGTCCCATACTTTCAGTTCCTACTGTCTGTAAACTGGGGAGGTTGTTGCATGGAGGAAGGGGGATTTAGATACAGTGTTTGTGTTCTGTAGAAACCTGATTAAAAAAGTGATGCTAATAGCTGTAAAATGCAAATGTGCATAAGTGGACAAACAAATACTCTTAAGGAAAAGCTACTTTGCTTGAAGACTTAATAGCTTTTTGTATGTACAGGATCAGTTGGTGAAAGAAGATAATATAGATGCAGTAGGTAAAAAGCTTCAAGAATACCATGCTCAATATCAGGAAAAGAGTAAAGAGTACGACAAATTATATGAAGAATATACCAGAACATCCCAGGTTGGTTCTGCTTTTGTTATCTATAGAGTCTGTTTCTTGTTGTTTAAAAAGTAAAGAAATTTATTTTAACTTGTTATGGCTAATAAAGGCAGTCCAAGGTCAGAAAATACAAGGAAAAAAATTAATAAATTGTGGAGTAGAGCAAGGTGGTTTCAAATTTAATGGAAATGGTGAATATCACTTGTTGCTCATAGTCCTAGAGATATGGTGTGGGGCAAGGAACAAAGGCGAGTTGAGCTTCCTAGTATAAGGTAGAATGGTGGAGAAGTCATTGCCTCAAGCTTTGCACTGCAGATTTCTTCCTTGGCTGCTGAGTATTTCCAGCTGCTGTATGGCAGGAGAGTTGTAGAGCAGTTTGTCCAGGTTTATGTTCAAGTCAGATACCAGATACTATGCATTAAGGAAGTGTGAATAGAGTATTTGGACTGCTTCTTGTAAAATAAGATAGTTCATATACGGGGAGGAGGTTTGTTGGCCAGTGTTCCTGCAAACTAAGATGGAAAATATGACTAAAATATTTGAGGGGTTTGCAGCCTGAGAGAGAGCATCATGTGGTAGAGGAGGGTAGACTTACAGGGAGTAAGGCTTCCCTGTACATCCCTGACTCGGATGCTAGACAAAATTTAAAACTGATTAATCACATTTTGACTTGTGGGTGGAGAAAAGTTCACCTCAGTCAATTTAGGGAACATAATTGAGTCTTGCTTTGTCATCTGTATCGTGAACAAATGATGAAGGACTTTTTCCTCACATAGGAAATTCAGATGAAGAGGACTGCAATTGAAGCATTTAATGAAACTATTAAGATATTTGAGGAACAGTGCCACTCACAAGAGCGATACAGCAAAGAATACATTGAGCGATTTCGCAGGGAGGGAAATGACAAAGAAATTGAACGGTAGGCTCTCAAGTTGTTTGCTTATGAGGAAGAACTAGTGTCCACATTGACACTCCCATGAAATTCTGTTATGTAACATTGCATCATATAAAACACTTTGTAAACTTGGTGTTTTCTGAGAGACCTTCCCCTAAGGTGTCTGAATCTTCAATAAAGTCCTCTTCTGTTGAGTAATTGCATCATAGACAGAAGAGGTGGGAAATCTCTGGGTTATTCTTGCTCAACTTCAGTTAATCAAGACACCGTGATGAGGATCAGGAAAGAATCAAACAACAATAATTTAATTTGCTTATCCCACTTGTATTTGGATTTTCTCAGAATATAATTCAGAAAAATCTTCACTTACAAACTGTGAAATGTACATAGATATGGTAAAGTCCACAGTCAGTTTTAGTCACTTTGAAAGATGATCAGCATTGAATTGCCACTACTTGGTAGTGGGTAGTGGTTGTCTAACAAATTCAGTAAGGTCCTCATTTGAAATTGCCCTTCTGTGAAGATACTAGCAGAAAAAGCTGTACCTGGGCCTTTGAAGAAATACCAGGTATAATGCCTAACTTGACACAGTACTTTATGAATCACGGTAGGGTAACCTTAAGGAGATTTTTAGGCTGAACGCAGTTACCTGTAACAATCTTGTTATGCAGTTGTGCTTCCTTCTGGCTAAAAGTCAATTAACAGGGGAAATACGTAGTTTTCCTGCGTTGTACCAAACCTGCAAACTAATCTTGAATGAAGAGACAGACAGTGTTACTTCCTGGTAGCTCTCGATCAGTAATTGAAGTCTGTGTTTGAAATCTTGCTAGTACTGGTGCCTGTGGTGGGATTGCATAATTGATATGCCAAAAAATGAATCTGACAGTGAAGGAGGAATCTGTTCTAGCTTATGCTCCTAGAGGTAATTTGTTCCTGCGTGTCTGCCAAAAGGAAATATATTAAGGTAAACTGGAGGTTCAAGCTATGCAAAAGGGTGGTAGGCCTTCTGGCAAGAGGTCTTTACTGGCACTCTTAACAGTCATTTTCTTGTTAAAATGAGGCAAAGGGAGGAGCTGCTCTTATGGTAGTTCTTGCAATACTCTTATGTAAGCGCTACCGGTAAGGTTTAGTCCTTCTAAGACTGGTTTGATCTTACCTTTCAAATACTACACTTGTTTGCAGGATAATGATAAACTATGAAAAATTAAAATCACGTCTGGGTGAGATACATGACAGTAAAATGCGCTTGGAACAAGATTTGAAGAAACAAGCTCTGGACAACAGGGAGACTGATAAGAAAATGAATAGTATCAAGCCTGACCTAATTCAGCTCCGCAAAATCAGAGATCAGTATCTTGTGTAAGTAAGCTTGACCTGTACCTCAGAATAGTGTGTCTGATGAATCTGATTAATGACTGTCTCTGTCAGGATAATGGGAATTTAATTTTCCTTTCATAACCAAGGTTCTGTGAGTGCTAAGGTGCTACATTCTGGCATGGGATGTCTGAGTAATTGCTTGGCCTCTTCGTGACTTCATTCCTTTATTATGCTGTTGTCAGACTTCAAAGGTCCTGCCACAAATGTGTGCACATTCTGCAACTCCTGTAAATAAAACTTTTAAAATGAGTTATAAACAAAACCTGTTCCTGCTGATACAAGAGGTTAGTAATTTTTGTGCTGGATACAGCAGATGTTGCTTGTATCCATGCTTGATTTCACTGACACCCCTGTTACCCAGCTCCTGGTATCCTTGGGCTGGACTCAGTGCGCTAGGATACTGGCAGAAGACAGAGGGAAACATTATCTCAGAAAGTGATATTTGGAGGTTGGAAGCCAGTGCCAATACCGATTTTTGTTTTCCCAAGAGACACAGGCAGCTGTCACAATTTGTATTCTGCTTCCTTTCTGGACTGCAGTGTGCAGAGGCAGTACCTCTTGCTCAGCTCTATTCTCCTCTCTGTTTAAGAGGTTGCTTCATGGCGCTCTCTTGCTGTGTCCAGTGAAGGAGGCATCTCAGAAAACAATGCAAGGAAGCACTCTCATGGAATCTATGATCTTTCTATGACTTATGCTACTGGAGAACAAACTAAGCTCCAGCCTGTTTCTTCGTGGGACCTTGTGTCTGAGCTTCAGCTTGCTCAGTAAGAGAACCCATACATGTACTCTGAAGTAACGTATTAATGCTTTCTTCTGGCAGATGGCTCAATCACAAAGGGGTGAGACAGAAGCGAATAAACGACTGGCTGGGGATCAAAAATGAAAATATTGATGAGTAAGTGTCGTTATACATATGACTTTACTGAGAAGTGTTCCATTAGTAAGTGTTTTCTCTTGTGAGGTAATATGAAACACCAGTTTCTCAGTAAAGGACTACAGAAAAAGGGAGAAATTCTCTAGGGGAACTGTATGTCACATGAGGCAGCAACTGTGCTGAAACATTTAGGATTAAACAAAGTTGGAACAATTGAGTTCTAATTTGAAGCCTTTAATGTATGTCCATTAGGAGCCTGGCCTCCCAATTTGGGTGTGTGCTGGTATTTCTTTGAATGATTTCTGCAAAAATGAATCACACTGTTTATTAACTCCTTTACTGACCACTGGTGAAGTTAACAAATTTATCCTGTCTTTCAGCACATACTTTGTGAATGAAGAAGATGAAAACTTGCCACATCATGATGAGAAAACTTGGTTTGTTGGGGATCTCAACCGTATCCAAGCAGAAGACTTGCTCTGTGGGAAACCTGATGGAGCATTTTTAGTTCGAGAGAGTAGCAAGAAAGGATGTTATGCTTGTTCTGTGGTGTAAGTCTGTTTTCCTCTTCATTCTAACTACTCAATTCATAAATCTCTACCACAGCTCTTTATTTTGGAGAACACAAGCCAGGCCTAGCCGAGGCCTACCCAGTGGAATGTGTTGCATGTTTGCAGGAAGTCTAACATGGTAAAAGCTTTGTTGCAAAAGTGTGTTTTGAATGTGCAATAGCTGTGGTCCTGGCAGTCTCTTCAGTCACCACAGTAGCTAGTACAAAATTCTGAAATATCCCAACTTCAAGCTTCACAGTCAGAAGTAAATTAAGGCTGAATTCTCCCATATTTTTCCCTGTCAAGGAAAGGGAAAAAGGGGGGCTGTAAAGCTGTAACACTTCCGTTCTCATTTTGAGGCATGCCAACTCTAGATGCTTTCTCTTGTAATTTTAAGATAACAGTGATGCTTCAGAGGAGACGTTATTTGTGACCAGTAGTTTTTGTGACATTCATGCAGCCTTGCATTGATTTCTTGTGTTTCACTACATTTTGTGCTGGTGTAAAGGAGGTCAGAAATACTGATTCCATGATCTAAAAATCCTTCAAGCTTGTTCTGGAGTGCAGAATGGCTTTCACTGATTTGTTTCACGTGAGGGTAATTGCTTCTGAAAGCAAGTGTGAGAAATGAGTATGTGAAGGTGTATCACTTCAAGGTAACTGAAAACTGTAGTATCTGCTGTGTTCAAGGTACTGTTTGTCACAGTCACTGAAGTGATGGATTCATCAGATACTTCCACTTGGTTGGTATCGTACTACAAGCTAGCAAAGGGGTGGCATGACATAACCTGTTCCTACATGTGACTTGGGTTGTAATAGGCTCCGGTACAGGGATTACGTAATACTTGATCTTTCTGGCAGATAAATTTTTCTGGTAGCTTTGGAAATACCGTGGTGCAGTAACTGCCCTACCATGTTAGAGAGTCAGTTGCTACGACTTCAGATAATGAACCAGCTTGAACCCATGCTATGCTTAGCCTTAAAAAATGCACACTGAAGGTTAGTGCTGCATTTCATGGAAGACTCTGTAGGTCCTAAGAATTTGTGGGTTTTGGCTTCTTCGCTTCGTGGAAAGTTTTCCAGAAAAGTTGAGCACAAAGTCATAGCTGGCTTCAGGTGCTTATCTTCTTGGTTAAGCTCTTGACTTTCTTTTCCAAGAAACATTTCGGGAACAATGCAGTAGGGAATTGTACTGCTGGGATAGAAGAGGCCTTTTACATGGATTATTGTGGAAGAGTGTTTAATTGCATGCCCTGAAGCACTATTTCTTCACAGACTGTATTAGTCTCCTCTACTTGCATCTGCTGGTTCCCCCATTATGTAATTTAGTGACTGGCAGGTTGCTGCATTAGTTAATTGTTAATAGACTGTCACTTTGGATTTGTCCTTTGATGTTAAACTCTCCTGCTTCCTTTCCTTGCAGAGCTGATGGAGAAGTGAAACACTGTGTGATCTACAGCACTCCAAGAGGTTACGGGTTTGCAGAACCATATAACCTGTACAGCACACTTAAGGATTTGGTTCTTCATTACCAGCAGACATCCCTTGTCCAACACAACGATTCCCTAAATGTCAGGCTTGCCTATCCTGTCTACGCACAGATGCCACCCTCTCTCTGCAGATAAATTTTGGGGAGGAGGAAAGTGTTGGCTATCTTGGATTCTTTTCTACAGTTTTTATTAGAACTTGGAGGGCATTCTTTCTCCTTAGACTGCTTGTTTTGCACAAGAAGTGATTCTGTGAATGTGAATCAAAAAGAGGCCTAGCAGCAACAAGACGACAACTTGGGTGTAGGTGTCCTGGTGCTACCTTAAAAGCTCAGCTGTGCTTTTACACTGATACTTTTGTTTCCTTATGAGGGGAATAAACTCACCACAATGCATACAAAAATACTGGAAGCAAAACATCGTTTTATGGAGATAATTTTTTTGCCAGGCACCTTCAGTGGAACTTCTAATTGGATTTTGTTTTCTCTTGTTCTTGTAGAGACAATTTGAAGCCTCTGTTTGGGGCATCAGTAATGTCTTTCAGTCTTAAGCTCCCGAGAAACTAGGGGGGAAACTCTACCACAGCAATTCCTCTCTGTTAATTTTAGCAGCTTCACTGCGATTCAGCCGAACTTCCAAAAGAGGGCTCGTCTTGAGGTAGCATGGAATTTGGTGAGAGAAGACCAAAGGAACTATGGGAAAGCTTCAGGTTTTTATTTAAATGGAAAAATGCTTGTAAAGAAAAGTTGCTTTATTTTTTTGCCAACAATAACAAAGTTTTGGTTTCAATGGCACTACAGGTCTTCACTTAAAGGAAACATTTATAACCAAATTGAACATGCCAAAACTTTGTTTGTTGCTAGATTGAGCACTTATGGGGAAGGTTGCATTAGCATTCGCACATACTTTCTACACCAAAACTTGAAACAAATAAAAGGAAAAGCTAAACATTGTGTGGCTTCAAAACACTAAATTTGTCCTATCTGATGTAATTGCTCACTCTCCTCTTTCTTCACCCCCCTTCCTCCCATTCCTCAGCTTGGGGTTCTGTTTTCAGTTTTTAATGATACTGTGCTTCGGAATGTAAACTAGAATGAAGCTTGCACTCATCTGTTGCTGTTCTCTTGCTGAACAGTGACAGACTCTTGTAACACTTGATTTTGGTATGGAAGAGGTAGGTGCAATTGAACACTTCTGGATGGCTTATTGTACCAAATTCCTTCATGAGGTGTTGTCACTTCCACTTGTATAGAAGCGAGTGTGCTAATTATAATCTCTTCTGATTTGTTCTTTGCAAGCTAGATTCTGAACTCACACCACTGCAGCCAAGCAAGATTTTTACGCTGGTATGGTCTAAATTCCCTCGTAGTTATTTTGGACATGATGCAAAACATGGGAAGGGAAGAGAGCCATATTCCTGAGTTGTTGGATGTCTGGTACCATCCTTTGGCAAGGTCTGCTGTCAGATACTGGGGTGGGTAGTCCTGGGCTTTGTCAAGTATAGCAATCATCCAATAAATCCACTCCCTGGAAAGTATACAAAGCAGCTTATTTCCATTCCTTAAGCTTCTAAAATGAAAAAGAGCTAGCGTTGGCGAACTGAACCACTTGGCATCAAAGTACAACTGGCAAAGCAATTGTTCAGTGTGCAACCTTGAAAGTTACTTTTGTTCCTATTACTGGAAGCAGTTCCCTTGCAGTGCACCCATTGTGCAGAACAGGAAGCAGACAGTCCTGCAGCTCTGAGAATGCTCCAGACCTGTTTCTGACCCTGGGGCGGATTTCCTGTTCAAATGGGTTTTTTGCTGTAATGCCTGCGCAGCAGTGCCAGGCTTATTGATGTTTAATGTTTACACTAGAAGTATTACTTTGTTGAATGTCATGAATTTGTAAGCAGGGAAGTGACAAGGCTGGAGCACTGACAGCCATTGTAGGAAGGGTAGTCTAGTTGCCGGGCATGCCTGTGAGATACTTTATTTTGCACTAATGACCCTGATGCATCCCAGGCACTTTCTAATCAGCCGGAGTGCAATCTTCAGGCAAAGAATTCTGTAGATGCCGCTTTTCTAATAAAATGAAACACTACAAAACTTAACCAAAACTGGGTGAGAGGAGAAGAAAATTCAAGCATGCTGCTCTGTCAGTGACCCGCATCTGCTCGTGTCCCTTCTCTCACACTTCCCCACTAAAAGGAAAAATGAAACATAGCTTTTGCTCCTAGTGAAAATCTTGAATGGATTCCTCAGTGGTATATGGACATGGAAATTTTTCTTTTTAAAGAAACTTGCCCTACCTCTTGGATAATTTGCAGTTCTAATCTGGTAGCTGTAAAGCTGTCATTCTCACACCTCTTGTGCATCTAGCATTCCCTTGGTGCTGGGCTGAGTCCAAATGCCTGAAGAGGGAAATCAGTTCAAAGGCACAAATGATAGCCAGGTGCCTCATGCCCATGGAAATACCTGTGTGAGAGGAGTGTCTGACTGCTTTCTCTGCATTTGCAGTCTCACTGGGCTCTCCTTTTACAATGTTCACATTTGAGGCTGATGTGGCATCCATTTCTGACCACACTTTTTGTGATGGGGACAACCTGGCTGAAGTGTTTCACATCTGCCCTCTTTTTAGATAGGGCTTGCTTTTGTTTTAAACAAGCACAGGTCTGCTTTCAGGCTCATAAATCCTGGCACACCCTCGCAGTGCTGGCAGCAGCGGAATAGCGAAGCGGGACTGTCTGAAGTTTCCCTGTACTGGAATCTGACTGATCCTGTGAGGTCTTGGTCCAGGCTCCAGCCCCATCTCTGCCAAGGTAAATACAGTGTAATTCCATTGGCGTCTGTGAAGGTAGCTTGGCTTTATAGTGGTGTGAGTGAGTTGGGATTGTGGCCCCTCGCGCTCTGCGATCTCTTCACTAGTTGCAGGTGTTGTATTTGCTGTGAATGATGCACTCAGAGCCAATAAGCCATCCTGAAGCATTCTTTGAAATTCTGATTTGCCCAAACCTTCAGATCAGGGCTATGGGCAGACTAAGCCCATGCTCCTTGTATTTGGCTCCGTTATGCTCAGCAGTCTCTCTGAGGCTGTGTGTTGCCACTGTATCTCTTGTCTGGTTTAGGCACCTGAAGTCCCAGCTGCTGCGATTGATCCCCTTTGACTCTCACGTGCCATTGCACAGATTCTTTTTGCATCTGATTTGCACTTGTAGGACAAATGAAAATGGGTATAAAACTGAGATGTAGTTGGTGTGGTCCCTGAGGCAAGGGCTTGGTCCTGCTGCACTGCTTGTGCTTGGCCTAGTTCTGTTTGCTCAGTAGCGTTAGACCTGTGAGAAAACCCATGGCTTCCAGGAGTTGTTCTATGCTTGCACGACTGGGAAATCAGAAATGGGCCTGTGAGGCGCAGGATTACACCCTAGTACAAAAAGCAGCTGTTAAGCCTAAAACAAATACAGGAAATGTGAACATAAAGGCGGAACAAAGGAACTCAAGTTCTTTTAAAACAGTAAGATGCGAGAAGGTTTTGGTTTCAAGAGTCAAAACATCAGAAGAAAAGGGGGAAATAGTCTCACTGTTGTAGCAGCCCTCTTTTATCGGACTGCTGTTAGAGGAGTACTGATCTCATTGACCCATATTGTATTAAATATATGTGTAGACTTAAATAACTTTTGCACAGTGTTAAATGGGAGGGGGGGATGTTGAAACTCGAATATGCACAGTTTCTTCTAATCTGTTTTGAAATATATTTGCAGGGATCAGGGGTGATTCAGTATTTGTATTCGTATGGGTGGAAATCAGGTCTACTTCCACAGTTGCCATTGGCCCCATTGCGTCAGCCACAAGTGCCATGTTTTTGAAGTTAGTAAGTTATAAATATTTTCCCACTAGTTTCTTTTTTTGGTTATAAGTAATCTTAGCATGGGAAGAACCAACGTAGAAACAGAGGGATGTCCCGACAGATGCTTCACTACTATGTGAAGCAGTAATATGTGATTGTCCACCTTCTGATACTGGAGTGCTCTAGATTTGGGGGTTATTTGGGGGTTTTTTTGATTCTCAGCAGCAGCGGATTGGGTCGCTGCTTTGCACCGTTGGTAGTTGCAATCTAGAGTTAATCCAGTACAGCCCTCTGTCTTATGCCAAAAATAAAATGCTCTTTCCACACTCATCTCCCTTGATGCGGCAGATGGTCAAGAAGTTTTCCATTTAATGTGATAGGCCTGATTCTTTTCTTGCTGACACAAGTGTAAGCAGGACTTCAACAACCAAAAACCATTCCCAGGAAAAGAACTTGTATTTAATCATACCTGAATTCTAGTCATAGCAGGGCAAAAATGAAAGTTTGTGCTTCGCAAAGCCAGGCAACTGTAATGGGGACTGTGGAAATGCACATTGACATTGAGTGCTGTTTTAGGGAGGACAGGGGAAGGAGGGGGGTCTTGGTTGCCCCAAATCCTGGGCCCTTTGCAGCCTTGGGTGGCACTGGGTCTGTAACTGAATGCAGTGGCTGTTTAAAACGGCAGAATTGCCATAGAAGTGTCACACCTTGAGTTTGGAAAAGCCCCTTATTTGGTACTTGAACAATCTTGCTTCTGTTTTTGAATGTCTGTTAATTTTTTATTTTTGTTACACTAACAGGGAATAAAAATCTGAAATGTTAGTGAGTCTTGTATGCTTGCTGCATTGTGCAGACATGAAACAGGTACTGCTTGTGAACCGTGAGGGTGAAAAGACAGGTTCAAAATACAGTTTTACAAAGCACTATGATGGGTAGGGGGTTGTTTTGTTTAGATTATGTTTAAAATCAGATTTTCTTACGTGTAGTTTCCTTGTGTTGATTTGCAACCTCTGCTTTTGGAAATGCAAAATCAAAGTAATGCTCCTGAAGAACAAAGATGGGGCTAGGCTTGCTCAAATTCAGCTTTCAGAGCGAATAGCTTTAACGAAGAGGAAGGGTCAGCATCCTAAAGCATCCCTCTTATTGTAGTTCAGTGAAGCAGTAGGCAGACCATGAAGTAGGACCTCCGCCTTGAACCACGAAAGGAGGAGGAGATGCCAGAGCAGACCCTTCCCTTTGGAATAATCGGTTGTACTCTCCTTAAATGTGTGTGCAAGGAGAGAGTTAGGAAGTGAACAGAAGTCCTTCAGGAGCTGCTCCTCTTTCTGTGTTGGAAGGGAACTCGCGTTGCTGATCCCCTCGTTTCCCTTGGCACAACCCGTGCAGCCAGAAGGGAACCGAGTTACTAGCCCAAATCAACGTGGGCCTGCTCGTGAGGCAGCTCGGCTAGTGAAGTACTGCGTGAGGAGTAGCTTTGGATGGGGTTAGGTGAAGTTTGTCCAACATTTTTGTGAATCTTGTGTTCTGTGGGCAGAAATACTTTCCACCGAATGGGAAGGGGAAAAAAAAAAAATCTCTCTTGAAATCTGTTCAGCTCCTTCCTGTTTGTTCACAGGGGCAGACAGGGAGCGTTGGCTTGTTAACCGTTTAGATGATGACAGTGCTTGAAACGCTGGTCTTTGGGGCTGGCTCCAAACAATTAATGCAGAATTTGCATATTTTTTTTATTGCTATTGGCATAGACTCGCTGTATTTTATGACTAGACTGACTATTTGTTCAAAAATTTGCCTTTAAAAAATGTAATATGAGCTTCAGAGGCAAAAAATAAAAAGCAAGAACGGGCCCTTATTGATAGAAAAACTGGCTCGTTGTTCAGCCTGTATGAGAGAAAGCAGCTTTAATTTGACGCTCCCTTCCACCACCTTCCCTTGGGGTTGCTTCTGCGAGATTGGCGTTGGCGAACGAGGTGAGGGATATTTCCCACACGCTCGCCAGGTTTTGGAGTGCTCGTAGCAAGAGGCTCAGGATCGTTTGGAAAAATGATTGCATCCAAAGACAACGAAGTGTCCAAGGGTGAACATCACCCCCCGGCATCGGTCTCGTCGCTTCAGGGGAGCTGTCGGGTGCTGGGGCCAGCTGTGAGCTGCCCCCGGCTCTCCCTCGGCTGCGGTGGGGGTTCATGTTTGTTGGCTGGTTGGGGTTTTGGTCTGTTTTGTTTCATGAGTGACTTCTACATCCAGCAAAGATACGTTTGATGATACCTGTTAATTTTGTATATCTGGCTGTTTATTGCACCATGGGATTGTAATGGTCTGCATCATCTGTGTGTGTGTGTGCGCGTGTGTGTGTGTATATGTACTGTATGTATATAGATATATGTAAAATATATTCACGTACACATTTATATGCATTAGCTGTGAGTGGCACTGCCCCTTAAAAATAAAACAAATGTCACTGTTAGCATATTCTGCCATGTGTTTAGGCAGAATTGGGTTTGTTTTTGTCAAATGAAAAGGAGTTTATTGTGTTCATCTTGCATATGTGCTTCTGAAATGCTGAACTCTGGACTTCCTCGGGGGTTACTGTTTTATTTGTCAGCTGAGTTGGGGTGTTGTTTACTCTGGGACGAAGCATTCGGCTTTGTTCCAAGCAAAGGTTTGGCAAAAGAAACCCTCTTGCCCTCCTGCAAGTCGCAGTGATGGCGTGCCCGTTTCCATAGCCCCCCAGCCCGTCCAGAGGCGATGTGCAGTGGGTGGTGTTGGTACCTGTCCCTTTGTGAGTGGACTCTTTGTGTAAGGTGTGGTCCAGTGTAAAGCATGAGTGGGTGTTTGACCTTGTATCGAGGGCTGAAATAACAGCACACTCCTTTGTACAACCTTTGCATTAGTGTTTCTGCTTTTCTTTGACTTCTATTTTCTTTAAGGGAAACTGCATCGGTTAAGAACCTGCTTCTCCAGAAGCTATCGAACTGTTTTGTTTTCCAGATGAATTCCAGCATGTAACTTTGGTACTCTTGTTTGTTATTTGTGTAAAACCTGTTCTTCTGTCGTTTATGGTGTAGTTGGGGGGTGGGGGGGAAGAGAAAAAAAGGAATTCATGTAGTTTAACTTTAAAAAAAAAAAAAAAAAAAAAAAAGAAAAAACTGCTTCATAAGGAAACCAATTGTATGTTAGTGTTCTCGGACAAGTCATCCTGTAGTTTCTAGCTCAGTAATGCAACACTGTACTTGTCACCAGGTGTGTTACAATTTTGCTGTACTTTATTTTACTAGATGGTTGGGCTTTTAAATCCCAGACACTACGCATCCTGGGCCTACTTGCTCTAGATCAAAAAAAAAAAAATGCAATAAAAAAATTGCAATAAAGCACATTGACATGTAATGTTTTAGAAGGATGTACTGACAGCTGTTTCTAATAAATTCGGAACTGCAGCGTGGTTGGGCTGTTGTGGTGTTAGCTGTGTCTGCGTCTCCCGGCCGAGGCCATGAGCATTATCCTTAACAGAGGCTTTAATGAAAAACTGGTAGAGGTCCAAATAGCTTCTGAGCGGAGCTGGAGCAGCCGAGCCCTGCAACCCTCTGGGAGCTGAGACAAGGGAGGAATACACGTAGCACACACGTGCTTCCTAAGGGAGCCTTTCCTCCCTTCCTTTTACAGCGTCATTAGAGAGAGCAGGAGCCATCACCAATGTTCTTGCATGCCTCATTGCTTCCTCCGCCGTCGGGGGAAGCCACGTTCCTGGTGCTGGGGCGAGAGGAGGGCTGCAGCGCTGGAGCAGCCTCCCCCACCACCCGGCTCAGCTGGACCGGTTTGCTTAGAGCCTTCGTTTCACAGGAGTCTGGGAAATCACTGCTTGGTTTCCCAATTCCCTTGTGAGCACTAGGCTGGAAAACCAGTGCGTTCGCAGGTGCCATTGCTTATCTTCTTCTATGTCAACCGCTGGTCTTAGCAGCGGTGGGCTACAGCCAAGCTCCAGGCACTGCGATGGTGCAGCCCCTTGCCCGCAGCCCTGGCCTTTGCTGGCGGCACAGCCCCCCTGCAGCCGTGGGAGCTGACATCCTCTGGGTGCATGAGCTGTGGTTTGGTTCAAGGAGGTGGGAGCTGCTGGGGCGAAGCCCAGGGTGCATGGTGCAGCCCGAGGACGGCCACTCAAAGGGCTGGGGCCAGCTTGATGCCTGTCAAGGGCAAGCGGGGTGGGCTTCACCCCTCAAACTTGAGAGCCGGATGGGATGCCACAGCAGCATCCTCAGAAAATTAGGGCAGGGGCAGAACTGGTCTGTGTGTGTGGTTGCAGACGGCTCAGTGTTTTTGCAAGCCGATGAGTCGAAGTTTTTCCAACCCGCTGAGTTGACCATTTCCCCAAAAATGCTGTGCCAGCATTTTCTCGCATTGCTGAGTAAGCCTTTTCAGCTGCTGAGTCAGCATTCTCTCCATTGCCTGAGCCCCAGGCCCCTCCACCGCAGGCAGGGAGCACCGCAAAGGGCAGAAAAGCCCCCGGTTGTGGTGCTGGGGAGCACCCGCATGGACTCTGAGGGCTTGCCCCAGCAGCTGTCTTCACAGCCAGCAAGGAGGGTGCCCCACATGAAAGCACCCCGGGTCCCTGCTGCCCACAGGGACAGGGCCGAAGGACGAACCAGGGGTGGTGTGGGGGGCCCAGTGTCCACCACATCAGCACCCCCGGGCACCCAAGTGGGAGGAGAGCGAAGGGGAAACGCCAGTGAGAAACTGGGAGGACTCTGCAAGGTGCTCCTGGGGACTGGCTCTTTTTTGTTATTTTTTTTAATGTATTTATTTCAAATAAAGGCTGATGAGGTAGAATTACAGGAAAGATGTAAGTCACTAACTGGCGAATCATTTTTCAGGGGTTTGCCAGACGGGTCGTTTCATTATGAAAACATTGCAGCCGGGAGCCGGCATAGGAAATTTCCAAGTGGCCGTGCTGACTGGATGGAAAGAAAAACACCTCCCAGCTCAGATGTCTGCTCGGAGAAAGGGCAGATCCCTGGGATTTTTCCATCCTAGGCAACGCCATGGAGCTTCCTGCAAGTCCCTTGCGTTCCCCCAAGTCACACATGGGACCCTTCCCAGGACAGGCAATGGCCCGGCACCCCCAGGCATGGCACCGCAGGGCGGGGGTGAGGGGTGGAGGGACAGATGCCCCCAGGATGCTTCCACAGGATTCCTGTTCCTCCAGGGCGTAAGATGGCTGGAGATTTGCGGGCGGTGGGATCTTCCCCATGGGAAAAAAAGCGGGAGGGGAATCCTCTCCAAAAGCTACAATGCCTCCGTGTAAGGCGTCAGGGTTTGGTTTGAAAGCCAGGGGCTTGTTGCAGCAACCAAGCCTCTCCACTTCTCCTCCTTGGTTTCAGCTCTCAAAACAGACTCGCTTTAGCCTGATAATTGAGTTTAATAGACACAGTGCTGCTGGGCGAGGGGAGTGACGTAACCACCAGCCGTAGCTCAAAGCTCCAGAGATGCAGTCACTGATAACTGGCAGGGCAGCTACCGTGTGCTACGTTGCTCCTCGAGGTGCCCAAAAGGGTGGGGGGTTCCCTGTGGAAACCACGAGGGATGCGGTCGTCTGTGCCTCCATCCCGCTCCAACACGCACTGCCGGGGCATGGGACCTGGCGGGCTCGTTTGCCGTGAAGCAACTGAGCGTGGAAATACGGCCAAGGCAGCGTCTTCTCCCACCAGTCCCCACCATGGCCAGGGTCTGGGTGGGTGGAGGAGGGTGCAGCCTGCGTCACCTGGGTGCGGGGACCCCCCCAGGGATTCACAGCCTGGCCTGGAGACAGGAGGAGCACGGAGGAGCGTTCGCCCTGGCTGCGAGCCCTGATGCCTCCCGGCGAGACGTGAGACGCAGCACTTCCCTCCCCAGAGCATCAAAACCAAGCTCGGCGCAGGGGCCAGCAGCTTTGAAGTAAACTGGTGGATTAGGGTTGGCCACGGACCCAGAATCCCCACTCCTTGGGAAATCTCGTTGTCTCACTCGCTGGGTTTCGTCCAAATTGGAACAAAATGTTAAAATACAAAATTTGACTCTGGACAATAATTTCAGTGGGGAAAAAAACCCAACACAACAATTTTGGTTCAGCTGACACAGCCCGATGCCAGCGCTGGCCTTTCCCTGCCGATAAACCCAAACGCCCAGGAGGGTTTGAAGGATGGAGGCTTCATCCTAACTGAAACAAGCTGCTTTACTTGTTATTAATTTTCTCCCTGTATTTTCATCATATCTCACTTTCTGATGGCAAAACTTTCTCCCTGGGGAACTCAAACTGGCTTTTGCGGAGAAGTGATGGAGCAGTCGCTCTCCCCAAGCCTGAACGCCAGCCCGTGCACCACGTAGCAAAGCCCGGCTCCAGCTTCCCCATGGGCTCCCGCTCTCCTCCGCAGTGCCGCCGGCCCCGGAGCCCCTTCCCTTCCCCGTCCCTGCCAGAACCGAGCCCCAGGGCAGAGCCTCGACCTCTCCTCGGGGCGGGAGGAGGAGCGCAGGCAGCCTCCGGCCGGCTCCTCGTGCCCAGCTGGCTCTGCCTCGAAGCCCGGATGCAAACCGGAGCGATCCAGGGCCGGTTCCCACAGCGGGGATAAGGAGCAGGAGCAGGACCACAAACTGTCACAGGGCCCCGGGGCAAGCAAAGCCATGCCCGGGACGGAGCATCTTGGCCAGACTGGGGTGCCAGGATGTGCCCCTCCACCCCGTGGGTGCTGCAAGGGTGGTGGATAAACCTCTCCGTGGGGTCCTGGGAGAGATCCTGGCGCCTCGGGATGCCATCGCGGATCTCTGCGCAGGCGAGGCACTCGCTAGCCACAAGCCTTCTTCCAGCAGAACCCGATGCTGGAGCGTTTCCCAAACCTTTTCCCTTTCCAGGGAAGGGGCTGGATGGGCGTGCTGGGAGCAGAGCCAGCCCCCCCGCCCCGGGCAGGTGCTGTGCACGCTCCCGCGGCCGCCCTGCCAAAGGAAACGCAAACATCCGACCCAAAGAAAGCACTTTTCATCAGCAACACAGGTTCCCATTTTTGCGCGGGGCCGGGCTGTTCTGGGCAGCTTTCCCCACCACACCGCCGGGCTGAGCGAAAGCCCGGCCAAGCTTTCCGGGCTGGGCTTCGGCCAGAGCCGTCCCTCCCACCGAAACCAGTCAACGTGACCCTGTTCGAGACCTGGGGAAGGATTTAAACTGGCCTGGTGTGAGGCACCTGAGAGACAAAGGGGTTTGACTCCACCTCAGAGCCCCTCCTGTCCTCAGTGTGGGAGCTGGGGGTGAGGGTCGAGGCGGAGGAGGGACCTGGGGATTTGGGACCCAGGGGATTTGGGACCTTGGGATGTGGGATCTGGAGGACACAGGACCTGGAGTATGTGGGACCCCAATTCTCCTCGCTGCTGGCAAGGGGATCTTTGGCTAAACCTGGGTGTCCCCAACTCTGCAGACATGATGAGCCCCCTCTTACCTAGAAGCAGCTTCTGGAGGGAAATTCCAGTTTCACGGAGTGGCGCAGCTTACGAAACAGGCCAGGACAACAAAAATAGCTTTAAAAATAAGGTGTAACTTTGGCCTAAAGTTTGGGAAGACGGGAGGAGAAGACAGGAAGCGGGGCGGAAGCGGGGCGAGCAGGAACGCGAGGGCGCTTGGCCGCACATCACTCGTGGAATAAATAGCTCCGGGCGTTTGATGGCTGCCCGCAGCGGCGGGCGGGCGGCCGGGGACAGGAGCGGCAGCCGTTCCTCACCCTGCTCCTCTGCGCCCATCAAAAGCGCTGCCGCCGACCCAGAGCCGGGCCGGCCCCCGGCACCTGCCCCGGCAGAGCCGCCCCGGCCGCGGGCAGCACCGAGGGACCCGGGAACAAAGCGGCCTTTCACTGCGGCGCCTTGGCCGAAGAAACCGGGGAATATTTCTGTCCGAGGGCTTCCAAACGGCGCCCGGCTTTGATCCCAGGCACGGGGCAGGTTGTTGGGTTTTTTTCTTCTCTGTGTTGCTCGTATTTTTTTCTTCCTGCTTCAAGGCATAGTTCTAGTGAGTTTTTATAATTTTCAGGAGAAATTTCTTGCTGCTCTGGGAAGGAAACCTCTTGCTGGGAGCAAGGCGCAGGCGATGCACGGCCCCATCACCCGTCCTGCCTTTCACCCGCAGAGGAAGGCTTCATCTGCCCTTTCTGCCAGGGATTTGGGGTGCAGCACCGCGGTGGGTGGCTCCCACAGCCCCCCTGAGGACACGGCACCCCACCGTCGCACCCAAGGGTCCTCCCGAGGGAGAGAAATCCCTCCTGCAGGACTCCCTGCAGGCACAGGTGTCCATCCCCCCAGTTTTCGGCTCGGAGGTTGGTTTCCAAACCCGTCTGACAAATCCCAGCCTTGCTCAGGGTGGGAAACCCAAACAGCTCCGGGGCTGTGCACCCTCCTCCCAAAGCATGTCCCTGCCAGAGGACCTGGGACCCTTCAGACGCCCCAGGCGATGAGGACGAGCATCTTCCTCCTGACCAGCCCCCAAATTTCCAAGAAGTTTTTCTGTCACCTGTCTAAAATCTGCTGCCCACCCCAAATGTGGAGGGAGGCGACAGGGACGGGTCCCCCAGCCCAGCTGCAGCCATGCCCAGCTGCAGGCTCTCCCCTCCTGCAGCAGGAAGCAGGGTCCCCATGAGCCCCTGCACCCACACGGCGTGGGACATATGTGGCAGGGCTGGCAGGCCAAGACCCCCGCCCACTGCCCACGTCCCGAATGGCTTCAGGCAGCAAGAAACGTCCCGGTGCAGGGACAGGATGGAGAAATGGAGTCATCCCTGTGAGGCCACCGCTGTCCTGTGAGCTGGCAGCCAAGAGAATCAAACCAGACCCCTCTCTTCCTCCTCCTTCTCCTCCCCACCCGACAGATGTTGCCTTTGGATGGGACCCTCTCACAGCCCAGCTGCCGAGAAACACCCATGCGCCCGCGGGCCGTCTGGAATCCATCGCCGGCTGCGTGCCAGGACGCCGGCCAAACCCCTGCCCTGCCCGCTGCCCACAGCGCTTTGCTTTCCAGGGGAGCACCTGGGGCGCAAAGGGGTCCCCCCCATCCCCAGCACCTGCGCCCAGCTGGAGCCCCCCGCCATGCCACGCTGCCCTCCACGGCCGCAGCATGAGTGGGACGAGGGAACCCCAAATGGCAGCAGCCCGGGCCAGCCCCGTGCTGGGGGAATGGTGCTTTTGCCCCTGCCGAGGGCTGGGTTGGTGCCGCCGAAGCGTGGGACGGGGAGGATGCTCCTTGCCAGCTGGCCGGGAGGAGCGGTGGGTATGCCCGGGGGCAGACAAGCCGCTCGCCTTCGAGCTGGGGGGGGTCCCGTGGGTCCCAGCCCGCAGCTCCAGGAGGCTGGAGCAGGGCTGGGCTGTGCGATGGGGCTCCAGCCACCTCAGGGGGCTTTCCAGCTCTGCCCCATCCCTGAGCATCCTCAGGCGCATCCCTGCAGCGCTCCCTCTTCTGACCCGTGAGCCTCGACAATATTTGGGACTCACCCCTCTCTCCTCATCCAGCAAACAGGCCCCAGAGGAGAGCCGTCCCCATGGGTGTGGACCCTGCCCAAAGACCCCCCGGTGTTCGTCCCCCGGGCTGTCCGCAGCCCCGTCAGGACAAGGCACCCCTGGGGCTTCACCAGTGCCTGGCCAGAGCATCCCCGCAGGGCTGGGGCAGTGCTGGCTCCCTAGGGAGAAGGAACTGGGGCAGGATGGGCTGGATTGCCCTGAATTTGGGATGCACACATACAGGCGTGTGCGTGTCCTCTCCCGGCCCCGGCCGGCAGGCAGAAAAGGAGCACCAGCCCGGCTCCAAACGCAGCCTCACACCTGCCCAAGCTGCCAAGCCCTAAAGACCCCAAAAAACTCACACTCGGTCTCCAGATTGGCGGAATGCCGCTCCCATGCCATCACCCGCGCCCACCCCTCCAGCGCAAGGATGGCACCGCAGGGCTGGAACGCGAGCGGCCGACAAACGGGGGTCCTGGGTGCTGGCTGGGGTTTTCGTGACAACAGGAAGCCTCGCACCGCCGGCTGCGCGGGCCTGACTCCAGCAGCTGGAGATTTTCCTGAGGAGGAGCAGGGCCTCCATCCAGCTGCAAAACAGCTGGGTGGGCTGCCCGTGCCACTTGGGCAGTGCAAGGGCTGGGCTGCTCCACCACCATTCCCTTGCCTTGAAAGGCTGACACCCCAGACAAAGTTCTCCTTCCCATGGCAGCAGCCACGGCGTTGCAGCCGGCTGAAGGCTTGGGAAAGAGCTGGGGGGAGGGGAAATTCCCCCTGGCCCAAAGGACATCACAGCTAAAGCAGCTAGGAAGGTCGGCACATGGAAATGCAGGGGCTCGGGGAGCATGAGGGGGCACAAGGGCGTCCTGCTCCCCTCTTCTTCCTCATTTTTTTAGTACAGAAATGGGGAAAGCGGGCAGCATGCGGAGCAGCGTGATCCCTCCCCCAATCCGGAGAAGCATCCCCTGCCACCACAGGAATGGGCATCCCCAAGCCCAGTGGGCAAACCCGACAGCACCGGTGGGGTTAAGGAGCACCCTAATTAACGACAGCTCCAAAATTAACAAACTGGCTCCAGCATCCGCATCAACTTCTACAATGACCGCCAAGGGCAGGAGGGAGGCAAGCGGAGCTCCTTTGCTTTTAAAACCACTGGCGAGCCAGGGCAGCACAGCAGCAAACCTGGGGCTGGAAACCACCAAAAGCCCATTTTCATCTCATTTTCAACCCCAGCAGAGCAGACATGGCTGTTGGAGGACAAGAGGGTGGGGATGGGGAGGAAATTGGTTTTTAATGCCGCCCTGTTTGCAGATGGTGCCCGGCTGCTCCAGCCTGGGTTTCTTGGGGACGACTGAAACCATTCAAGCATCCTCAGCGGAGCCAGCAGTGCGGTGAGCAGGAGCCTCGGCGAGGACCTACTCCAGCTCCCTGCAAAGCCAAAAATGGCAGCCGAGGGCGAGGGAAAGGTGCTGCCCCAGCACTGGGGCTGGGAGGGAGCAGGGTCGGGCGATGCGGGACCATGGGACGAAGCCCCAGCAGCAGCTCAGCTCCGGGCTCGCACCAGGAGAACGCCACATGTGGGTGGCAACCCCTGGAAGCTGCCTCCTCCTGGGAACACTGCTCCTGCGGTTTTTGTTCATGAACTCCTGCAACAACCATCTTTTCAGGGCCCTGGATCCATCCCTTCCCTTCTGGAAGTGAAGGCAGAGCCCGAGGCCGTGCTCCATCCCTCAGGCTCCTGCTCCCTCCAAAGCTGCTTCTCTCCTTCCTTCTCTCCCCCACCAGCGACTGGGGAGGCCGGGGCTGAGGCAGCCCTTCCCCAGAGCCAGCCCGGGGCTCTGGAGAAGCATTGGGATCAGCGCAGCCTTTTCGGAAGCTGCCACCCATGAGCTGGACCCGGAGCCATGGGAGGGTGCTGGGCAGAGGCTGGAGGGCAGCGTGACAGCCCCAGGTGCTGCTGCTCTTCCAGCAAAAGGCATCTGAGCAGGGGCAGGCCCTGGTTCCCAGTCTGGCAGCTGGGACGGGGGCCAGCCGCAGCACCCGGGAAGAGCTGGGGGTTCGCAGCCAGCAGCATCGCCAGGCTCGTTTTGATGCTTCCCCCTCCTGCCCAGGAAAACCCAAACCCCACGATTTCTCCGCACCCAGGGTTTTTCCTCGGGAGGCAGGCGGGGGAGAGGACTACGTGGAATTTTATGTCCTGGCTGGAAAACTTCCCCCTTGACAGAGCGGTTCCTGCAGAGCCACGTGGCAGAGCAAGGAGGACCAGAGACCCATCCCGCACCGGTGGAGCGAGGAGGACTGGGGCACGGCACCCCACCAGCACCGCGCTGCCCAGGGGAAACTGAGGCAGGGAGCGGGGGGAGCTGCAGGCTCTCCGGGAAGATGCGCAGTCCCCCCGGTTGGGTTTAGGATGTCAGGAGAGAGTCCACGAGCCCAGCGGGGAGATGGATGCTGCAGAAAAGAGCCGGCTGAGAGCGTTGGGGCCTGGCTCGGTCCCACGGGCTCAGCTCAGACTCAGAGATTAAGGGCAGCGAGCCAGGCTCGTCTAACGGGGAAGGGAACCCTCTGCTGCCAGTGAGCTGGGAGGGCAGCAGCTTTCCCAGAGACCTTTCCCGCCAGGATTAACGGGGGGCTGCCAGCACAAAGCCCAGACTTCTTCCCAGCCCTGCGAGACCTGGGTCCTCACCGACAGCAGCAGGGGCAGCTTGGGCGCAGGCTTTGAAGGACTCCAAGGGAAACCCCTCTGGGAAATGCCCCAGCACTGCACTGCCGGCAGAGCCTCCCGGGAGCAGCCTTGGGAGGAATCCGGCCTTTGAGTAAAGGGCAAGAGCTGGCTACTGACCAGAGAGGAGTTTTCAGCCACCAGGTCCATGGGTTTCGTCCATCCTCTCCTGCATCCCTCCCTACTGGCACCGAGTGCTCTTGCAAAGGGGCAAGACAGAAGTAATACATATGTATGTGTATGTATGTATTAGAAATGCAACAGGATGGTGAAACCAGCAGCCAGAGCCACGGTGCAACGCAGGCTTTCACCCAGTTGCCCCATTGAGGGACCTCAGAGCCTGCTGAAGCTGCAACGGGTTGAATATTGCCTGATCCCACTGCTCCAGGGGAGCACCAGGGAGAGCCAGGGATGCTCCTGGGTGAGCAGGATGCTCAGTGACAGCCCCGCACACAGCAGCTCCCCGGGCAGAGGTGTGGGAGAGCACCCCACTGCCGGAGACGTTCCCAGCCGGCCCCAGCCAAGGAAACCACAGGTATTTCAGACCAGAAAGGGAGGGGTGAGTTGCACAGGAAAAAGTAACAGCTTGTGGGTGCTCCTGTCCCGGGGCATCACCATCCATGGCACGCAGCACCCCATCCCCCATCTTGCACATCTCAGGACCAGGAGGACCGATGGACCCTGCCTCACCGCTGACCGCCTCCGCACCGATGCATTAGGAGGCGTGTGGCCAGCAGGTCGAGGGAGGTTCTCCTTCCCCTCTACTCTGCCCTAGTGAGGCCCCATCTGGAGTACTGTGTCCAGTTCTGGGCTCCCCACTTCAAGAAAGATGAGGAGCTACTGGAGAGAGTCCAGCGGAGGGCTACGAGGATGATGAGGGGACTGGAGCATCTCTCCTACGAGGAAAGGCTGAGGGAGCTGGGCTTGTTCAGCCTGAAGAAGAGAAGGCTGAGAGGGGACCTTACAAATGCCTATAAATATCTGAAGGGTGGGTGTCAGGAGGATGGGACCAGACTCTTTTCAGTGGTGCCCAGCGACAGGACAAGGGGCAATGGGCACAAACTGAAGCAGAGGAAGTTCCGTCTGAACATGAGGAAGAACTTCTTCCCTCTGAGGGTGATGGAGCACTGGAACAGGCTGCCCAGGGAGGTTGTGGAGTCTCCTCTGGAGATATTCAAGACCCGCCTGGACAAGGTCCTGTGCAGCCTGCTGTAGGTGACCCTGCTTCGGCAGGAGGGTTGGACTAGATGACCCACAGAGGTCCCTTCCAACCCCTACCATGCTGTGATTCTGTGATTCACCCCGCAGTAACACAACCCTCCCATACCAGGCCATCCCCGTCACGCCGTGACCCCGATGAGGGCCAGCGGCGAGGCTGCTCCCACGGCCGGAGCTCGGGGCAGCCCTGTGACGCGGGCGCAGCTTGGCGGGATTAGTGGGCAGGCAGACGTGACTGCCAGGCAGTCGCCTGGTGCTAATTAAAGACGGGATATATTTAGGCACCCGGTTATCCCCTGCATTTCACTTATTTTTAGCTCCCAGGCTGTCAAGCGGGGGTGGCACACGGGGAAGGGCACGGCTGCTGGGTAGGATGGATCCATCCTGGCTGGTGCCCCCCATCGAGGGCTGGAAGGGCAAGGGGGGGACCCCCAGCCCCATGTCCTGGCTAGCACTGAGCTCCCACGGGAAGGAAACCTCTGGGCCCACCAGCTGCAGAGGAGGAAGCTTTTGGGTTTTTTTCCCAGAAATGCAGGAAAACAGATTTCAGGGAGCAATAGGAGCATCCCTGCCCAGTCCCTGCCCTGGACCCATCGCCCAGCCTCTGCCACCACCCTGACCCCCATCCAGGGTTCAGAACAGCCCTTTTTGGCATCACCCAGCACAAAGCACTGCCGTGTCCAGGGCGGAGGCAGCTCCCCCATCCCCGGAGACCCATCCCTCTGTGGTGGCACTGGCCTGGCAGCAATGCCACCAGTTCCCAGCCCTTCCCTGGTTCCCCCGCTGCCCTCCGACACAGCAGGCGCTGGACTTCCAGGGGTTTAAAATACACTGGAAAGAGCGGGGAAACAGCAGCTAGGACAGAGCCCAACACCCTCCCAGTCCCTGTGCCCTCCTGGGCCAGAACAGCCAGTTACTCCCATTCTTTTCCCCCTTTGCTACATTCCCACAAGCGCTCTGGGATTTGATGTTTGGGGCCTTTTTTCCCCCTTTGCAGTGAGAATTATTAATCAGGTTGCTGCTAGGCTTACACACACACACATGTACAGTGTCTCTTGTCTGCCGTGCTTCCCCGCTGGAGCAGAGGGTGGGGTGGGGGAGTAAATCAAAATAAGTAACGACCCAGGGAGCTGAAACCTGGGGGAAAGCTGAGCTGCTCCGGGACAATGCTTCCCAGCAGCCAGGAGGGCTTGTGCAGGAGAGTATTTTTGGGACAGGGCAGGCAAACACGAAATACAGAAGTGATGGAGTGAGCAGCTCCCTGCCCCGCCGACGGGTGGCTGCGCAGGCTGATGCTGGCAGTGCTGCGGTGCGATTCCCGTCCACTCCCTGCCCCGTCGCCCCAGGGCTGGCTCCGGATGAAGCTGGAGGGGTGCGAGGGGTGTCTGTTGTGGGGCAGCACCCCAAAATACAGCAGCACCCCCTGCCATGAGCCAAGCACAAGGACTAATACGTCCCCACGTCCTCAGGGCTTGTCACCAGCTCCAAGCCCCACCACTGCTGCGGGGTTCCTGGCCACCGCAGAGCCGAGGAGCATCCAGGGGTGGCCAAACTCCTCCTTAGGCCCATCAGGTAAAGCCTCTCCCAGAGCAGCAAGGCCGGGCATGCAGACGGGGCAGAGTATCACTCAATAAATTTCAGCTGGGAAAAAAAAACCCCAATTTGTTTATTCGTTAAATCCCTTGACTCCAGGAGCAGGTGCCCTGCAGCCCAGAGCCTGAGGAGAGCAGCCAGGGCCGTGCGGGGCCACGGGCTCCCATCGCCTTGGTCACCACTTGCCCCAGTTCCCTGCTGCCCATCAGAATTAGCCAGCCTGTTTGAGCAGGTTTACAATAATCATCAAATAACTGGTTCATTGACAGCACATCAGGCTGAGAAGACTGACTGAGCCCTCGTTTGCTGAGTGTTAATTAGCTTAACATTCCTAATCCCTCATTAGCAACTATGAAGTAAGCTCTGAAATATGAGGTCAGCCCTAATCAGCATTTAAAACATAAAGCCCCCTGGCACGTGATTGAGGTGGGAGAGAGGAGGGTGGCTGTGGGCCAGCACTGAGGGCTTTCATGGTTGGGGCAATGGGGCAGAGCCACGTGCAAAGGGTTAAACCCCACGGGGCCACAAATTTCTGCATATCACCCCAAATCTCAGCACACCCCCCTCTGCCCCCCCCAGTGCCCCATCCCTCGTGGCTGCTGCTGCCTCTTGGCAACCCCAGGCTGCAAAGCCTGCAGGGGCTGGGTGCTCGGAGCTGCTGCCAGGGCAGCTCCATGGGCCCAGGCAGCAGCTGCCAGGGGATGGGGACAGCCCCATGGCTGCAGGACATGGGCGGCCACCAACCCCATTGTGCCAGGCAAGGCCAGAGGACGAGACAGAGGAGTAATACCCTGAGAGCACCTAGTTCGACAGTAAAGCCCCAATTTGAAGCAAAATCATAGAATCAGGAAGGTTGGAAAAGACCTCTGAGGTCATCGAGTCCAACCGTCACCCCAACACCACCACGCCTACTAAACCATGTCCTGAAGTGCCACATCTACAGGTTTTTTGAACACCTCCAGGAATGGTGACTCTCCCACTGCCCTGGGCAGCCTGTTCCAATGCCTGACTGCTCTTTCAGTAAAAATGCATTGATTTTTTTTTTTTTTTGTGCAGACAAAGGCAGAATTAACTCATCCTCTCACCCCACTGGCAGGTAATACTTGGTGTCACCTGCCTGGTAACAGCGTTCCAGGTCCAGCCTGCTGGCAGCCTGGCTGTGGGGAAACAGCCTGGGGCAGTCTGGTCTCCCCCAAACCCGTGTGAAGCCAGAGCTGAGAGCTCACAGGAGCACCCCGGTGTTCACTGGGTCAGCACAAACCCCCTGGCCCTGGGGACGTGCCCCTCACTCAGACCCACCCTGAAAGATGCTGCTGCAAAACCTCCCGCAGGGCCACCCCTTCCCCCAGCAAGGACAGCCCTCCGCCCCAAGGCCACTCAGCCCTCCTGCACACCATTTATTCTTACTATTAAAAGGCCACAAAAAGGGGGAGAAGGCTTGCAAAGGTGACAAGCCCCTGTCCCCCTGCTCGCAGGGCACAGCAAGCGCTGCTGCTGCCGACGCCAGAGTTTGCTGGGGGCACGAGTCGCCATTTGGTGCGTTCGGCAGCAATTCCAGCTGCGGCTTCCATTCGGGACAGGCTGTCAATGGCTGGGGCCAAGCATCCGTGCGGATTGCTTGGCTTTCTCCCTAATGCCGGTCTTCGAAATTCCAGGTGAACCGCAGGCAGCCCAGCTGCTGGCAGCAGGAATGTGAATCATAGAATCATAGGTTGGAAAAGACCTCTAAGATCATCAAGACCAACCATTCATCCAACACCACCATGCCCACTAAACCATGTCCTGAAGTGCCATATCTACACATTTTTTTGAACACTTCCAGGGATGGAGACTCCACCACTACCCTGGGCACCCTGTTCCAATGCCTGACCACTCTTTCAGTACAGAAATTTTTCCCAATATCCAATCTAAACCTCCCCTGAGGCAACTTGAGGCCATTGCCTCTCATCCTATCGCTAGTTACCTGGGAGAAGAGACCAACACCCACCTCACTACAACCTCCTTTCAGGTAGTTGTAGAGAGCGATAAGGTCCCCCCTCAGCCTCCTCTTCTCCAGACTGAACAACCCCAGTTCCCTCAGCCGCTCCTCATCAGACACGTTCTCCAGACCCCTCACCAGCCTCACTGCCCGTCTCTGGACATGCTCCAGCACCTCAATGTCCTTCTGGTAGTGAGGGGCCCAGAACTGAACACAGCACTCGAGGTGCGGCCTCACCAGTGCCGAGTACAGGGGCACGGTCACCTCCCTGCTCCTGCTGGCCACACCATTCCTGACACAAGCCAGGATGCCATTGGCCTTCTTGGCCACCTGGGCACACTGCTGGTTCATGTTCAGCGGCTGTCGACCAACACCCCCAGGTCCTTTTCCGCCGGGCATCTTTCCAGCCACTCCTCCCCAAGCCTGCAGCGCTGCGTGGGGTTGTTGTGACCCGAGTGCAGGAAGTGCCCCAGTTTGCCTGGGGTCTTGCCTGCACCCTCTGATCCTGGGAGATGGAGCCAGATCTTGGTGTCAGCCTCAGCAAGCAGGCGCGGAAGCGCGCCGAGCTGCCCACGCGCGTGCCGTCATTCAGGAGGAAAACGGCCCGTATTCCTTGTGGCGTAATGCTCTGGAAGAATTAACTGCTGTGGGCTAAGAGCAATTTATTGCTGACTGGGGGAATGTCTACAAGAGGGCTGCAGGCTTTAAACTTAACTCTAATGAAACTCCAGCCTGTAAGTTAAAAAGGAGAAAAACTGGATGCTGCCGTGAAGATGCAATCTGAAGAGCACTTGTTGCTACACCACTGCTCACCCCCAAGGAGCAGGACCGAAGCGATGCTCCCATCCAGGCGCCAGCGGAGCGTGATGCTCTGGGCTGGGGCCGCGGGGCACAGCCAGCCCTTGCTCTGCGCCGGGTCCCCACACGGAGCCGACGGCGGCTGCGGGAGCATCGAGCCCTGCTGTGCTGGAGAAAGGCCACTTTGTTCAGCGCTATGGGAGATGAGACAGCGTCCTTCGGCTGCGCGCACCGCGCTCCATCGCTTTGAGCTGTGCTGTCCCTCTCCGCGGGGGCTGGAATATCACTCTTTTATGAACCGACGTCAGCAATGACGACCAGCGGCGCAGCGAGAGGCTGCTGGCAGAGGCGCTGCAAATCTCCCGCGGACAGAGCCGTGCTTCGCCCCCGATTTCTGCCTCGCAGCCTCTATGGAGCACAGAGACATGGGGTATTTTGAGCATCCTCGACAGCGGCGAATGAGGCGGACTCCAACCCCCCAGCCACGAGCATCTCCCCGGCTCTTTATTTCCAAGGACAGGAACAAGCCTTTGCAGGCTTTTCACGCGGCGGGTGCACACCTGCAAATGTTTCTGGAAAGGAGCTGGGTGGTGTGTTATTCTCCAGAGAGCCTCAGTAACTGGGTGCACGAGGGGGCTGCGTAGCTCCTGCTGCCCCACGCCACGGCCCTTTAGATGTGACTGTGTGTGTAACTCGTACAGCCAGCAGCTGCTGCGGTCAGTGGTGGCCAGCCCCATCCTCTCCTCACCTTGCTGTTTGCTTCTGTTGCTCAGTTAAGTTCCTTTCTTACACATTTTTACCCCGTTAGTAAGGATGGACCACTAGGACCCTGCTTTGGTGGGGGACACAAGACACTGTACACTTCAGGGGCTCTTGGTGGAGGAAGCTAAATCCTGGGCTTCAGTTGCAGGGTGGAAAGCTTGGGTTTATCCACACATCTGGGCCATGGAGCAGAACACCCCAGATCGCCCGACAGAGGTGCTCTGATGCCCCCGACACCCGGGCCCTCGGCAGGCCATTTTCTGCCCCGCCGAGCAGCCGGCTGAGGCGGCGGGGCCGACGGCACAGCCACCCCCCGCGCTGCGGGACGGCAAGGGGAGACCGCACAAGAGACACACAGGAGTCTGAATTTATGTAAAAAAAAAAAAAAAAAAAGAAAAAGTTATTTATTTTGGAGGAGGATTTGAACATCGACATGCAGGTACAACATGAATAAAAATTATTGCACCGCTATTATGTGGCAATTGTTCAAGTTTCTAAAAACACAGAAATTCCACACTTTCTCTTATCTAGCTAAGGGCTGAGTGGCACAGCTTGGCAGAGCCCAGCGCAGGAGGTGCTCTCACAGCCACCTGGATATGGTAACCGAACACAACATAGTAAACACACACTGCTGTCAAATCTTCTACTAGAAGTACAGAGTTATCCTTCACATCCAGTAAGAGAAAACCAGAGAAAGACTTTATCCTCCCCCCTTCAGAAGAAAAAAAATAAAATTAAAATTCTCCAAATCACACCTTAATGCCAGTGTGGCAACCAAAACCACTGGTCACTCCTACCCCTTTCCCAGCAAGCGCTCTTTAGTATATTTGCAGCCAAAGGCCTCTGACATTCGGACCCCGGAGTGGCCGTTACAATGCTAAAGTCTAATATTTACAATAAATATCATCCATTTCTCTAAGTTTGCAACAGTAAGAGACAAAGGGAAAAATAACACTGAAATGAGGGACGGTGCAGGGATGCGCCAGCTGGATGCAGGAGCAGGGAGGAGCTGCGAAGGCTGGGCCCAGCTTTCGTGCCGCCATCCCAAAGCGGACGAGGAGCAGGGGATGCATCCAAGCCAACTGCAGGGAACAGGGAGAACGTAGCAGGAAAGCAGCGTATTTGGGTGGTTATAGGCACGGCTCATTCACCAAACACACACCACACACACGCAACTCCGACCTCCCGCCTGCCTGACTCAGGGTTCTCTGGGGAGGCCAAGTCCTTGGCTTGCTGAACGCTCCGCTTGGGAACCACGGGTCCCATCCTGCACTGGGGAACGCGCTCTCGCTTTTCACACATGGCTTTTCCAACGCCTCATTCCTCCCCAACATGTTCTGCAAGCTTATCTGAGGAGGCATTTAAGCAATGCTTAGCAGGGCAAGGAATAAGGCTTGGTGTATCTACCTGGTCTATTATCACAATTTTACAGAAAGAGTCGTTTTGCCCAAACTTTTTACTGAGGTGCACCATGTAAATTTGACAGAAGGTGGAACCGGGACGATGGGGCACCTGGCACACCAAGGGAAACCGCAGGACCGACCAGGAGCAGGGGACACAGGGCTTCATCAGGATGCTTTCCTGGTAACTGTTTGGCTTTGGCTTCCAAAAAAACCAGGGTTTTTTTAATTGCATGATCAGTTTCTGTACCGTAGCTACACAAGAGGTGATGAAACACATGCCTCACCTCTTCTTCAGCCAATTCAGGCAAAAGCAGCAAAAGCTGTGACACAGCAAGGTTTTCCACTTCTTTTTTTAATGCATGAGAAAGGATAACGCTGCGATTCAGCACTGGAACCACCGGCTGCAAAGGGAGGGAGTCAGCAGCTAACACAGCCGGTACCTTCCGGGGCTCCCAGCCCACCCTGTGTGGGTAAGTACCAGATCCTACCAAGTCCATTCCTTACTTGCTATTGCTCCAAACCAGCACAGAATGATGCTCATCAGCACGAGAGCTTTGAGAGGCTGGAGATACCCAGGACCCTGACAAGGCAGTGGAAATATTGCGCTTTATAACTGCAAGCCAAGTGTATACGAGTAGCCTACGGATTCCAGGAAAAAGAGCAAAGAGACAGCACAGCAGGCTCTGCTCTCGATACCATCACAGCAAGATTTATTAACGTGTTATCTGGGAGCGTTGAGGCTTTGGTTAGTGTATCAACAACACCATACATGTTCACACAGACACACAGAGTAAACGCTCACTTAAACATGTTAAAAAAAAAAAAAAAAAAGCTCAAACCAAACCAAAACTTGGTCCAAAAATGAAATCCAAGCAGCCAAAATCAAGTATATAATGGGGGGAAACATCGGCTATACAGAAAGAAGCAGGGTGAGATTCCAGAGATTTTTGTGATTTGTGGATTGAGCTGAAATCAAGTTGAAAGAGATGGAGAAAATACATTCCTGTATAAAAACATATTTGCATTTAGGGGAAGCGAACTAAAACTTCAAGTTCAGAAAAAGCCAAGACAAAGAAGCAGGCAGCACTGTGATGAAATCAGACCAACAGAGGCAGGTTTTAGCTTGAAATACTGTTGCACAGTCATTCTGCTTCTGACAGAGTAAGCCAGTGAGCAGGATACGAGAGCTTGCGGTGATCCGCAGGGAGTGACACTCAGACGAGACTAGAATAAAAGCCGAGCACAATCTGGGACGAACGACGGGAGTGTTCATTGCGAGGAGCCTTGAACTGGATGAAGAAATGGCTTACAGTGCTACAGGTATCACCACTCCACACATTTATTGGTGTATTATTATTGATCTAATCCTCAGCAAAGAGCACTGTTATCCAGAGTCGGTCACACTTAAAGCAAAGCAATGTCTAAACCTAAGAGCAAAGAATAACTTTTTAATGGAAAGTGACCTCAGCAGTGGAAATGATCTAGCTATCAAAGCTGAAATCTTAAAATATCACGTGTTTTGAAGTCTGCTTGCAGCTTGTCCACAGGACTCCAGGAGTCAGAACTCTTCATAGGTTTTTCCGGTTTTAAAATGGGGAGATTCAGAAAACTCAGCAAGTTTCCCAAGCCCCAGTTCAGAAATGTTAAGGAACACCTTTAAAATCCCTACCTATTTAGACTCATCAAGAGAAGGAAAAGTCTCCAAAGGTCATTTATCATTGAGACAACTTTGCCTGAGACACACTGGAGAACACACCACTACAAATGTCTCTACTTTAAAATCAACCTACAAGGCACCCCTCTCCTGGGGTCATTTATTCTGAGGCAGGGCAAGTTACGAATTGAACCCAGAGAAAGGAAGATAAAACATCACTAAAATTTAAAAAGAGAGGGAAAAGTTGCCATGTGTCCCATAAAGGATAAGTAAAAACAATCCCCCCCCCCCCCCAAAAAAAAACAGCTTACAGATCAAACATTTCTCTTTCTGACAATTCCATTGAAAAAGACTTTTACTTGATTTAAAGAGGAGCCCAGGATCTGCCTGACCCTCCAGCCATGTCCCCTGCCTCTGTATCCTCCAAGGACATGTGCGGGACTGCGAATGCATGCAGTGACAAAGAGGTCTGACTTGCACCGATGAGGGTCTGTCGCTCCAGAACAACTTGCAGACAAGAGAGTAGTTTCTTCTCCTCATCAAAGGACTTCAGATTGTAAATTCAAAGAAAACTCTTGAAATTTGTGAATTCCAATGGCATTTCAAATAGAAGGTTGAAAAGAAATTTATAAGTAAGCTGTCTTTTTTGTACTCAGAATTTTGGGGATCTCAGATAAATGCAGGATTAGAGGGAAGAGCACAACAGGCCCTAAACTCAGGCAAAATAAAAGATCTGGAAGGGGGGGGGGGAAATATAAAAATCAACAAACTGTTTCCTAAGTCCTGCTTTAAAGATACCCTGTTCTAAAGAGACCTCAAACAGCAAGCATTACTGTGTACAAAAATAGAATAGCAAGGATGAAAAAACACAAAAAACAGTATGAAAAAACCCCTCCCAAAAATAGATGTACACAAGTTCTATTTTATATTAGTGTATATTACAAAATTCAAACATGCAGTCTCTATTTTGGATGTAGAATGCTCCAGTCCACGCGTACCAGGGACGCTGCTATGTTTTCTTTACAGCAACATCATGTGACAGGGGAAAGTCTTGTATTTTTAACTGATTTCCAACCTCTTTGCTTTTTGCTTGCGCGAGGGTCCCTTCTTTACAGGGCCTCGTGCTGCCATCTGGCAGAGGAGAGGCTCCCAGAGCTGCTTGTCCGAGAGCATGAGACGGCTCCTGCGGCGGAGTGATTTTGTAGCTACCTCCCAACACTTCCAACGTTTTAGCACTGCAAGACGTCACCTCCTTTTTTGCCACCACCGGACACGTTGCCTCCCAGGGCTTTGCTGAGTTTAACGACTCGGTGCAGGACCTGCTCCTTGTGGTCAGACCATCTGCACTTGGCAGTTTGGCTTTCTCTTGACAGGCTTGTGAAGTTTCCTGCCTTTTTTGTTTCGAATCTCTCTCTTCTTTACAGGAGACACCCAAACTGGGGAAATCCTTTCTCTTTTCCACCTCTCCAGAACCAGACATACTGAGCTTCAGAGGGCCTAACACGCTCTGAGCCAGCGGCACTAACTGGGACACGGAGAGAGCTCTTTCGATAGCACCGGGGACGAGGAGTGTGGAGGACACCAGACCTGCCGGGCTCGCTTTGCTGGCGGTCGAAGCACTCTCTGCCTGGGGCAGGTTGGGCTGCTTTTCAGTACTGGGGCTTTTTGGGGACATTTCGCTTGCACTTCCAGGAGATAGCAATGAGGTGCTGTGCCGTTCTGTGGGCTGAAGCATCTCCTTGTGATCCTTCTCACTGCGATCCGCGGGGCTTACCGAGAGGGGAGTGCTCACGCTTGCCGTGCACCACGAAGAAAGTGCCAGCAGAGGTTTGGAATCCTGCTTTTTCTGACTGCTTTCTGCTAGCAGAGGGTTTTTCAGGTCAAGTTTACCACACGAGGCCTCTGAAGAGTCACCTTCTTCAGGTTCCAGGAGTTTGACAGACGGGCACTGTGTATGTTCTGCGCGATCTAATGTTTTTTGAGTGCTTGTAGTTCTCCCTAAGTCTTTGATAGCTTCAGAAGACATGTCTTTTGGACCAAAACACTCAAAAGTTTTGTTTTCTGGCAATGTATGTTCCTTTGCAGTTGTTTCTGATCTTAGGAATGGTTTTTCTAAATTAGCTAATTTTTCTGGAGAAGTTCTTGGGAGGACCTCTGATGGGGGAGGATGCACGCCGATTTGCAGTGGCTCTGAAACAGGCTTGGCTTGTTGATTATTTCCCTTCTGCAAATCGTCTGTACCTTTTGGATCCTCGGGTAGAAAGGCATCATCTTCAATACTATCCTTGCTTTCCAATTTAGATGAAAACTTATTATCCTCATTAAAAGAATCTGAGCCTTGGTCTCCACTGTCAGGGGGCTTGTCCAGTCTTCTCCCATCCTGACTATCTTCTGAACCATCATCTGTTTCATCTTCGGAAGAATCGACTTCTCTGATGGCCTCCTGCTTTTGCAAAGACTCCCTCCTCTCCACCCTGTCCTGTCGAATAGCACCCAACTTCCGTGACCCCGGCTTCTGCAACATCCCTTTTTCCGCTAGCCCAAGTTTGCCACCTGTTGTTTCATTCGCAGATTCTTGCAAGCTCTGGAGACTAGGATCCCTCTGGAGCATCTCCTTCTTAAATTCAGAGTGAGAGATATCCAAGCTGTGCTTACGGGAGGAAGCCAGCTTCTTCTCAGAAGAGGACAGCGAGGCAGCCAGTTTCTCAGCTGACTGCACTCTCTTTAGCAAAGGAGACCTAGGGGGCTCAGCACTTTTGGGGCGAGAAATCTGTCTCACCAGCGGTGGAGAGGAGTGTAGTTTTACTGGAAAAGACTGGATAATACTGGAGCTGCCAACTGAGTGTCCTGGTAAAGGAGACGGGGAGCGCTGCGGTGATGTGGACTGTGGGGTTGGCGACGGAGTGTGAGCTAGTGGTGACAGAGGGATGTTTCCTGCAGATTTACGCCTTGGAGATCTGTACTGCCTTTGAAGCTTTGGTGCTAGTCCATGCAGAGAGCTGGGTCGGATGTGTCCAGAGCTGGCTGGAGAATTGGGAACACTGGAACTTGGAGAGCTGCTCTGGGAAGAATTGCCACCAACTTAAAAGGAGAGGAAAAAAAAAAAGGTAAGAAGATTAATATATATTTGGCCATTAAAACCAGTTATTGAAAATAAGACATGCAAAGTCAAGACAAAATACCACTTTACCACAAAACACTGTGGTAATATTACAAGGTAATATTCTGCTGTCTGAATGATTTTTCTAAGGAAAAACCCGCAAGCAGATAAACCTTTTGCTTCATTGCTATTCTCAAGATGCAAATCTCTTTATTCCATCAACTGATTCAATTTTCAAATATGACTTTGCCACACTGTTTTGATTCCTTTTCTCTGAACTAATATAGAAAATGTGTCAAACTACTACAAAAACATCGCAACTTACAATAGATATTTGCATCAAAGTGAAAGGATGCTGTAGGCAGCAAATGCATTCATAAAAGGATGTATGGATTTTCATTTTTAAATGAATCAATGAAAGAGAATACACCCATCCTTAAGGTGATCAACATCTTAGCTGTCATTTTACTTCACAAACAGAACTACTACTTGCTGCTGTGTATTCTACTTCAAAAATTAATCAATATGCAAAAATCCTCTCCATTTTTTTTTTCTGTTTGCATGGACTTTTTGTGGGTTTTTTTGTTTTGTTTTGTTTCTTTTTTTACCTGAGTGTACAGACTCAGGAGTGGATCTGTAACTCTGCGTTGGTGACCGAGGAGACAGGTTGTGAGTTGGAGAGCCAGGCACACTTTCTCCAGAAGACAGAGAGCGGTTTAGTGAAGATAAACTCCGACTGGTGTGAAGCAGCGATGCTTGTTTAGTGATCTTCCTCAACAAAGAACTCTTCTTCTTACTGTGGAAGAGCATTCAAAAGTTGTTTACAAGCCCAAATGATTTATTTACCTTTGTTGGCATATTTCAGTCAATTTTATGGCACAGTTAAAGAGAAAAAGAAAAGAAAAAACCTGCTGATAGACATTATCTGCAAATTGATCTGACAAGATCTCTCTCACATTATCTTGGTCACCTATTAAATTTCACAGAGGAAGATCAAAACGAACCTTTCCTGCCCATCCTTAGTTTTGCTCTTCTTGTTTCTACGAGCCATCTTGGATTTGTAGCTGGCTTTTCGAGCTGGACCAACTTTGATGGATGTGTTCTCAAATGGCGTGGTGGAGATGGACACTTTATTTCCACTCTGTCAAAAATGAGACACAGAGACTTGCTTAAAACGTGGCTATGTGAAGCAGATCTCCAGGCTAAGCAGGTAGGCTGCTAGTTTACTGCTGCCTGCCATTTTGTAATCCTTTGTCAAACTCCATTTCCCCCTTTGCATTTCCACTTATCATTTATTATGGAATTGCTGAGAGAGAGCCCTCTTTCGTCAGGCTTTCACAAATGATTAGCTGAAACCCCAGTCAGTAGGTAAAGCTTCCCAGAGCAGACAGAACACAGCACCTGACCTCTTCCATTGAGATCCCAGCTGCCTCGATTTAATACTTGTAATATTTGGAAACTTGAACAAAGTGATATTCTGTCACCAATCCTATTCCCAGTGCTCTGACTGATGGCAGATGTGAGCATATCAGGAATCTATCACAATGCATCTGCAACACAGAGCATGGCTTGTCTCATTCATCTTAAAAAAAAAAAAAAAAATAATCCTGATCGCTCCTCTGTTTACAATCCTGAAGACTTCCGTCTCTTGGAACAGTCCAAAACTTTGGGGTTTATTTCTATAAATGGACTCAGCTCAGAAGAGGTATCAAAATGCAAGTCATTTAACTGGATAATTTTAAGACCAACCATTACAAAGCTGCTTTTAAATACCACTAGGAATAATCCTTGAGCAAGCAGTATTAAGAGCTAATAACATTAGCATAGCCTGAAGGCAAAAAATAAAAGCAATTTGCAAAATTTTTAAGGTATTTGTTTCTCAAAGTGATATTTGAGGAAAGGTATACTTGAATCTTTTTAACCTTTGTCTCTATTGCTGACAAAAATTTATCTGACAGGTCCTTATTTCTCACACAAAATATCTGACTTCATCTTAAATTACATGCAGAAATTTTTGATATTTAGGGATCAAGCTGCAGCAATGAGTTTTTGTAAAACAAGGGCCAGGTGCTGTGTACATACCTGTATTTCAGACAATGTCAATTAGATACCTCCGGCATTTTAAACAAGCCGGCTCATATTTTCCAAAGCGTAACTGTGCTGAGTCCCTACCTTCAGAATCAGCTCCACCACTTCCGTGTGCACCAGTCCATGGACCGGCTCCCCGTTGACATGGGTTATCAGATCCCCTTCACGCAGACCTGCTTCGTTTGCTGGACCGCCTTCCTCCACATGCTGACAACAAGAAGGGGATGACTGATTTGAGAGGAGGAATGTACAAGATTGCTGGCCAGATCAGACTCAAAGCCCATCCATCTCAACTCTTGCTGCAGCCAGCATCAGCTGCTCCAAAGACAGGTGAAAGAAACCACTGACTGGCACAGCCAAGCACAAAAATCTGTGCTCTTCCACTCCTCCCCCAGCATCCTGCCAGTCTCTTCCCAATCCAAGGCAGCCAGCCAGGATGCTTAAGCTGATGAAGAGACCAGCTCCTCCCAAAGCAAACGGCTTAACACACTTCCAAAAATTTTCAGCACTCGGGAATGTTAACTAGATACTCTTGATTTCCAGAGAAGCACTCAAATCTTTTTCAATGTCTTTGCATCCCAAATCCAGCATCCTTATATGTACATGCTGGAACCCAAGGCAGCCAACAGATTTTTAAATAAGACTCTGTGCCATGTGTTTAGGGTGCCTATATTACATCTCCTGCCAGAGTTTCTTTTTCCACTTTCCGTCCTTTATCAACCTAACCAGCATCAGATCATTTCCCCCACGAATACATTGCCTTTCCCCATCCCTGTTCAGAAAGATAAGCCTCCTTCACGGTGAGGATACAGATACGCTTGAGAATATTGCAACTCTCCCCCTAGCCAGAAAAGACTACAAATCAGTATCTTGGTAAACTCAGCATTTTTCAAGGAAAGGACAAAGAAGCAAGGGAAAAATGCAGCTTCAGATTATTTTTCTAGGCACAAAAGAGTGTTAAATAATGACCAAAGCATATGAAGTCCAACTTGTCTAATGAACACAGAGATACACGGAAAACAATGAACCACCTTCACCCTGACTCCATTCTCCCTAACTACACAACTCGAACCCCACTGCTTCGGGGTACGGATCACTTCGAGAAGTCATGTACATTAACAAAAAAGGAACACAGAGATCAAGTACCAAAAGTAATGGGAAGGAAGAGATATAGACATGGAAACCAGGCCTTTTAGCATAGCCTGCAACTAAGCCAAGAGCTAAATCCCTAGGCAATCAGCACAGCAGCAGCAATACTTTAAGGCTTGTAATCAATTCCAAGCGACTGCTTGGAAAACCCCGGCAGACTGAACGGATCAGAAGCAGGCTATAATCACTAACACAGGCCTGAATAAATTAGTTATGACTGGCCCTCATGCAACAACCCCAATAAAGAGAAAAAGCGTATGTACACAGAAACATGCTTTAAAGTATGCGCTACAGGTGAAAGAAGGTGGATTCATGTAACCAGGGAAGCAGGAAGGAAAAAAAAGTTGCTGCGGTTCTGTGATGGGCTTGAAAACTGCTACAGGTAAAACCCAAAGTGCTGTTATTTTTAAAGTGTTTCCCCCACCCCAAAAAGATAACTTTGGGTCTGAACAAAGAAAGAGAAAACAGGGTGGCAAAATACAATTTATGAAGCTAAATTCCCAAACCCTGGCTAAATGCAGTTCTGGCCCCAAGGGTACTCTTTTGAGAAAAGCAGAGACATACCCAGACCATGTGATGCACAGTGTAGATATCACTGTCACCCATATAGACGCGAATGGCACGGAGAGTGAAACCGTATTTCTTTCCAGCCCGATGGATGATGATTGGTGGTTTCAGGTTTGCGATAGCAGGAGAAAAGTCGCGGCTGGGTGAGGAGTCCCTCGAAGATGGGTTGGAGGATAGAGAATGAGGTGACATTGGACTGGCCAATGGAGAACACGTGTGGTGATCTACAGTGATGACACAAAGGTGGGCAAAAATTAGGAAACCAGGACTCCAAAACAGAGAAAATTCTTGTTAGAGAACAGCTAGGAAACCACCTCTCCTAATGCTCTTAAAGCTCGTGGTCTTCACCAGAGCTGGGTTTGCCTGCAGCTTCGACTAATTCATGCTTCGAAATACAAAAACAAGCAGAGTTTCCAAAAATCACACATGGAGGTTTGCATTTAATGCAGCAGCACTGCTCGCCTAGGATTATGGTTGGGTCACAGTGTTTACTACTTCTCTTCCAGGGATTTAGAACCCATCATCATCATTTGCTTTAGGCACAATCCTGGAACACCCCATTTCAAGGTTATGATGTATTATCCTCCTCTAAAAGATCAGATAGTCTCTGAATCTTGGTGCAAGTTACATGTTGGTGCTGAGATAAATCAAAATCAGTTAGTATTAACACAGAAAAGTCAGTAGGTGATCAGACAACAACTACATCTAGGGAGTATTAGTAGTGTTTTAAATTCATAGGGGCAAAAATATTTAACCCTAAAAAATTCACTACTGCAGGGACTCTGCTACTGAAAAACAACATCACAAGTGTATTTCAGAGAGCATTTCCCAAACAAACTGTCGAAGGCTGGGCTATCAGCTAAACTATCTGACTCTGCTTGCTAGTGGAACAACATTCACTTTTAAAAATACAAGCTGAATATAGAACTCTCATTTTAAAGTGAATCTGATCAACTTCAGTAACATAAACCCAAGGAGCAGGAACACTAAATGCAGCTGTAAAAGGTAATCCCTAATCCATTAAGAAACACCTGCTGAATCGCCCAGCACATATTTACCTGACAGATGAAAGCAGCTCTGGAGGAACCTTTGCTGGGTGATTAAATACACGTTTTAGAGATTTTCAAGAGGGAGTTTGTAGTTTGAAAAGCAACCAATGCCCAACCCACCAGAAACTAAACGTGCATCCCCACGACGGTGCCCAGCAGCAGTTGCGTACCTGCCTCCAGCTTGCCGGCTGAGCGGGGCAGGCAGGCATTGCTCTGCTGGCTTGGCACTCGTGGCCCAGCTGCAATTCCCTGCTCCCGTCTAGAAAGGAACAGGTACAGCCCTGGAAATACAGCAAGGACTTATCCCCTGGAAAGGGGGACAAAGTCCTCCAGGGGAGAGCCTCCTGCTCAACCGGTCTGTCATAGCTCGGCACAGTTGGGCTGTTCACCAGAAGCTACCACCGAGCATTAAGAACTGCCACTGGAGACAGAGCCGGGCCAACAAGGCAAGCTATCCAGCGTCAACTTGCTGTGTGAGTTATCACACTATTGAATTCTTAAACACTCAATCTCAACCAAGTTATCTGGCGTTACTGAAACTTCCCGGTGCAGGACACACCAGACATCCCGTTGCCAAACAACATCGTAGTTAGCACGTGACCTCCAAAAAATAGTACCCTGAGGGTTAAAATCGTTCTGTGTCTCTATACCTCCATGCTGCACCATTGTCCAGAGACCAGCTAGGAGCCAATTTAAAGAAAATTAGGCAAAGAATAAGGCCCAGCTGCCGTTTGCAGAAGCGGCAGTCAGACCACACACACAACGCTCCTGTCTGCGGCAAAGCAGTATTCATTATCCTGCCGAGCAGTAAATATTAAACCGATTGTAAAAGTTAGATCTCTCCCCTCCTGCCAGTGAAGGCATTATTCCAGGAGAGTGAAGGGGGAGGATCTATCTGCAGATCTTTTGTTTAGTGCTTGCAAATTCTGACAATGCCTCACCAGAGGCATTTCTTACCTGAGGGAATCAGGAGAGACAAGGCAGTAGCGGATGCCGATTTAATCACTTTATTGACAGGTCTTGAGGTGCGTTTCTCCCCTGATTCCCCAGAGAGCAACCTGTGTCGTGCCCGCCGCACTGCCAAATCGCTGATGGCTTTTGGAGTGGTGAAGTCTGGGCCTTCATTGCTATTACTGCGAGCGCGTGGATCAGAGAAATCTGCAGTGCTCCCAGCTACAGTTTAAATTAAAACAGATTAGAACCACAGGGAATTCCTAACAGTCTATTCCCCTACAGGCAAAATACATTAAATCAAAGTCATGTTTACATGAAGTCGAAGAGCAAATTTTCCTAAGAAGAAACCCCAGGGCTTGAATTTTTATTTACAGAAATGGTGTTATTCTGAATACAGAAAATTAGCAGCTTCTGTTCTGTTGGAAAAGCTCGCTAATGAAATCACGTTGCTGAGTAGCAGTTACACAAATCCTCACGCTGCGGTGCAGTTCTGCAGGCAAGCCATTTCAATCGGGTCGTTCACAGACGAAAACAGGTTTATGGAAAGTGCTCCATTTTTACAACCAGAAAGAACTGTCAATCTTTAAGTTAAAACTGCCTGTAACAGCAGAGCCAGGTTCTACTGGAGTTGCACATAAAAAATCCACTTTAAGAGAATACTAAGGTACTAAAGTCAGGGAAAGCACAAATGTGGATTGCAAAGACAACCTTAATTTGCCCTCTTCTGTGCACCGTTGCGATTTAGTCTTGAATTGCTTAACATGCTATACTTCTGTATAAAATGCAAAGTAATCTTGAAAATCAGACTGGACACGCAACAATAGCAGGTGCTGAGGGCTGGAGTTGCTGTGCTCAAGCTCGGCGCCTCAGTTCCCCCATCTGATACCTTACCTTAAAGGGGCACCGTGAAAATACATTAATTAGAATTTACAAGGTGGTCAGAAATTAAAGTGGTGAGCATCACAGCAAGTCCACAAGGGAAATTAATCGTTCTGTCTTCAAAAGTAAATTTTAAGCAGCGTGCAATAAATAAAGCCTAAGGGCCACATTTTGAACAACGAGGACAGAACAAAACATTGATCATCGTTATTTAAGTGGGCACGACCACTCTGCATACTAAGTAAAGTAGAATGTACCATGAAAATAAAAATTCAAAGCACCATTCCCATAGACCTCAGTACCAGATGCCTGTTCAACATTTAATAGTCACAGTTTCAAATAAGGCTCCCGGGCAATGAGGAACCCAGAATCAGAGGCTGCGCCTGAGAAGGCTGCGATATGCATTAGAGGAGCACTCTGAGACAGTGACAGAAATTAAATTCTTTTCTTGCAGTCCCCTGCCTCTGACTTAACTTCGCAGGCTGGGGACACTGAAGCCATGGTACCCCTGAACTCCACGTGCTGGATTAAAGACTGCTCTAATGCATTAGGCTCAGGGGAGCAGGATCACCAGGGAAGCTTCATTTTTTCCTATTTCAACTTGTAGACACTCAAATTTGCAATGACTGTGTTCTTGCAATTTTTACTAACATGCTTCTAGGCTTTTAGTATGAAATTGAGAAACTAAGGTTCCACTACAGCACCTGTACGTGGCAGCTTGCTTACTTCACTCCTACACCTTTTCCCATGGGTGAATGGAGTATGTGATGGCAGCACCAGGCCTCTTCTGGGAGGATAAGCCATAGAGGGGAATGGACAATTTTGGAGGAAATTTCACAAACTGCATCCCAGAAGAGGAATAATGAGATGTGGGAATTTTTGGCTTTATTCTGGTCTGAAGGCAAATTTCCTCTAAGGCATTTCCACCTTCTGCTATCAATCCACGATCACGTCTGCTCAGTGCCCTTCACCTTGTCTTTGTCCAGTCTTGCTGCCACTCTGACTCCTTGCTCAGTATACCTTTACTCTCCTCGCACCTCAGCAGCCCAGGGCACCATCATGGGGAAGGTTCAGCTCAGCCCAGTGCTGAAGAATGGCCCCAGCACGGACAAAGCTTCTGAGAAGTCAAACACTGACTTCTAAGACTCACTCTACTAAACCTAGGCTGCACTTTCTTAAGCCTGAAACTTGGTTAAATTTCGGGTTATCTGGCCGAGACAGCAAATAGCATGTCCTTCACACAAGTGTCTATTCCAAACTAGAGCCTTTCAGATACTTAAAATCATAGGAAGCACGGACCTTTTAGTATGGCTGAACACCCATATTCTCCAGCCCCAACTCAGCAGTGATCTGCTCTGACTAATGCTTAACATACTGCTGCCTCAGGTAGGCACCCAGTGGTTGTAAACAGGCATAGATCATACGGGTCTCAAGCATGAAAAGACCTTAATGAATTTGAAGTGAGAAGACTGAAATAAAAGATAAAATTTTGAAGAGATAAACCTGCAATGTTATTTTAAGGACAAGTACAGCCACAAAACTATACTAGAATAACCATTTAGCATGAAACATCCACATCACCCGACATCCAAATCCACACTTATACAGACTTAACATCTGCAAGCTAACACGGCTTTCTTGAGGACCATGACACCATCACACTGAGCACACACCTGTCAGCATTGAGGCGCTGCTGACAGCCATGGAGGGGGTAGTGGGTCCAGCTTCGTCTTCCAGCTGCAGCTCCTGCTCCACAGGCTGTTCTGGAATGGGCACTGGCAGCCCCTCACGTGCCTGCACCGCAGATAAGAGCATCCCCTCGGACTGTGGCCTTTTGAGAACTGTTCCCTCATCCTCGGCAGAGATGGCAAAGCGGGGCATATCAAGAAGCCCTGAGCAGCGTCGACGGACTGTCAAGGGTGGGCTGGAGTCGCTCTCCGTGTGTGAAGATTCAGACATAGACAAGCGCTTACGCAATCTGAGAGAGAAAACAAGACAGAGCCCCTCAATTAAGTTAGGACGATAATGAACTTTAAAGGGTGAAAATAGCGCACTGACCCAACTCACACATCTGAAGCCTATATATGGTGAAGTTAGGAGATGAAGATACATCATTAGGACCTAAAACAGCAAAGGCTTGGGGCATCATCTGAGTGTAGATTTCCAACATATTCCATTGTTAAGCTTCGAAGAAAGGAAGAAATAAAACCAAATTCTGGGTATTCATGTATTTTACTGACATTTTTACTAGAACACAAGATTTTTTTTTTTGATGTTCTGAACTTTAGAAACTTTGGACTTTCCTAATGGTTTCACTAATTCGTGACAAATGGTAAAAGTCTGGCAACACCAGACTTTGGATTCACTGATGTTTAACAAAAAAATGCTGTTGGTATGTCTCCAACATAACTAGTCTTTCCACAAATGAAAGCTTTCCTTAAGGTTAGAATCCCTTTAAATTCATTTAAAGTATTTGCTACAAATTCAGATGTTAGTACTTAATTAGGTACATTTAAGGACCATATCACTTCTACACATTTGTTTTCAGCTATTTATTCCACTTTTCAGGCTTCACCTGTGGAATTACATCATATGAAGCATTCCTGACCTAACAGTGGTCATTAGAAAGCTTTGGCAGATGCTATGAGAAATTCTATTATGAGATGCTATGAGATGTTAGTTTTCTCAGATGCTACGAGAAACCAAAGACTTAGTTCTACAGAACTTACATTTCAGGAGATCCAACCACCCAGCTGCGGTCTCGACTCTTCAAGCCACCAAGGCTGTCCAGTCGGTCATCTTTTTCTTCACTTAGACTCCGTTTAGTTGGTGGTGGAGTCTTCCTCTCTTCATGGATGGAAAGACGTTCCATGCTGCTGTACACCTGCATATAGCAAAAGATGGTTCTGTACAGAGAAAACAAACGTACATGGCCTTTTCTGATCAAGGGGCATAATCTCTTCTCAAAATGGAAGACACTCCCTGAAAGCATGAACTAGGCAGTGTTCTTTGACTAAGTAACACAGTGCAGATGCGACATGCGCATAGGAGGAAAGGAAAAAGGCAAACTTCAGAAACATTAATCATGCTTTCCTGCAACAGCACCCTACACCCATCCTCTGAAAACAGCCCAGCACACCACAGAAATACTGAGAATTGTCAAAACTACTTGATTTTTGTTCTTAACAATTCTTAATATCTCTAAGAGGAGATATTGCTAAAGCAGGCTCCACAAGCCTTGAAGGCTGGCATCTGGATCTTGAAATCTTACTACACAAATTCAGTTCGGTGATAGGCATCATGCTCATGACCCCATTTCATTATCATCAATCTATCAGCATTGCCCCAAGCTTATTTCAGAACAAAAAAGTCCTGCCCTCCTCAAGGAATCTACTATAATGCTGACAGCTTAATGAAAGTGCCTTTCTTGGTTTTACAGACGTCTTTAAATAATTAAATGATTAAGCAAAAAAATCTATCCTTTTAAAAGTACACTTGACTGTGGACCTAATTTACATAAGAAGAGATTAATGAAAATAATGTTATTAAAAATTCAGAGCATCAACAAGATAACTATTAATAAATCATATGGCTGAATTGTCAGACAAGAATTTCAAAATATAATGAGCCTTTTATGCCTCCCACATTACAAATGCTGTATAATTTTCCAGGTCTTCAAATAAATTCATTAAAAGTGAACTTTTTCTCTTTGTGGCAAAAACACTGAACCCTAAAGAAAAGCTTCAGTCTAACAGAAGAATAATACTCATGGTGAGAAAAGGCAGAAAAAAGAAACCCTTACATACTCATGAGAACTTTTTCAAAAGCCCAACTAATCCTCAGGTCCAATTTTAAACATACTTTTGGTGATGCAAATCAGGAGCAGCTCCGTAAAATTAATGGCAACTGTTACTTAAACCACTGTAGCCCGGCTGAGGACAAAGAACAAACTACTGCTTCAAAACTGACTTCAGTAGTGGAAATCTGGAGGAACTGTCATGAAAAACTGAAATAGATCTCAGATGCCCTAAGTAAAATTCTTGCTCCCATCTCATTACAAAGAGGGAAATACAATTCATAGAGCGAGCTGACCTCAAAACAGCATTTCTTCTCCCTTCTGCCCCTCCCCAAACATATTTTATTTTATCCAAGCAAACAGTGGAGTTGTACTACTTTGAAACGTCTGGAATTCCAACTTTTGATTTCAGATCACCTGAGTAAGAATGAGACACCTGCACAGATCTGAATCCAGAAAGCATGGCTAGAGGGGACCTGCTTGGGGCTTCCCACCCATTTCCCCATGTCAAAGCAGATCCAGCTCTCTTGTAACACCTGACAGATGTTTCTCCAACCTGTTCTTAAAAGCTGCCAGAGATGGAAATGTTACAAATTCCCCAGGCAACCCATATCAGTGCTTAATTATTGTTCAACATGGGAAATTTTTCTTACCATCTACCCCATACCTCCTTTGTGCCCATCACTTCATATCTGTTCTCGGAAGAACAGGAAGAACAATGTACTCCTTTCCTTCTAGCAGTTATGTATTTAGAAACACATTAGGTTTCACGTTTTGTAGATCCTGGATCGCTCTCGCTGCTCTCCTCTGGACTCTCTTTTACTAGTCCATGTTTACCTTTAAGAACATTACGCAGAACAGGACAGAGTTCCCCAGCTAAGGCCTTCCTACTGCTAAGCAGATGGAAAGGATTTCTTCCTTTCCCTTGCACAAAATATTCGTGCTCGCCCAGTAGGGTAACTGCCTTTTGTTTCAGTAATTTCACATATGTAACTCATGGTGTACTATATGCCCAGACTCTTCTCTTTGAAATTGTCACCTGGTCCTTTGTTCCTCAGTCTGTATTTGAGACAATGAGCAGCAGAGGTGTAAACTTCACCTATGCTCTTACTGCATAGGATCCCTTTGGTTTTAGGCCATCATTCCAAAATGTCAGAATCAATTTTCACTCTAATGCCATCTTGTCATCTTCTGGAAGACCCTTTCAGAATGACACTGTGCAAAGCAAGTAAGGTTTGGACACTCCCTATGCCAGCATCCACGTCATTAGTAAAACCGTCAAACTGTATCAGACGCAGAAGAATGCAGAAGAGACCTCCACAGTACCTTGCATATTAGTGAAACATTAAGAAATACAAAATCTCATTCTCCAATTATTCTGGCACTTATCTTCTAATAGGCCACACACTATCACAGAATAAACAATGTATACACCTTTTTTTCTTCTCTGTGAATACTAAACATCGTGCAACTCCCACATATCATCTGCATGATTAAAATCTACCCCATATGAAACAATGAATCACAGAATCACAGAATAGTAGGGGTTGGAAGGGACCTCTGTGGGTCATCTAGTCCAACCCCCCTGCCGAAGCAGGGTCACCTACAGCAGGCTGCACAGGATCTTGTCGAGGCGGGTCTTGAATATCTCCAGAGAAGGAGACTCCACAACCTCCCTGGGCAGCCTGTTCCAGTGCTCCATCACCCTCAGAGGGAAGAAGTTCTTCCTCATGTTCAGACGGAACTTCCTGTGCCTCAGTTTGTGCCCATTGCCCCTTGTCCTGTCGCTGGGCACCACTGAAAAGAGCTTGGCCCCATCCTCCTGACACCCACCCTTCAGATATTTGTAGGCATTTATAAGGTCCCCTCGCAGCCTTCTCTTCTTCAGGCTGAACAAGCCCAGTTCCCTCAACCTCTCCTTGTAGGGGAGATGTTCCAGTCCCCTCACCATCCTCGTAGCCCTCCACTGGACTCTCTCCAGTAGCTCTTCATCTTTCTTGAACTGGGGAGCCCAGAACTGGACACAGTACTCCAGATGAGGCCTCACCAGGGCAGTGTAGAGGGGAAGGAGAACCTCCCTCGTCCTGCTGGCCACACTCTTCTTGATGCACCCCAGGATCCCATTGGTTTTCTTGGCAGCCAGGGCACACTGCTGGCTCATGGTTAACCTGTCGTCCACTAGGACACCCAGGTCCCTCTCCGCAGAGCTGCTCTCCAGCAGGTCCACCCCAAGCCTGTACTGATGCATGAGTTTGTTCCTCCCCAGGTGCAGGACCCTGCACTTGCCCTTGTTGAACCTCATCAGGTTCCTCTCTGCCCAGCTTTCCTGCCTGTCCAGGTCACGCTGAATGGCAGCACAGCCTTCTGGTGTATCTACCACACCTCCCAGTTTGGTGTCGTCAGCAAACTTGCTGAGGGTACATTCTAACTCTTCATCCAGGTCGTTGATGAAGAAGTTAAACAAGACTGGGCCCAGTACTGACCCCTGAGGGACACCACTTGTCACCAGCCTCCAACTAGACTCAGCGCCTCTGATGACAACCCTCTGAGTTCTGCCATTCAGCCAGTTCTCTATCCATTTCACCGACCACTCATCCAGCCCACACTTCCTCAGCTTCCCTGTGTTCCTCTCTAGATTTTCAATTTCAACAAACTAGCAGGCTCCTACCTTGCTGAACCTTGGCGAGCATGAGGAGAACTGCCGAATTTCCACATGATCATCATCATTAGTGTCCTCCTCTTCTTCTGAATCCAGGTGTTGGTACCGTTCCGAACGGGCTGTGAACAAGACGTGGCACATTTCATCAGTGCAGGGAGTGCTGATAACTGTCACACCTCAAGCATTCCTACTTGTCTACTTACAAAGAACCTTGAGTGTTCATACACCATGCAGGGTTTTTTCCTTAATACTGAAACATACCCAGCCAGCTTTGCTCATCCTGTACAATTAGCAGTGACGGATACCTCTTTCCTACTGCATTTATCTTGTCTCATCAGCTATATTCTATTCTGAAAGCAGCTGATACTCAGTAGGTGTCTAATCCTGCAGACCCTTCATGGTAGGGATACTTCTTCCCTATGGCAAACAATCATACAGAAGGAAAACCAGAAACAATTCACTGTCCCAATTTCCAATAAACAGCTTTATGATTGTACAAGGTCTGTCCTGCAAACATATATACAAGCCTTCTTTAAAATACAAAAATATTTACCCCCAAAAAATATTACCTCTTCTCCCCCTACAACTAGAAAAAGGATTAGATTTTGTAAAAGAAAATGGGCAAGCAGCCAATACGCAAAGCCATTTTTTAATGCAAAAATCCAAACTGCCTCCAAAGAGATTTTGTGCTTTGAGATTTGCAGTACTGTATTCCTAAGCCAGCCACACTGGATTTTGCAGAGCGGGCATTAAGAAGTTTGGCTACAGAAAGCTGATAGCTATACTGAGCCAAATTTGCTGCACTGTATCAGCCAGAAAGCTACTTTTGTAAACTCTAAAATTTTCTGCATTAGGGTTTATAACAGCAACGTCAACTCTTATCAGTGTCTGTAGGAGATACATCCTGATGTGAGAATTCCAGTCTTCACAAAGGACTCACATCAAAGTCACCCCGATAACGTGCTGAGCATGCCTGGGCACCCGGGGAGTTTGCCATCATTCCTGCTTGACGGACTCAGTGATTTGCACCGCTGAACATCAAGCAGTGCTTTTACCCACCAGGATCCGCTCACAGCTGCTGTGCTGAGCCTCTCCCAATCACTGACCCAATTCAGTGACCAGAGCTCAAGTTTCAATATCCACAAAGCCCAGTTAGCAGAGGGAACACACCACCACATCGGTTTCTACATCTATGTTGTATCAATACGTCAATACACGCAAAACACACCCCTGCCCCCTCGGCACAGCTGGACTCAAATTGCTCTCTGCGGCAAGTACACGGAGATCTCTGTCTATCTCCCTCTTCATTCTACTTCTCCATCCAACCCCCCACCTGAAAGCCTCATACCCAAACTGGGAGAGGACTATCTAAGTAGGATTGCTGCTTTTGCAGCGTGGCAACTGCGAGGCTGGAGGCAGGCTGCTCTCTTCCTCCCTTCACCCTGAGCAAAGCGCAGGAGAGGAGCAAAAATGTGCTTCATAGGGAGCCAGCAAGTCCCGTGGCCCTGGGAGGATGGAAGACATTCCTCCAAAGTAGGGCAGAAATTTCCATAGGTCAGGAAGCTCACATAGCCCAGTACCATCCTGCGCTGCAGCTGGAGTTGGGGAAAGACCCCACCCTCCAACCCCAGTGACAAGCCCAGGCTCCTTCCTCCTGCTCAGCTCCCCAGGTCAAATGAGGAAAGCCAGGGAGCAGAGGCTCTGGTGGCAGAGGGCTCTCCCTCACGTGATGCTCCTCCCTTCTCTCCCAAGAGCAGCGACTCTGTCTGGTGCTTATCTGGAAATACCAGGAATCTTGCATAGCACTGATACCATGGCAGTTCCTAGACATTTATACATACCAGACAGGCACTTCACATCTCATTAGAGTTAACAATACTAAAATAAGGTGATACACTTGCAGTGAAAATAATTTACGTTGCTTTAAATCTCTAAAGAATTTTCCCTACATATTTCTCTTCAAGGTTTGGGTTTTATTTAATAAAAAAAACAAACTTCCACTGGCTGAAAACGGTCACTAGGGAAAGATAACATTGATCAAAAACTCAAGGAAGTTGGAGATACCAAATGCTTTGGAAGTACTGTAATAAACCCAGCACAGCAACCACAGCACCTCTCACTGCAGGGCCATGACCAGCAGGACCACAGGCACCAGTGAAAGGCCAATTGACTTCAGCAGCAACATTTTTTCATTTACAAGTCATTTGCTTTCAAGGAAAACTTACTTGGCATTCAACAGAAAGTTTCTAAAGCAATTTCCTCTAAGTGTTTTATTCAATTTCTAATAATGACTTATACCTAACAATTTCTAAAATGACATATGTGTGAAAAATACGATGCCATTTAGGCTGAATCTTTAGCCTTACTGTCAAAATAGCTTGTGTCATCCTCAGATTCCAACTGTGGGATGAATTCAGCTTTCTGCCGAAGTAATCCATTCCAGTCCAAATCTTTAAAGAACCGGTGTTGTTTCACTTCAAAGGCACTACCTGAAAAAAGCATCTTTCATTGCAGAGTATTGCTTTCAGCATTTGCATAAGAAAACCAAACCCTAAAACTATCAAGAGCCTGAAAGAATGTACCCAAGTACATTTAAGTGACGCATTTTCCAGGAATTTTGAGAAACAACTTACCCTTTTACCAAAGTGGCGATACACGATAAAATCTGAACAAGATTTCCTCCTTCCCACCTCCTCTTCCTGTTTCATGACAACACATGACTAAACTGGCTGTAAGACAGCATCTGCTGTTACATTCCCCAACAAGTTGTAAGATTAAGAACTAATCAACATCTTAATTTAAAATTTCCAAACTGTAAATACCATCTTGTTTGTTGCTAAATAAAGAGAGAAAACTCAGAAAGGTACTTAGGGAGTGAGTGGCTCCACTCTCTTGAATAAACTCATCCATGTGCTTAAAACAAGGCAGGGGCTTACATATCTTCCTAAATTAGTATCTTTTGTTATTAATCTCAGAAGCCTGGGCACCCAGAAGGAGAAACTAAGGATTATCTGTCTACTAGTATGTGCATTTTTTTCAAATGAAATTAATATTCATAAAAGATGTTACTGTCTTTTTAAAAAAGAGAATAGCAGAGGAAAAGAGATAAAAGGTTTCCTGAGTGCCAGTGGCACTACGAGAAGCCAAGTGGAACAGCAGTCTCAGCATTACAGGTGTATAAGAAATCAAAAAAATCAGTCCATCAACTCATTTTATAAGGCAAGAAACTCGACATCTTTTCCATGAAAGCAACATCTTTCAAGTACATGGATTTGAAGTAAAGAAGAACATGTGAAAACCATCTGATATTATTATTAATTCATGATCCGTTCAGCACCCTTGTGTGCACATGTGTTAAGCCTGCTGAATACATGTGCCTTTTGGAACTGTTATATATTTCGGTTTTATTTTACCCTTAAAGTGTAGCTTCCAACTGAAAATCCTAAATTAAATGAAATACATCAAATCAATGAGTCAGACAACCTGTGCCATGAAGCTGCAGTGTTGCACAAACGATTTTAAAACAAGAGCATAGCTAGAGATTATTTATGGTTATTTACTATCAGGAAATGAGATGTGTTGACTTGTAAAACTTTAAATCCGACACTGTAATACAGAAAGATTGACATACGCATCTGACTTTGCCAAAGAGACTTCCTTGTATGTTTGGAGAATTCTACAGTACAGGCTTCTAGGAATGGGAAAGTTTTCATTTATTTTATCACACCCAGGAGTTCACATCCATGTAGGGGATTAAGCCTCTGGTCAAAGAGAACTTCAAAGAAATCTGATTATTCACTGTTCAAGTGGATACACAGCCCTCGAGCCTTTAATGGAACAGCACAAATTTGAGAAGTTATGTTGCCAGGCTGACAATGCTCCTTTACTGTTTCCCAAACAAGACGGCCATATCTGACTCATGTACGATCTACGCTAATTCTCAGAGCTTCATCACACAGGATTCATTGAATCCAGTATAAACTGTTTCCCAGCTCTAGAGGAGCATTTTTCCACATGGGTGGGGATGTTTTCCTGCTTCTGGCCAGTACTTTCCTATGCAGAAGGTTCCTACCTGTTCCCATTCTTTCCAGAGGATTTTGACGGAGAAGCTTAGAAATTAGGTCCTGGGCATCTGGTGGCAGTGCATCATCACCTTCTGGCCAGGCAATTTCATCTGAGGACAAAAAGAGACTTCACATTTTCTACCAGTTTTATGACCAATTTGAATAGCCATTTACATTCCTATACTGTAAAATGTAGTGTTCAGTACTGCCTCAGAACCGTAAACACCTCGAATTCAGCAGCTTGCATATTTAATATAATTCAAGCATTGACATTTTTCAAAATGCATAAAATTCATCGTCAGCTAAAGCTGCTGTCAATCCAAGCAGTGCTTGTGGAGAAAAAACAGCATTAAGAACTCCATTAATAAAGTATGAAATGGGACTTCCACGACAATCCATAAACAATGACACTGACAATACTGCAGCTGTATCTCGTGCCTGCACATTCCACGCTTGTTACACTTGGAACAGAGAGAACAATTCACAGGTAACAATTTCATGCATCATATTTAGTTCTTTGAACTAAAAAATTCGCTTTTTACAAGGACATTTGCCAAGTGTGTTAAAAATTTACTGTTTCAGAAAGCATTCCCAACAGGAAATGTTTTCACTGGCTTATTCCCTGATAGAACACAAAGCAATTGTTTGTCCAACTCCAAGCAGGAGAGAGGGTTAAAAAGCCACAAGACATGAAAGTACCGAGTACAACAGCTTCAATGTGTCTTGCTTAGAATTTCTTTTTTATTTCATTTATACAACAATTACTAATCGACTGACATTTGCACCTACAGAAGCAATAACCAAAATCAGACTGAATTAGACCAGTTGGAGGCTGCTCCTTTCATATTCTCCATCATTTTATTTAAAATACAGAACAGAAAAATCCCCAAATAATTTTCCCCAATCTCACTAGGATTTGCATGACTCCCACACCATGCACAATGACAGAACTATCCAGTGAGATGTTAAGCAACACAACAATTTTCGATAGCTGGAATGAGATGGATGCTACTTTGACACAGAAAGATTAATATTGTAAAATTAAACTCCGTTATTTTACACCTATTTTTTCCTGACCAAACTGTGGATCCTCAATATTTTCAAGGTTTTACTTCACAGCACACCTCGAAACCCCTTCAGAACCAGGAGAGAAACATACCACTGATCACTTGTCCAAACAGCTCTTCAGGTGTGTCCCCAAAGAAAGGCACGCAGCCCACCAGAAACTCGTACAGGATGACTCCCATGGCCCACCAGTCCACAGGCTTCCCATAGCCCTGGCGCAGGATCACTTCTGGTGCAATGTATTCCGGAGTCCCACAGACCTCAAGAGAAACACATAAGAAAGCAACGAATCTACAAATTGCCAAATTCACATCAAAGCTTATTTTTGTCTTTTCTTTTTTTCTCTTCCACCTAGGACCTTTACAAGGAAGTTATTAATGTTTTGTCACTAACCACTTCATGCTGTGAACTACTTCCACAGAGCAAGAGCCCATACATGAGGCACACACTGCCTGCACAGAAATTATATCACATCTTACAAAATGTTCCTAGTGTGGATGTGCCAGCTAAGTAGTTCTTTGGTGAGTATATAGTAAAGCATATGGGAAAAAAGCACATTCTGTGTGTATAGGTCGGTCTGCTTGACAGATGTCTACTGGCACAGCTATAGCTACCAGGAACAGAGTTGTGACAAACCACTCACATCTCCATGCTAGCAGAATTTAGCTTCACAGACGCAGAATTAGCAGCACAGCATGATCACACACTTTAGCATTTAAACCTGGGAGGTACAGCTGGCACAGACAATGGCTAAAGAAATCATGTTGGAAGATCTAAGCTGCCTCGGGCTTAGAAGCAGCAGCAACAACAAAATAGTTACAAAAAACGTAATGCTGCCAAGTGCAAGACCACGATCTAGTGACCAAAGAGAGTTCCTGCTAGAAAAAACATCGTTGCTTGAAGCAAAGGAAGAGAATATCACAGGATGATTATGAATTTACACTTGGCACACCTAAAAAAGAAAATTCAGCTGTGATCCTAGGTATTTTCAGGAGACAGAAGTATTTTTTAATCCCATTATACAAGGCACAGGTGAGCCTGCACCCAGAACAGTATAGTTCCTGTCCACTAAGCTCAGGAAATATCAACTGAAGCTGAAAGAGGCGCATGGAAGAGATATTCACTCAAAGGAAAATTTGTCCTCTTACCTAGAAGAACTTAACTGGTCAAACCTAGCAAAATGAAGGCTAAGGAGACATATGACCCTTAGTAAATATCAGGGGGACAAAAATCGATCATTAAGCCATCAGACAAAATTAGAAGGAGAAACATATAGGAACTTGCCATTAACTTTCTAAGCACCAGAAGGGGGAGACCGTGGAACAACCTTCCAGCAAAATCTGTGTTACATCCCTAAACCAACTTCTGTTCATACCTGCACCACTGTCTGGGCCACACTTTCAATATCCTAAACTAAGAGCTGAAGTGCATCACTCCAAAACAAGAAACAACAAACAATACCAATTTATGTGCAAACATGAGAATGGACTTGTATCTTTTCCTGCCGTTCTACAACTCACAGCACAGCGTCAAGGAAGAGAGAGAGTGCTACAAACGCTGATTCTGTCCCAAGATGGAATCCTGCATCTGATCCCACATCGACAGACAAAATTTTTCAACTTACCTGCTTGTCCAGGAATTCCCTGGTATCCTTCTCAATGTGTCCCTCGTAAAGATTGGTTGTAAGACTCATTAACCCAATTTTAGACAGTCCAAAGTCTGTTAGTTTAATGTGACCCATGGAAGTTATCAGGAGACTAGAGGAAAGAGAAGCAGCAAAATAATCCAACATTCATTTAATTGTTACCCAAAAGCAATTTAAAAAAATGAACACTGCAAGATAATTCTAAGCAAGTTCTCAGTGTTATGTCCCCATCAAACACCTGGAAGGAACCTCCTATGCAACTGAGTATCACAGAGCAGCCAAGGCAATTAGAAACCAGACTACCTTCTGCCATAATTTCACCAGTGTAGCAACAGCTTTGAGATAATATGTTCCCACCCTTTCTCAGTGTCTCTCTGGTTCTACATCAGCAACAAGAGACTCCATAAAGTCTCCTACATGTCGGATGCCATTGAAGATCTCTATTGTCTCTAGCCTCCATGTCCTCTTGCCTATAGAGAAAGGCCCTGAAGAACTGGCTCTCTCCCTCCATCTTCTGCAGAGCTGAAGACTTACTTATCAGGTTTTAGGTCGCGATGAACAATCCCATAATTGTGTAGGTACTCCAATGCCAGAACAGTCTCGGCAAAATACATTCTCGCCATATCAACAGGTAGGGCACCAATGTTCTTGAGAAGTGTAGCACAATCGCCTCCTAGAAAAAAAGTTACAATATGGCACAGTGAAATGGCAAATATCAGTAAGAAAGAACAGCTACGGGTCTACAATACTAGATTAGAACACATTTCCTAAAGGCTGTCTCTCTCAACCTTGTTAGCCTGAATTCTAAAGCTCTCTCTACACTCTGTCTTGAGCTTCAAACAAATATTAAAATCTGAGGAAAAATGAGATCCATGTATGCTGGGCATGCTTGCTCTAGAACTGTATAGATGCCATTTCCAAACCATAAGCAAGCCTTGAAGAAATGGCAGTTCATGACTGTTTGGCCTCTATAAATTTCTTTGCTTTCCACCACTGAGACACATACTACTTCTGATATACAAGCTTCTTGAAATAGTAAGTGAACACCTCTACAACTACTAACTTGCTCTGCTTGCACATGGAGAGGCAGCCATACCTTCGGACACTGCAGTACTCATGAAAATAAGTCTGTGGGCCCTAGATTCAAGCTTCTTAAGGAACACTGGCCACACATTTCATTCGACCTTCATCTCTACTTACAAATAGGAATTAATATTAAAATTTGTTATGTTGATACATCTGTTTTCATTCCACTAATTTATCTGAAAGAGAACTGACACAATAACTCTAAGTTTATTTCTCACAAATATTCAGCCAAGCAAGCCAGGCATAAGAAATTAATCCTATACACCAGTGGAAATATATTGCTTACAAAAAGATACAGTGATAAAATAAAATCAAATAATATTCCAAAGAATAAGCAAAACAAACAAACAAAGAAAAGTACAAAATAGCACTGTATTTTTAAAAAAGCTGCTAAAGAACAAAGACTGCATTGTTTGGTGATGTTTCTCAACTGTCTTTTTCTTGACAAGCAAACATGCTATGGATCTAGCCATGCCATCCCACAGGAGAGCAGGAGGATTTCTTTCCAGTGAGGACTGGAATGCTCATGCTGAATTCTGACCCCAGCAGTTTGCTACATGTGGCTTTATGTTTCCTCAGCTCCACTGTAATCATGTTACATTAGTCACAGGGATTCAAAAACGGAGTATCTCCTTACGCTAAACTGTACTAGCGGTAGAACGATTCATTTCTCCGGCTCAGTCCAAGCAGTCCATACACTGCTCCCTCACAGGGCATCGCGACCTCCCTTGCGACTGCAGGGCTGACTGAGCTCACTCCCCGCGAAGAAAGGACCAACACACCCGTGAGACGGCCTTCCCGTTTACTGTGCTCAGAGCAGCGCGCTGAGCAGTCTTACACCCAAAAGCACACATTACTAATCACACCGCATACACCCTACATGCCCATCCTCCCTAAGGTCCCTTTCCAGGTGTGGATAACGACAACCATACCTTCCACATACTCCATAACCATGCACAGGTGGCGCTTGGTCTCAAAGGAGCAGAACATGCTGACCACAAAGGGGTTCTCAGCAAACGTCAAGATATCTCTCTCCACAAACGCCTGCTGGATCTGGTTTCTCAAAATTAGGTTCTGCTTGTTGATCTTCTTCATGGCAAAACGCTGACGGGTGGTCTTGTGCCGCACCAAATACACCGCTCTAGAAAACCACACATCAAGAGCAAATGTTGCATTTTCAGTTCAAAGTGGGGTTTTTTTGTTGTTTTGGTGGGTTTTTTGTTTTTGTTTTTGTTTTTTAAAACAGTAATGGTAACTGTTTTGGATGGATCCTGACAGACTTATCTGTGACTCCACAAAATCTCATCTCAGTGCCAAGCTCCCCTAGAAAAGCAGGAACCCCATGATGCTTCCTTCCAAAAGCTACTCTGCCTTCTTGAATTAAGCCGCGTTTTCGCTGATGCGACTAACAAGGAGATGTTTCAGACATAAATGTCACAAACTTCCTTAAGCATCATTGCAGAGGGGCGTGTATTTTTCAACACTACAGTAACCATTACACTTAAAAAATTGTCCAAAACATATGGAATCCGCATAGTTTCTTTCCAAGCTCCATAAAATTAATTTGATGCAACACTGTCACCAGGGATTTCCTTCAGTAAAGTATCTCTTACATTTCTATCATTTGCAGATCATTAGATTCCTGCACATTAATAAGACAGTTTGCAAATAAAATTTTCATCCAGTTTGCCTGCCTTATTGAATCAGCACTTGTTTCCTTTTCTCTGGAGTATATTACATTTAATATGGTATTGTGTCTCACCAGCAGCTGACTATAAAATACACCCAGTATAAAGACAGATACGAGTAACAGAAAAATTACCACCTCTCTCCCTCCTTTACAAAGTTACACTTAAATCATGGGGCCTGTGCAAAAACATGACTGAAAAATGTATAAAATCTTCTTGTCTAAAAATGTGCCTCTTCGACCTGCTCCGTTGCATCTTCACTGATTAAAAACAATATGCTTACTCTTTTTCCATATACAATTTTTGAGTTGCTGTTAACTAAGCACCCACTTCAACAAAACGCTCCAGCACATGCTCAGGTTTTGTGCTGTTATGATCTACTGAAGTTCACTGCTTTTCAGTTACAACCTAATGACTATCACCAGTAAGGATTTACGAACTCCAAAGAGTCAGAAACCGCCTTTAAAATTCTGGAAAGGTTTGTATGAGCGGTTAAAATTTTAACCAACCAACTTCATTCTGGATTCTTCAATGGATAATAAAATCTAATAGCGTTTTTACTGTATTGCTTCTCACAGTAGATTTGCCCCAGTGTAATTTTAGCATTTATTTTAGTATTTCAAGTGCTGACAAACAGACACATATGTTATGTATATAACCTGAATACATGGAAGAATGGAAAAGCATAAACTGCTTCTCCCTCAATATTCTTGCTGTTTCAATGAATTGTCAATAACATTTGCAACTACAGAATTTTACCCTCACTCATTTAGCCTTTAAACAAACACAAATCACAGGACTTAACCATACAGCATGAAAGGAAATACAGACTGCCTTGCTAAGCAATAAGGAAATGGGTGCAAAATAATTTTCTCAGACTCATGGAACTGAGTCTGAGCATTTTTTTACTATTACTTAGGAAATCTCACAAAAAACTAAGTGGCAATATTTTCCCTAGAGACAATGCTTACGGAAAATGGTTTTGTCATCTCAAGCTAAGGTACTGAAATGCCTATATTCTACCTACCTACCACAAAGAAATAGTGCAGAAATAGTTACTGGAAAAACAGGCTCGAGGTCACAACTAGGAAGGGCTTCAGAAAACTTGCGCCTCAGAGGGATTAGGAATATCATATTCTGGAAGCTTTAATGTAGGGCAACTAATCTGCCTGAGCTGGAAGTTGTGTATCAGTTCAGCACAATTTAAGGACTTCACATCCAGAACTAGGTCCAGGTACAGGGGTTACTGTCTAAGAAATCCCAAGAATGTGTGAGAAACAGCATCTCCCAGAAGAATGCAGAGGACACCATAAGTGTGGAACCTCTGTAAGGCCCAAGCAAAATTAATCTATACTTTGGACCCACAAAAACCAGTCAGTTGCAAAACTTTGCTATAGCCCTTCTCTGGGCAGGACAATCATAGTATTTTCTTCTAAAGCAAAGTCTAAAAGCCTTACCCATAAGCACCATTACTGATCAGTTTAATAGTTTCAAACTCTTCTTCAGATGGAGTTTTCTTTGACTGGACAGAGGCCCCACGGCTCTGGCGAAAGAAGACAAAAAAACAGAAACCCGGAGCAGGAATGACTTCATTCTGCACGTCACTTTTTTGTCCTTTTCTTCTTCAAGCAGCATTCACCCAAGCTCAAACAACTTCTAAACCATGGGAGTCCTCAGCTTTAGGATAATCGTCTGTCTTTCAAATGATGCCCAAGCAAGCGTGACAACACTAGGACCCTCGCAGACCCCTTCCACAATTATTAGCACAATCAGTGAACTATAAGATTCAGGCCTTTCCCCAGCATTGCATTTTAAAATACCAATAAACTAAACGACTAAGCATTTTTGAAACCTAGTGAGTTACAATTAAATTTTTCTAACGGTCTGTTACTAAAGCCAGCTCTCCTCAATACCCATCACATTTTACAAACACAGATAATAAAGAACTTCTCCAGATAATTTTTGTTTGCAACTTGAGAAAGAAAATCAGCAAAATTTGATGAAAATGCATGTTTGCAACTTTTAAGCATTTCAGCACCACAGTATAGATCGCCACAATTTTATGAGTGTATACTCTAGTTTTAACATGTGCTTTTAAATGCAAGCATTCTTTTTTTTTTAATTAAAATTACTCTGCATTATAATTAATTCTTTACTGTAGACTACTTCTCTCCAGAAAAAAAAAAAAGTGCTAGACAGAGTGAATGTATTATTGCTTTACCTCGACTGAATCATCTGTCTCAGGAGTGTCTGGGCTGTCATAGCTATTCAGCTGGGCCATTTCTGAAAAGAAAGAGGAAAGATTACTCCTAATGATCTCAATCAAACACTACTCTCTTTGTTTATACAAGACAAACAGGATTTTAAAAGGTGCTTGTAGATGACAAAGGACATTTTTCCCCTCTGTAAAAAGTCACCCCAATTATACAGCGATAACCTTTAACATTCTTTAAGCTGTAGGCAATATTCCATATAGAGATGAATATAATTAATTGTTCTAATTTCAGCCTGACTTATTCTAAATGGCTTCTATAATAAGTAAAAGTAATAAATGCAAGTTTGAGGAAACCATTAGCTAGTTAATATTAAAACCTATTCCATGCATATATGTCTGCATATAGCCTGGTGGCACCTTTGTACCCCAGAAAAGAAAAAGCATTACGTTACATTTCAAACAACCTCCCTCCATGAAATGTGTCTGATTCTGCAAAACACTGAGCAGCAGCAGCAGCAAACTGCAAGGAAGTCCATTCATTTAGGCTACTCAGCTGTCTTAGGAGATGCTATAAACTTTGCAAAACCAAATCCTAGGTTAACTACTAGTGTCTGCACAGACATCACTGACATTTCTGGGTGCCCTCCTTATAGAAAGGAAATAAGGCACCTTGACATCTCCACACATTTCTAAAGAAAATTTGACTTTAGTAAGGGGAATTAGTGATGGAAAGGTTCTCTCCCATGACAGGGATCAAAGGAAATTTCCCTTTAATGTCAGATTTCAACAAATGCTATTAAATTGCATTTAGCAATCTTTGGTAGAATTTTTCCCGAAGAGCTCTTCACTTGAAGTCAACCTGTCACTGTCATTCCGGTAAACACCGCAGAAGTTAAACTAGTCCTATCCAGACTACTAATTTATGCTAAAATTATGCTCTCCTGAGAAAATAAAAAGTACGGTTCAATTGCTGAAATATTCTGCAGTAACCTCCAGTCTCTGTCACACTTTCTATTGTTGCTGAGCAAGCCGTGCATGCTTGTAAAAGTTGTCACAGGAGATGAGATTCAGCTAGCAAAGTGCCAGGCAGAAATCTTAACTCACAAATTCCAAAGTTCTGGGCCTCTGTACGTTTACAGCATATTCAGTTTACCATATGCAATTCTGGCACCTAGCAGAAAAGCTGTTACTGTCTCATGAAGCATTACTCTCTTTGGTTTTGATGCTATGCAAGATGTAAAAATATAATCTCATCTCCACTTAAAAATTCATACTAGTCCTGCTTTCTTATGGAAAATCACAACACATAAACTCTTCCCAGAGAGGCCAGCAAAGTGGGACAACAGGATACCTTCCAGCCAGGCCACCAGCAGGCAGGCAGATCAGAAAAACAATGGGTGAATTTACTTTCACTGTCCAACAGGACAGAGGAAACAGTTAAATCATAAAGCCATTTTCTAATATTGTTTCAGCTATGACACAGGGAGACATTATTAACATCATAAGTAAAGAACTGTCACTGCTGATGTGCGATCCTTAGCCCAGCAACACTCCTTTGAGACATGTGGCTGGAAAGGACAGTCTAGAATTTGACAGCAAACAGGAAAATAAGGAAAAATGGCCTAGAAATTAAACCAATAAAATTAAAGCCTCATTCAGCTATGCAGTGACCAGGAGATCTGGTTTTCCTTTCAGCAGTTTGGAGAGTACAAAATAAGAGTTCTCACCCTCCAGGGGATCCCTGGTGAGCCCCAGCTGGCTGATGATATAACGAGGAATGTCACATTTAATTCCTTGCCCTTCCTTGGCATGGCCTTCCGCAGCTTCTAACAAATGGTAGAACTCTTCAGGATCAAACTCCTAGAGCAAGGTGGTGAGAGAGACAGAAACAGGTAAATGATTCAGCTTTACAATTATGAAAGGTTTCTCCCACACACAGGAGATTCCTCAGAAGCATCCAAAGTTAATTCTGGGCTCAGCAGTGATGCAACACATTTGCAGTTACAAAAAGCATGTCAACGCATTCCACTCTGCTCTGCAAAAATGCCAGCCTGCTGGATGTCCGCTGGCTTGGATCTGCACATCAGAACAGGACAGGGACTGTAGGGACTTTTGATGAACCCAAACCAGACTATGACAGATAATATTATGTCGGATAATACGGTCACGACAAGGTAAGCATCAATGTGGACACACCTCCCAATTGAGATGTGGACTGAGGTGCTGCCTTCTGCCACCTCCGTCTGAGAGCTGAGTTAAGCCAATATAAATCTCTCCTGCTTTCAAATGTCACTTCTGATTAAACCACACACCCACTCCATTCTGACCTTAGGAATTGCTAATAAAATTATTAATAAAACAGCAATTGCTATTTTATCAGCAGAGAAGACATCACTTGCTATATAAGAAATGCTCCTGTGGTATTTCTTGTACTATAGAGTACAGGATCATCTCATCAATTCAGTCGGTGTACATGATTTCTAAGGCAAGAACAGGTTATAAGAAGGTGCGATCTCTTTTACTAGACTAACAGACAGAGTTGGGAATAAAAGACAAGCTTCTGGCGACAGAAGCACCCAGCTTAGAAGCAAGTTCACCAGCCAACTTTAACTCTCCCATACAAATCTCATCACTCACCAGCAATGAGCAGCTTTGCCAAGACTCTTCAAAAATTTTCTAGTGAAATGGGAGGATAAAATGGGAAGAATTACAGCACACTGCTGTGAGGGCATCAGAAAAGCTTACATGAGTGTGCTCAGCAGCATAAGAAAAAAGAGCACAGAACCACAAACACGAAAAACAAATATGATGTAAAAATCTGAACGGTTAGAGAAACAGAGCAAAGATGCACCTTTCTCTTGACTGCTTTAAGCAATGCTCCTTAGATACACGCTGTCACCAATGACAGCAACAACGCAAGAAAGTATTCCTAACTCCTCTGGAAAAGGATTCATAAACTACCTCAGACTTGGCAGAGAGCAGGAGCCAGACCAGAGAGGACCACGGGAGAGGGATGGTCCCCAGTACTGCACTACTGGAATACCACGCATCTGGAGTACTGCGTCCAGTTCTGGCCTCCCCACTTCAAGAAAGATGAGGAACTAGAGTCCAGCGGAGGGTTACAAAGATGGTGAGGGGACTGGAGCATCTCTCCTGCGAGGAAAGGCTGAGGGAGCTGGGCTTGTTCAGCCTGAAGAAGAGAAGGCTGAGAAGGGACCTTACAAATGCCTGTAAATATCTGAAGGGTGGGTGTCAGGAGGATGAAGCTAGACTCTTTTCAGTGGTGCCCACTGACAGGACAAGGAGCAACACTGAAGCAAAAACTGAAGCACAGGAAGTTCCAGCTGGACATGAGGAAGAACTTCTTCCCTCTGAGGGTGACGGAGCACTGGAACAGGCTGCCCAGGGAGGTTGTGGAGTCTCCTTCTCTGGAGATATTCAAGACCCGCCTCGACAAGGTCCTGTGCAGCCTGCTGTAGGTGACCCTGCTTCGGCAGGCGGGTTGGACTAGATGATCCACAGAGGTCCCTTCCAACTCCTACCATTCTGTGATTCTGTGATACTGAAAGGGAAGGTGGGGTCAAGGAAGGACTCTTCAAGATACAACTCTAGGTCATTTATTGGTGAGTGAAGGACAGAAGAAAAAAAGTCTGGTGACAAGAAATTCAAACATACAAAAAATTAAGAAAGTAAACAAATTCCAATTCTGTCTTCTTTTTAGTAGATTTATTTAATCATCCGAATACAGTTTTACTTAAATGGAGAATAATGATCCCTACTAAGCAGAGGCAAATTCTATGGAAAAATCATCTGAAAAAAGAATAAATTACAAACTTTTTACCAAAAGATTGTTTCAGTGATGCACAAAACACATTATTATTTTCTTGAAGCCCAAGAGACCCAGTCTGTAAGTAAACATTTCACAGTCCAACAGGTAAGACAAAGACTGAAGTCAAATAAATGAAGGCTAAAATATTTAAATACCTTCCTCCCTATTAAAACAATCATCACAACCATCACAACCACTGCCAATATGGTCAGTAATTTCATTTACAAGGAAGAAATGAGAATGAGCTGTGTTACTAAAGCTAAACTTAATATTAAACCTTAGAAAAACTGTTTATCAATTCACAAACAATTGAAGGTAAAGTTTAAATTGCAAAAAAAAGTATGTTAAAAAATAAAATTAAATGTAGTTCTCAAGCTATGTAAATGGTTGACTATCTATTACTATGTTTCTTGTCATTTTATGGGATAAAAGGAACATTAATACTTAATTCTTCATGTCAGCAGAACAAAATACATATTTGGGAAAAAAAGCCTAGAAAGACAATACAGATTAACAAAACAGGGAAGACTAACATACAGATCCAAATATTAGTTTTATACTTTGAAGTCTAGCCACTTCATTGTCAAGGTTGTCACTACATGCTTTGGAGTTCATTACTCAAATCTCAACGACTTTACTGCTTCCACCTGCTCCCAGTCACTTTGCAGAGCATCAGGTGCAGAAGACAGCGGAGGAACCTGGAGACCTACTGATTTGCAGCTAAAAGCTGACTTGAATTTGGAACTGCTTACAGGTATAGAGACAGATTCACAAAATTTACTGAGATTTCATGTTTTCCTAGATGATGCGTTACTAGTAGAGCGTACGCAAATATAAATGGCAATGGTGAACGCAGCAAATACAAACACACTTGAGTTTAAATTTATTTCATTTCTTCATTGTCTTCACTTCCAAAAAAAGATTTTCAAGGAATGCTGGAAGATAACTGGAGTCAAATATGCTTACAAATATCTGAAGGGTGGGTGTCAGGAGGATGGGGCCAAGCTCTTTTCAGTGGTGCCCAGTGACAGGACAAGGGGCAATGGGCACAAACTGAGGCACAGGAAGTTCCGTCTGAACATGAGGAAGAACTTCTTCCCTCTGAGGGTGATGGAGCACTGGAACAGGCTGCCCAGGGAGGTTGTGGAGTCTCCTTCTCTGGAGATATTCAAGTCCCGCCTCGACAAGGTCCTGTGCAGCTTGCTGTAGGTGATCCTGCTTCGGCAGGAGGGTTGGACTAGATGACCCACAGAGGTGCCTTCCAACCCCTACTATTCTGTGATTCTGTGATTCTGTGGAGTCACCAAACTCATCTAAATCACAAAAATGGTTTTGAAAGCCAAAGAATTCCCAGTCTGAATGGAGTTGTGCCCAGGATTTTCACTGTCATCTAGTGGAGACTTCTTGAATAAGTAAGCATGGGGTCCCTTCCACGGGGTGCAGTCCTTCAGGAACAGGCTGCTCCAGCATGGGCCCCCCAGGGGGTCACAGGCCCTGCCACCAAACCTGCTCCAGCATGGACTTCTCACTCTCCAAGGGTCGACAGGTCCTGACAGGAGTCTGCTCCAGCACAGGCTTGCCACAGGGTCACAGTCTCCTTCAGGCATCCACCTGCTCCGGCATGAGGTCTTCCACAGGCTGCAGGTGGGTATCTGCTCCACCATGGACCTCCATGGGCTGCAGGGGACAGCCTGCCTCACCATGGTCTTGATCATAGGCTCCAGAGGAAAAGTCTCCGCTCCAGCATCTGGGGCACCTCCTCCCCCTCCTTCTTCAGAGTTGTTTCGTTCACACAGTCTCCCTCCTCTCTATCGACTGCTGTTTCACCACAGGTTTTTTTTCCCCTTCTTAAATATGTTATCACAGAGGTGCTACCACCATCGCTGACTGGCTTAGCCTTGGCCAGCGGTGGGTCCGTCTCAGAGCTGGCTGGCACTGGCTTTATCAGATATGAGGGAAGCTTCTCGCAGATTCTCACAGAAGCCACCTCTATATCCCCCCGCTAACAAAACCTTGCCATGCAAACCCATAACACATCTTGCTGGTTGTGCAGCCTACTTCATCACTGACAGTGGTCTTCCTTACATTACAGGGTTCACAGCAAAGCAATCCAACAGTCACGGAAGAGGAATAAGGGAATCCTCCAAAGTCTCCTGGTTCTCAGTACTCCTGCAGGTGTTTTCAAAAATTTGAAAGATTGGACCACTCTTGTCTATTTTGTCAAAGAAAGCTCCGCAAAACTCATTTATCTTCTAGTGATAAATGTCGCCCATGGACACACTGCCCTCAACATGCTTCAAATGTTAACTGTACATCTATATCCAGCCACAGATTCCTAATTTAGCCAACTTCTCTAATGTCTCAAACAGATGTAGCTTCCCTGCCTTTTTATGTCCAGAAAGAAGCATCAGATTGTGTGCTTCGACATACCAGGGAATTTCATGCTGTCATGAATTTCCTAAGTTTCCATTGTAGGTTTGTGACACCTTCTCCAGCGCTCCAACAACTTTTTGTGACTCTTCTCCACACCTTCATCAATTTTTCAACATCTCTTTGAAATACAGTCACAGAACTGACTCCTATAACCAATAACGACCACAACACTGTGTACACCAGAGGCCTGATCTCCTCTTTCCATATATATTCAAGGTTTGTATTAATCCTCTTGCCATGGCATCACAGTAAGAACACCATGTTTAGGCTACTTCTCCACTGTACATATAAAATATTTTTGGAGTCGCAGGACTTCAGGACATAGTGGCCTATTTCACTGGCATTGCCTAAACACTTTTCACCACTTTCTAGCATAAAATTAAAAAATACATTCCTATCAGCCAGAGTAAGTTCTTAAAAAAGCAATGAGAGTCTTGCTTTTCCATGTATTCCAATAGCACCAAATAGGATTTCAAACCCAGGCTTCCAAATCTGTTGGACCTCTCCCTAGCCTATCCCTCTGTCTGTTCACAGCTGGAAAACCTCACACCAGGTTTCTCTGTAACTGCTGGGTCTACAGTAAGTGTTTGAGTCCAAGAGCCCAAATGCGATTTATGCCATGGAAGGGAATTTTTTCCTTAGCAGCAGTTCTTTCTTAGCATGCTCTCTGGGCACCGTACACACACCATACACTTACAGGCTCTTCACTGTAGCTACTAACCACACAAGCAAAATCAGGTAGCATCCAGTAGCATGAAATTATGTCAACAGCTACATCTGGCCCCTCAGCCACAAACTTTATACTAAAACATAATTTAGCTGCTGTTAACAGCTGACAATCCATTGGAAAGATACTTCTCTGTTCATGCAAAAGACATTAAGTACTCTTTTTAAAAAATATTTATTTATTTTTCATCAATGTTTTAATGAGAATTTAAAGCTTTCTCTTGAAGGCTTTGTGTTCCTTATCTCCTCAAACACACACCGGATTCTTCAGATCACACATGCACTCTCCTGAGGACCAAACTTACCAGGCACTCAAGCAGCCGAGCTGGTCGCGCAATGATAATCATCAGTTTCTTTACAAGTTGGGTAACAAAGGCAACCTCGGAGCTCTCGGATCGCTCGTGGGCCTGTGGAGAGCAGAACATCACATTATGGTCCTAGCAGTTAACTCTTCATTTTTGTATGTCAGATGCTGAACACAGAGCAATCACCAGCTCAGTAACCGTAATTTGGCAGCAAAGGCATGACTGAGTCAGGGCAGGCAATGATCTCAGCTCATTCAAGGATGCCAAGTTACATACAGCTTTTCCATTACAACTGACTCCTTTTATCATGCAAGAGATATTTCAAAGGCTCTATTTGCATTATATCACCTATCAGTTATATTAGACACGATGTGTTTTTATTTTATTTTTAAAAATGAAAAGCGGAATACTGACGTTTTCAATTTCACCCTCCACACAATACTGTTGTCTAGATAATTACTAACAGCCACACATACTTCTAGGCTTTACTTTCAGCTAGAATTTGAACTACTTCTGTTCATCATCAAGAAAAGCTAAACTTTAGTTTCTCTTCATTTAATTTTAGAAATCCTACTGAACAACTACGGTATTGTACTATATGCCATGTAGGACCAAATAGACAAGCAAAGCAAAGAGTATACAGAAACTTAATTCAGAGAATTTGTTCTTGTCCACTCCCATTACTTTACCATATTTCAGTATAAATTCAAGGTTTAGTTTCAAGGGGGGGGGTGTGTGTGAGGGGGTGTCTTTTTGGAACAATGAACAATAAATAAAGCAATTATTAAAAAAAAAAAGAAATCCCAAAGACAAATTTGAACAAGCTCCCCAAATTACTCTTATTTTGCTCAAGCACACAATGGTTACAAGTCCTTAAGCACAAATAAAATAGTATTTCATTGCAGGGTGATAAAATATGGTTCCAATGGCATGTAAAAAGTCTGAAACAAAATATAGCTATTTCTTCCCCAAGGTCTAAAAATTAGGCTTTAGCAGAGCCACAAATACAAAGTCCAGAACTTAACCAGTGAGCTTATGTTGGCAATGAGCCAGCTACCTACAGGAATGATACTTTATCAACAAGGATACAAGCAGCAATATACTAAAAGGTTCATTTAAGCACTGTTCATTAGCACCATCTAGAAAAAAGACATATATCGGTGAGAAGACAAACCACACCGATAATCACCTAAAAGAACAATAAAAACACAGAGGAGCAGAAATTCAGAGCTAGAAACATACAAGCAGCATTTTACATAGTATATCCCTGATATTTAGTTACAAAAAAAAAATTTAAAAGTTCATTATTTCTCATTTTGACACAGGTCAGAAGAAGAAATGCTGATTGTCTACTTCAGCACTGATAAGCTAGGGCTAGAATTTTAACCTTGAAGAAAACAATGTACCCGCTAGTTCATTATCTAAAAACAATACCAGAGATGCTTCCTGGCTATAGAGCCTTTAAAAGAAGGTTATTTTGAAAGCACTGAAATAAGTTGTGATTTGTTTCTAACTAAGAGGTATTTTCTAATTCTAAAATAGAAAATAATCATAATGAAGATGGTCAGCATTCACTCTGTATCCCCCAATGCATTATGCAAACTTGTAAGTTAAAATATGAATTCTAGAATGAAATTAATCCTTTCATATTTGAAAAGCCATTCCAGATCACCAGGGGTTAGCTGTGTTGAAATGAATAAATAAAACATCAACAACTTTGTATTATTTGAAATATGAGCCATGTAATTGGAAAGTCCTTCCCCCCACGAGTTATATTATGCAAAAAATATATATATAATTCATCATTTTGCAGCCATTTATACTGTTAAAGCAAACTTATTCTTTAAAATCAAGTCCTTTTGTTTTCTCCTTTTCTCATCTATGACAATTTAGGCAAAATAATTTAAAAATGTAGCTAATTTAATCAGGTGTCTGTTTTGGAAATGAAAAGCTAGACCATGACTGCCAGATGATACAGAAAAGCAAAAGGAAAAAAAAAGGATTACAAAAATCAAACACAACTTGTAACAGCCACTCAGCCATCATCTCTGCACAGCGCTGCTCTTCCAAGCTCCTCAGTAAAACTGCCTCTTCTTGTCTCCTTCTCGCGCAGGACAGCCCGGACATCCCTACAGACGTCGTGTTGACAGTGTGTCCCAAGGACACTATCTGGAAACCACAGGGTTATATAGCCAAGCACTGCCTGCCGCTTCCATGTGCCTTGGAACGAGGCGTGCCATCTCCTTAGCAGCTCCCAATGACAACACGCTTGTCTGAAGGTTGCTGGTGGCATTTCAGGGTTTTCCTGCCTCCGCTTCCCGAGGGGAGGAGGGAGAAGCTACAGGGGTTGTGGGTAGAGGCTGATGCCATTCCTACACACATTGCCAGGGACACGTGGTCAGGAGGTAGCAACGGGTAATTTACAAACCGATTCCCTTATCTGAAAGACCCATCCGTCACTAACTGCAGCCACTGAGGCATGAAATTAAAATCACTGTCCTCCCTTGGGGTTCAGCAGGACCAATAACTGGGATATGCAAGTCACAACGCTGTAATTGAGCTAATATACTGATGGAAACCAAAACAATAGACCTGCAATGCCAAGAACCAATAAATTTACGTTCAGGCTCATATTAAGAAAGCAATTCCAATCAGAATATCCATTTGCCACTGTGCAGCATCAGTCACCACAGTATAATACTAACACCCTCCCCTGATCCTTTTGTTCCATGTACAGAAACACCTGTAATTCTTCACCTTTTGCATCAATTGCCTACACCTATGCAAAAGCCATTAAACTTCTTTTGGCAAGTTTTACCTTGTAAATTCAGCCAAATAATAACCGACTGTAACCTTGTTTTTTCCAGTAAACTGAGGTCCTATCCCGTCCTCTAAGCCCACTCCACTGAATGTCATCTATTCTTTTTTATAAGTGCTTTATATTATTATTCAGTATTTTCCCTTTAAGTGTGAAATGTAACATTCAAGTTCATGTTTTTCCAAATAAAGAAAATCTCTTAAATTCATTTTTATTTCAGGATAATCTCAATGATGCAATAAGCAATAGGTTTTTTTCTGGCTAAAAGACAAACTAGGGAAAAGATCTCATTTGCCATAACTAACGAGATTTGTTGGCATTTTATTAGAAAAGCCAGGATCTAAAAACTTTTAAAAGCTTTCTGGCTTGGTATATTTAAACAGCTCATTATTTACATGCTCAATTACTCTGTTTCACAGATACACTTTTACAATATAAACTCAAACTGCAACATACTAAATTAAGTTTCCTTTCTAGGGTTTGAAATACTGTGCGAGTTTAGTCTGTTACCACATGTCAGAATCAACACCTTAAAAAAGAATTTCAAGAGAATCCATTCTTTCAGTGTAACACTATGAAAATCTGTGGGTATTCCTGCCACTTGCTGACCTCCTTATTCACCAATAAATCATCTTCCCAATCTTTCTACATGTTATAAAAATACACCATAAAACTATATATGCTACTGCACAGACCATACAACTGCCCAAGTGGAAGAGCTTTTTTGACGACCTTCCAGTTGGTATTATTTATATAATGTGTAACTCTGCGTGATACCTTACAAGCTAAACAAAGGTAAAGACCCTGCCCTCAAATTTGGAATAATCTAAAATTGACTCCAAACTTCTTATGTTTCAGGTGAGTCCTCAAAAAAAAAAAATATTATCACCAATTTCTATACATTTAGACTGAAATGTCCCAATTATTTCCTTCTAGAATGTAGTCTGAAGAGCAAAGTACAGACTGGCAATCAGGGGAAAACAAGTAGCTTTTAAATACTAAAATACAAAAGAAACGCCAAGGAACTATGAGAGGACAGAAGAAACAAATGAGGAAGATACGGAATGAAGTCTTTGGCACTCCTCTGCTGCCTTCAGTTTCTTTGTCCTCTTCCTTCCCAGCCTGTTCTGCCTCCCTTGCCTCTCTCAGCTTTCCATTCAATCGTCTCTAGCCCACTTTACTTCCTCAAGTAAATCAATTAAACTTAAGAGCTGACCCTTCTATCGCCCCGGCTCTGCAGAAGATGTTAAGCAGGAAGAGGTCAAAGCAAGCCCTGAACGTCAATTCCTGAACAAGCCCAGAGCTGACCACTGTATCTTCTCTAATAACAGTTCAATGTCATCTTTCCCTGGGCTTAGGAGCAGCAGTATAATGCACATAGCATCAAGGCCAAAAGGACATTCAGGAAGTGGGTTTTGAGAATTTGCTCTGAGGGAGGGGAGAGGAAAGGAAAAAGCAGATTTATCTGACCCACACCTTCTCCAAGACCCTGATTAATCTCTTCAGGCCACAAGACAGGTCTGAAAGTGCAGACTGGAAGTGGTCAGACCCAATTTATTGCTCTCTTAATTCCTTACGGTATGGGAAATCAGTGTCCACACACAGAGGAGGAAAGTCTGGGAGTGGGAGAATTTCAAGCTCCAAGTATCTGCTACCAGAAGCAGCAAAACACACTGCAGTCCCCTTACGTCCCTTGAAATGCAAGCTCTTCTGAGGAGTGTACGCACCCACTCCTAGTGAAATCTTTTCCACTTCAAACCATCACCCAAAGAGGCCTGATCCCTTATTTCATAGCTGACGTGCGCTTCCAGACTCTGGAGATACAAGGTGGACCCATCAACCCACGCTCACCCGGCTGTAGGCAACCCCTGCATCCCCCTTCCCACATCCATCCCACACATGCAGGGCTGCTCGCTGCCTCGCCAGCCACAATGGCCAGGGGCTGCCTGGCCTGCCCAGGAAGGCCACACTGCCACCGTCCAAATCCAGAAACATTTTGCTCTTCTTTAAAGACTACGAATACTGAACAATACCTCTGACTAGATGAAGTTTCTTCAGCCCTGGGCAGAGAAAGTGTATCAGTGGTCAAACTCTTGCATGGTATCCAAAGAACACCACTTTAACCAGGAAACACATTTTTTACTATTAAGTGCATCCACAGTGGTTAATGATATCCCACAGGCTGACAACCACATCGGCCCTCAAAAGATATTCCCTACCTCTCTTGATCTGTCAAAATTCTACTCCCCATCCAGGCAGAACACCACAAAACCAAACATGAGTCATTTTTCTCCCATGCATAACAAGTAACAGGGAAATCACAGCCACACTCATGTTTAAGCTCATATATTAGCTAATACAAAGGAAGATTCTGCAGTATTCACAAAGCTTTTTAATACAATAATTGTATACTAATACAGTATTTTTATTCATCTGCCATTTTCTAATGTCTAGAAAGAGTGGCAACCGGGCACAAAATAGTGCAGATCATGCTATGGGTTGGCAAACTGATGAATGACATATAAACACACCTTCACCAAACAAATTAAAAATCATCACAGGAAACAAATTCTTTCAGGTGCTCTGTTTCTAGGTGTCTCAGTGATATTTGTTATCTGACAATGTTTTCTTAAATCAAAGCATAGGATTAGGAAGACCTTCCCAAACGGAGCTCTGGACCCAGCAACTTGTAATAGCACTGACTCTTCACAACAGCTACAGCATAAATTCTAAAAGATTTTTTGAATTGAATATTATTTTCGTTTTAAGGGAAAACAGCACTTTTTAATGAGTAGCTGATGCATACTGAGCATGCATTAAAATTGTGCCCCCTTGTGTATTTCCATACGCTTTGAACACCACAAAACACATTGAAGTACCAAAAAACCCACAACTGGATTAAGTTCAGCTCAAGAAAATCTTTTATGAAAAATTTATAGCAACACTACAAACTATGGTGTTTTCAGTCCTTGAAGGCACTATTGTAATTAATAAGTCATTCAGAGTCTTGAAGTACATGAAATAAAAGTTCAGTAATTTCCTTCATCTGGATGAACCCTATTTTCATAAATGGTAAAGACTGCCTTTGACTTACTCATACGCATATTTAAATTTTGTACAAACAAAGTACACAGGTGAAGTGATTTGCTCAAATTCACCCGTGATAGATGAACAACAGAGCGGAACAACTCAGTCTCCTGACACCCCCACCCACTGCCCTTCCCCTGCAATCCACATTGTCTCTCCCAAAATCAAAGCTCTGGCTTATTGTTTAAAGTTTCAATCAAAATAATATATTCTACTTCCCAGAGAGCACTTACATCCTGGAGAAGTTTCTCCAAGTTTTCCTGCAGCTCATAAAAGTACCGAGAAGTAATAAGACCTTCACGTGATTTATCTAGGCAATCTCTGGCCAGTTCAATAACTTGATGATGAATGAAACTTAGGACCCCATCTGCTAATTGCAGCACGTTCTCTGGAGCATTAGAGGCAATAAACTCAGCCAGCCGTTCTTCCATCTGCGCTGTGGCCTAAGAGTATAGAATAAACAGAAATTATTCTTAAATTTCACTATCCCAGAACTTAAACATAAACAAGTAGGGTGCTAAAGTAACATATTCTTAAATTCAAAATGCACAAGGCTTAAAAAGCATTCCAAAGTACAATAGTGCTTTGTTGAAAATAAAAATAGTAAACCATAGGCAAAAGTTATGTTCACATGAGCAAACAACAAAAATTAATCGGAACACACTTTCTGAAAATGCAAATGACCATAAAAATATCATGGTCCTGAGGCTGTATTCCTCCCTGGGTCTCCAGAGGAAGCACGTAATATGCGAGGCAGTTTTCAGAACTTCTAGGCAAGACCATGGAACTTGAAAATCACTGCCCCAAGCAACAGAGACACAGCATTTCTATCACTGTAAGCACTGATATCCTGTCTCCGGAGAAACATCTGGTTGTGGTGTTGGTAGAACAGGAGGGAACGGCCATATCGACAGCTCTGGGATACACAATCTTCTACAGTCATTGCAATGAGATGTTAACTTTCAAAGCTTGATCCCACAGATTTCAATATTCAGCATTTTTTTTTCAAAAAACCCCACACTTCTTTTCTCTGCAGATCACTTCAGCACATTTCAGTATGACTGAATCCAGATTGACTTTTCTAAAATCCAAATCTATCTTCATCGATTCTCTGGTACCAAAAGCCCCAGTGGCTCCAGTATAATTTGGAATGACTTTAAAAGAAAACTTCTCATTTCCTTTATGTAAATGAAAGTCTACCAAAACTAAAGAAGCTGGGATCCGTATAAAGCAAATTTAATGCAGTTATACAAGGGAATAACGAGTGAATATTATTTAACATATTTTGAAATTATCCTAAAATAGCTTTTTTAAGTATATATGAAACTAAGCAAAACATTCCTCTTCCAGCCTTGATCGGATTCAGAATTTAAAGAAAAAGACATGGATTGTTCAAAATACATGGAGACACTGGCCTCATAAACAACACAAATGGAGAGAGCAGCCAGGGCATGGCCCTTCTCCTCACTCCTGTGAGCATCTGTCATGCCAATAAGACATGAGAAATTTAGTAAATATGATATACATACACAAATACACAAAGCTTTTCTATTTCTTCTACTGCAGAATTACCATATGAAGCAGACAAGGCAGCTTTAAACTCTCAGAAAACTGCACTGCTTGGAAATCAGAGGTAAGACCTGGACTCCTTCTCCAGTGAGCACTATAAATTAATTCTGAGCTTGGTCATAAGTTCATCGAATGTATTATTCAAAAAGTGATTCCTTACCTTTGGAAACCTTTCTTTGTACACATGATTCATCATTATTATTTCGCTGTCAAAGGAAACTGGGGAGCGACCCGGGCTAGAGGAAAAAAGAAAGTACATTATCATTTACAGATACCACACCAAAACCCTCCAAAATCCAGTGCTGGTCATAATGTTGCCACACTGACTGTAGCCCTTCTACAGCCTTGACTTCGCTTCAATAACGGGCAGACGCAAAACTTCAGAGAAAATCCTAGCAAGCAATGGCAATCTACAGCCCTCATAATTAACTCATCTGAAAACTGCTAACACTCGTGTCTTCACGTGAACTCAGGCAGAGACCCACCAATTTTCAGTGAATGCAAGCCCTAGTACACAAGCATTCAAAAAAATCAGTGTATTTGTTGCAGGTACATCTGCTATTTCCCTCGTTCTCTGATTGCCCTCCAAGGCAGTGGCAGCAGCCCTGCCCAGGAAGGAATCACTGTGATCTCTGGAGCCTCCAGTGCCAGAAAGGAGCAGAGTAAAATGAAACAACAAACTCGAGATGACTTGTTTTCCTTTCTCTGAAAAATACCAGGATACAGGAGGGATGCATGAGCAGTGTTATTCAGCTAAATCTTCATATCTAAATACCACAAGCAACAGGAACAGAACACTTTCATGAAAACTGTGCTCCCTTGAGCCATGTTACACCACCGATGCGTATGCACGTACGCAGAGGTTAGCAAGCAACTTCAAGGCACAACCAAAAAACAGGACACTAAACCTTGACAAACTGAATTTATATTACTGTTGGGGTACTTTTTTTTTAAAGAAGAGTTGCATCTCATTTCATCACATCTGATGGCATGCAATGCTCTGACTCATTCTGCCACGGAGGACAGCGGGGGTGAGGTAATGCAGCTAATCCCCAGCTACAGGATCGCCTCCAGCATCTCCTTTCTCTGGTTGCCTTGTTTCAATGTTCAAGACAAGCAAGGGCTTCAATTATTTGGCATCTTCTGTGATCACTGTCTTCATGATTTTAAGAGTACTACATGTTGCTAAAAATATTTTCTCTATGTCAAAAAATAAAATTTTATCTTGAATGAGTTCAAACATTGTAAACTTTCTTGTGAAGGATGAACTGAGTCTCTCTAAACGGAATAAATGCATTTTAAACTTGGAATGCATTACAGTCATTACCTTGTTGGTAACCTATTTAAATGAAAAAACATTTTTTTAGGAACATATATTTACAATTCAAAGAAAATTTAACTCACTGGCTCATGGAATATAGCTATACCAGTCACTTTTCATGCCTGGTGCTGGAATTCCATGAATTACATTGTGTCTTGTTTTTATTAAGGTTTATCCCTCAGCTTGGGAAAATGCGCTTCTGATTAAATCTCTCATTGAATCCTTCTGTTAAAGGAGAAAAACTGATTTGGATGTTTTGGATATCAAATAAAAACACATTTTCATGACTATTTTTTAAGAAAATATATCCTTTAGCTTGGTAGATAGCTATTTTTAATCAAGGAAAATTTTCTTCAAAAAGAAACTTCCATTTAGATTCCTATGTAATGTATGACATGGTAAAGAGAAGGGTTAGAGCATTTAAATTTCAGACTTAGAAGCAAATTCCCCCCGACATCTAGCCTGTTACCTTTATCCTTCTTTCTCTAAGACCAAACAATTTGACACAAACACGACACCTGTTTACTGGGAGTTCATATGGGGCTGAAGAATTTGGTGAATATAATTATCAAAGAATACAATGTATTATTTCTCTGCATGATTTAATGAGGTATAAATTACAAGTATACATAAGCCCTTTGATACTAACTACAGAAATACGGAGGCACATACGTACTTCATTTTAACACTAAAGTAGTCCTACTAAAACTCGTGCATGCTCAAGTATTTGCTGTCTTCAGGCTACGATAAAACATGAGGGGTTTTGCCTTTTGCTTTCAAGGCATTTTATTAATCTGGGTACAGGAAATTATGAGCGATGCAGAGATCATGCTACGTGAGCTGTCCTGCCAGCAGATGTGGTGCTTCCTTAGGGAGAGCCACAACGACACGGGAGTTTATTGGGTTTGCTTTTTTTTTTTACTATTCTGAAACAAAGTAATTTCTTTGCACAAGAGTCTAATGACTGGCAAGAAAGTAAACATTTATAATCCCTTAGCTTCCTTGGGCACTGGCAGTTTTGCCTCTCATCTTTGGAAGCTAATTTAATGCCACTTTTTACAACCTAAAACAACACAGCATCCAAAGAGCTCCAGATAAAACCTGGGATCGAGGTTCAAATTGTCATTCTAAATAAAATTTGTCCAGTGTAACATATCACATTAAATGTCTAGCTGACTACAGCAAGACTGCAACATAATATACTGCACCATAATTTTTTATGTTGATCATTAGCCTGGGAAACTACAGAAATAATTAGAGGGATAACTGACTAAGTAAGCACAGGCTAGCTGCCAGGCACTGCTGGTTACTTTACAGCACCTTTGAGACATAACCAGGTGAAAAAAAACCGAGGACTGGGCAGATAACTGAATACCACCAATGGAGAACGTAAGGGAATTTAAAAAAAAGCAAAAAGGAGTTTAATACATTTTATTGGCATGACAGCTTTTCAAATGCAAAAGCTTCACACATCTATCTATCACCAAATATTTCACATAGAGAACTAAACCAGTCAACATCTCAAGCCTCACAAAGGAGCAGATTATTTTCTGTAAAACAGAGGACACATACTTTGCACGTGCATAACATTTTAAGACAAAAAGCAGGCTGCTTCTCTTTTCTCGGTGTAGATAGGTAGGTCGAAGAAATTATTATTTTCAGTGAGTTTTTCATTTCAGCGGAACAGACATTAGAAGAATAATATCTGTCCCCTTAAGCTTAACAACAGAATGAAAAACTACTCTCTTTTCCCCTTCTTCACCTTCCCTCCGCTTTATGAAATAATCTGATGGTAGACTTCCAGTGACATCTATCTCCTGCAAAGGTTTCTAGCCTTCAACTTGTCAAAACTCGTGTGTCTTTATCTGATGCTAGACAGTGAAAATAGCTTGTAGATAGGTATTTCAAGGAGTAGCATTTATAGTAATAAAATAAATCTTACAAAAGCTCGTTTAACTGTGACTAAGTAAAACTGAGATGTTTATGAATAGCTAATTTTTCCTTCACTGTGACAGCTGTATTTATTAGGAAAAAGCAGGGAAGCTAAAAGCACTGTGCTCCCCTTTGCTTTTACTCTGTACATAAAGGTTTAATTAGGATGTATTTACAGCATATTATCAAAGTCAGTGTCCACAGGAAAATTCAAACCACAGGCCTTAGCTTTCTGTCATTTCCAGACATATAAAATAAGGAATTTTAAAACTAGAAAGCTAAAGTGGTATGAAGTAGAAACTAAGTTAAACTTTCTGCTGAAAGTGAGCAGAGCATTGGCCATCCTCTACAGACATATAAATCTTTGACCTCACAAATTACATTAATACTAGAAGTAAGCCAGAAAACTCCTCCTGAAAAAAGAGACAGTAAAGCAGAACTAAATATGGACAATCTACATCTGTCCATCAAACTTCATAGCAGATATGACTCAATGCTTCACAGAGACTACAACAACTAGACTTTGGGGCCTGATCCTGTTTCTGGACAGGACAATGACCAAAGGAGAACTGAACTCAGCAGAACAGAATCCATCTGTCAAAGTCTGAATTTATGCAGCATGCACAATAACAACGAAACACAGTTTCCCACAATCTGTACCATGGAGAAAATAATGTAGAAAATTAAACGTGCAGCTTCAGATTGTTTTTCAGTATCTGTTCAAGGATCCTTCTTCCTGCATAATCAGAATCAAACAGCACAGAAAGTCCATACTGAGCAGTTCTTTCAGTGCTGCTGAAAAAAAGGGAACCTGAGGCAAAGCAGAATATACAGCAATTCTTCTGATGGAATAGGCAAGAGGTGAAACAGAACAGTAAAGAGTCTTTCTGACTGAGGTCTTTGAAAAGTCATTTCTGAGTTTGTTCACATACTTTGTGATTTTTTGAAATTCAATTTTACAAACACTGAACTTCAGCTACGTTTAGTCTGTGGACAAATACTATTTGTGACTGGTTTTGTGTCTCTGAACCGTTTTCCAGTTCAGCCCTTCTTTATACTAGGCGTGACATTCTTACGAATGTAAGGGTTGTTTTTTTTATTTATAAACAATAAATTAATAATTAATGATTATAATATATGTATATATATGAGAGAATATTAAGGGAAAGGGAATACATTTCAATCTCAATCTCTTTGAAAGTAAGAACTAAGGAGTTTTTTCTACAGACGTATCTAGAGGCTGCAACTAGCTCTTCCCAACACTTCAGATATTTTTCTATGTGTCAACAAAGACTGTGACTGTTTTAGACAGAAAACACTAGAAAGTTAAAGTAAGGAGCACTACAGAAGGCAGATAGGAATACTTGGTTTTTCTCATAATAGAAAACCATAAAGACAGTGAGTGAAACCAAAAGTTAGTAAGTATAAAACTGATCACTTTGAAGAATTTATTAAAATCGAGTTCACAGAGCTCACTGTCTTGATAGAGAAAAAAAGAGAGCCCAACATTATCTGTAATGTGGTTGTAATGTATTTTCATAGGAAGTAGATACCTTATGCTTCAGAATATAAAATTATTATCCATCTCTAGTGAATCTGTGGGCTGCGCGAATCCCCGCTCTGCAGGGAGCACCGTCTGCTCCTCCGCAGCTGGTGGCACTGGCACTTTCTGAAAGCAGCAGCACGAAGTGATGAAATCACCAAGATTACTCAAGTGGTTAAAGCTGACTCTTTATGGCAGTGAGATGAGAGCGCTCCACAACTTGCAGAATCAATTTTTAAGATAAAAATGGACTATGCAGGCCATTGGTGCAGTTTCACAACACCTATGCTTTGTTCCCATCTCAGGTATATTTCTGTCAGAAGTCTTTCTTGCCTCTTTGTCTAGAAGCCTAGAAACCAAAATTTTTTAGGAGCTGTCTCTGTATATTCTTAACGGCAGGATTCAGCATGTCGGAAGTCGGGTTGGAGGATCACATTTCAAAAGCACTACCCAGCAAGAGATGAAGGAGCATATTTGATTAAGGATGATCTCATCTACTTTAACTATATAAAAATTCCCCGCTACAATCTTCAACCCTTTTTCCCTAGACAACATTATCCTGATATACAAAGAGAGATCAAGAAAAATGGGCAGATTGGTGGGCTGAGTGAATGCACAAAGGCAGCTCTTGTAGAAGTCGTTACTGGTTAACTCTGCTTTTATCTCTGACATTCTCCACACATTCCCACATTAGCAACTGCTAAAGGATGACAAGTAAAGAGAACTGGGAAAAGATGGAGGGCAGCATCTCTCTAACTTAAACAGAGTAACAATCACACGTTTAATGCAAGAATTCACACTCTCCAAGCACTTTACTCCTGGGAGGAAAGATCTTCTTCAGGTAAAGCCCAGGATTGTTCCAAATGAAGTGAATGTAGCCTAGGCATCTCTCTGTTGGTCAATAACTTGAAGGATTTGAAAACTACATTAAAAAAAAAAAAAGAGATTATATTTAGGAACTACTTCTGCAAGTAATAAAGAAATATTCTCTTCTACCGAAGACACACGCTAAGCACCAAAACAGGTGGGTCACATGGAAATATGCTCTTTCATTTAGCATGTGAGTACTGGATCTACTGGAGATGGATGAGAGAAGAGTCCTCTGCCTTTAGCGACCAGCTTTATAACCACATCATACTTCTGGATTCCACTATTGATCCCAGGCTACCTTCTGCCCCCCGCACTGGAAAGGAGCAGGGAAAGAGTCAGTGCCATTTCTCCGGTGTAGAAATTCAGGGGATTTCAAATAAGGCGTGATTAGTTAAGTCATGAGTATCTTCACACCACACTGGCAGAACATCTCAAGCAATAGAGGTGCTACCAACGTGTCAGCGTACATCAGACAACACTACCCTCCATGACTGTATGCTTTCTTACTTTTTCCATCCAGTTTGATCATTAAGACTGCTCTGTATGAACAGAACATTGCAGCTAGATACAAGAAAATGGTAAATTTCTAGTCAAAGTAGTGGATTTTTCCAAAAGTTACATCTAGGCAATGCTCTCCTCTATCTGTAGGCATAAAAGGATCATCTGATACTTCCAAAAAATCTTGGGTTTCAGAGACCCTCAAAAACAACAGTCCCAGCATTTGACAGTGCATCTCAAAATATCCATTCCTGTCTCATAAAAAGATATGTAAGGCTGCAGTCATAAAGGATGAAAAATGAACACATGTTAACTATCAGTCATAAATATCGGACCATCATTTAAATTACAAAGCTGTGACCGCCAATTAAGGAAAACGGCTGATGTATTTTGTTCATCTGCTTTTCATTAAAGCTGATCAAACAAGACCATTTAATGCTTATGAAAACACTACATTTTTAGGGAAATCCCACTTAATTTTCAACACATTAACTGCTCAGATTTTTTTTTTTAATGTAAAAATATCCTCTCACCAAGTAAGCTAACCCTATCATGTGGGTAAATAAATGAGCAAGCTGTGCAGTGAATAAGGTCTGGTCTTCTCACATTTCAGTACTTGTTTGTTTACAAGGACACACTACCCTCTGTCAAAGAGGGTATTTACCCCTGCAAACATTGCTCCAACTGGTTGGACTGACGTATCAATTCTCCTTCGAGGTGCAAGGGCCAGCACAAATGCTTGGTAGTGGCAAGGGTCCTTTGGAGTCACACAGCATCACAGTACTAGCAATAAGCAAAATGAAAAACAACTCAGGCACGGTAAATTTAAAAAAAACTAAATTACTTCATTCTAAGCTTTGGAATACCAATACTGATGGCCATTACCACACTGAAAATCAGAGAGAGCTAGAGAAAGCATTCTATGATTCTGTGAAGAGAGGAAGAAGATTAATCACATGGTTATATGACACATTGAATTAATCTAGTCTTGTCACAAATTATAAACCTCCTATGTGCTAACTCTGCTCCTACATTGGTTCACAGAGGTAAAATTCTCAGCAAGTTGGTAATCCGCATTAGCAAGGAAAAACCCAGAACTGGGCTCTTCATTTTATTGTTTACATCATTTTTCCATTAGCAAGGGCACCTTATACTTCATTACGCCAACAGTAATTTTTCTGTGTTAGAAAGGACAATAATTACTTTAGTGATGTGTTGTCTACATACAGTAGGTGTATTATCTATAAAGAATTAGTATTACTACAGGCAGGTACACTACCCAGCACAGTCAGCGTTAAGAGTGACAGCAACAGGACTGAAGTAGGACTACTGTTCAAAGAGACTTCGTACAAATCATATAACTAGTCTTCTACTACACGTCAACTTGCAGAGATCACAAGCTAAGTGTGCTACTACCTATAGTACTTACCTGCTCCTGTAGATTACTGTGTAACTACACTTAGTAGACCCACATGCAATTACCAAGTAGCCTCCACTAATTTCAGAACATACAAATAATCATGAAAGGTCAGCTCTGCCATGACATGATACTCACCATGGATTTTTTTGTTAACTTGGCCTGTTTCACTTCCTTCTACTACAAACCCCAGTCTAGGTCCTGAGCTGGGCACACTGATTCAGTATTTCCAGCTGGCAGAATTTCTGGATATGGTCCATTGATTTAAAGGTGATATCCCACCTCTGACACCCTCAAATGAGAAGCAACAGGGAGACTTCACCTCCTTGTCCTCTGATTGTATAAATCCTTTTTCTTTCACAAGATACTGCATCTAGAGGTATATATCTCTAGACCTTCATTCACTTGGTCCAGCAATAAATGCATAGCAAAACCTAAGGTTTTTCTATGATACAAAATGTTTGTGGATTTATTCCACTTTATTGTTACAGAGGTGCAAGAAATACTGCCCAGAGAGTCTGTGGAATCTCCATCCTTGGAGATAACTCAAAAGCTGTCTGGACATGGTCCTGGGCAATCTGCTCAAGGAGCCGTTTGGACAAGATGACCTCCAGAGGTCCTTTCCAATCTCAGTCATTCTCTAATTCTGTGAAAGATGAAGTTATAGTTGCTTCTGGTTTTAAGTATCGAAAAATCAGCTGCACAAGGAAATAACCCCTGGACAGCTATCATTGAACAACCAGTTCTCTGAAGCAAGAGTAAAAATTATTCAACTGCGAATGCAGAAGAATCATTTTCAGCACTATTACAAAATTGCTCTTGGCTGTAATTCCATTTAAGGTTTTGACTTCACCTACTCTAGTTTTCATACCCCTTCAAAAGCACTGCTGGAAAAGTTATTAACAGTGACTGTAACCACTTCCTTATATTAACACAGCCAAATTCTGAGAAGAAACTTCACTAAAGGAAACCTACATCCTTATAGATTTAGTCCAACATGCTTGTCAGTCATGTTTTCACAGAGTTATTGTGAAGATACAAAAGCAGACTACACTAACCATTCAGAAACTCAAAACTTCAGTGTCACATGTAAAAAAAGAAAAAAAATCCTTTATGATTAGGTGAGGTGGGTTAAATGCTGACTAAAATAATTTCAAACACATGTAACAAAACAACTACAAACTACTATTCTTAGATCGGAAAGCACATGTAGAAAGGCAATACATATGTCCAACATCTCAAAAGTTCAGCCAACAACCTGAAGCTCACCTGAGACTGCGAGATCGAGGCCTCAAGGCTGGAGAATGGCGCCCTTCCTCATCAGTGATGCTCTCAGTACTGAAATGCTTTGTCAGGAAATGAAGTTCATCTGCCGTGGGCTGAAAGGGCAGCTGGTGCAGCTTCTCCTGAGATGAGCATGATGACTGAGTACAGAAAAAAATACAGAAAAGAAATGCACTAAACGCATGCATAGGGGTAAGCTAATGAATGGAAGAGGAACGGATTCTGCCAGACACTGCACACTCCAGCGGAAAAGAAAGCTACTTATCAGACCAGGTGCCTCTTTTTATTGTTCTCATTAGGCTAAGCCAACCCTTACATACAACGACAGAGCTGATGAGATCAGGAAAACTTTGGGAGAAGGCTAGGGAACCACTGCATCCAATTCTGGAACCATTATATCTGATCATTCAGATAATTTAGTAGCAGGAGACAGAAAGGAAGGTAAGCGAGTACCAGTGCTACTCTGCAAGGACAAGGAGGTTCCTGGAGTGGTGAGCAACTTTCTTTCCTTTTCCCTCATGCTCTCTTAGCTCAGGGGCTTCACTGGCATGCAGAATGCTATGGAGCTGTGTAGACATGACAGTTTTTGCTGATTATTGGCTCTGATTGGAAATTGCTATTGTAAATGGTCAGGATTTTATTTCTCCCTGCCTTTTCCCATCAGGCTTCTTCTCTAACCAAGGAGGCAATAATAAAAAGAAAGTAGCTGACTTTGCAGAGTTGTAAGATTAACAGAGTTTCTTGTTATAAACAGCTTATTCATCTTTAAATAAGTTGATGCATTTATATGACTCATGTCCGGTGATAATGATAGACATGAAGCTGTTTTAATTTTTGAACCTCAAAAAACCTGAGACTAAAACAAATATTTGTTGGAAGTGTTGCTAACACCAAATGTTGGATGTTGCAGGGGAAAAAGCTATAGGTCAACTAACAAATGCATTTTTTCTTGTATGATTTTTCAATGCCCCTCTCCATTTCACAAAATTAAGAAAATGTATTATGTAAGGACAAATTAAAAAATCTTTTTAAAAACAATGGGGGGGTTGGGGAGAAGTGCTGAATAACCAGAGTAGCACTGAATAATACTAGTGGGCCTTATTAAAAACATCATCCTAATCTAAGTTCCAAGGCTCCTTATTGCTATGATGAAATTAATTCTGTACACTGTTCCAGTGGAAAAACTTTTCCTTTCGCTACAATGACCCTCACTCAGACTGGAAAGCACTGCATTCTAGTACCAGAAGCATTGGTAGGAGACAACGCTACATGATACAACATGTATGACCAAAGCTTTAACTCACCTAGCATGCTTTTCTAGACTTATTTGCTGTTGAATGTTTTTGGAAAAGAAGCTACGAAGTATGGCCAAGCAATAAAACCCAAATCCTGACAAGGCTTTTCACTGAGTCCTGCATGTTTGTAATATTGATGGCAAAGAGAAAACACTCTGAATATAACAGGTACATCACACTTTGTCAAGAAGGTAACAGCTACACTTGAACTGAATTGAAATGAAGCAGATTGTTGCAGATCCTAGCATTGTCTTATCTAGAGAATTCCAGCCAATACTGAGGGGTAGATCTGAATGTGAGAACTTACAAACCTACAGAACATACTCTTTAATAAAAACAGAATTGGCTCCAGACCCCAGATCCACTCCCTCCGCACTGCACAGAGGTATTTACAGAAGAGAATGCCCTTGAAAGCCCTGGGACATGCATGAACTCCCCAGGCATGGCTGGAAGTGGAAGCTGCCACTACCAGCGTTTTCCTCCAGGCAAATCTAGGTGCAGGGATCATGTTGGGAAGTCATCTCCAGCACAGTGTCCACACAGTGATGATTGTCCAGATGGCCTATCAGCTTACACTGGTCTAATCCACACTGAAGTGAAGAAGCAGAGCCTGGGCATTTGATAGCCCCTTCGCCTATAGCTATGCTGCTGCGTACACTGCTTATGCCAAACACAGGAAAGACTCACTCCCTGTAGCACAAAATTATGTAAGCCCTGTTTGACTTTCAGAGCTTTCTTTGATGTCTTCCTGTCTTACACTACACAAGGAATGGGAAGAAGTGACTGCCTATGACACAACAAAATCCTCCCTCCACTTTCGCTCCTTAAAAGCAACCAGATCACAAAGTTTGTAATTCCAGAGAATAACTAAAGGAGACCCTAAAGATAAAGACCATGGTGAGAGATAGACTTTCCTCTGCCAAAGGCTTCTCTAGCAGTTTTAAGGCGTACAACCTTTCAATGAAAAAGTGTGAAAGCAAAGTGAAACACTTCTGAAGTATTGATTTTTAAGTAATCACATCACTGTATTTGCAGGAGACTAATACAAATATCCCCTTGGTGTCTTAATTACAGATATAGAATTAGTCAACTCTTCTCCAGTAAAAAACTTCAAGCTAATACTATAGTAGCTTATATATTAACTCTGTATCTAGAAAATGAATAGCAGATTAGATGTTGAAAAAAAATTTTACATTGACCCATTCAACTGACTGGTTTATATTCATCTAACTTGAAAGCAGGTTTTCTCCAGCTTTTTCAGTGTTGGTCTGATGATATATATGTGGTCTTCGTGATTTGTATCAAAAGGGTAAACGTGAATTTTTTTAGAAGTGTCATCCCTCATTTGGAAGGAAAAAATAAAGCAGAATCTACAGGTTTCCACTGATCTTGGATTAGGTAAATGTCTTGGTTTGTTCAGTTGGTGGGTTGGTAAAGCAGCTGATCTATGACCACAGAGATGCAGGTCAGCTGTAACTGCCATACAGAAATTCAGGCCAGCAGAACACAGAACTGATGCTGCTCTCGTTGATATTTCATTTCCTACTGATACATACACCAGAAAGAAGGTCTATCAGTTTCCTTCTATCTTGCTTGAAAAAGAAATGTAATCTTCAGGACTGATCACACCAAATGGAAGCCCAAAATTCTGTTAAATTCACATCTGTTGCATTAATTCATTATGCCCTTTTGACAAGCCCCTTGACCACTTCTTACTTCATTTTTAAAGTCTATGCAGGAATAATGCTGCTTATCAACTCCAGAGGTGTTATCCAGATCAATTCAAATTAATTCTAAACTATGAAATACTATGATAATACTATTTTCATACACAAGTAGTACGTATGATTGGCTTAGTAATGTAATACTAAGTTAATTAGCTCCAGGAATTGCATCACTACTTTCTAAACAGCCCATTTCAATGTCCTTCTGATATTGCAACACTGAACAAGCAAAAGGACAAGAGATGAGAGACTCAGCCACTTAGGAAAAAAAAAAAAGTATTGGAATTTCAGGTTTTAATCTAACGATTTCCTGCACAAATGTGAATTCAGATCTACATACAACTATCACTTCATGCTTCTCATTATATCACACTGTTTTCTGTTGCTTACAATACTTACACCATTTGAACTGATGCTTTCTATGTGACATGTCTATCTCAGATTTGTTGTGTTGTTTTTTTTTTCCCCTGGAAAAACGTCAATCAGAATGATCTAGCTATTTCTGGGAACATGACAACAGACAAATACGCTTTCTTCCCATGACAGAAAGCTGAGAACTTTCTAAAAGTAGCTGTAATTTCCCTATTTCAAAGCAAGGAATGATACTTCCAATGAATTTTGTTTTGTGTTAGTTTTGCTCTCTCCATGGACATCGACCCAAAGGCTGGTCAGACTATAAGCTCTTGAAAATCTACTGATCACACCTGCAGGTGAGAAGGACTTACACACTGCAGGCAGTTTGGTCTCCACAGGTGTCATCTTCACAGGCATCTTGGAAGCTCTCACAGTGACTACCAATGATCAAACTATTTGGATGTCATCCGTGCAGAAAGTAATGGACTTGCTCCATGCTCTCATAGCTTGCACCCAGAAGAAGACTTAGTCCTGGGCTGCATCAAGAGAAGCGTGGCCAGCAGGGCAAGGGAGGTGACTGTGCCCCTTTACTCCGCTCTCGTGAGACCCCACCTGGAGTCCTGTGTCCAGCTCTGGAGCCCCCAACATAAGAAGGACATGGATGTGTTGGAGTGGGTCCAGAGGAGGGCCATGAAGATGATCAGAGGGCTGGAGTACCTCTCCTATGAGGACAGGCTGAGGGAGTTGAGGTTGTTCAGCCTGGAGAAAAGAATGCTCCAGGGTGACCTTAGAGCAGCCTTCCAGTACCTGAAGTGGCCTACAGGAAGGATGGAGAGGGACTTTTCACAAGGGTGTGTAGTGATAGGACAAGGGGGAACAGCTGTAAACTAGAAGAGGGCAGATTTAGATTAGATATTAGGAGGAAATTCCTCACCATGAGGGTGGTGAGGCCCTGGCCCAGGTTGCCCAGAGAAGCTGTGGCTGCCCCCTCCCTGGCAGTGCTCAAGGCCAGGCTGGATGGAGCTCTGAGCAGCCTGGTCTGGTGGAAGATGTCCCTGCTCATGGCAGGAGGGTTGGAACCAGATGGTCTGTAAGGTCCTTTCCAACCCAAACCATTCTATGATTCTATGATAATATTGTTTGGCAGTGAAAAAAGGGGCATCTTTTTTACATTGATAACCAGATCTTTTCCCACATTCCTACATGTTCCTGCCCATGTATCTGTACACGTGCACATACAGGAGACTGAAATCAAGTCACCTGCCTTCTAAGGAAACAAACAAACAAACAAACAACCCCCCCCCCAAAAAACCACAAAACAAGCAAACCATAAAACCACAAGACCAACAAAAAGCCAACTGTCTTGAACAACAAAAGACAACAAATTGTGGAAATTATGCAAATCAGAGTCTGCAAGAATGTGTCTAAACATATGGAGCTACAGAGATGAGATTAACATTGCAAAATAAAATTTTAAACATATCAATTTATATTGAAAGGAAATTTTTTACTTCAATTTCTTCTCTTGCTATATACACTGAATTTAACACTCACCTCCTAACTGTGATGATAAATTTGTGTTTGAGAGGCACTAGTAAATTTATGGATGAACTTAACAGAACAGGTCACAAGGAAAACAGTGATGCTGCATTCAATGAAAGATTTGCATAACGTGGAGTACTGCGTCCTAATTAATGCAGGTTATTACAATTACTGGGAACATACTCTAAACAGTTCACAGAAAACAACATGATCGTAGAAGTATTATGAAAAGAGGCAGTGATATGTGACCACACAGCTGAAGACACCATAACACACATATAGAGCGTGTTACATTAAGTCTGTAAGCTTTAACATTTCTAATTTTTCTGCACTTGGCTTTGCAAAGTTCTTATGTGGACAACCACAATATTTTCATAGTATGAAGAATCTGAGGGTTATAAGGGTTATCACGGTGCTGCTACCTTACTGCTACTAATGACATACCAGCCTTTTGGAAGTACAGAACTCAAGCAAACTGCAGCCAACCTTTCTAATAACGTGTAAGAACTGAAAAGCTTCATTAGGAGGTTCAAATTATCAGAGCTGAGTAACAGATGTGGATTAATAGTTTTTCTTTCTGCTAGCCTGATTGCAGAGGTTTTCACACCGAGAACTTGAAAGCATACAAGAATTTCATTTCCCAGTTATAAAAAAAGCTGAGAGCTGGCTAGTAATTACGCACTATCTCTTAAGAGTCCTGTCACTTCTGAGACACTGCGCCTCTCAACTGATACGTTGAGCCAAGTGCTGCCCTGGGATTTCACCAATGCTAAAGGCAAAGTGCAAGATGATAGGAGCTGGGAAATGGAGGAAAAAGCAGCAGAACCAGTAATTAAAATAATTTTTAAAATAATTAGTATATTAAATAATGTTAGCAAAAAATGAAGAAAGATCAGATATTTTAGTAAAGATTCAGAAGCTGATTTGTTAGGGTGTATTTGTACAAACTGAATTGCTTGAAAAAGTCAGTGTCACTTACAGAAACTGTCGAACTGGGAGTGTTTGTTCCATATCCAGATGAAGGAAGGGAGGCCAAGGACCAGCGGCGACCATCCGTTCTGGGGAAAAGAAGTAAGGGAAATTACAGTCAGGGACATATTGTGGCTAATTCTTGGGGGAAATAAGTATTTTTCCTCCCTTCCTCCCTCCTTCCCTCTCTTAACCTCACATTTTTATCAAAGTCTCAAGTTAGTCAGATAAATCAGGTATCCTATTCACAATGACCTTTGTGAAAAAGCAGCTAGGAGAAGTTTTAAAAGGAAAAGTGACCTGGGAAAAGATAAAGCAAATGGACATCAGATTCCTGCATTAAGTAGATGCTTCGTAAATGTTACCAGTTGTGCAAAAATTGGAGTTTTTAAAACCGACAAATGAAATCAGCTCATTTCAAACTTCTTTCAAAAAGACAGTGATGCCTAAGATAATTACGTGTGCAGTTACTTGTCTTCCAAATAAAGTTTAAAACTGAGGGGAAAAAGATATTAGATCAAGAATCCACTGAAAGTTGATTCATTTGTTTACCTCGTCAGCAGGCATTCTGCCTAGCACATTGCCTGACACAGCTGGTGAATTAAATCCACTACAGCAGACTGGAACAGAGCCGAGGGCTCCACTCGAAATACAGAGGAGACAGATATCACAGAAATCTCACCTACGCTCTCTTTCACCTCCAGTCAATGTAATATTAGTAGTTCTTTCCCTATTGTAGCCAAAGAAACATGACCCTGAGCAAAAACAGCCAAAACATCCCGCAGGTACTGCAGGAAAGGTCCTGTTTTATCAATGTCAGAAATGAGGAACTCCATAACCACTTTGAGAAGAATCAGTATTGCTCTCCCTGAAACCCTCTTCTCCCCCTAAAACCCGCCATGGTGAGGACAGAAACTGAACTACGTTCCGCTCAGTCTCACGGCGCTTTTTCTGCCTCAGATTTCATTTCAGTCTCACACGCATTTTGTGTCCTATAACGGGCAAATGCATCCTGTTGCACGATGGGGTGGATATCAAAGCAGTCTCTTCCTTACATCAGTTTCCATTTGCTCGTTCCTTTTATTACAGGAGATAAACAGTAATTGGTGATAAAGTGAAGCTGAATTAGAACAGTTCATCATGGTAACTTACTTTGGAAAGATTTGGGTATTTTTTGTACACTACAGTACCAAATGTACATACAGTACATTGATGCAAGCGCATTATAAAACAGGATGTTTGGTACAGGTCTGAAATAGTGCTAAGTGCTTATAAAAAACTCAAATGTTATCATCTTCACAGTAATATTTCTCATCCCACTATCCACACCCATGAAGCCTCATCTTCAGAAAAACGTTCAGTGCACACCCAGACATAAATGCCGGGCTACATTTTTTCCAGATCTAGTTCCTTTTATTTTCAAGCACTCATACATGCCGCTCCTCTTTGCCATCTATCTTAGAATGAGAGGGAAATAAACCCATTGTTCTACATCACTGAAAGAATATTATGCCAAAAGATTTTTTTAAAAGATTAACAGACTCATGCTTCATGCATTAAAAAAAAAAAATCCAGCTGTAATGCAGACTTCTATTGCATGCGTATGTCAGAGCTAAACCCCATTTAGCCACAGGTGATGCCTTCTTTGGCAAGACAATTACATATAAAAGAACAAACTCAAAAAATTCCAAGACAAATGAAATCCCTTTCTTAACCCTGAAAACCAACAAATGTCAGCATTACAAAGCTGCTGCACGATGTGGTCAGTGACTGAACTTCAGTGCTCTTCATTCAGCTTCTTGTAACATTCAGGGGTACTGGGGAAATATTTAGGTCAACGACTCAACCTCAGTTTGGACCCTCAGTCCCAGACCAAGACAGTATGCTCCTGTCTTCTCAAACAGCAGACAGGAATGCACAAGTCACTCAGTTGTTGCAAAAGGAAAGCCTAATCCCTTTTTTATTGAGTTGCCTAAATTATGTATTGAAATTACGCCAGAATTTTCATTTTGTCATAGTTAAAAAAAACAAACCAAACACCTTTCTCAATTAGAAAATTACAGGATACCTCTTCATGCTTGGGCTATTTTCTGCTGATGCAATCTAGGCAAGCGATGTGCTAAGCAGTCGGGACAACACATATCAGCTCTAGCCTAGCAGAAAGCAGTGGGACAAGAGTAGAAATCTTCCAAATCACAGGTGATGGGAGGAAGACTAAAAGAAAGTTCCTCCTTCATTTATGCAAAACATTTCAAAGTTACTTCAGTGTTCTGTTAACAAACATATTTTTATAGAGACCTCATGCAATATTGCTTCAGGAAAAGATATTTGGAAAGAAATTTTTAGGTATTTTATTTATTATAGAACCCTTTGCTAGCACAATAAAAACAAGCAACCAGCAAATTTTGCCTTTAAAATGACATTTTAATTGGTTAATTAAGGAGGTATTTTTATGAAAGTTAACTACTATTCATTGAACAGTAGATCAATTTCAAAACAAGAAGGTGCTGGAAGAACACCACATCTTCTCCAGAGCACTACCCGTTTACCATTTTAAGCCAAAATGCAAAGATTTCTGTTTTGATCACCAAAGAATAGAAGCTGAATGCCTAAATGGGGTTACTACAGGACGAACTTGTTAGGGACACAGGCTCAGCTGCACAGAAGCACAGATCGTGCACACACACAACCAGCAGCAATTCGACACACATTACCTGTCCGCTCTGTGTCCGTGGCTGTACGGGAGAAATTGTACAACGATAATGAGAGAAGGAGAAGTAAAAGATGCACACGTGATTTCTGAAAAAATCCTCATCTTCTGTTACTGGTATTCCACTAAGATCAGTTTTAGTGAACACGGACAGAACTAACCACACATTTCCTTATTCAAACAGGAGGATTCCTGAACACGCTAACTTTGTGGCTATGACACAGCCATCTAAAGGGTGTCGAGCAAGGGATTTATGATTAATCGCTAGTCACACTAAGGACAGTCTTGCAGCATATTGTAGTGAAATTGGCTTTACAATAAAATGAGTTTTCCAAATGTGTTTCCTACTCTGTCCCAAGAATCAGCTCATCACAGGGCTATAATGAAATAATGGAAATCACAAACGATGTCCAAACAGGATAAAAAAATGAAGAAATTACACCAAATACAAAAGGCAGAAAATCAGCAACATTTCATTTCTGTGATGGCAACGGGAGGAAATCAGGTGAGAACCATGTCTTAAGACACACACAACACCAATCAAAAGAGTGCAGTGAAATATCTGCATGTCTGGGGTAACAGACCACCACACTTGCAATTACTTAATCGCATAATATAGAAGCTATTCTGATACCACTATGTGACAATCTAATAAATACATATTGGTACTGCTGGTATAGCTATTCAGGGTGTAATATAAGTAGAAAATAGAAACAAGTTTCTACAACAAGCTGTGCTTTAGCATTCTTTTCCATGACAGAAAAAGTATAGAGAGCAACATGCATACTGTAAAATAAACCACAGTATTCGACAGGACAGACTTAACCCTTATTCATCTATTTCTTTAAAAAATTATATGAAAAAAGTGTAAAGTATGACAGGGAACTCATCAGAGTTTTGTTATTAAACATTCAATTGCTGCTTGAAATTTTAGAAAGCAATGGTACTGAAACATCAAGTTGAAACATAATCTTGAAAAATTATGTTAAGTTTTGACAATGGTTTCAGCTGCAACTTTCCTCCTGTGTTCCAGGGTCCAGAACTCCAGATATTGTGAAAACTGGTAAAAATTCAGTTGACTTCAACAGAACTTACTGAATGCACCCAGATCAGGCTCAGATAACTATTTAAAATTAAAGGTGGATCCCGTGAGTCCATGCGAATTGTTTTACCAGGAGGTAAACCACTAATTTTTCCCTCTGTAGCAACAGGAAAATACATATCCAGTCTGTCACATTTCATGCACCATTATACCCTTTTTTCTTACGTAAGACCTGAAGACCAAAGTCTACTTCAAACAGTATTCAAGGACACCAGGTCTTCTAGCAAATCATCTCAGTGGAGAAACACTCCAGGATTTACCTGCCACTCAGACAAAGGGTGTAGCTTCTTTCATTAAATCCTCACCCTTTATTCTTCTTCAAAGTCTTGAGACCTATCCTCTTTCCAACTAGTCCTCAAGCTAAATCCGTTGTTCTCAGAAAACTTCCTTCCTCTCAGGATGGTCACACATTTCCCATTCTCAGAGCATTTTAACACAGACTGGGTTTTTTTCAACCGAGGCAGAGTTTCAGAAATCCAAAATATCTTCCCCACACTTGAATCGAATAATCCTGCTACTATGCCTAAACTCCAGTTGGGATCTCTCTTTCTTTCCTGTTCTTTATTTCTCCACAAAAATTTAACTTTCCATATCATTATCCATTTCTGCCTACCTGCTGGGATACAACATTCAATACACCATTTGTCTGCTTCTCCCAGCTGTCTATTCTTTCTATCCTGTTCCTTACACTAAATTCATCACTACAGTATGAGCTTTCTTTCCACCAGTTTGATACACAGCGTGATGAGCATTTGTCTAGCATTCACTCCAGGAGATATGCTAGCTTCAAGTTCAGGTCGCTCAACGCTGCTGCTCTTCTCGAGGTTCTTGTAGACTTGCAATTTCAATTATCAGCTGTTTTCCTCATTAGAGCAATAATGTACTCTTGACACCAATGCCCAAGACAGTAGCGAAAACTAAAAAGTTGCCACCAGTCAGCAGGCAGCGAACGAATGCACACACAGCTGCGCTCACCTAATTTTAGGTATGTTTACATCTTTGTGCACGCATAGCAAAGAAGATCAGCACATTCAGAATACACCTCAGTTATTCAGTGAGAAGAGCATCTAGGACTACAACTAAGATACGATTATCTTAATCATAACTGATTTTAATGTCTTTATGACTAATTATCTGTTATATTACATGTCCTATATGCCATCCTTCTGGGAGAACGTTGCCTCCTCCCTAGGAGTTGACTACTCTGATTAATTGACTGCTTTATTTATTATATCTTTTTCTATGTCTGAAAAGCACCTAATGCATTCTGGGTGCTGTCAAGATCTAAACAAAAATTAATAAAATAAAATAAAAACGGAAACCTCTGAGAAAGTAAAACACAATCAAAAAACTTCTAACTGATAGGCCATTTCTAAAGGAAAGTATGAGGACTACTTGCTTGCCAGTCCAAACAGAATAGATCCTGCCTTACCTTCGGGCAGGAACAAAGGAAAAATGAGCAGGTGCACTGGGGGAGAAGTTCCTGGGACTGTCCAAAGGGCTGCTACCTGTTCAAGAAAATAAAAAGAAAAAAAACACCCAAAAACATTTCATTCACATTTGCAACAAACAGAGTAAGTTTTCACTGTGCAGAAAGACTTTCATTAGCAAGTTGTAGTCACAAATAATTGACAACGTGGAGCTTCGAGTCTTTGATCATTTGAGCATCAGTTTCCTAAAGAAATCTTCTGATACTGATTAGCTGTATTTTCCCTCCTTTTAAAATAATGTAAGGTGTTCATTTTCTTTCTTACTCTCAGATAAGTAATGTAACACCATACACAATATAGTCTCTTAATATTTTGCCATAATTTGTATACACAAGCTTTTCCTAACACTTCTCAATGAAAAACATGATTTAGAAATCATATTGATAACAGTTTCAGGAATAATAAATAGTAAGAAAGTATTTCTTCACAATGTATATCCAGGCTGAATGCAAAATGCACTGAGGAAAAAAAAGATATACCAAAGGAACTGCACGTGATAATAAAAGGAGTATACATATGTAAGATGATCAGGCTATAACGTATCAGCATTCACCCTAACTACCACTTCTCTGAAATAATACTTCTACCACAAAAATGAAAATTCCAGTGAGTTTATACAGTGAGGAAAAAAATAACACTTAATTTGCACTTGGCACAAGAACACTTTCTCTGGGCTTTGTCAGATGATGTGTAAGTATATGGTTGGTAAGTGGTACATTGTAATGTACTTTATTTCAAAGTAAAAAGCAACCATTTCATAGAAAGCCCTTCTGAGAGTCAGAATCATTTACAGACTAACTGCAGAAACCTTTGAAAGTTATGATGAATCAGAAGCTTCATGTCAGCGAGTGTTCCTTCTATTGGGCATATTCTTAAGTGGTTTGCTCTCTCAGATCCTTGATACAAGCACAAAAGGGAGACTACACATACTAAAGATACGCCAACAGCAATTTCTTTGTACACAGACAATAAAATAACATGAAAATAAGTGCAGGAAAACTAAATAGATACTGGACAAGCAATACACTGCAAGGGGAACAACTGTGGCCATCAGAAATATTTGCAAATTTAGATCCCATATGAAATGGATTTATTTCAAAAGCCAAGCATCAATGACAAGGCATCTGCAGAGGACTTGTCTCCATTTCAGATGCAGTACTAGGACCCCAGCTCGGCCCCCAGGCCAGCTCTGTTTGTGAGGTTACGGTCCCATCCAGCACTGTACTGAAGCTTGTAATTAAGCTACATTCATTTCAACCCAAGTAACTCATACACCTTAACTGTTACACTGCGTAGAAATGGAATGCAAGCACTGTGCTCAGCTGAAGGTAACCTTCGCTCACACTTCAGCTATACAAATGGTTCATGAAAATCTGCAGCAGCATCTCCCCGCAACTGCTTGTGAGCAGGGTGTGTGCCCAGCTGGCACGCGTGCTGGGGCAGGCAGGGAAGAGGTGAGAGAGAACACGCCGATGCCGCCTGCGGCACGAGGATGGCCACGGCGCAGCACAGCCCAGCCAGCTGCATCTGGCCAGCAAGGCTATGGGGGGGAAAACAGCAGCTGGTTGAGATTAAAGCAGCCCCAGGCTGAGCTCACATGTGTCAAGGGGTGATGAGAGAACTGGAGAGGTAAGTGAATTCCAGACCACTCCACAATCTGCTTCAAGAGCAGACTAAATTAAAAACAAAGGGTTTGAGCAACAGGTTTGACTTCCTTTGGCTTGGTTTCCTCCTCTATTGTTAGTTAAGAACTAACGAGCTCACAGTGTAACATAACACAATGCAAGTCTTCCCTTAATCCTGCATATCATTTACGCATTCCCAGTATATCCCAGGTGGGAAGGGGAGAGAGTGATCAGAAATCAATAACTAGATGATTTTTGGTGCTTCATTTATTAAGCTTGTACTCATTTAATTCTTATGGTCACAGTGGAAAAACAGAGACGTTCTGCTGCTTTTCAACTAAGAGAAGACTGAGCGATTTGACAGTCTAGATGGCACTGCAAGCTTACGAGCAAGCTGGGAGAAGGCTGTGATAGCCATAGAGTGAACAACTCACTGGTGCATAAACACACGTCTCCCAGCAGCAGCACATGGCTAGGGTTAGGGTCGCTAGTCGCTTGCTAGCAGAAAGCTGATGGAGCATTTTAGGTCAGGAGGAAATGCAGCAGGAGCGAGGCCTTTTCTTGGGTCTAACAAAGCACGGAACGCTGCCGGTTTTGATGGGAACCTTGGTCTTTGCCTTCCCATTTTTCAAGCTTTACTGCCGACGAACCCCACTGTGGCAAGATGATCTTTTTGAACAAAACGCCCATTGCCCAATGCTGCTATAAACAAGCAATGAACTGTCATTGCCTTTTTATATCTTCATCAATCTTTTGCAAACTTTCCAGATTATGATCAAAACGGGATTTCAGAATAACTGTGCAAATGGGATAATGACAGTTTTTAAATTTTGAAATTAAGTATGTGGGTGTTCGAACTCTTCTGAGCCTGCAGATCTGGTATGGAGATACTACTAATTTTTAAGCAACTACTTTTTCAGATTTATATGGCATATTTCCTTCCAGACACTGGAATTTTAATTAGTTCCCTTGTGAGCTGCTTGTAGTTTTAAAATGAAAAGCAATTAGTTTTTCTACTCAATTCAAGTCTGGGTGAAGCTTTTAAAACAACAACAGGGAGAAGGGGAATTATTACTTTCCCTAAAATTTCCCAATATTGCTGCATCTGCTGTAGTTGAAGGAATTTTAATAAGAGAAGCCTTAGTGCAATGGTCTCATTCACCAAGGCTGATCGAAACTCTATTTATTCTGTTAGCAAAGGTAAATTCCCCGGTTGCTCAAGGGTTATGGTTGGCTACTACCGAACCTGAAATGACTCTGTCTCAAGGGAGGCTGTTACACAGAATGATTGCCCATTAGGTAAATCAACACACTTACATAAACGTTAATAATTCAGGCATGACCCTTTACATTTTCCGGACACAGGAAGGAGGATGCAGCCACAGCATTCGTATATCCACTACCCTTCAAAATACAAAAACGGACCTCATGGGCAATAGAGAGGTGAAAGTCTCAGCTATCATCTAAAAACATGACATTCATCAGATAGGTAACGAGTCCAAAAACTCACACCAGAACCATTTTGCAAAACCTGCTTCTGAGATTTGTAAAAATAAATAAATGCAAAAGACAAAGTTGTTGTAGTCTTCTACGTAGGATATACTAACACTATTTGTTGAATATTAACACAAGCAGCTAAAGATTTTATTCTGCTACAGAATTAGCTGCCTTCCAGCACACATAAATCTTAAAATGACCAAAAATGTTGAAGCACCCTGTGCACCACCTGTCTCATATGCAGTTCTCACACTCTCCAAGGACCACGCACATGAAACGCTGATGAACTGCAGCTCCAATAACCAGGGCAGGATCTACAGTGGTATGTTACATACTCTGCCAATTCTAAAAATAATAAATAGATAGAGGTCTTGGTAATAGCCATTTTTCTGCCAGAAGGTGGAAGTGAACTTGCAGCAAAAAAGCAGAATAATTTAACTCAGTACCACAGTGCTGCCTGCAAGCAGCTCCCTCCAGCTGCCGTTACAGATGGGAGCACGACAAAGGTCCCAGCAGAGACAACGTCTCCACTGGAAGCCAGCGAGCAACCTGGCTACCTTACAGTTGTGGAAAGTAAATTTTAAAATAGCCTGAACTTCAGTCATCCAGCTGTAAGGACCAATCTCTTTCTTACTGAATTATAGAGATGATGATGCTTCTTTTATTGATTTTAAGCTTTTCACTTTAAATGGTAACTCAACCTCATGACAGGTATGCTACAACATGAGTACAGTGTGCCTGTTCTCTGCAACTTTGAGATTTTAAGAACTGGATTCAAACAGATAAAAAAAAGTAACGAACATACATGTATACCTTGTTTCCTCTGATTCTGAAAGAAAAAGAAGGAGGATTTTCAAACCCGTATTCCTAAACCTGGTCAATTCAATCCAAGTTTGGGTGACTAGACAAGCAGAGTGACTTTCCCATGAAGTTAACAAGCTGCAGCTTTCTATACCAAGGTCCCAGCTCATTTCATACAGTTTGAAAACTGAATTAGCACACTTCAGACCCATTAAGCATTCTTGAATCAGAAGTGATTTCAGGGCAAAATTGTTTGGATGTACTTCCATCTCAAACGTTGAGATCACTTAAGTATTACTTTTCCTCTAAACTTTCTAGGATATGAAATTGCCTGGCATCTTCTCCAAATGCTGTTTCAGACAGTAAGTGTATCTGCCCAGATCAGTGTTCGTTAGGAAGCAGGTTTGCCTGACAGTCAAACTGTGCTGTATCACACCCACGGACTTTTACATACAGAAGAGCAGCTCCTGAGGTTAGTGCTGTACAGGACTCTGTTTTAGAGTGGTTTCTAAACAGAAACATTATAGAAAGCCTCCCTGATTTCTCTGCACGCTTGCTGTTCCTTTGATTCATAAGAGAGGCTCAGAACGAGCATTAAGAGGAGGGTGTTCAAGACGAAAGTGGCCAGGCAGAGGCTCCAGCATTTCTTAGTAACTTATCAGCGTATGTGTCTGAACAAACAGATTGACAGATTCTGTTCAAATACTAAACAAATATCACAGCCTGTTCTCAAATTCACATCTCATACATGATATTTCTTAAGAAAATATTTGTGACTCTACTCTAAATTTCATCTACTTTTGTCTCTTGAATAAATTATTTTTCCCAGGAAAGTCTACTAAATGTAGCACTGGTAGAGAACTCACAAGTAATTTATCTTCCTATGCTCTACTGGCTATTCTTGGAGGTCACAAAGGATATCCTTTTAATTAATAGTTTTAAATCTCATATGTAACATCAGAACAAAAAAAAAAGGAAATATTTGACAATTACTGCTGAAGAAAGATGACATATAACTGATTAGTTACTCTAGTTTCTAGAAGACAGTGACATACTTTAATAAAAGCTTGTAAAGCCTGACAGAGCATCAAAACCACTAAGAGCGATTTTTCATTTTTTAATTAGAGGAAAAAAATCAAAAGAAAATATAAACATTCCTATTGCGAACATTTCTGTATTTGTTTTCTGAGCAACGATCACATCAACATCTTGTTGCAATCTGCCAAGCAAGGACACTTCTTCCATAATCTGAGGAGCATCTTTCTCCATCACCTTAGTTAAAGGTTTCTACAGCTAATTTAGAATTTTTTAAATCCAACATATGTATTGACTCTAAGAACAAAGTAAAGAGCACAATGTAACTAAGTGGAGAATCTCTACCGGGAAAAATGCCTTGCTGAACCCAAATTTTACAAAGCTATCACTATCATAATCACACACAACAGAACCAAGAGAGTTTGAAGTGAAAGGGAATTGCCCTGTGCACATTTTTGACCCTATCTTTTATCGAAGATGCTGAAGCAAAAAGGCAATGGTTTTAATACACTACTTTTAAGATTTTGTTAACATTTTAATTTGAAAATCATGGGCCATTTTATTAAAAGAATGTCATTAAAGTAACTTTGCAGGCTTCCATGACCAGGCTTTATAGCACCCTACGCAAATACGACAATAGCTTTATGAAAACTTATAGTGGTTAAGGATTTCATGGGCATCCCTGAATGATAACTTTGGTCTTCTTTTTCCTTTCAACAGGCTGGATGTCACCTCTCAAGATGCCACGGTCTGCAAACGGAAGCAGATGGCTTTTTCAAGCTGAACTACTATCAATTTTCTGTTCTTTCTCAGCATTTCTTTAGTTTCAATCTCCAGAAAGTGTTTACAGAACATACTGCCATGTAGGAGGAGGAAAATCAGATTGTAATGAAAACAAGTTACTTGTCTTAGATGCAACAGTGACGTGCTTCCAGACACGCTCCACTGTGGATGATGTGCCACCAATGTCCAAGCTGTTTCACGCTACTGACTGGTGCCCATTAAGGCCATACCTGAAGTCCAACTGTCTTTGCTGGCATTTTGAAATATTGAAAACAATGTAATCACACATCACCTACCTCCCTCAGCAATAAAAGCATCAAGGGAACATGCTGTTCAGGCAAGCTGTTGAATCTGCATGCATGATCCTTGCTGAAAATCCATAGTTACTGTAGGCTGAACAATCATTCTTTTTCTATACAGCTCCACACACTTCACCTCAATGACTAAAAAACAGTTGCGCATTTGCTCTGAAATGAGCATTTTCCAGTTGCTGCCATGGCAAAAATAGCAGTAATGTAAAGAAAGAAAAGAATACTAAACATCTCTTGTTGTTCTAAGTAGTGGACGGAGACCATACGATGGCACGCGGCACAGCTGACGGGCTGCCGGAGGCATACAGGAACAAGCAGGATGTATCTTCTCATGAGAACTGCGGTTAAATCACTGGCACAAATTAACCATGGTAGGAGATTCAAAACAAGACATTTACTGAAATATATTTATTTATTTTAATTTACTTCATTCTCCATCTCAGGTTCTTCTACAGGAAATAAGAGGACTGAATCCCCCAGAAACAGTGGAAGATGGATATGGTAACAAACTAGAATGTGCAGAACAGATGAGGATATAAAACCTTTCTTTTGAAACTAAACTCTTACAAGTTAGGAAAGGTGAAAAACCACAGTTAAGTTTCAAAGAGCATATTTTGATGTAGAGTATCAGTATGTTCAAACTCACTACAATGAACACTGACATTTTTCCTAACAATTCCTGGGTAAAGCAGTCCTTGGGAGTTACCTGCATGTCCATGAAGAGGGGAATGTGGGCGCGGGAGAGTTGGAGATGTGCTGGATGTTACAATCAAACTCTTTCTGTTGCTCGTCCGACAGCTGAAAGAAAGAGAGAGAAACGATAAGGCATGGGCAGATGAACAAGAGCACCTGAAGGCAGGTCCTGCAGAATGTCTTTCAGCTAGGGAGGAATCTCTCAGTATTTAGGTGGGTATTTCCTCACGTTCTCAATCTCTGTAGTGACCCTGCAAAGAAGTCAACACACAGGGCCGAAAGGTACTTTGTGAGCAACAAGTGTTTTAATACACTGGCAGCAATATAAAAACCTGTATCTCATGCTGCACAGGCCACTAGAGATAGCTTACAATACATTCCTGATTCACAAAATATCTGCAACTCATGCTTCACAAATCACACAACAAGCAGAAAACTGTAAAATACCCCAGAGTGTTTCAGATATTCTTACCGATATATGACCTAGCAAATAAATCTGTTACAATTATTGGCTATTACTGTGAAAAACGAGTATATTCCTTAGGGCAGTGTTGAAATTATGAAGCAAAGTGTTAACACAATTCAGCAGATGAGCAGGATTACTAATAAAACTTAAAACCCAAGATTCAAGAATCTTTGCGAACATGTGTGGCAATACCGATAGCAAACTCTGCAAAGCAAGTCTCAGACAAGCCCTCTGCTGAATCAGCTTCACCCAGTGCCACGACTTTGCTCCAGCAAAGCACGCGACACCTCTGTATGAGGCAGCTCAGATTTATTTCTTCCCCACTGGAGTTTCAGAACTTGCCAAAAGAAGAGAACGATGTGTTCCACCATGTGCTTCCCAGCCTGTGATCGCTAGTACCAAATACTTAGCTCTACAGATGATAAAAGTAATTGTAATGGGCAAGGGAAACATTTTTAAATCATGGGAGCTGTGAACAAGAACAACTACTAGATATTTAAATCACTTTCTGATGGCTACTTTTCCTGTTTTTTTGAACAGAATAAACAGTCCAAGCTCCTGGCAAAATCTCACAACCAAGTATTAAAGCTACGTACACTTCTTCATTGTACCTCTAACTTGCTCTCTAGATGGCAGAAACATTTCTGCTTACTTCAGCAGTTCTCAAAACAGGTAACTAAAATCATATTGGTCTTGATAGGGGGTGGGAGAATAGACGGGAGAGGGGAGGCTGAGCAGAGGCTGAACAAGGAGCTAACTGGCCCAGCTCCACCGTCCTGCAAAGCTCCATGAGCTCCAGAGCCCGTCTGCTTGCACAGCTCTGGATGCTGATGTCTGCCTCGGTCCTTCCTGCACCAGCCGATCTTCTGAGGTTGCCCAGCAATAAACACACTCAGACTGCCAAGAACTACAATTTAATGCAAAACTATTTTGCTGCCACAGGATACAGTGTATCTGACTATTATTATTTGTAAGCTTTTTTATTGCTGTTCTATAGGAAACTAGAGAACTCGATGCAGAAAAAAATACAACTGAACTGCCAACTATAATAAACAGTAATAAAGTTGAAGCACCATTAACTGCTATTCAGGCTCTTTAGTGTACTTAAAGCATTCCTCAAAATTATCCAACTGATTCCATACAATCTCCATTTACATTCATGTATTATTCAACAACAGTCCATCCAAAAACTGATTGCCATTGTGTACATTGTATGGAAAAAACATCAGCCTGATTTTAAGAAGCTTAAAATCTCGGTTCATGGATTTTTTTTTTTTTAATATGTTCTCAGTTACTCTATTCCAGTAACCGTTGACAAAAACAGAATACTCAATTCCAACATTAATATCAGATAACCATTATGTTTAAATTACTAGAAAATCTTTCTTGCAACATGGAAGTCCTGAGTATTCTAATACTATGTAAGAAATCAAAAAATCTTGGGTATTTTAATACAAATTATAATGTACGAATTTCAGATCTTGCTCAATATAAAACACTAGTACAATGAGAAAACAGAGCTCCATCCTCTGTGGTCATGTTCCTAAAATACACTTTACCACAGCAATGCCTGGAGCTGGCTGTGGAAATTTGGTATATTTAAAGCACAGCATAATGGGGAACATGAACTGTCCCAAACTTGGAGCTTTTTAACGGCTTGCCCACGTTTGCCAAATTGAACCAAGTTCTACAAACCCATTTTCTCTTCTGTGTTTGCAAAGATGAGGAACCAAAAGAGAAAGGCTTAAGTGGCTGGAGACCAAGCACAGCTGAGACCTATTAAAATAGGTCAGGTTTACACAAATGTACACAGAGGAGAGAATGGCTTGGAGTGAAAGCCTAGCCCCAAGTTAGGAATAAAACATTATTCTCTTTACACCCTCAAAATTGGATAACTTTCAATTTCCCTGGATCGCTAATCTGGGAAGAGGGAACATCACTTAGGTCTGTATAGCCATTTCTATGAACCATGTGTGTTGGCAATAAGGCAAAGCTTAAACACAGAGGATAAAACCAGAATTTCTAATTTCTCGAATTCATGTTGTACGATGAGAAAACTATACAGACGAATACAATCATATTCCCTCCTGGCTGAAGAGAGCTCTCTGGATATACATACAAAACTTTTAATAGATCTCGGAATCCCAGAGAAACTACACAACATGAGTGATGACGTTTTGGTAGTCAAAAAAATACAAAAAAAGGGGGAAGTGAGAGGGTAACATGAAGACTTCAGTTGGACGACCTTCCCCAAGAAGTCACTACAACAGCATTTGAGCACTTTCTAAAGAACAGCAGCTAAATATGAAAGAAGCAAAGCTGGCTTTAACCAGAGCTTTGTTCCAAAGAAATTCAAACTAGTCAATTTAAGTGTTGGCAGAAACAGTTCAAATTAAGAAAAAATTATTTCCTGGAAGATGCGCTTCAGCCAGAGAGATGGCACTGGGCTCAATATATTAAGCTGTAAGGCCAATGATAATGAGGAGACCATATTACTAATTTTTTAAGTTGTATTGGTATTATTGTTTATGATTGTTCACAAATTCTCCAAACAATACTAAACATTTCTTTTCCCTAAAAATAATTCAGTCTATATAAGGAAACAGGACTAAACAGAGAAAGTAAAAAGGGAAAAGGTTACCTATACATCTCTGAGTATTTTAACTAGAAAAAAATAAAGTTCTTAACCAGTCCAGAGAGATTCCCAGCATTACTATTTGTTTATAAGCCAAAGTCTTGCTATTTTTATTAAACACAAGGCGAGCCTGACCCTGACCCTCCTTTCCTCCCACAATTTGGTATGGGTCTCGTTAACCTTTTTTTTTTCCTCAGATCCCACTTCATAACTTTAGAGAACAAACTCTCTCCAGGTCTTCCAGTTTAGGCAAAATACGATCTTAACATTGCAGAGTTTCTGTACCACCCGGAGCTGCAGGGTCGAACTCCAGTCAGCAGCGTGCTTTGGAGGGCTGTCAATGCCAAAATACCCCTGCTGCCACCCCCTGCCCTCCCATGCCACCGGGGCCGCGCAGCCACGCTGCCAGACCCAAGGCTAGAAAACGGCTAGAGCACGAGGGCAACTTGATTCAATTCTGAACGTGCACGGCAAAATGCAGAGTTTATGTGGAAATATTTGAAACAATTCCTTTGCCATCACTACAGAAATTGTGCTTTTACTATTTCTGGAGTTAACTTCTCTGCCTGCAGTAAAAATAACATTTGTTGCGTGTACTGAAGCATTCCCAGCGCATTCTTGAAACTGAACACTGCAGGACATCGGGCGTGGGTCTGGTAACTGGACACTGGTTTTGGACCCACTGCAATGTGCCCTGGAGCCAGCACCCTTGGCCAGCGTTATTTATGAGGACATTGGGTAGCGTACCTGCGAGCTGCTCGCAGCCCGGGTGCTCTCCAACTACACCCTAAGAAACCTTCTCCTGTGCTCCAACAGACAGGTGATGTCAAGCCTCTAAACGAGCACCATTAGCACACCTCGTTTCAGATGCATTTTCAGTCTGGAAAAGAAATCAATGCTTCAGTTTCAGCATGAATCAATACTTGATTCTTTATGTTAGTAGTTTACTCGGGGGACATCTCTAACGCACTGAGCAAAACTGATTAACATCCATGAGGCATTCATGTAGTGAAAGCAAGGGCCACAGAAAAACTGTTAATAAATAAATAACCAAACACCACTACCAAGTAATTTCATAGTGTTGCTGGTTATTAGAAATTAATAATGATAAGGAAGTTTCTCAAAATCTATCTAAATTTACAGGCCTTGAAAAATTTCTGCTGAATATGAAAGTAAACAAGATTAGCACCGATTGCACAAGTCTTCCCATTTTGATAGAAATCAACCTGAAGTGGAAAGACGTACAGTAAAAGTATAGTTTAAATCACATTTTGGTTAGTAAACATTGATGTATTTTATTCATATCAGTGATTTTTAATTATAGAGTTTTAGTTCTGTAAACAACTTCAGGTTGTCAGAGTGCCAGATTAACTCCTGCATTAACTAATAGCTGCTTTCAAAATAACATTTCAGAAGTCCAATATCAGACTTGTTCCGGTTTAGACATTTAATTTAGTGAGCCCTAATCCCTACAAAATGGGATCCAAAAGTCAGAGTGATCATACCTACAAAAGATATCAGTGGTTACACATTCTCCTAAAATGTACTGTCACCTACCCAAATTTAACTAGATTCTCCTCTGATGCTACAGGAGTTTGGTTTCAGTTGATTTGATTTACAAAGACTTCTTTATGAGAAACAGACATTTTGGAAATGAAAATAAGTATTTAAAATTTTTATTTACAATGGCAGAAAATTTACAAAATCCAAAATCTGCATGTCAATGAATGCACCAGCTGCACAGCAATGTTAACTAGATGTGGAAGTTATTGTCTTAATTATAGTAATTCAAAGATGGAAGCAATTTTGTAAGCTTTAGCACTACCAACAACAGGGATAATTAGTTCTCTAAAATAGATAAGAATAAGTAAGCATCTGGTTCAACTGATTGGGTTTTTTTCCACATTCAAGAATAGTTTAAAAGCTATTCAACCTAGAATAACTGGGGGAAGAAGTGTTACTATTCATGGTGTAGGTTTTGTGGTTTGCACTTTCCCACAATAAACACTTCTTTCGTCTTAAGGAAATACAGTTACGCTCACTTAAGACCTGAAGGATGGAAGCACAAGTCCAACAAGCAACTTCTTAAAGATCGTAGACAGATTCTCCACCACAACAAACACTAGAACTATCCTACTCCCAGTGTCACCCAGGAAAACAGCATATATTGCCTAAGTCCCACAAGCAGCAAGAGATCCTTAATTTGGATCCCTTCCTGGTTACCTTACCCAGACTAAACGACTAAGGATTCTTTCTCCGGTGCATCTCCAGTCTTTCCCTGCCATTCACTCCTTTAGAAGGTCAAACCCTTGAGGTTGGGTTGCAGTATTCTCGTTTCCCCCATCTTACTGAAGAATTTCAAATAGGATTCAACTCTGGAACCTAAAGGAATTTAGCCTTAAAGAAAAATAACAGTCAAAACCAACCGCATGAGTACGGGACCCTCTTCCACTTGAAGCTTGTATGGACTACCTACTACGACCATAACGACTACAACCACAGAAAAAGATGCAAGTTGTTCAACAAGCCAGGCTCTTCCCAGATCTGTGTTCCCCTTTGTTTTGAAGCTCATGATTGGAAATAAACTGGACAAATAAGTATTTTTTATAACTGGGCACTTTGCTCCAAGTTTTCTGGCTTGCTGTAGGTGACAGTTGCACCAAGCTGCTGAAGACTCACTCTTGTCTTCAAGGGTGTTGGTTCCACACGTGATGAAAAGCTACATCCTCCTCCTCCTCCTGTTTTATTTAATGCCTCTTTCGTGTTAATCCAGATTTGTGCAACATATAAGCTGCTGCAGAGAAAGAAATTTTGCATTGTCACCTATGAGGTATGAGAAAGTCTTCTTGGAAAGTGAAGACGGCTTCACTTTGCGATGAAACAAAAGTCCTGCCTCTACGGTTGAAGCCTTTCCCTTCTGTATTAAAGTAAGATGTTAACAGGTGTTCTCCTGCCTCATGCTGGTACCAGTAAATTAGAGTCCCTGTGTGGATGACTGTGGAAAGATGTGAATTTCACAAGACACAGAGCATGGAGATAAAAGATGTAGTCAACTTGTGACGTATGGGCTGCGCTTCTGTACAGGTATCCAAAGAGAGCATGGGGGTTAAAAAACATGAGAACATCTTTTTTCATAATGCCGCATATTGCAGCACGCTAACAAACACATGAGCTGAAGCGAACAAGGAATTGAACAATGCGCGACTTACAAAGCATGCAGTAAGTTGGATGCAGACTGGTTCTGGTGTTTTAAGGAAAATTCACATCTTAGTACTTAGAAATCAACTTCTTACACGAAAGACCATTTCCGTTTTATCTGAAACTAAATGTTAGATAAACCCCTCTACTTCTTTATTTAGAGCTCAAATTCAAGAAGCAACATCACCTCAAGCTAAGAAATTATGAAAGAAAAGGATAAAATTGCCAGTTAACACCAAATTTATGTCTAATTTGCCTAATGTTTGAGGCTGGTGCACACCTGCTCACACCATGCTGTATAGTCCAGACCTTTTGCATTATTAACAACACAGGAACAACTCCGCAAAGCCAAACAAAATGAAATGTCACAACAAATTACAGTGACTAGTACAGCCATTCTCAACTAAATCAAGCCACTTCATTCTGAAATGTTCCTCTCTTGCAAATACACTCCAAACCTATCTTTGCTCTTATATGAAGAGAAAAAAAGTTAAAAAAAAAACCAAACCACCAACCACTGGCTATGGAAGAGACACCCCCGAATAAATATAGACAGTATTTGATGGGAGAAAACACACACCAACCTTCTGAAGCATTACTGTCTCCTACTTCAGTGTGTTATGCGTTATGCATTATACTGCCATGAAGTTGCATCACAAAGTGTGAAAGGATGATTTAACGAAAACTAAGCATAACTGCATACTTTCATTTCCCATTTCCTCCAACTCTATTATTAAATGCTTCACGTAGCATAACTGCTTTTTAAAAGAAGTCTCTACTTGGCAATTCTCACAGAAGACAGTTTATCACTTTTTTTCCTCCAAAACATCCAAGCAAACAAATTAAAGAATGAAATGACAAAGTTCTCTTATATTGTTTCAAATCTTTTAACCGTGTAGCTCACAATGATATATAGGTGTGTAAAACAACAAACCCATTCTAAACATTCTGCCCAAAGGAAACTAAGCATGCGAGCTGAAAATGAAAAGAAACCATTTTCCAAGATCCAAAAGAGGTTTCATATAAATCCTGCACAAAATAATATGAAAAGTCACTCAGTTGTTTTGTAGCACACAACATGAACAGTTCTCTTCATTACGTTTCAGAGCATTTTTGAAGTATCAAAAATTGTTACAAATTAGCTCTTTATCAGCTAATTGCAGTTTCAAACCTCAGTGTGAAGATAAATTACATATCTAATTGAAAAGCTATTCTAACAATACATTATTTTAGTAATAATCTCCAAATCAGACTGTGTCAATGGAGTTGCCTCTTCTGTGCAGATTTTCAGAGTTGTACAGCAGAGTAATAACCAGGGTGGGAGCATTATGCATGCAGATGACACTAAGATGTTCGCAATTGAATTATTTCCAAATTTTAAAAACACATATTCTGAAGGTTAGACCAACAAAACCAATACACATGGGTGATAAAATCTATACATTTCCTGTGTCAAATACTTAAACCAAAAGGTAATCTTTTCCCTAGAAAAAAGAATCATCCATGGTTTATTTACCAGTTACGATTCGCAGCCAAAAACTTTTCAATAGATTATATAGAAGCTCATGAAATATGACGTGCCAACAATCCCTTTGTAACTACACAGATTTTCACAACTCAGGGGAGTCGAAAAGCTATTCCTCTAGTTCGTACAAATTGTCAGGTCTGACTGGTCTTAAGTTATTGCCGCACAGGGCAAATGCCAGCGCAGACACGACTCTGAGGAAACCTGTACAGATAGAGCATGGGAAAGGAAAAGAAACAAAAAAACCCAAAAACATATATATACACACACACACACACATATATATATCTGTCTCTGGATGCTGGCCTCCTTCCAAAAAAGGGAATGTAGAACTACTCGTGGTCCAGCAGACCCCAGGCTCAACAGGCTTAGTCCACAGGTGGAACGCAGATCTCCCCATCCATCAGGCCGCAGCACCGCGGGCTTGCATCGAGGACTCCCCGCTGCTGGAGCTGACTATTCCCAAACTGCAGCCTGGAAGACGCGGAGAGGCCCTGTGCCCTGCTTAGCTCCCCTGGAAAGGCTTTGCCCTGTTGGTGAGACTCCTCTTTCACACTGTGGAGATGAACAGTAACGACCTTACTGAAGAGTTTCAGGTTTTGTGCCCGTTTGGCAGAATTTTATGCTTATGGCGTGCCTTCATACTAACTGGAACTACAGTCCCACTCTGCCTTTTAGGCAAACTCTTCGGCTGACGAGCACTGGGCCTTGCTTTCATCCCGGGTACCACTGCTATTTAGCAGATGAACATTACTTATTGCCATCTTCTGCGCTCCAAGGGACAAGATGGACAACACCAACTTTCCTGCAAAGCATTTGGCATATTTGACTTGCAAGCACTTTCCAATCCATTAGAGCACAGAAAAGCCTGAACAGAACATGGCACCACATCTGGACAAGCACACCAGAAGAGCAGACACCAGGGAGAGAACATTGTTAGACAATAAATCAACTCTCCAAGTCCTCATCTACAACCGATTCCTCACCAATTCAGGTAGCTTGGGGTAAAATCTCCACCCCTCAGTTTTTCAGTTCTACATGGTTTTTGACAGAAAGGGTTCCTAGATATTTTGGATCTATCTCAGAAGCTAAAGGGACCAAAATATCTGACCTTTAAAAATAATAAAATCCACCAAGGTAAGCTGCAACACATATTATCATGCTTTGCACCACTGGTATATCAACTCCTTCTTCCCTCCTACCTTTCTGACCCATGCATTGCTCCAACCATCGCCTGCTAAGAGAACCATGTTCTTTCATCACACCAGGACTGCAGCTTTCCCTTTTTGAATTCTGCAGAGTTTAATATATAAGAAAAGTATTTATTGAATAGGTAAACAATTCACAAACTCATCCCCTAGAGCCAAGCTTAATATACAACAACGTAGGTCCAGAGAATCAGTCTCAGTCTCTATGTCCTTACCTTACAGTGATACTTTAAATTTATACTTCTGCTTCTAAACTAAAAAGTGAGTGTACTTTGTGTTTTGACTATACAAGACTCTCCCCTTTCTAAAGAGATAATGTTTTCCAACTCTTAGCTTCTTACAAAACAAAGCAAAAACAAACAGAAAAAACAAAATCAGCATCAACTTTGCAACATTTCTTGATAAGGACAGGTTACTTCTAAAGACAGTCCAATGAAGAAAGGTTCATTTTTTCAAGAGGAGCAAAACGATGTTCTCATGAAAGCATTAAAACATGTATGCATGCAGACACAGACAAACATTCAGCTTCCAAAGGCCTTTAAATGGACACACTGAAAATAATTTACCACTCATAATGTTTGTGCACACAAAGGTGGGAGAAAAATCCTCAAAAACGTCTCTAAAAAATATAAGCAACACATGAGGGTGCTAAGGTAGGCTGATTATAGTCTGATGGACATATTAGGAAAATACCCAGGCTCAACATAACAGTAATCTCGGCAAGTAAACTACAAACTTTTGACATTTGTTCAAGGACTAAGCTGTCCTGGCAGGGAGCGCGCGGTGCTTTGCCCGTTCAGACGCAACAGAGTTGAGCAGAGCTGTTCCCTACCAAAGCAAGTTAAAGATGAGACGTGCGTGCTGGTGGGTTGCTAGAATCCAGAACAGACATTGAGAGAGAATACATATAGGTCAGTTTGGTCCCTTCAGCTTTGCAGAAAGAAATGCTGCTCAGGACCCTTCTAATCAATACACTCGTTCAATAGCAGAGAGGAAGAAAAGGATACCTAGAAGAGCTGGCTCTAAATGTCAAAGAAGTTGACAGACAGGACCTGTAGTTCTGTGGACACTGAAAATGCTCAGAGTAGCAAGTAAAGCTAGTATGAATTTATACAGAGAGATACACTAATCTGCTGCAAATCAAGTATTCAGTTATTTGGTCCTTACTCATCTACAGAGACAGGTCTGTCGATAAACCAGTCTCAGATAAAAACAACAAACTTAAAAGACATGAAAAAATGACTTACAAAAATACAGTAGATAACTATACTGCAGTGTATATCAGATCAAATAAGCAGCCTATTTTAAAATAATAAGAAAATATGCCTGTAGAAGGCATTTCAAGTTAATGGAGCAGTGAAACCACAAAAGGCAGCAGAAGAGGGGGAGGCCCAGGGTGCAGATCCTACTCTGGCACAAAGAGCAGCCCTCAGATCTCCAGCAAGGGTAAGTTTCTGGAACAATGAAGCCTGATTACATGTTAAACCTCATTCTTTTGTGTAAAGCTTACTTGCCATCTGAGCCAAATGTTCATTATCCAATCGCTATCAATTCTTTACACAAGGATGGCCGTTCCAGTTTAATAACTATACAAACACATACTACAAATAGATACACACAGAGTTCTGAAATTTTAGCAGCTCAGAGCTGAAACAATTATTCACAAAACAAAGTAGGAGAAAAATACAAACATTAAAAGCCACGAGCTGAGAGTTAAAGCTTGCTGCAGTACATGCCAAAAGGTAAAGCAGTTCTGCCATTGCCTAAGAAAGCATCCCTGTTTTAAAAGCTATTCTATTTAAGAAGGCTGAAGATTAAGATCAAAATCAATTCCACTTACAGTAAGATGGTAGAGAGCAGTAAGTACAAATACATGAATGTATGAAAAATAAATTAATGTTAGCAATGATGACAAAAGGGAATCATAAAAGAAATTAGGAAAAACTAAATCCTAGTAAAATCACAGAGCCATAACTTACACAGCTATTAAAAAAGCAGATATTTAACAAATGTACCTCTTAAAATTGGATCAGAACGCAAATGAAGAAACCACTAAAAGTTTTTTGAATGCTTTCTGTACTTCCTGATAATTAAAGGAACTAGAAGCAGGTAAGTATTATTTTTACAAATGATGTGTAACTAACTTTCACACAAACTCACAAGCACAGGCAAACATGGCCAAATTTTCTCTGAGACAAAGTAGGGAAACACAGGACTGTGAAAAAAAAAATTCACCTACTTGTGCATAAGTAAAAGATTGTTGTAAAATACATTACTGGGGGCTGGGTATTGTCATATCCCAGCTTTCTCGCTGTACCAGCCCTCTTCCACCACAAAGTCTGAAACCAGCATGGCCAGCGTGAAACCAAATGAGACCCATGAAAATTGAAGAAAGCACAAGAATGAAGACACAGAGGAAGACAAATGCAAACCATTACAGAAAGTCAGGTCTTCAAATTCCATAGCAATCACGCTTAATTTAAATTAAGTCTGCTAATTGTAACTTACTAATCTACCATGCAATCAAGACTGGAACAAAATTGAGGGACAGGAAAACATACAACATACTGGAAATAAGTAATTTCAAATGCACCGCAGGATTCAAGCCAGTTTCCTCAGAGAGCAAAGATTCAGGTGAAAGACTGCTGTCATATGTGCTTGCGGAACATTTTAATCTATGACCCTTCGGGCTCCAGCAGCTCTCCTCTAGTACATGCTCATTGGCAGTGTCTTCTGATACCAAAAGTAACTCCTTCAGCATCAGATAAAACATGTGAAGTAACTTTTACATCTTCTATTAATTCTGAGGTAGTTTAAATTATATGCTGAGTACTACGTAAACACAGCAGGCAGTAATGAATATGCTGAGACTACTGCAAGCCTCATACCGTTATATGAGCGTAATGTTTACTTAGATGTGCAATACATGACTAAGCTTGGTCTTCACATAAAATATCACAGTCAAATACCAACTCCTCAAACTTGAGGCATTTTGTGGAAAAGATCGCGATTTACTGAGCTTACAGTCCCAAAACATGTCCAATTTACTGCACAGCATTGCCTAAAATGATAGCCAAGAGAGATTGGTATCAGGTGGCTTGGATTTCTCACCTGGCACAAGGACTCCCTCATGCAGCATTCATAAGCACTCCCCTTCTGGATCCTGATTCTCTGGACCCTTCCACCTTCAGCCGACAGTCCCAAGAGCAAGCACGCCAGAACAGCCTTTACAACTAAACTTTTAAGAGGCTTGGAATAAACTATGAGACTTCACTACTGAAGTGCTTATTATTTTATCTACAAATCTACTCTAAAGCATGCTTAGGTATTACTCAGTAGTCCTCAAAATAATAGCAAAAATGAAAAAAAAGGGCTATGGACTGGGAAAAACTATTCAGTGAATATGTGACAATTATCTACAAATGTAGAATCAAATCACTTCAAAGGTGTTTTCCCTAATGCTTTGAAAGAATGTGCACTTTCTCAATAAGGTAACTGAGATGGCTGTCAATACTAAGTGTTCAGCACCTGACCGAAAACGAAGTAATTTGCCTCCAGGTAGGTGTGTGGTGATAGAAGATGACACATCATACACTGTTTCTCTCAGTTCCTTAAATAAGGAATGTTTATGAAAAACACTTTGCCTTAAGGTGTACAGTTCCTTGTTAACATTGGCATTCAGCTGCCATTAAAATAACGGGAATCCCAAGAGCACCAGAGAACATCTCTTTTAGTTTGCTTCTCACCACAACCCAGCACCTCTTCAAAGAGGAGCAAGGACCTGCCCAGAGTAACATCACGGCATGGGCAAAGACTCCTCGGAACCAGACACATCCTCAAGTCCATCCCAGAGCTTTACGCTGATGGGCGCTCCGGATTTAAAATTCACTTCTCCTGAGACAAACAACAGTTGAAATAAGCAGATGCACAGACTTTGTAAGGATTCCAAAACCCAAATGTGTCGACTTCAATTAAACACAAGAACTGCACATTTCCAGGCCAAACGCATGCCAGTATATACCTTTTCTGTCTTACTTTCCATAGTAGCACTGATCTGAGCGTCCTCTGTGAAGTTCAGAATCTCCTTTCTCCTCCTACCTGTTCTGAAACCTGTCTCCTTCCCCAATATTTCATTTTGCTCGCTAAAACACCACTGTAAAATTATTTCATATTCAGCAGCTTCCCTTCATGAGAAGGATCCAAATAATTCATGAAATCCTCCACAATTTGTGTGTTGCTTAGTTTCCTCTCCACAGAAGCTCTGAGTTGAAAAACTGGTTTGTCCTGGGCAATAGCCAAGTGTTCATACAAGAGAGTTTCCATCTTAACAAAGAGCTTTCAAGGCTTAAAACTTCAGTGTTAACCCTGTAGGACACTCTGGGTTTTCGTCTAGCACAGAAACAGCCAACAGTATTCAAAATGAATTTAAATCTGATTTACAGACAGAATCCCAAATAAACTAGAAAATACAAACAATCCAGGCATATTGCCTGAATCATTACACTTATTTTGGATATTAGGAGGCACTTCCTTCCACTCATGGCGCACCAGTCTCTTTCATTGTGTTTCAGTAGCACGAATACCCCGTAATGGAGAGCGTACTGGAAGCTTCCCAAAACTCATCCATTACTGAGCAAAATATCCCGTATGTTTCTATGTAGTCCAAAAGACTACTCACATGAAGAGCTTTTCAGAAGATAAGACAGAAATTTTTTTTTCCACCCACACTGTGTTTTTGTCCTCAGGTCATATAGAAATACTAGCAGAAGCAATTTGAATGAAATTTCCTCTCCAACTGGGAGTGTCAGGAGGCCATTTAATATGCTGAGCTAAGTAAAAAATTGAGCTAAATATTATCAAAAGCATCAGATTACCAGGTCTTTAACATCCTTCCCAACATAAGGGAAACATTTCTTATTTTATTAATTCGAGCAAGGAAATGTGTGGCATGACAGCTCCCACTTTAAGGTTAATTATAGCATAGACTCACATTTTTAAGATTAGCTTTATGTTACCACAAAAAAAGTAAGTATTCTGCTAGCGTCAAACTAATTGTTTTTCTTCAAAGTGACAATGCATATATGGAGGATATGGCATCCTGACACACACAGCTTTTAATGTCAATCTAGATGAATCAGCATAAAAAAAGACACCTAATACATTTGAAGGGATATGTATGGACTCACTGTCTAACATGGTCCTGTTACGGTAGCTTAAAAGTTAGCATGTATACACCAATGCATCAAAAATTACCATTTATGTGCTTTTGGCCGTCTGATTATTTCCCACTCCTTTACGTGCCAGTGAAAGGTGGTTTCTCTTATTGTTTGTGAGTATTTCAATAATGAAGAGTATTTTTCTTACTTACCAAGGAATTGTTTACAATAAAATACAATCATTTCCATAGAATCACTGATTTTAGAGATGTCTTCCTACTTAAAGACTGTTTTACACTTTAAGGGCAGCTCATTCCTGTGATTTTAACAAATTGCCAAATTACTGCATCACAGATGCCCTTTCACTGAAAGGAAAAGCGAGGAAAGAGAATTACAGCATCAATGGCAATTGTGGACACAAAACCAGCAAGTCCTTCCTAACAGAAATCCACCTTTGTCATGCCCCAGAGTTATCTTTCAAGTAATTTCAATACACAAATCTCCCCCCATCCTAACTTTGCAGAAAGAAAGTCACTAAACAGACGTGAAATTATTAAAATCCATAGTCACAGCCTGTTCCATCCAGACAGGATTAAACTGCTGAAAATATGAGGAAACATTAGAAATTACCTTTCTAAAACAGTTTTTCAAGACCAACAAACACCCATTTGCATAGTTCTAAACTGCTGTTAATAATATCAAATTGCAAGAGCGTGCTCAAGATATGCCCAAAGCACAAAGAAACAAAAGGATTTAAAACCAGAGACCTTTAATTTAAATATGTCAGAATGATGCTTTATCTTTCCATAATCCATTTTCAATAGGTAATGCCTCAGTACAGCTGATACTGGAATACCAACCCCACATGCACTTTGAACCAAGGAATTCTCATATTTCTTCTGTACTTTAAAATCATAAATATTTATACAGAACCAGTTTGACAGGTAAATTTGATTTATGTTTATGTTATCTGTCCCCATGACAAACTTCTGTATTTACAGTTTGCTCTTGACTTTCTCTGTCCTTATGGGAATACGCTCAAGAAGAAACAATCCAGCCACTTTGACCGGAGGAGCAGATGGTTCACTTTACAGTACCATTAGCTGCAGTGAGAATCCCACCAGCTGCACGAGAGAGCTCATTTCACCATAATGTACCAAGCAGAAAGAGGAGTCCTTCCCATTTGCCTCTTAATGTAGGAAAGGCCATATGGGAGTGAAGCCCTTTAGGATTTTTAGTGTGTATCAGATGCCATCATTACAGAGAAATGTGTCATATAGTCAGAATACCACTAGTAACGCTTGCGATGCAAAAACAAATTTAAAACTAAGAGAAATTGAAGGCAGAGAAGCCCAGAACTAAGAGCACACAAGCTATCACAAATAGAGTAGGACTGTATGTAAGTTTTACAAAAAGATCAGAGAAAATTGTATGAAATATTTGACACAGTAAAAAATTCTCTGCTGCTAAAAATGCCCAAGATTGTAATGCTACAGAAGAAATTTAAATTGCAATCGTAATTTTTCAAAGAAGTTGACTAAGAAGTGAACATTATGCTTTGAGAGGGAGCCAATTAAAATGGAAAAATATTTATTCATTTAATAATATGGTACTTCATTCCAAGTGCCCAGATGCTGAGAACATTAACAGACAGCAGCGCCCAGGTCGCACACTGCAACGTACTAGGTGTACAGCGAGCGCTCTCATAGCCCATATACTCTCGGGAGCAAAGTTACTACATACGTGTACACATGTTTTCAGGACCAATGCCCTGGCAAGAGTCCCTGTATACCTGTGTGTCCTATGCACCAGCCGATTTACCAGAAGGCAGGTAAGCCCAGCCCAAGCTGCCCACCCATCTCCCCTGAGAGGGCAGGCAAAGCGCTGGCAGGCCGCTGGCAGAGCGCGGCAGCAGGCGATATTCCCAGCAAACTGTCACACATGCTCAAATGGTTCATTTCTAAAGCTGACCGAGGGCTGTGGTTTCCATGCTGGGTGAAATAGGATTTCCACCACGTGACTTCACGCAGCAGCTCTCTGCTATGAATCCTCACAGAGCTGTTTGATCATTTTAAAGTATCTGATACTCATTTATGTGATTAAATCAATAAAAAGTCATCTCTTTTCCATTAAGATGTGAAGCAGATTTACAGATCAATATCTTTCTTTTTATACTTCAACTACTAACAAATAAATGGCATTGTAAATTTTGAGTAGGAGTTTTCTGACAAAATATTGCACCTAAAACCTTGTAATATCTCTCAAATTGTTTCTGTCCTTGATATTTAAATTCAAAATGGCACACAAACAAAGTATAGAAAAATAAAGACACTTTAATTTTGTTATGAGACACACTGCAGCTGTCCACTCTGTGTGGAAGTTCATGACTGTTGAACTTTCACAAAATACTACCTTTATGTTGAAAACCACCTAGAACGTGGTGAGCTTTAGAAAAACAAAGTTCTGCAAGGAGGAGCAATAAACGCGTCGTTCCACCAGCTGCAGGTCTAACACAGGTTATTTTCCCATGGAACAGTGTCCTTCTTCACTAAAGCCACCCGTCACTCACCTGCACTAACCCAACTCCTTCACTCCTCCTGCTCCACCCAGCTCACCTCGCTCTCACAGCGAGCTAGGTCTCGTTACACCATGCTGCTTCCACACTCACCGGCTGGCAGCCAAGAAGCAGCTGAAAGCCAAGTCCTACCTACCTCATCCTTCGGAAATGGAGGCACAGGACAATAATTTGCCTCCCTTCCCCCTCCCCAGCCAAATTCAAGGAATCCATAAGGAAATACTGAGCTTTATCTCGGCCACTTCTGTTCCTCCAGCAAATCACTGCTGCAGCTCCTCAACGAGCGTGAACATTACTACTGGGAGCAGAGAGATCAACACACAACCTGAATCTCAAGGAGCTTTTTGCCTTTAAAAACCAGGCTAAAGACAACAAAACTTCTATTTGAAAAGAATAACATCTCTAACGCAATTCTTTGCAACTAAGGTCTAAATTTATATACAAAATCTTTCTTCATCACCAGTAAAATTTCTAAAAATCACTATCAGCACAGGAGACAACTTTGATAAAACTTGAACCACAAATGTGGAATGACAGCAGGAAACAGAGAGACCCCCCACTATAGTACTATGTAGAAGCTACAGTCCTCTAAAAAAGATGAATATAATTTCTGAATGTCAATGAACAAAATTGACTCCAAAAATCAAGTAAAAGCTTATATTCTGAGTCTTACATAGATTTTTAACTGTATCAGCAACTCAACTGCTGAGAAAATCTGATACTAGCTGCAACCAGTTTACTCATAAACCTGAATATACTGCTTTAGCTGGGATTAACTACCTACCATACTCACCAGTAAGTTTTCAGGCTACATACGTTAAGCTCCACCAAGCACCTGATGAGCAATAACTATATTGTATTTCCCAGTCTTGAAGGGACACTATTGTACTGCATCAAATTTGATACCATTTCTTAGTTCACACACTTCATTGTGATTTTATCAAAATCCAGAGAGTAGTATGACTACAAACACACATCCTATTAACGACTACATTAACGTATTTACACCTTCAAGAAAAAAATGCTCAATGTATTAAGAATTATTTAAAATTTAAGGTTATGCATATCTCTAAGAAGACTATAACCGCTATAAATCAAAATATTTGCAAGCCCTGCCCAGTGCTGACTGTATCATCATAATACTGTTTTGCTACTTTGAATACTAAAGCAGCTTGTTCTCTATCCATCATTTTGTAGAAACAAACCCCTTATCACATTCACATGCTGTGAGAAGTAAGGAACAATGCATTTAAATAAACAGCTTAAAAAAGAATGATCAGTGGATCTGCACAGTATGAGTTCTACAATGATTACAATTACAAATCATTAAGAAATTAAGAAATCATAGCTAACGTACTAGGAATATGATTCAATCTGTTAAAAAAAGAAGAAAGCAAGCCTAAACAGTATTAAAACAAGCAGCTTAGAAAAACATCGTAAGAATTACTCACAAAATCCTTAGATTACCTTTTGGATCGTCTCAACATGCTGGTAGCAGGCAGAGAGAAATTGGACAGCACTGTCCAAAAGGAGTCAGACATGATCTTTAAAAGCTTTCATTGCTGGGAAAATACAGCACAATCAAGCCACTAGCAATAAATAACGAACTAAATAATACCAGTGACAGAGCCAATGCAAATTCCCTGTAGACCTTGCAAGCTGTTCCATTAATGTGAGACAGGCAGGCAAGCGTACATATTGCTGCTGTTTCCACTGCCTCCGTTTTCTCCCGGCTCCATCCCTGCCTCCCTCTCTCCACCTTAGGAGGCAGTGCAAAATGAGATATTTACTCCCTTCCTAATACATACACTTTAAAACTGGAGTTTGTTGTATACACAGTATACATGCTTTATATACATCTCTCTGTGTTCATTCAATTACCATCAAAAGATTTTCAAGCAAAACCGTTAACAGGGCTCCGTCTGCAATCCTAAATAACACAGGGTCTTTCAGCTGTGTCTGTACAGAGAACACCCCTCACTGCCTAGTTTGTGGTTTTATTTTGAAATGGTGGTCCTTCTGCTTCATAAATACGAGGCAGATCAGGGGCATTTTGCTTATTTTTTTAATTAATCTTCCATCTTTAAACAAATTCCATCTTTTATCTTAAGTAACCCAAGTGGATTTTAAATTAAAAAAAAAAAAAAAAACTGAAAAAACAAACCAAACCAAACAAAAAAACTTACAATGCCACCTAAGATCAGTTTAAAAACAGCAATCCATTCTCCCCCTGAAGTCTGCCACACCACATACCCATCAGTCACAGTAAACACAAATTCCTACGTAGCACCTGGTGCCCACAAAACAACACAACCGGCTGAATTCTGACAGCAAAACGCAAGCAGGGCTCGTGTGATGCCCATCAGAGGTTTCCCACACCCCCCTGCACATCAGTCACAAGCTCACCTTTCCCCCTTTGTGCTTGCAGAAGCTCCTTGCCATGTTTTTGCTTTTTCCAGGGTCTAAACAAAACCTCATTGTGGCTGCCTTTTTTTTTTTTATTTCAATATGCAACCTATTTTCTTTCTATTGTGGCTTTTTTAAGCACTTCTGCCAGTAGGAAAGCTAATGACGTTCTCGTATTTCAACCTTCTTGAGTGGCTTTTTATCACAGACATGAGAAAGATGACAATCAACAGCTGGCACTGCCTTCCATGCACAATACCGCCCTTAAAAAACACATATAAATATCTGGGAGAAAGAAGTCCCAGCAGGCTCCCTTTAGCTTTCCACAGAATCACATGAAAAAATTAGATGGTCTTCGTAACTTTCCATTAAATAATGGCACATTTTTAACACATACATTTATCAAGAACAGCAGTATCTGGTTCAGCAAAGCATGCCCTTCCATCTGAGCTTCAAAACAGGGAAATGTGATTTCACCTGCTGCGGGAACCAAATCTCTGCTCAACACAACCATCTCTTCTACTGCTTTTAAACGTTTGTATCAAGTGAATCTAAACCACATTCTGGTTTGTTTTCACTAAGTTGATTTGGAGTACAACCAGACAAAACTCTGCCACTGTTTACTACTGATGAGAAAGAATAAACACATTCATTTTTTGTATTCACATAATAACATCTACCAGTCAAGTGTATAAAATGAAGAACAGTATTTTAGCATTATATTCAGGATATTATGTGACCTTCCAATTCCATTAAACCCTGGTTTTAAAATGGTATAAAAATACTCAGCTTTACTCTGTCAGGTAAAATGCGAATTAAAATTCCCAAGCAATAAGGGGGCAAAAAAAGTGCTCAGTTAACTAACATAATAAACCCCTCACAACAAAAATTAATTTCTTCCTGCTTATAGTTAGAAAATAAGATCACAACCAGTTAAAACCCCTAAATTTCTATTAATTGTGCTTTTTTCAAAAGTGATTGAGAACTCAGCGGTTGAAGACACATCATTCATAATATCACTCTACTCCACACCAGCACTTTCGCATCTGTTACAGGAAGGACACAAAAAGGAGAAGCCTTTTTAGGAGAACGGTCTCCACGGGCATCAGCGACTGACTGCTCTACGGCAGCATTAACCCAGTGAAACCCTGTCCATCCTCCACTGCTCTTGGGGAACACAGGACATCCCAAGCACGGCAAGCGAACAGGATATTTGCTACGATGTGAAACCCAGCCGTCCACTTGCCTTGCTATTTAACATGGTTCTGCAAAGCACTTACCCAAGAACTGCAAAAAGCACTTTGGGAATTACATAACACCAAGTCACAAACAGCAGAAATTTCTTTAACACTTCACATTCCTGCTTTTCAAACTGCCAGTAGAAAAATCTAATCCTGCAAATCAGCATCTGCAAAGAACTCATTTTGGGACTGTCCCCAAACACTGACTACAGATAAGTTCAGAGTACCCCAAAAAATGTGAAGACACCATACTTGGAGATGCAGTGTTTCTGCTAGAAAAACCAGAACAACACAACAAAACCATCAAACAGCTTTTAAAAATATGTCATGTCTTAAAGTAGGACAACGCCAACATCTGCAGAACTCGCCTTAGTTGTAACAAATACATGAAGCATAAGGATTTTCTCACATCTACAATGACAAATGGAATCCTTCGAAAGAACTAAAGAGCCTTCTAACTCTACATGATCAGAAAAACATTTTGCAAAATTAGGACTAGAAACTTCTCACTAATTCAAAAATATAGCCTCTGCATATCAGAAAGCACGTCAAGAAAAATAACACACAAATAGGTTACAAGATGAGTTTTCTATTTTATTTAACTCATAAAAATGTTAATATGTTTTTGTGAATTCCCTATCCTGAGCTATTCCAAGCCTGAAGAAACCTCTTTCTTCCACTCACCTTTCGGGATACTCAGTCTCCATCAATATCCTTAATGTACTTTCTCCACTTCGCACCCAACTTGTCCTCGGAAAAGGCCACCTGCAGAACTTTTTGGCAGCTCCTGTGATGATGGAGTATTTCTCTGCTGACCAAATGTGTAGTTTCCCAGGCCCTCCTAACGACATCGCATCCACTGGACAGTTATAAATAGCCAATGTCAAGGAATTCCCCAATTTCTTGTCTTTACCATTACCGAAGTAGGACATTAATTAAGCCCGACATTAAATGAGAATGCAATTAGGCAAACAGTCCACATGAAACCCACTACTTTCTGGACTACTTTCATAGCAGCTACATTTTTCACTTGATATAAGACCATCTTCTTTTAAATAAAACCTGTTGTTTTAAAAGTACGCTGAACTCCTTGTCAAGTTTGAAGTGGTAACATGGAGATCATTGTGGTAATTTTGAAAAAGAGCATCCCAAAGGTCAAAACTCTTCTGACTGACTACATTTTAAGCTAACTATATAACAAGAAAAGTTCCCACAAAATATTCTTGACTATATTTTTTAAATATATTTCAACCAGGACGAACCCTGTAACAGTCCAATAGTTTTCAAATGAGGATAACTTTCCTGAGTCACCTTAGGGTAAAGTAAAATTTACAATGGAAAGCAAAATTGTTTGGAGGAGTCACAAAAGATATATTCTTTCTCTATAAAGAGAATATCAATTTTATTTTAAACTTTAAATGGTATACCCAACAAGCACAGAAAATTATTCTACTATAACTAAGCATAAGTTAATGCACATGAACTTAAGAAATATCTGTTTTATATCACTAACAATGTATTTAAAACTGTGTAACGTGCAAAAACTCCAGCAGAAAACTTTGGTCTTTCAATACACAGAAAGGAACAAAGTTCTTCCTATATGCTTCCAAAAAAAGAAGGACTTCTTTAAAAAAAAAAAATCAAACCTACATGGAAGATGTGTGTTGAGCTATTTGGGGCATCATTATTATTTGAACAGTGACCTACGCAAAGGAAGAACAGACTGTCTTTGGGCAGACTGCAATGTCAAGACATGTAAGTAACAGTTTGACAGAAAAAATTAAATTGACTGTATCTTTAAGATTCATTTGTCATTGTTATTTGCTAGGTTATACAATCTTAGATTTCTTCCTTTTCTGGCAGAAGTCACCCCACCTCCAGAAATCACCAACTCAACACATAACTAAAGAGCCATACTCTTCTACTACAGTGGCCCACGCTGATTTCAGTTGCTACCTCTGTGTAAAAGCACTCCCAAAGACACATTTATCTGAGATTAAGACCTCATGGCCAAGTTTTTCAGGGGTGAAGAACAACCAAACTTCCCTCTGGTGTGCATTTGCCATGCAAGGAACATCCTAGCAACTGCACTAGTTAATGATTCAAAGGATAAGAAACATTTACTGAACCAACTACGAGGCACTGCACGCTCATAGACGTGAATAAAAACTGCCATCTTCTCATGTAACTTTAATCCAGCACAGTTACTGAATTAACAAGGGTTGCCATCATAGTGGAGAGCCTGAAATGCTATCTAACTCACTACAATATCATTGCACAGCTTAAGCATAAGCAACTGCTCTGATATCATAGTCCTAAAACAGCTCTCACAAAATTGTACTCACTTAGATAGAGGATGTTAACTACAGCTCTACCATCACAATTGCTATTTTCTAAATGAAAACACTACCAAATAGTGATAAGAAGCAAGCACTGCTAAAGCACAAAGCTAATTGAGCCCAAGATCCTATTAATATTTAGTAAGAAAGATTCTTTTTTCATATTTCCATTTACAAAAATATCACTTCTTAGCATGCCAATATTCCATGCACCACTATTCTTCCCAAATAACACCAGTAAGCTATGTTTGGCAACTTCAATATAACATAAGCTTAACGTTATTTCAAGCTCACCAAACTGATGATTGTGCTCAGATGCCATGGAAAGGTCAATTATCCTCAAAGTCACTAGAACTCCCATTCTTTCCCTAGTCCTGTGTTCTTTATGTGTGCTTCAAACATTAGTTATTTTATTTAATGAAATGTAGCTGCAATGTGTGATTCAAATGTCATAAAAAATGAGAAGTGTTATTTGAAAAATAACACATTAACAATGTGAATGAATTCACTGTGCAACAGCATTTGCAAACAGGAACATATCTTAACCTCTTCTCTTGCCACTCCAACCTGCATCAGCCGCTCCATGAAGAAGTACAGCACTTCATCAGCTTCAGTTCTTTGCAGAATTCTTCCGCCTCTGGCTCCCTGCACTGAGTAACAAGACTGGGCTATTGCTAAATCCTCCCAAAACAGGGAGTTACAAAGAACTGTAACACACAGTCCTCGACAGACATTGTCCACAACCAATTCCAACAAGACTGCTGCAGCGAAGCAGATTTGAAAAAGCAGGTGTTATTAACCTCTGTTTTACAGGGAAACTATAATGCAGAGCTTAAAGGAGAAATTAAGAGAAAAAGCAGCAGCAAAGGCTGTCACGCTTTGTGTCTTCGCAGGGACTGACGACTGAAGAACAACTACCAGTGGATGGTTCAAACTAAACCAAGACAACACACAAGACATTAAGGTAAAAGGAACAAAGCAAACAGCAAAGAGAGGGAACAGAGCTGCATTTGAGTCAGTGAATTAGAGGGCTTTGTGTTACTTCTATGATTCTGTGATACTCAGATCACAACTACTAGCTCACAAAAGCAAAAAGGGTTCCCCACACCTACACAAGACCACAAACTTCTAACGCCCGTCTCTCGGCAGCAACCTGTGCAGACACCATGCCGAGGATCAGCGTGGGGCCTCCCGCCTTGGGGCGACACGTGGCAACCTGCTAGCAGGGGGTGCTTTCACCCGTTTGACAGCAGATTACTCAGAAGACAAAATCAAGCCTGAACTCCAAAACGAGCTCCGGCATCTGATTCGTTTCCAGGTATCATTCAGGCTGTTCGCACCAACCTGAATCTTCAGTGCCGGACTTTGCACTCCGCAGCTTGTTTCCCCGTTTCTTGGTCAACACACTTAGGCTCAGCTGAAATGTTGGGGATAGCATAAAGCCCTTGCATTTACAACAGCTTTTCTGAGACAAAAAGCTTATTTTGTAGGATGTTGGCTAAGAAGAGTTATTCTGGGAGCAAGGGGAATGCTAATGTAATGAACAGGCTAAGATGATGAATTTTACATTTTCAAGCATAAATTCTTAATGAAGTTAGAGCATGGGATAAGAATAGACTTTACAAAATAAGCCACGGTACAGAAGAGACATGAGAAATCAGAACCATGCTTGGGAAACATCCTGAGTGCTGGTATACCAAAAAAAAAAAAAAAAAAAAAGGGATAAAAACGTTCAGCCAGTTTTAAAGGCAGAATTACATCATAATTTGGCCATGAATTTTTAACAGAATTGGTCCCTATTTTAGTTATGCCTTTGGAACAACATGAATCTCCACAGCAAAAGCTTAGCTTTTAAAGTCTGGGAAAGACGTGATAGCATATCACCAACCAGCAGGCAAACAAATTACTCAAGGCTGTGAGCCTCAGAGAAAAATAGAACATACAAGACAGAATGGCCATGAGAACAAGCCCGAAACACTGATTTTTATAGAACAACAGATTGATACATCTCTATAAACTGTTTTACAGTAATTCTGGGAAACCCACAAGGTGACGTATCGCAAAGGCAATGTTCCCTAAAATATACATAGTATTTAGAAGCTCTTCTAACAAAGATATTTATTTTATCTATAAGACTTCCAACCTGTATGTCCCACTATATGTCAGTAGGGACATACACGTTAGAGTTCTGGAACACAGAAGCAGATTTAATAATTTAAGATGAATTTGCCCAAACCGAATTCTCTGCTTTGAAATAAAGGATAGAATAGACAGATACAGAACTCTCAATGATTTCTTCAATCTCCAGGAAAAAAAAAATCATTTTCAAATACTAAAAACAATATGTAAAAGATTGCAGTGCTAAATCTTACTACACTTTACTATAACACCTTAAAAAATGGCACAAATAAATCTAAACTAATAAAGCTAGAAACAAAAATACATAACAGAATGGCTCATCTTTAAAATAAATATGACTTACATAACCCACCTTCAACCATGACCTTTTAAACTATCTCAGATATAAGGAAAAAAGAAATTAGATAAATGGGAATATTCATCTTATACTCACTTTACTTACTTTTCTTCCAAAGTTTGATTAGCAGAGCTAGCGTTATACAGATTTTTGTAGATCATGAGGAAGAAAAAAAAATATAACAAAATTTAAGCAAAATTTATGCAACTTTTTTATATTATCTGATAAAATCAGATTTCGGCTTCTGGCCTACCTATGAAAATGCAACTAGTAATCAAAACAAATAATATTACCAGGTCTTCAAATTATTTGGTACAACACACAAACTACTAAACAAACAGGTAAGCCAAGCCAGCATAGATCATACACACGAATGAACACCACCTGCTTGTCCGAAGAACATACTTTCGGCAGATAAAATACGACTTCAAAAATTATTAAATAAAGTACTTTCCACAACACTGACCACTTACAACAGCAGTACATAAAAAGTAGACTGTGGCCTTCTACGTTGTAGTCTGCAGCCGCCCTCATTTTTAATCAGCAGGGGAAAGTTGCAGAAGCGACAGGTCACAGTTTTACGATCCATCTTGATGTCAGAGGAGGCTGCGCACACTAAGCCATGGGGTGCAGGCTGGAACACGTCCCCATGGGCTGCTCCTCTATCTCAAAGATGAATGCAGCTGTAATCAACTCCATTCTGTTCAAATTAATTGCAAGTTCTCTGTGAGGGCAATGCAGACACTCGTGACTTAAAGGAACACTTCTGGTCAATATTTGTCTGTTGATTCACTTGGAAAATTGGACGTTTAATGATTTTGGAATCTTCCAATTTCTCGGCAGCAGAATAAACAAACAGTTGCATTAAAATGAACCATGAAGGAAAGCTGATAAGGATTTTTAAAAGATTCTTTTTGTTTGAACTTTCTTGCTGTAAAACTTTGCTGAGAATTATAACTTGACCTGTTCGGTATTTATTTTAAATTTCTCATGTACTGACAAATAAAACTGAGAATCACAGAAACACAAAAACAGGAACAACATAGTAGACAGCACAAAAAAATACTATTCACCTTCTCAGGCAAGGTATAACCCAAACATGCATTGTCAGTTCTACTTGTGCAGTAGGTCTTCTAACAGAATCGCAAGTGCTACTTCCATAGCTGCTTTTTTTTTTAGTGTTTATACAAATAAATATCTATCTCAGCCCAGAGATGTCACAACACAACTCTTGTTGCACAGCAAGTCTTTCCCAGACAGCTGGCTCAATAACATCCCTGTTCTAAAGACCTGGAGGTCTAAAAGAAAGGGAAGGATGGGGAGGACAGGAAGGAAAACAAAAGCACACAGAGCTCTGTCACCACAGCAAAGATTACGGTTTGAAGATTTTATTTTAGAACATTAATAATTCATAATGACAGTGTAATGTAAACTAGGTTAGAAGATTATGCTCTCAAGTACCACAGGAGGCATTGAATGACAGAATAATAACCACCAGCCAAAGTAGTAAAATTTTAGGAGAGAAATGAGGGGAAGGAAGAACTTGGAGGACCAGAACAAGCGTATCTGAGATGAATGAACAAAAAGAGGAATAGAGAGATATTGAAGAAAAGGGGAGTACAGATGCAGCCTGTAGAAAAGAGAGCACGAAAGGATACGTTATAGAAGAAGCAGCTCTGCTCCAGGCCTTCTGGCATGATACAGTTTTGAATATTCAAATAAGAGCTTAAATTTGAGACAGAAGTTCAACATAAGTTGGGATAGCTAAACACAGCTAAAAGGGGATACAAATTTAAAAACTGGTACAACGTTCCTCTGAAATCTTCTTTCCTTCTTTATATTCTAAACTTCCCTTATGTTTTCACATTAATATTGATCCGCCAAATGGTTTATCTATCTACATTAGAAATTGCAACTTGTGGCTTCAAACAGTAATTTTTAAGAAAACAGATCGGAAAGGAATCTCCTGCTCATGGGCAGGAATAGTTCTGTGCGAATGCAAGCAGCTGTGTCATATAATCTGTTTCTCCCCAGCTCAAGTCTGTTAAACCAACACTAGGTACTCGCTGTTAGTACATCTCTACTATTAGTGCTTCAGTGCGGGATGTTGGGCCTGTTTGCACACTCACCAATATTCCAAGTCAAAACTAAAAATAGCACCTGGTTGCCTCATAGTACCATGAAAAAGAAGCTTTGGAAGATGCAGGAAACTGTCTATCAACAATAATAAACACATGACTGTCTGGGTGAGAATACATATTTCTCTCAGCATGATTCTCTTGCCAGGAATCTTTCAGCGCACAGGTTGTTTCTGCATTTGTATTCAAGATCAAAAGGTCTTTGAGGAAGAGACTATGCAAAAGGAAGAATTTTGTACAGAGCTGAGCCCACTACTATCATTTGAAGAAATCACTGTTATTTGAGGATGAGAACAGAAAAACGTCAATATTTTCTACAGACTCTTAAGAACCTTCTGAGCGTTTTGTTCCTCACTAGAAGTTGCTAGCTTGTCCAAATCATCCCAAATTCTTCAAACAGCACAAGGTTAGTAAACAAGTCAGCTCATATGCAGCCTTCAAACAAAATTATACAGAAAAACCAGTTATGAACTGCTTGGTTTAGAGATGAGATGACTAGCAAACACTAAAGCCCTCCAAATTCTGAAGCCACAAGCACACAAGCCCCCCCGGGAGCCTCCAGTTTCCCAGGTCAAACCAGAAGGTTATGCTTTACACATGGTCCCATGGAGGGCAGCCAAACGGTGAGCCTGGAACGACACAAGAACTCCCACCTCATCCTCCAAACCTCAGTGTTTAACTCTTCTGTTACTGCACCTCCAGGCAGGATGCGGGGATTTTAGCATTTGCACAAAACAAAGGCAAAAAGTTATCTGAGCCTGCCAAGGTTTAGGTATCACCACATGTCCCTCCCCTGTACTCTTTATCCCCTAGATGGGAAAAACTACTCCCAAGAATAATAACTGGTACGAAAGAAAAGGAATGAAGAGAAAAGTTTCCACTAAAAAAGAAATGCATTCTGGGAAACTCATTCATTCATTCAATGTGAGATGCAGATCACAATTCTGTTGCCAAAAGATCACCTACTCAAAATTCACCATTTCACATTATGCACAGTGATATATTCAGAAAGTTGTTCTGTTACTCATTATTCCTGAATTACTTATCTACGTTGTTTCCAGAAGTGACATTATACTGCCTTGCAGTCAACTCTGACCAATTATTTAGCACATTTAAGAACGCAGAACCTGTACCAAATCAAGCACCACACCAGGAAGATACCACTTGCTGCAAAAACAGAACAATTTCCAAATGTCATTCAAGCTGAATATAGTCCTCTTCATTAATCCTCTGACATTTGTCAAATAGGAAACTCTAACTATCATAAACTCTTAAAACCTGTATGAAAAGATTTTAAACTAAAAGGAAATTTAAGTAGAGATAGGAAACTATCACCAACTCTTGACAAGCCTTGAGGTGTTTCAAAATAAAAATATAAAGAACCTCATCAAGTCTGAATTCTGAAATGTTTTTTATCTTCCCTAAAAATAGGGAACTTCTCCCACTTACAGGTGCTGCCCTGCTGTTGTACAATATATGTACTTTTCAAAATCCAAAACAGAGGTGATCCAGGGAGGGGGCAGCGCACACCAAGAATACGTCTTTATACTACAGAAGGGATTTCTGCACCTGCCTTGAAGTAGAACAACTGGAGTTAAAAGTCCCTCCTCATGACACACCAGCAATCCCAATATATGAAAAAAAGAACCACAGCCTAACAGGAGACCCCTCTGAAACCAGGCAGACGTCTCCATCCCCACCCCTCGGTGATGGTGAGCTGACAGGCACCCTGCGACACCTGGGCAGCCCATCTCTTCACCACAACAGAGCAGCTCGCTGAGGACGCTGCACTCCGAACCACATTCACACATCCAAACAAGCCATAGCTCTAAATTTAGGTCTCCCTTCATCCACTGCAACAGTTAATATGAGAAAGTCTTTAAACAACGGCAGGCAACTCTCCCAGTACATTTGTTGAACATGTATGTATAATACATTCTTATTTCTTACCATGGTTATTGATTAAATGCTTGTTTCCTAGAATAGGGTTTTTATGTAAATAAATTAATATATTCTTAAATTGTATCACAGATGTCCATAAAATCCTAATTATATAAAACTCATAACATTGTAATTACACAGTGATCAAGTAATTATGTACTGTGCTCAACACTGAGTGTTCTGGAGCAACGTTAGGTTTCCCATTTTGTTTTACTTACATAAGACAGCAAGGATCTGACCACCATCGCATTCAGAAATGGTGACCAGATTTTGTAGAGACTAGGAAAAAAACCATGAAACTATTCTGCAAAGTTATAAAAAATTAATAGTTATTATCAACAGACTTTATTAAGGCTAGAATCTCCAAAGGAATACATTCCTATAAAAATAATCTCTACCATACACGCCTATCAGAACATGCTCCACAACTGGCATAAATTAATGAAATCAAAATACCATAAGAAAATATCCCTTGAATAATCCAGCTGAACCCAACTCTTCCCTTGATTTGTTTGGATAAAGCAAATTTCCACTGAGACTTCACCTAACCTGCAGCACCCAGAGAGGCCAGAATACAGCACCTGGAAACATTCATCCTTGTTACCAAACACATGAATCCGTTTCTCAAAGTACTGGATCTAGTTTATATCTTGCTGAGAGTGATTCAGAAAGTGTAGCATTTTTTTGAAACGGAGGGAAATACATGTTCCTTTAATATCAATTCCCATCAGTTCTAACAGTTAATTATTTACACCTTTTAAGCAACTTGAGATCAAGAAATTCTGTAAATCTGTATTTTGATTAAAGGACAAATATGGGTGTACAAAGACTTGCCAACTCATAAAGAGGACCAGCTGTGAAACACGGCCTCATTTCCTTAATTTGACTTCCCTGCTACCCTCAGAAGAGTGCAAGTCAAATCCCAAATACGAGAGCCAATACTTCAGTTTCATTTTGGACATCATCCTCTTTTCTTCCTAAAGATACAGCACTTTAATTCCAACCCATGGTTGCATCAACTATAGCATTCTTATTTCACCTGCTATCAATTTATTTTTATTGCAATCATGTTACTTCACATTTCCTTCTACTCTTTTGAAAGGTTTACATTATTTTCAATTATTAAAAATGCTATGTATAAAATATTTTCACTCTTAATTAGATTAATTCTTTCAGAAGCCATGGACTTTCATGCTAGCTGTAGAACACACTTGACGTCCGATGCACCAACACATTGTTCATCCATCCACATAAAAATATCAATGACAACAAGAAAAATAGGCAAGAGGCGAAACCTATGTAGATATTTGCAAGCGCAATATACTGACGGTAAAAAGAAAGACATATTTAAAATTAAGGCATACACTTTTTTAGTGGCATTGTGTACCAGTTCCTAGTATCACTTGCAGAGCCATAGAAATGAACCACCTGGCTGGTGGCCTGGCTAACCTGAGGGTGTTAAGCTGAGTAGATCAATGATAGTGGTAACTTGCCAAGATGAACCTTTGCTCTAAGCAAGCTGGAATGGCTATCACTGGTACCGTAACCAAGTAAACAAAACTACAACAAATAAAGACAGGATAAAAGAGGATCAAGGGCTGCACAGGTGAAAGCAACAGGGACGAAAATAAAAAGTTATTATAGTAGACCTAAGCTCTTACACAGAGTGCTGTGAATCATCAACCAGTCAGTATTCAGATGGCAGATGGCTGGAAGGTCCCCATATGTGCAAAATATTATCAAGGAGAGTCCATAGTAACAGTGGAATATAACTTAACACTAGGACTTCTATATGAACTATGCTTAAAGAGAATTCACTGACCCACGTCAAAACCCTGAAGATTGAAGGATTCTCAGAAAAAAAGCGGTATCAAAACACCTTTTGAAAATAATCAATAGATCTCTCCAAAAAGAACAGTTCTCAACTGACTTTAACAATAATCTAATTTTGATACTTCATTGCTACTTCGCAGTCTGTTAACTAGCCCCAATGCTAAACAGCATTTAATTGCATTTAAGCACTCTTGTTGTAAAGGAACATTACCTAATACCAACCTTTAAATAACAAAAATTCGTTTAAAATTACATTGATGAAAAAGACATTAAAATGTTAAGAGATTGCTCTTTAGTCACTGCCCTTCAGTCCACTCCAAGGGCTGCCAAAGTGAGCACCTTCTTAAGCATTTTCACCAAGCGCTGCCCAACACGCAGGGAAAGCGGCAGGCATGCCGGGCAAGCACCTCTCCCTTCATGGCAGCGCACGATACACTAAGTACAGACACATGCAACATCCCTTTCCCTCGCTGACAACCTGATTTCCACCCAACAGATGTAATACATTTCATTCTCCATTAGAGGGACAGATGCCTAAAATAGCTCAACTTCAGATTTTCGTGTTACTCCTACCAGAGCTGGCCAGCAAGAGCAATCTCCCTCTGAAATAACAGTCCGGATTCAGGGGCTATTGCATTACCACCTGATGAGTAACTGAAATTTGACTAGCTACATCCACACTGCAGCATGTGAACTTCAAAACCAGCCCTCTGATGGCTCTGCTGGCTCAAGTTTTCAGTAGGTACCACCGAGCTCCGATTTCATAACCACACACGCAAAGATCTGTAACTTGTGTTAGCCTTTGTCTGCAACTGCCTCACCAGGCGAAGGGTCTTCTCGGTGAAGAAGCTGAAGCTCTCCACCAGGGCTGCTGATGGCCATGCATGTTCCAAAACATGTCAGCCAAGCTCTCAAACACTCTACTACAAACTGAGCTGTTCTTTTTTTTTTTTTCCAAACCATTTCCAAACTCCTGTACCCCATATTTAAGCCTGCTAACAACAGGCTTCATTTTCCTCAGTATCCTTTGTAGGCCCTGCGTTTGGAGACAGAAGCTTCAGCCTGCTACCTTCTGTGAGAAACTAATGTGGATTTACAGAGTGCAGCACGATAGCACAGACCTGCTATTCTAGGCAGGGATTTTCAAGGACCCCACTCTAGGCTATTTTACTTTTAAGTTGATTTTCTTGAAATCAGCAATGCCTGCGAGGCTTCCTTTGCTCCGCGGTACAAGTTACACTTGCACTCAGAAGCTGGCATAAGGTACAACCAGGAATTTGCATGCACACACAGGTAGACAGGTTTCCATTCCTCAACTAATTTTATATTCTTCCCTATGTAGGGCCTTAAACTACACATGAACTAGAAAAAAATTGTACCAACAAGCAATATCAACCTGAATGCTAAAAGACCGGAAGCAAATCACAACCACAAGGCTGCTCCTTTCTGTTAGATATTATTCGCTTAAACTATAAAGCTGGTAAGTTCACAAACGGTTACACCAACACCAAACTGTTAGAAATTCCTAGTTGATACCTCTTCTCCTTACCTCCACTGAAAAGGATGGCTGTAGCATGGACTAGATGGATTGCTCTGGGTTTTTGAGTTCAGGTAAAATACTAGAGGAGAAGTAACAAGTGCACAGTCAGCACTAAACGGGAATTTAAGGTGCTGCAGACCTGGAGCAGATGTAGGAGAGAACGTGTGCTGATGAACATCACTTCCTCGGCAGTGGGAGTACAAAGAAGAGGAGATTCTGACAAGGTACCACGGTAGGAAAAAAGAATAAACCAGGGTCAATATCATATTTTCTGTTTCAATAAAGAAAAAAAAAGATACTTCCAAGATACAAGTTATATCTTCTTAATAAATGCAATAAATTGTCATCCTTTTGATTATCATCCAAACCAAAATGGACTTGTCAGCCAATATAATATCTAAGATACAAGTTATATCTTCTTAATAAATGCAATAAATTGTCATCCTTTTGATTATCATCCAAACCAAAATGGACTTGTCAGCCAATATAATATCTAATCAATGTTATTTTTCCACTACAAAAATCTTCCAATCTGGAATTATCCAAATTCTTTTTTGTAGTGATTCCCAGGCTTTCTAGAGCACGCACCACTGTCAATCCTTCATGTAAAACATTTAATTGAGAAAAACTAACAAAGTTGATAACGGCACCAATAACAGACTTGGACCATTTATATCACAGCCTTCACCATTTGGGAGCCATGGTTCCACGCCAGGGCTGTGGCAACAATAGAAACACGCAACTGTGAAAACATGAATTACACGAACCATTAACTAGAAAACAACATGTAGCACTGACAGTGTTTTATAACAACAGCTAGTTAAGCCTGAAAGCAGCACTGCAAAATGGCTTTATTCTAATTCTAGCAACGGTGAAACTGAGGCATAACAAAGTTAAGTGACTTGTCCATAGCACGTCCATTGTAGCATCAGGATTACAGCTGAGGACACCGATTCCCAGCTCTGTGCTCAGTTCTGTAAACTCTACTGCTTTTGCAGGGTTAGCAGCCAACATGTATTCATCCACACAGAGAGCACAGAAAATTTATCAAAGTAGCTGCTTTCCAAAAAGCTGCAAACAGACTTCTATATAAACATAAAAAAGAGGTTCTAACACCTACTTTATTGAACTACACACGATGAGGTGTCCTTCACTAGAAATAAAGTGAAAGTTAACTTACAAATATTGGTATTATAAAGTGTGCTTATGCATTAGAATATAAACTAGTGCCTCTGTATTTTTACAACTATAACTTTGATTTTGATTGAGGGATGAAAAATGTTTCTATTTACCATATTCAAGCATAAAAGTGAGCTAAAGAGAAATTTTCAGTTTTGTTTAGTATTCAGGCATTTTACATTGAAAGTCCTGAAGTCAAGCACGTTTGTCAATGCTTTAAATTTCCTAATGAATCCAAATATTCATCAGTAGGTAACCTTTAGATATTGGAAATCCTCCTCACTAGCAATCCCTGCTTAAACAGCTGATAAGCTTTACAGTCTACAGACAGAAAAGGTTAAGCCTGCCTCTTGCCCTGCTCTTCCCTTCACCGACTATGTGAGATTCATTTAACCTCTTCTACTTACACACATAGTATTAAATACACAACTTCCTCGATTTTGATTACAAGAATTAATAAATATAATTACGAGCATCATAAACAGCAGTTTTCATTAGCAGATTTCAAAGGATTTATAAAGGACACAAGCACTAAGAAGGAATTGCTTCTATAAATTTCATTTGTAGAAATACACGTGGCAATGTAAATACAGATTTTTTGTTTCAAATCTGAAAGTTTTCAACAGCATTCTTAATTTTAAAAGATAATAAAGGTAGCAAAGGTTTCTGGAGATTTGAGCCCTGTGACAGCTTTCTGGCAGATTATTAAAAGTACTTTTTAAATCTGAAGAGTGACCAAACTCAAAAGACAGAGTTACAAACATTCAGTTTTACTATGTTAATTAATGCTTGGTACAAAACCTAACCACAAGGTATGTCATTTAAAAACATTTAAATATTGCTCTTTTTTGGCTATACTTTACGGTAAATACTCCACAGAATAAAATGTTAAGCTTCCAAATGAAATTTCGTGTACAGCCAAATAAGCATGACAGATAAAGAAAGTTCTAACAAATAAAATCAATGTTTATTGGCCACAGAAAATTCTGGCTTGTTTTTCTTCAAGTTTCAATTTGAAATGTTTAAGTGCAATTTATTTTTCACAACAGCCCTTACTGGATCCGCAGAGATGGGGCTCCAAGCCTCTGTTTCCTCCGTTTCATCATTGTGCTGACACACTCTGTTTCTTCCCAGCATAAGAGGCTTAGAGCCAGGAAGGAGTGCCCACCGTTATCACTCCAATGCAGACCACAGAACAATCACCGCAATTCCGAGCTCTTCACGTACCCCCAGTGTCACAGAGATCTCAGGAGTTCAGTAATGGTCCAGATTAATCACACGGCTCATGTCAAAAACCTAATTATTTAAAAAATGAGTAATCTTTTATGAGTCTATTCATAGCATCCAGAGGAAGGAAATGCAGCCCAACAGTACAAAACAAAGGTGCAGAAAAGTCCAGGACACAAACTAGCCATCTGCCCTGTCCCGCAGTCAGCAATACAGTCCTGCCACGCTCAGGCTGAGCCCACAGCAAATCAGCAACAAAATTCTCCTGGCTCCAAGGAACAGCAACACTCGCTCTCACCAAATCAAAAGGAAAGCGTGAAGCCAAAGGGAGCGATGGCACACTTGAAAGGATTCTGGCAGAAATCTCACATAGCAGCTTGAAAACTCACACTGCGATAGGAATAGAGTCACCGCTCCCACCCAAAGCCCTTGCAGAGTCATCCGCGGTGCAAAGAGCAGCTGTTCTCAGCCGGCGGGGGAACACGTGAACCATCCCTTTTTCAGAAATCAATCCCTTTAAGAACACACACAACTTCAATCTTAAAACATCTTCCTCTTACTCCCAAGCTGTGTTCCTGCTGCAAGCTTTACAGATTCTAGCACTGAAAACAGAGCAACAGCAATGGCAGCAGCCCGGGGAGCCACACCGTGCAAGAGGGGAGAGGGGGAAGCCTTCATCAGAAGACAATGTTCCTCTGCACAATGCAAGTCTTGTTTTTTTGTTTGCAAATGGCACTTTCAATCAGCTCAAAGTCAAATTCTTGCTATTAACAAAATTGCCCCAAAATAATGTCCAACATTATTCAAATGTACATGTGTAAAAAGGTAGCTTTCCTTCCAAGAATTCCAAATATACATCTTTGATAAACTTTAAAGTGTTTAAGACTGTATTTAGGCAGGTAAAGTCTGCTATTCAGAAGTACTCATAACCAAGTCAAATTCCAGATTACAACTCACACCTTCAGATCCTCCCATGATTCAAATCACAGCAGGAGTGCCCCACACCACACAATCACAACCTCTCAACAGCTACATCCCATCAGCATAACAAACAGCCAGTCTCACCAGTAAGGGCCAGGGTGCCCAGGATGGCTGCTCCCCAAACAAGCGCAGTCCCTGTCCAGCCACGCTGTGCTTTCAGGGTAAGAAAGCAGAGCAAGCCACAAAAGGTACAAATTTGGTATGTTATGTATAATTTTATTATACTTATTAAAAGAGAATCTGGATTAAGTAGTGGAAACTTGATAATAAAAACTGCACAAAATACTTTCCTCACTTTTAAATCCTTGATGAAAACCTCCATAAATTCTTTGTCTCTGAGATTACAGTATATACAGAACACTAAAATCTCCCTTATTCACTAACCACTTCTTTTACAGAAACAATGCTTTCAAATTATTTTTAAAGCCTAATACACGAATAGCAACACTCCTACGGAACCCTGCAGGAACAATTCCGCACGTTCCACCTCCAGAGCCAGCCCCACATATCAGCTTAAGAGTTATTCTAAGCTGCTTGTGAGCTGCCTCTATGCAGGCTCAGAGAAGGATAGAGTGGTTCGAAAATACCACCTCTACCTCTCCCCATCTATAAAAAGTATCACAAGCAGAATGTACTGAATGGAGGCATTATTTCTTACTCTATTTCCAGATCTAAACCAGAACAGAGTGCAAAAGTAGCAAAACTCCCCAGTCCTTTTCGGAACCATTTTTTTTCCTCCATTTCCAGCACTTTGGCTTCTCCATGCTTGAGGCACAGCACTTGCTCCTGGCAGGGAAACGGCGTCAATCGATCTCCAGCAGAAACGCTTACCCGCCAAGACACACAGAAATGGAATGATATACTCCATTTCTCCGCAGATGCAGAGGAAATTCCCACAGCACCTGAGCGGAGCAAGACGTAAACCGGCACTGAAGGCCAGAAATTTTTTTTCCAGCCATCAAACTTCTTGTTGTTTCCAAGGTCTAAGCATGAAAAGAATAGAAGTAGAAACTGATATAAGCTGGTATTCAGCATACCCTCCTCCCAAAGAAATTCCTTGGTGTGTTTGAGTGTTATTTTACTCTCAGGAAGCTGGGAGTAAGTTTAACAAATTATGATGAAGACTTGTTTAACAAAACACCCTATGAAATGTCTAGGGCTGTAGAAGCTAAGAACCTTCGGAGGTTTATACATAGAAAGGCTGGGCAGAGAAAGAGGGAGAGGAAGAGAGAAAACAAGCCCCACAGTGGACATAAATTGCCTTAAAAAGAGATTAGAAGGAATAAAGACCACTATAATAGCCTGCACATGTCTTTAGCTAACGCTATTATGTCACTTACCACAAACTCGAGGTAAATACTATTTCTTATCAGCACCTATCACCATCAAAACCACAGTTTGTAATATTTGACTTATTTAAGTATGTGTTTTACTGGATATATTCTGGAATATAATTGTTTTTCACTTTTCTTATGCCTCTGTTTTTTTTCCATTTGTACACAGACTTCAAAAGGATATCTGATACACACGGTTGATAGCAGGAAAAAATTAACAAAAATAACTTGCATCTGAAATTAAAAACTGGTTTAGCAAATTTAGTTTGCTGAGGAAATGACTCTTTTCAAATTTAGATATAATGTGGGAAATCAGTCTTTTCTTTTTAGAAAATTTTATGTTTAGTACAAAAATCACAGCAACCCAAGCTAGTAACCCTGTCTAAGAAACCACGAGGATTTCAAACATCAACCCACTTTTTCCATAAAATCTGAACGGGTCAATAAAGTTCATGTTACAAATATGTGAATTTATTAAAAATAGGGTACTGAACAAGAAATCAGATGGCTGAAATGCAACCCAAACCAGATTTAGTGACTGCTGACTAGCTGAAGAGGCAATAGGAAAAAAAAGTGAGCTCCAGGATGGCGTCGCGCATCCTGCAGGTGCCATGGAAATCTGCACCTTACAGCCCCGTCTTTTGGATGCCAAGTCACCGTTCTACACATGAACACACGAGCGCTTCATCATGAGCCTCGTCTTGCTGCACAGTCCCCACCTTTGTCCTTTCAAGTCTGGAATGTCTCTAGTGCGCTTCAGGTGCAGGTGCACATCAAAACCATTTGAAAGCTGAAGCCAATAAAAAAAAAAAACAAAAAACACTCTGTACACGCTGTAGCACCAAAAGAACAGAACAGGGTAATGGCTGAAAATACTTAAACCACTTCCACTAATAGGATAGAGATCAAAGTTTGGGTCTATCATTTCACATTCGCTATTTGAAATTAAAGAAAATATTCATAAATGGTAATGATTTTTTGTGAACAAAGCATGAGAAAAACATAACCAATACATTTATATGCATTATTTATTAAAGGAAAACTTTGAACTCTGATTACTGAACCACATCAGAGACAGAATGTAACTGCATGTTCCTGTTCTCATACTTCTATTATTCGACCTCTTTACAGCCTACAACTCAGTTGAGTATAATTTCCCTTAGTGTATTAAACACTACCCCCCTACAGAAACACACACACTTCAAGCACATGAACAACAAAATGGTATCTAAATAATCAGGCATTCCTCTTAATGTCACCCTGCATACAATTCCCCCATCTGTTTTACATGCCTGCTCACTCTGTGCTGATTATTCCAAGACTGCACTACAGGATCTCCAAGGGCAAAGCCATGGTTTACAGGGTGCTTGTGTTCCCTTCTGCTAATATGGAAGCAGGGTCACTGATCAACCGACTTTACAGGCTCCACCCCACTATTCGTTCTGTCCAGCTTCTACCCAAGACCTTCTTTAGGTGACAAAATTCCTCACACTCTCCTCCCAAAAATACTGGTACATCTAACTCTGCTCCTTCTTTTCCTCAGTACAAACAAACATAGCAACTGTCGTTGTCCATACGTACAATCAGTTCACGCATAATGAACTAATACTGACCCAAGTAAATATGAAGCAATATGTGTCAGATAAAGAAAAATTTAGCACTGTTGTCAGGAAGAGCTCAGCTTTCTCCATTTGGCAATGACAAATACCCTAGAGCTAATCCATAGTCTAAAATCCTTCCAACTCAACAATCAACTAAAGCAATCACCCAGCAAGCAGCAACAATCAAGTCTTCCTTCTACTTCTGGCTGGCTGAAAAATAATTACTTCCTCCCCAGATATGATCTTTTTACAGCAGTAAATGCATCCCAGCCTCCAGACTAGCACACAGAAAAATGCTGAGTGGTTGCATATTTCCATACAATACAATTGCTACTGAACTGCTACAAAGGCTGCAGTTTGTGCAGACAATGGATGCACCTCTTGAGTGTTTCTGGCTCCAAGCCAGATACTTCATCCTTCTGTCAATTCCTGCTTCTGCTCCTGTCGGTGAACAAAAGTCAATGAATGACAGTCAATGAATCAGGACCTACTACATCCACAACTATCCCCACTCATTAGCTACAGGACAACAACAGCTTTTCAGAATAAATTTTATTTTCAGAATTTATTTTTACTTATGAGGTTCACTATTAAGTTGATTCAAGCAGAGGAAAAGCCTCCAGAAGTACTGAGAACTGCCTACAGTCTGTATATAATTGCACATCGTTAGGCCACCTTTTTTGACAGAACAGTTAAACAAATGTATACATATTATACACATATGTTTAACATCTATATATACACACGTTATAATTATTCCCTTTCTTGATATAAATTTCTCTCATTCCTAATTCAAAACTAAGAGTAGATTTTTTAAAAATCAAGTAAGCATTCTGATACTGGGATATGTAAATCATGTACATCAGCTCCCCAAGACCATTATTAGTGAACCTATATGCTTAACAGTACAGCATCAACACAACTATACACAAGCCACAGTGCACTACTGACTTCTTAAACAGTTAAAACTTTTCAAACAGCAAGAAACCATTTGCTAGAATTCACTACAAAATCTGTAATTCCAGAAACCGCAATCAAATAATCAACTAGATAACACAGGCAACTAACCGAAGACATTTCAGTTCTTCATAGATTTTTCAGTCTCACTAGCAGCAGCAACCTTGTGCTTAAAATTTGTGGTCTGGATCTTCCTGACACAGGTTGCTAAATTTCTTCACATAGCCATGGCTTAAAAGGCACTCACTTGTGGAAAAGAAGTGAAGTAATGAAAACTGAAGGTGTTAAGTCAATATAGAAATAAAACATTCAGTCACTTGGTTTAGTTACTACTACTAAACAAAACACTATACATTTGAAGCACTTCATTTGTATCTGAAATTTCAAATGTAAATACATGAGTAGTTTTTGTATCATACCCACCTCCGTGCTCAACCAAGGGAAGGGAATACCTCTGGCATCCTCAATTTCAACTCCAAAACTTTTGTACAAAAATATCTATGTTACACTAAACAAGAACCCTACCAGTAACTCACCGCTCCACCATTTGTTCAGAGAACCTTCACAGTCTTCAAATCACGAACACCACCTTTCTTAAAAATCTATCGAATATCGTTAAGCTGGCCTTTAAGGCATACTGGTTTAGCAAAAGAATATTTCATTCAGTGTTGTGTGTTCTTTACATAACTCCCTGGCTGGTTTACCATTGTCACATGAACTAAACACAAAGGTCTGGTCATGCCCCATTTTAAAAAAAGGGCCTTTTTATCTGTTGGATTGTTCAGCCCTGAATCACTGGCACTTTCCAAACATTGCATTATCTAAACACTGATTCTTACACAAAGGGGAAAGCTTACATTAAAAGACTGAAAATCATTTCTCATTAGAACCAGAAACCTGAGGAAGAAAGGTTATACACTTCTGTGAGCTTCATGTCTGTAGCACACAAGCACAAGCTCTGGGAAACAATTTTAAATCATAATGCAATAACGGGCAGTACAAAAGCTTTCTCCTTTATATAATGCAATCAATAGCACAGTTTCTTCCACAATAAATCTGTAAGCATAGCAGAAGCTAAGCTCTTATGATACCACTGAAACACAAGTTATTTCGCTAAAATTCATTAAACATCACCATGTATTAAAAAAAAAATTGCTATTTGTTTAAACCACATTTTTAAAAGCCTGCTTTTACCAACATTTGCCACTTTGTCGAAATCTCTCTATTACACTGACTGCTCTACAAACACCTGACCTGCATGGCCCAGGAGCTGTGTACTTAGATTTCTGTCAACAGACCGTTTGAAGAGCAGTGATCAAAGTTGTCCATATCACATAAATAATCAGTGACTTCTGTGGAGTCACTTCAGCAATGTCAGTGCAAGCAACACTCAACACCGCAGCTACTTCTGTATCAGGATCAGCTCAGGCTGGTAATTAGAAGTAAGCTTACACTACTACTACTTTTCCTCTACAATTAAGGAAATGAAGAGGTTTCAGTCTCAGACAAAAGCAAGCTAGCTGTTTCCGAGTACATGACACATTCTTCAAAGTGCTAACAGAGAAAACAACGTATCCGCCCATTTAAATGATTTCCACAGCTAAACAGCTATATACGTTCAAAACAAACCAAACGATGAATAAAGAATAATTATACTTACAAGCTTCCTCTTCTGGGGAGACTGAGCTCCTTCTGGAAAAAAAAAAAAAAGAATGAAAACCTTGAGTTAATTTGACTTGTTATTATATACTACTCATTTATTTATCAATAAATGACTGAGGCAAAATTAATAAAAAGCTGGCCATTTCTGAACACATGCTCAGTGTGCAACTGTGAAGAGCGCTGCTGTGCCTAAGGGGTGAACCCGCACCCGCTCACAGCGCAGTAGCCTGGGGTGCAAAATCTGCTCATTCTGTCTGAATAATCATTGTCTGTGCAGTCACAAAATCATAAGCGCTCAACAGAGCAAACATAACTTTGAAATTGAAGCCTAAACATAGACGAGGCAGTAATTAATTCTGTGCTATATAACTGATCGGCATCATCTCGGAACCACTTCCAGCAGTGTGGCGCGCAATATGCCTCGCATCTGCTGCACGGATGTTCTCACAGTCCCACCAAGAGGAAAAATTAACGCAACAGGGTGGCTTTGAGTGAGGTTTTTTTAAATATACACATTACTTGCATTATAGATTATCACAAGAAACAGAGGCAAATTGAACTACTCCCACTTAGAAGCAGCATTTTGCACCTCAGCAGCAAAAGCGAGGGCAGACCGGGAATTTCAAGGTTTTTATTTAAGCAGATAGCCCCGTAGAGCACCTCCAAGGCACAGAGCGGGTCGGACACAGCCTGACGAGACAAGAACCAGCCGCGGGTTTTCAAACGGCCATCCCAGGGCACGCCTGCTTCCCCTCACGCCGGGCCCTGCGCTTCCGCACGGCGCCACCAGGTGGGAGTCGGGTCCCGCCCACCGCCGCCCAGGCCCCGCCCCCCGGCCTCACGGCCCCGCCCCCGTCCGCCGCTCGGGGGCGGGGCCGTGAGGCCGGGGGGCGGGGCCGGGACCGGGGCTGAAGGGAAGGGACAGTAGTTGGGGGGGGCACAGGAAAGCCAACGCTTGGGAAACTAAAAACTGCCTGTCTGGACTGGCGGGACCCCGCACGGCTGTGCAGGACAGGGCAAGCGGACAAGAGCTTGGGAACCGAAAATTAAAAAAACATTTAAAATCTTTTTTAAATTAAAATTAAAAATAATAATAATTAAAACAAACAAACAAAAACAAACAAACAAACAAAAAACTACTGGTGCTGATCCCGGGCTGCTGCACTTCAGCAGTTCACCACAGAATGGGACGTAGCAATTCAATTTCTGACTTTCAGGACACTGATCTACGTGGTGTCATTTTTCATCCCCACTAAGAAGAAAAAATAAAATAGCATTGTTTTCACCAAATATTGAAAAAAATCATTAGGAAAAAAAAATCCATAAATCTGGTAAGCTCTTCTCCATATTTAGTTAGGGGGTACATGCTGACTTCAATGATTAACAATGTTATTGACCAACTGTCAGTCACTGGTCTGTTAAGTAACACATTGGACATGGCATAAGTTTTCCAAAGATACCAAAAAGTTACAGCTATTAGAACTTTAAAAAAAAAAAAAATCATTAAACCTTAAACATGCTGTTATTATTTTCAAGCATGGGTTCTCCACAATTTGAGATTTCATTACAGTTTAACAGTACCGAGCAAATTTCATGTGTGAATTATCATACGGCTGACAGCTTACAGCATCAAGAAATAAATTCCTGTCATCAGACAAACTTGTCAAGATCTAATCAAAACATTTCAAGTACGTAAGATAATAAATCATTAGCATCTATAACAGGTTGTGTGTTTTATATTCTAAAAAGGTACTTCTTCCACTCTCATTTCTTGGAAAGAATTAGTCTCCAATGATGAACTCTACGTAGCAATGACAGCTTTTTGCCACTGCAAATGGATAAATAGGTAAGATATATTATTCTGTTTGTGTACATAGTATATTACTTATACATGCACATGTATCTCTTACATCATATGAGCAGATGTATTTAATTTCTCCTCTTTAAAGAAGATCTGGTATAACAAATGTGGTCAGCAAAGGGTACTTTTCTAATTTAAATGGGTCATTGCCATTCCAACAGTCAGCCCCAGAAATTTTCAGAATGAATGAATAAAGCTCTGGAATTTCATGGCACTGGCTGAAAAAGGAAAACAGTGACCTTGAAATCTCTTTATCTACCTCCTACTTTTTGAGCTTTTAGGCTTTGTGTCTACAAGCTCTGCTCTAGTCATTAGGGCTGAAAAGTCACTTCAAGAGAGAACAAACAGTTCCTTGCAGCAGCGCAGCTCCAGTAACGGTGACTCACAGACACACACCACGGGAGTCGCGATCCAGTAACAGGAGTGGACAAGCCTTTTCCCTTCCTCTCCTGTACACTTGTTTTACTCACACAATATTACCTTTAATGCTCCCTCAAGTTTACCTAATTCAGGATTAAATGCATGCAAGGTTAAATGAAGGACTGACTTGGGCTTTGTTCCTGAAGTCATCCTTTGAAATCTGTGATCAACTGAGTTTCCAAATAATGAAGGAAAAAAGTACCAGCAGATGACATCTCAATGCACTTGAAATATTATCCTATCCATGCAGCAATTGTTTTCACTCTGCACCTCCACCTTGACAAACCCAGTGCAGATGTGGAATCAATAGGCAGTAGTTCAAATTTAATACCTCTGTGGGCTTGACAACAAAGAGCACAATCAAACCAATCAATTTTTATACCTGTTGCTCCACTATGCCTCATTTCGGTTTAGTCTTAAATTCCCCTTCAAATACCTTACCAGCCGTACACCAAGCCATGCCACGACCCCCGCAGCACATCTCCTGTCGTCTGCAGAACACCAGGCCTGCACCCTCCCAGCCATTTGCTCTCCTCTGCTTCTCCAAAGCAGGGCTGGTGACAGCACTTCTTATAATCCAGACCACGAACAGTGGAGCCAATGCAACAGCATCAGAGCTGGAAGTTACACGACTGTGAGCAGCATAACTATGGGCTTTGCTTCTCCTGAATCACCAGTGAGTTAATGTCTAGAAAGGTAACATCCCAGGGAAGAAGAAAGCAAGCACCTGGAGATGGAAGCAAGCAGGGAGCAGACTGCAGACAGAACTGATCACCTTATTTCAGGGCACTTCTTTGAGGATGTCCGCTGTTAGGAGAACGTTGCGGATCTCCAGGGGATAGAATGGACAATGCAAATGCCTACCAGAGATGGTGATACATTCACAGGGTGGAGACTCAACTGGGTCTTAAAAGGTGGCTTAACACTTTAACGTGTGCAATGGGACCAACTGAGAGTTTACACGTAAAAATGACGGGGTAGTTTCAAACATAGGAAGCAGCACTACAAAAACACTACTTAAATAATTATGCGAAACATATAAGTCCAACAGCATTTCATAAGTACCCTATAAAGGTGAAACTTTACTCAGAATCAGTTTTATAGTACAGATTAGATGTTTTAGATAGTAAACGATGAGGGAGGCGGTGTGATGTGATTGGTTTCTACTCTCTCCACAAAGGAGTTTGGCATTACATGTCCATGTACCCTGAAAAAATAAATCATATTTTAAGAGGTGAGATAACTGATAAAAGAGTGCTGAGTTGTGACTACTTGGTCTGAAACACTATTTACAGGGTGCAGCTGTAATCCTTAAGCAAATATGGTCATTTATCCTACAGGACATTTTTCATTTAAGACCACCCTTATGACGAGAACACATGAACATTCAAGAATTCAAACCGCCTCTTCCGCAGCACACGTGCCTCCCTGAGCACTAGTGCTGCCAGTACCTATATATATTACTATTATTACTTCAGCCAGCCTCCATGCCACGTGCTCTCTAGGTCACCAATGTAACAATATAACTCTAAACAGAGGTTTACTTTTTGTATCTGATTTATACAAAGTGATAAATACCATAAGAATATTTTAAAATTCTTCATTATTCAACAGAACTTTCAGAACTAGAAACTACTTTCACAGATCCTACAAAATAGGAAGTGTATTAAATCTTGCAATGGCCAAATGACAGTAACAGACTGTTCTGAAAGTTAATTTTTTGTATCAGTTCCATATTTCAAGGCATAATTATTAAACAGGCAACTTGATCTCTGTGTGACAAAAGCAGCAGCAGATTTTCAGACACCTAGTTAAAAATGAACCTTGGGAAAGAAATTCAGCATTGTGGAATTTGTAAAAAGCTGGTTCAAATACGCTCCTTCAAAAGAGTTCCTTATATTCATTTCCTTTGATCTTAAGTTTATCATCTCAGATCATGCAGCTATGAGATCAGTTGGACACCGTAACACACACTACAGTTCAGGATTCACAACAGAACTGGATTCTCATTGGCCCTATCATTTTTTAGAAAGCAAGGAAGGTAAAAGAGAAAATACATCGGCTATTTTAAGCATCACTTTTCTGATTACGTAATGTATTTTTTAGTGCACAGATACTGGACATTTATTCTATTGTGATCTCTTGCATAAAGAAACTGCATCTGAAAACAGGAATGTTTCAGGCAGTGGGAGGAGTGCTGGCTTCTTGCATACGTATATGCACACAATACGAAACGGAACTAAAGTCTGGAAATCTATTTGTTCATTGACCTAGAAGACAACCCATATCTTTTAAACAGATACATTACGTTAGAAAAGTGTGAAGAAAATGGGAGCCCATCACTCAGAATTGTCACTTTCTCTCCGTCTTGTAATTTGTCCTTGAATATGTAGCTGCGCATATGGCACAGGCCCACAGGCAAAGTTGGATGCTAGAGTCTGCACGGATGGCAGCTTAAATGTAGTCCTTTCAAATTAAAGTGAGAACCATCGCTACATTCAGGATGTTCCATATTTTCGCCAGAGCAGACAGCAGGATTCCTGAGATTGCCTTTGACCTTAGCTTTCTTGCAAGGTAGTTCATTATCATACCAGTTGGGACAATAGACAAATATTTTTACAGCTATAACAGTAAATACATTTCAGTTAATAAGTTAGTATTTCACAGATGATGAAATTCCACTGACACTCACTGACCTGGTACCAGGCACTCATGTTGTAATTTTTTTCCTTTGCTGACTATGTTTGCTTTAGGGTATACTACCAACCAGCAGGGGATTAATTAAATCTCTTTCTATACATAACCATTTGCATTACAGGCATGATATAATGAGGGTTGGAATCTCCAGATCTGATGGAAAATACAACCTGGCCGTGCAAGGACAAACTGTAATCCATCCATCAGATTAACAGGAAAGAATTTTTCATGGTGATATAAAAAAACACCCCACACTAAGCTTCTCTTTCTCATATCAGAATCTGTCAAGAAAAATAATTTCCTTCTTTTCGCCATATCATTGTAAATGGTTATTAAAAACTGTACTTCTCAATTTCTCTCTCTAGAAATGATTACATTTGAACTTGTTTCCCAAACTCATCAGCAAAGAATTTTAAACAGCAACACTAAAATCATATCTGCAATGTCAGATTAACCTATGGAATATGCTGCAGATATCGTCTATAATTTACTGACTTTTCAGAAACTAAATTCAGAATCATATTGTTAGATCATCTGCTTAGCTACAGAGATGCTTAAAATACAGAAAATGAATACCCAAGCTCTTGCCAATATCATTCAAAATATTGAGAGGAGACAGAGTTTAATTCCCAGACCTTTCTCCACACCGTACAGAATTTACGCCTGCAATCACACAAATCCTGAATTGCCAAGGCTAGCTCAGTCCCAGCACACCTCCCCATATTCCCAGTACCAGCCAAACTGCCTGGAACCACCTTTTCCTAAGAAATGTCACCTTCATGGCGCCAGGGTGCCAGAGCCTTCAGGACAATGTGCGTGGCACTAGAATAGTTAACAGTATACCTGTTCACCCAGTGTTACCCTAAACATGCTACAAGTTCAAAGCAAATTAAATGTATTATTCGGATCAGTTCTCTACCTCAACAGAAGTTACATGTCAGTAAAAATGTCATTTGCAAAGTACATTAACGTATAAAACCAAATGGGTAAAAAACCTCAGCTGTTTAACTAACAGGTGACCCTATTTCTCTAAATAATCAGTTTATGTTGGTCTTCAAACCCACAGGACATAAATCAGCCAATGATGCATTTAATTTTTTTAGCATCTTCTGGCCTTTCTCTTCTCTTCAGCTTAGAAATCCCTTACTAGTCAGCTAAAAAAAAAAAAGCCTTTGTATTTATTTCAACTTATGTATTATATATAAAGCTAAAATTTCAAATTATATATTATATGTAAAGCTAAAAGCCCTTTAAACTTCAATCAAAATTCTCAAACACAGTAAATTATTTTCACCTCCCCCACCAGCTGTCCTGCCTGGTCAAGACAAAGCTCTTCCTTTGTAGGCAAAGCTACGGATCCGGGTCACATCTGTGCATTAACCTGTCAAGAATATATGCCTCCAGAAGTTGCCCACTAACCTTTCATATCACTTAACCTCGGGGCTTTCCATAAGATTAAGAATATTGGTTACTTGACCTAAAATAATTCCAGAATACATCTCAAAACAGACAAGAATTCCCACTTTCCTCAAAATATTTTCAGTGCCCACTCCCATATACATATATATATATTTTTAGTAAGCTGCAGTGTCTACTCCATATTTCATACATTACGTCATGTTTTCAAGCCCAAAATACAACATTACCCAGTACCCCATGGGCTAGACTGAACCCACTCACGGTACCAAACACGACGGAAGCCACACATCATGGCTCGGATAGGCAGACGACAATAAAAACGATGCATGCAAAGCACATTCCCAGGCGGGTGAGTGGGGAGCTGCCCAGCCCCAGGAACAAGCCAGCTGCCACAGCTGAGCTACAGGCTACGCGAGGAGCAGGCGTCTGCAGCCCAGGGCAGGGTGGTGCACGCACATCCCTCACTAACCCCAGCAAATGACTTGCAGTTCTCCAGGTCTCATTTCCTCCGCAGGATTCATTCCTATCTCTGTTATTTTGGACTAAGAGCACGAGGTCACTCTAATTTCATGCTATCCGTCAAGCAGCAGTCTCTTTCTTTCCATAGTAAAGAAAATAGCTAGTTTCATATTTGATCCCAACCTTTTCAGCTGAGGTTAAACAGTGAATGGTTTCTGAAAATTAAAGACAACCTCCAAGAACCCTAGTCACATCAAGAATAGCAGGTACAGTAACTCAGCTGTTCAATCCTTAGATGTCAGCAAACTAATTTACTATCAACTTGATTGTTTTCCTCAAGGCTAAAGAAAAAAAAAAACCACTGCAGCAGCAGCCCCCTTCAAATACACTTGCCAAACTTCTTTTTAAATGATATGTAGCACATAACAGATAACCTTTTGAAGATGTAATTTCATTTGCAGGAGAAAGTAAATTTAATAATTACAGCATAAGTTTTGCAACCCAGAGTCCTAGTTGTGGCTCAGAGGCATAGAAAAAAAATGCAGAGTAGAAGAAAAAAGATGCATTTGCTCCTATAACAGACAATCCATAAATGGCAACAGCAGTACCTTCAGAAGACCATTCTGATAACTTGTTCCCCCAAATAAACAATAACAGCCACCAAACTGTGCAGGTGGATCAACTAAATAAAAAGCGAGCTGCATGGTAGTCCTCTGCAAACAAAAGGCAGGTTATACTTTAAAGTCTGAGAAATAACACCCTTGATAAATGCTCAGAATCTTCCTTATATGTATTATATTTTTGCACAAATTAGCCTAAGGGAGAGGGAATATTGAGAGGAACAAAGCACACAGAGAGCTCATTAATCTTTCTCATTACTTCATTCTAGTTTTACAGGGCCATGAAGCAGATTACTGATCCACCCTATGTGTGAAACAGCCTGCCCAGCACCAGTCATCCAAAATAATGGCAGCAACTGTTCAAAAGTCTCTTTCATTTTTCCAGACTGCACCAGTTTCAGAAATTTAAATTGGAAAATGCAGAAAAGAGTGTCATCTCAGAGACACCCAGGACTGCAGCTGTAATGCTATTGTTAGAAACTGCCCTTAAAATGACTCTGTCCTGACTTGCACCAAAAATTCCTTCAAGACTGGGCATGCAACAATCACAAGGAAACAGTCACAGCTGCTAAAAATGCCAAGAGCATTACAAATAAACAAATCCAGTTTTATTCTCTCCCTGTTGGCTCGTACTAATATTAATCTATGATTAAGTCAGTTGTCATTCCTACTATACACACATCTAGTCCTTAAAAGGTTGTTTCTAAAAGAATTGACAGCTGACATCAAGGCTACCTGACCACCAGTTATATTTACAAAACTCTTTAAACAGCCTTTATTGAATTTAAAACTGAATAATCAAGCCCAGCAAAGTTTTAATGAGTTTGGGGACCCTTCTGGTTTATCCTACATAAAAGTTATACAAAACAACATGCATCTCATGAAAACTCCTGGACCTGCTCACCAGCTCATCTGTTCCGTGCACTGTTAGCACAGACTGTGAACAAAGATCGAAGGTCACAAAGAAAATTAGATTGAAATGCAACAACCTCCAACACTAGTTGGACCAAGAAAGGGTACATGGGCAGCTCAATATTAAGGTCATCATCAAGTACCTCGTAACAGTCCAAAGGGTTCTGTTTTTCCTCAGGCTGTTTTCTCACCAGCTCCTCAGTTGTAAAGTATTTCGAAGCAGACAGACAGAAATGACGTTTTGGTGGTTGTTTTTGAGAGGCACTCCACACGTCTCCAATTGCTTTGTCAATGTTAGGCTAAGAGTTTTGACACATCAACAGAATTTTATCTTTACAACTGTGTATTTCTCAACTAATTTAGACAAAAAGAAAATCTGTGTCAGAGCAGTCTCCCAAGAATTCTGGCTGGACGGCTTGGCAACCCCTGAAATAAGACCAAGTTTCCTCATAGTAAAGCTCTGGGTGAAAGTCCTAGGGAAGATACACTTTTTAGTTCCTCAAAAAGCCTCAACAATGGAGGCGTCTCCCATCCTCCCCTAAAGCTGCAGCAAGTCCATTCCACAAAAAACACTCTCAGAAATTGAAAGCAAAAGCAATCAATTTTAAAGATATTTAGTAATTAGTCCTAAAAGGAATTCCAAGCATATAAAGCTCCCTTGCCTTCATCTAGTTTATGACTGATAGCATCTGTAACCTCACGAGGCATCCATTGAGTTCAGTAGTTAATTACATCTGCTCTGAATGGACATTATTTACAGAATAAGCAGATGTAATTTTTCACTGCTTAGCTAGTCTACATGAGGCACTTCAGCCTACCCCTCTCAAATCACGGCTTCTCAACAGAAGCAGAGAAAGAGGGACAGGCAAAGGATGCTCTTGTCATTTCTGCGAAGGAATAGTTAAAGGCCATCATCCACTTAATGAAGAAATCCACATGCTAGGCACCATGTGAAAATTTGGAATAAGCAGATGCCAGCCAGTATTTACATCTTTGTGAGCAGCCAACAGAACTTTAACTTCTCTTTTTGCCCTCAAAAGTAAATGGTCTCTGATACTGCTTATGTCTGCTGGACTCCAAAGTGCAGCCAAACTGAAACGTAAGTCCTTGACAGAAGTGATGAAAGAAAGGGCTCTGTTGCTTCATTCCCAGATGGTAAATATTTTTTACAGCAAAAGCAAACAGCCACAGAAGTTTTACATTTGTATCATGTGTATAGGAAGCAACTGATCCCCTGGAAATATGAGGTGTTCACACACTTACTGTGACTGGGCTTGGAGTTACAACACAAAGTACTTCAACTACCTTTTTATAATTTTTTCTGGAAAACAACATTTTCAGTGAAACACAAACATTAAATTGGAACATGCTCTCCTGTCACCTCTTTCGCACATACTTTCAAACAGGTATTTTATCTGTTTAGGAATATTTTTTTGTTAAATTGGCAATTAAATGGTCTTCTCAATTTTGGTGAGGTAGAACTGTGACAACCACCCACCTTATCCTAATTTAAAAATTATAATCTTGCCCTATCTTAATTTCCAGGGAACAACACTGCCTGTCATGTTCACACATGACAATGCTCTGAGGTGAAATATAAAATGGGAAACTGCAAAGTGGTACTCGGCCAAACCCAGGATTAATTTCCAGATCAAACTGAGTGTGGTGAAAGGTTTATGCTGGTGTATGCAAGACAATCTTCAGGCTTAGAGGAGGCGGAACATATCTTGGGAAAGCAACATCTATTGCTTTCAAAATGAAAGGCAGCCGAGCTGGGAACCACAGGCACTGACTGAACTCATCTGTGAGCACATTTTTAAATAACCACATCTGGTCCTGTCCTTCAGGTGTATCATTAATTGCCCAAATGTCAAGTGAACTAAGGTTTTTGCATGTATAAGATTTCTCATATAAACTCATGTGATACATCTAAACACCTTTCACAGACGTATTTCTGAACAATCTTACATTTAACACAGTTGGATAATTCAGACTTACTTGGTGCCAAGAGATCTGTTTCAGAGCAAAGGAAAATTCATCCCCCATTAACGTACTGGTAAAACACAGGCACTCACTCCCAAAGCGTAGATTTGAGAAACTGCAGACTGTGCCTAATGACTTTTCGTTCTGATGGGCGATTAGTGTGCTCTGTAATGGACTGACAGAAACAGTTGATGCTATTACAAGGACATGTTCTGGCAAGGATTTTCTTTCTGTTGCATTTAAATTATAAATATTAACTCTCTTGAAAATATATGAAGACAAAAGATACTAATCAATCTTCAGAGCTTCTGTCTTCTGTCCTTGACCATACTTCAAATTGGAACAAACACTGACTTCATCACCAGGAAAAGCCTTGCAGGTACTCAGGGCTGTCTGTACCGTCATTATTCCTCTATACTATCAAGTGCCGAGTTCTCGTCACCCTCTACACCTTTTGGAAGAAAATGCACTTTTATTCATTCAGGTGTTGGCTTCAAAGACAGATTTTAAGGTACCTTCCATTTTGTACCTATGGGTACAGAAGAACTTTCTGATGTCTTTGCAAGACTTGTAAATTCATCAAAAATTGTCCCTGAACAGTCCTTTTTTCCAAAGAGGATTTGGGACTTTTCCTGGACCTGACAGATCTCGCAACAGGGAGTCTGATCAATGTCCTTGTTTACCTTCAGGTTCAATTCAACGCATGGTTAAAGCATTCAGCTCATACTAGCTTCTGGGTAGTCCAAAAGTCTTTCATACATGGTTTTCAACTCACTGTCTTTACTGTACTGCAGGAGAACTGGAATACCAGAATCTAAATCTGTGCTTCTCTGACACACATTTCATACAGCCTACAGAAAGTTACACACACTGGAAAGAAAAAGTAGCATGTAAAGCATATGCCATATTACCAGCAAATTTTTAGTACATCGAAAAAATGAAGTACACAAAAGTGATGCAAGCACCCAAAAAACAGCTGCATACCTCCCCACAACCTTTCTCACTGTTGCTTTTCAACAGTTTTATTGCAATTTTATTTTGCCTATCCCACTCCACTAACAATCAGCCCCAATTCAAAAGCTTTTCTCAGAGTAGAAGTTACAATTTTGATGTGCTTGCCACATATGTTAGAGGACATTTTGTACAAAAAAATACTTGTTGTAGATGTTAAAACACTTAATTTTCACAATATTCAGTAATGAGAAAAAAATTATTGTAAGACTTTTCACAGAACCTTTTGCATTTTTGTTTGAGAGGGACCAAATTACAAAGAAAAAGCTAAAGAGATAAAAGTTTAGTGACCATCTGTGACGAAAGAACCTAAATAGCTTGCAAAGAAAGACTCAAGATTTAACTTTCCAATACCAACCTTCTACCTATATGCTCTTTGGTATGTTAAGTTGTTTTCGCCATCAAGAAAATCAAGAAGTAAATGATGTTTTCTCCATCAAGAAAATAAAGGAAATAAAAAACATTTATTTCCTGTAAATGTTTAATTCATTAATCCATATTTAGACATTAACATTTTCTCTCTACCACAAGCTGCACGACTCACCAAATTGGCACAAGAGAAATGCAACTTCAGCAGCCAGAACCAAGGACTAATAAAAGAAATAAAGTGATCCTGTAAAATCATTCACTGCTTACACAAAACCTAAATTAAGTTCATACATTCACCTCTAGATGTAAATTTTGTGATAATTGCTATTTTTCATTTCAACAAAACAGTTGAGAAATCGATAAAATAGTTCCAATATATTCTGACTTTTTTTTTAATATTTTCACTTTTTCGTTTCTCACAAAGTAAAAGCGCAGCAAAGAAAAGGAAAGATGGTAATTCCCAATTAAATCCTATTCTCAGGGCTAAAACATTACACCAAATTCATCGCTGCATTTTAAGCATTTCAGTTCAGTTAAGCAGAAATACACACCTTCAGACAGAAACTTCCAGGATGTAAGGATTTATTTTTAATACGGACTTGCTCTTTATTGAATTCAGAATTTTAACATCGGAAACAACCATCTAGTCCAGAAATTACAGGTGATTTGCTATAGGAGGGTTTAGGTAACACATAGAAACCCAGAGTAACCCCAGTGCAGCTTCTGAGGTTACTGCAGATTTCCATACATGCTAAGTGACATTTTAGACTTAACATCTTAAAGGGCCTTTTCTCATTTATATCATAAAAAAAGCAAGTCACAGGTAACACTCTTGGGTTTTTTCACTGTTATTAATTCCTCATTATCTGCTTAAATGAACTAGACTGACTTTTTTCTGCCTGTCATTTATTTTTATAGAAGTATTTATCTTTGAAACAAATTTAAACATTCGCTTGTTATTTATGTAAGAAAAACAGTGAGGTGGCTTACAGAGATGAGAACTATTAGAGGTTTGGCAAAAAAAAAACAAACCCACGTATCTTCAGAAAAAAAAAAAAGAAGGTTGTTTTCAGATGTGGTAAGTCTGTTGTCTTACTAGGAGATGAGCCCCCAGAGAAGTGCACTGCTTTGTTAACGTGGTGTTGGAAAAATTTCAGCTGGAGGTAAAGCAACTCAAGCCATACTCCCTCCCTTGCCTGAAGCTGTAAGAAGCTAGCCAGCATTTATGCCTAGTCTGCTTAAATTGCAATGTACAACTTGCTTTGAAAAAATAAAATCAATAGACATTATGCCTACTTATTTAAAAATCAATAGATGTTATAGATGAATAAAATATTCTTTTAATTTTCCCAATAATTGTAATTGAATATTTATAAGCCTCTCTACCCAAGTTTAACATTAAATGCAGATGTACATGGATCATTTAAATGTGTACTGGTTCTAGGAAGTAGAATCTGTACTGTAAAACAAACTATAAAGAATTATTTGTAAAAAAAAAAAAAAGACTACTAAAAAGTACTAAACCTTATTTTCAGTCTTAATAATTCAGGTTTTGCTAATTTCAACATAATTAAATAGCATTCCACTGCCTGTTCACTCCTAGAGAGATAACGAACAGGATATAAAAGGGATAAAGCAAATGACTTACAAAAACATAGTATTTCCAAAACAATATAGGGACCTCACTGCACAAATTTCCATTAATTTCAATGGAAAAAGTGGGAAATTAAGTTCATAGCACTGTCTGAAAATCTCCATCTGGGCTTTCCTTTATACCTAATAGGCTTTTATCTTCATAGATTCAGGTATTCTTATCAAAGTAAGTCAGTCTCCAGAGCCTGAGAAATGCAAGAAGCAAAAAAGGGCTGAAAACATCAAACAGGCAAATAAACAATATAACAGCAAAATACAGGAAAGGGAAATGAATCTGCCTACAATGCCAGTTAGCTGCCACGTGCAATACTGAGCAATGGAGCAAAGCAGAACTTACAAGTGCTTCCACATTCATTCTAGAAGTCTGCAAAATAAAATAAAAGTATATTTGGCATAAACTAACCACACTCTGTAGCAGGCATCCCATGCACCTGCCCACAGGAGGATAAGCTACAGGATAGTGTTGTCAGTATCTACTTCTTAGGAAGGACAGATCAAGATGAACAGGGAAGTGACTCTGTACATGAAGTTTACCAAAATAAAAATATTACAGAAGAAAAGCATCATGGAATCTCTTTGGGCAGGAATCCCAGACTGTAATAGCAAAAAATACAGTTCCAGGACTGTGCTACCAGCTCTGAGATCAGGACAGTGACAACAATCAGGAAGCATTAAATAAGGTTAGGGAAGCTGCAAAGTTAGGACAAGCCATGAGAATGGAAGATTTCGGTTGCCCACCCAGACTAGGCCAGGACCTCAATAGGAGAAGCAATAGGGAGAATATTTTGGATGCAGTCAAATAATTGCTTCCTGGAAGATCAGTCTGAACTTACTATATTGGATTTGTCTCCAGTCTTCTATATGCTTTTTAATTTTTAGTGTCCACAGCATGATTCTGTCTTGACTAACATGCAGCATTCCTCCTGGGCAGATGCCTTCACTCCCAAAAGGCTGATCAGCTCCTATTGCACCCAATTCCTTCTTTTTATAACATTATGTCATCCACACATGGGGGCTGCTAAGCTCTTGTCTACCAATTCCCACACACAGAGCTGGCAGGTATTACAGAGAATGTTATCGCAGAAATCTGTGTATATTATACATTCAGTGTCCTACTTGGCAACCTGCATTTGACTTCAAGCATATCCTCCCTTAAACATCCTACATCAGAAATCCATTTAACTGCATTTACCTACAGAATCTCCCACTATCACAATCAGCCTACGCTTATGCTTAGGGATCACGTCTGCTGCAGGAGCCTCCTCAGTACAGCAGGATACAGTGACATCACGTGGAAGATGGGTCTCGTCTAGACAAGACTGTGTCCACGCTTCCCAGCAGGTTGCCCTCTTTTTCCAAAAGGCACATCCTCAGCCGCAGCGCAGGGGCTGCCACAGTCAAGATGGGAGCACCCTACCATATCTCTGTAGGTCTCATCTATGAACCTCTCTACTCTCCAAGTTGTTCCAGCTCAGCTACTTTCAGCTTCACAGAGCAAACTCATTCTCTTAGTGCTGGGAGCTCCTTGAACTGCATGCACACATTGAAGACATGCTCCCTGACTATATAATCATGTATTTTGCAGTTTCTGCGTAACTGGAGAAATTCTCCACTTAGCCACTACATTTTTACTTGTATCTTGTGCTTAAAATAAAAATTAGTATTAGTTCAGCTGCTTCTTTGATTAAGATTACTCTCTTCCTACCCTATTCTACTTTTATTAATCAAATTAGAAATAAGTGAGATAACAAATCAAATATGCTTTTGGATATGTTTTGTTAGTTTGGGGTTTTTTTTTTCCTTTTAAATGCTGACTTCAGGCATTCTCTCTCTTTATTGATGACAGCCAACATTTTTGTTTGGTACTGTTTTCACTGTACAAATTAGAAATTTCTGTTACTTGCACTCCTGTATCTCTGAACAGGCCAAGAATTATCTGTAACCCATACGCTCAGACAGAAGGCTGGGTAATGTTTTAAGCCTTTTGAAGTTACATATAGAGGTAAAAAAAACAAATGCAGAAGATCAGAAATAAATTATTTTATTGTAGCAAAATTTTAGATAGGAAACCTCAAGATTTTCCATTAATTCCAGCATACAGTACATTAGTACATACTGCATCAGAGCAAACATGCAAACTTTCTGTAAATCCCTAGCAGTGTGAAGAATTTATTAGGTGAGGGGTCAACACAATGCCAGAATCAATATATAGGCAACTACTCATACACCCACGTAAGGCCAAACTACTACTGATTTCAAAAAGGACAGGGAGAAACTGTGAACAGTTCACTGAAGACAATGTACAGCTGGAGTGTGGAAAAAAAGCATGCAAGCTGTTAGGCAGTGTCAAGAACAGAATGGAACATAATATAGAAATTATTATAATGCTGTTAGCTCAGTCAGAAACACATCAGCAGCTATGACGCCATGTCTGGTTCTGGTCATGTCATTCACAAAGACAAAGCCCAGACTCCTAGCCAAGACAGCTAGCTACTATTCTTAAAATTCATTTTCCTATGTAATATACACTTGAGCCTGAAACTAGACAAAAACTCCAAGCACCACATTTAAGGAACATGTTTTCAGAAGAGAGGAAGTAACTTGAGAGGAAATATCTTGTCCTTCTAGCCAAAAAAAGAGAGGTAGCTTCAAAGGACTGCAGTGTGACAGCACAGGCGTTGAGCAGTGCTTTCCATAGTTCACCACAGGAGCATCTTCAGTTCATCTAAAAGAAATGAATATTCAAACGCTGGCAGCCATCATTCTAGCAAAAGTAGTATTTGGCTGCAGTGAGGACAGTCTGTTGGATTCACTGACTCAAATCAAGTGAGAATTCCCATGGAAGGAAAGCTACTCAGAACAAAGGACAATGCTGGCACAAGAAGGGATGCATACAAATGGGTGCATGTAGATGTCCTGGAAATGAAAATTTAAAGTTTAGAATTTTAAGAGGACCATGCCTCAGACACAGTAGCAATACAGATTAAGAAGTACCGACATTCTCTGTGGTCGTAAAGAGATACGACTGGATAATGCATATACATTATTCCATACATGTCTATATATACACACAAATTTCTATGAATACACAAAGAAATTCTGTTTTCCTGGGATAAATGGAAAGCTCACACATTTCAATTTGTACATACGCAAATAAAGAAATCAGAAGAGCAAATTTTGTCCCAATACACTGATGCAGCACAGAATGCAATAGTCTAACACCTTTTTTTACAGCTGACTTTTTTCTTTGGAAAACAAAAGGCTTATGTCCTGGGTTTGGCCAGGACAGGGTTAATTTTCACCGGACTCCAGGAAGGGGCACAGCCGGGGGGTGGGGGCTGACCCCACCTGGCCAAACAGAGCCCGGTATTCCATACCATGTGCCGTCACGCTGGGTTCCGGGGGGGGGGGCGGCGCGGCGGGAACTCTCTCGCGGCTCGGGAGCGTGCGGCGCTGGTGCGGTCCGAGAGAGCGGGTCTGTTTTTGTCGTGTTTTCTCCTTATCTGTATCGTTGTTGTTCCTGTTTCCCTCTGTTTGCTGTTCTGTTAAACTGCCCTTATCCCGACCCACCAGTTTCTGCCTCTTTCTTTCCATTCTCCTCCGCACGCCGGCGGGAGGAGGGGCGGCCGCGTGGCGCTTTTGTTGCCAGCAGCAGCCGAAACCAAAACATTAAATTGGCGCCCAAGCATGGGGCGGGGATAACGGCAGGGCTGAGCAGCGGGTGTTAAAACAGCTTTCTTAGATTTTGTTAAATTTTGTTATACGCGTTTTTTCTGTGTTAAACAGTCGCCGGTAAAAATGTTTCTGTCTTGGATCACATGGTTGTGGTTTTTGAATCCGTATTTGCTGTACTTGTTCCCTGTGGTGATGTTCATTACCTCGGGCAAAAGGATCAGGATTATGATTTTACTGTACTGTACGATGTCGACTTATGACATGATAGCATCACTGTGTATGAAATTAGGCTTGTATTTGCATGCGGCACTGCGGTCATTTCCGTACCTCGGATCCTATGTCTTAGAATTCGTGAATAATCAAACCCAGCCAGTGGGGAAAACCGGAGGGGATACCTTCCCCCACTCTTTCGCCCCCCCTCTCTGCTTCAGGCCAGTCCTAACGGCTTTTGATAATTTCGAGTACCCGGCTTTTGATAATTTCGAGTACCCGTGGGATGCTCAGGCCAGCACTCTCCTTTTGTTATGCCTCCTGAATGGGTTTTGGGTTTTGTTTAGGGTTAAGCAAGTCGTTAAGAACATCGTGCAGAGACCTGCCCCGGGGCTGGATAGCTGTGAGTGGCTGGGTGTGTGGGACAGCATGGGCAGGTGTCGAGAGCAGTGGGCACCTGCGGTGTGTTTTAAACTCACCCCTGAACAAATACAGAATCCGGACAATCTGGTAAAATATCTGAAAAAAGTGTGCTGCCACCCTGGGAACTCCAGAAAGACACAAATCACCACAATGTGCTGGGGTCTGGCCCATGCCTACCGAGCCCTGTTCAACACTGTTCAGTGCCTTAAAGGGGAAAGGGGGAGAAGCGAAGCGGCAGGCACTGTGACTGGCGCTGCCCCCCCAGCCGGCCCTGCAGCCCCTCCAACCCAGCAGGCAGTCACAGCCCCCCCGACCAGCACCACCGCTGCCACAGCTGCAGGGTCTGCCTCAGTTTCCCCAGCGGGCACAGCAGCGGCTCCAGCCCCAGCTCCAGCCGCAGGTAGCGCGGCTGAGCCCAGTGACCAACCTGTGCCAGTAGCAGTCGCCCCCGTAAAACTAAAGAAAGACGCAAAGAGAGCAGATCGCTCCGGGAGGGATGACGATGAGCCAGGGTCATCGCAGGAGATAGAGACAGAGATCATCACCCGGTCCCTGTCCCTGGGCGAGCTGCGAGACATGCGGAAAGATTTCAGCCGCCACCCAGGCGAGCACATTGCCACCTGGCTGCTGCGGTGCTGGGATAAAGGGGCCAGCAGCTTGGAATTAGAGGGCAAGGAAGCCAAGCAGCTGGGATCCCTGGCCAGGGATGGGGGCATTGACAAGGCCATTGGGAAAAAGGAACAAATCCTCAGCCTCTGGAGGAGACTTCTGTCAGGCATGAGGGAGAGGTACCCCTTCAGTGACAATTTTGTATGTCATCCTGGCAAGTGGACCAATATGGAAAAGGGTATTCAGTACTTGAGGGAATTAGCTGTGCGGGAGCTGGTTTACTGTGACACAGACGATGAGCAGGTACCCACAGACCCAGATGAACTCCAGTGCTCACAATCCATGTGGAGGAAGTTTGTGCGGAGCGCACCATCCTCAAATGCCAACTCACTGGCAATAGTAGACTGGAAAGGTAAAGAGGCACCAACAGTGGATGAGGTGGCTGTCAGGCTCCGGCAATATGAGGAAAGTCTCTCTTCCTCCCTTGTCTCAGCTGTGGAGAAACTGGTCAAGTGACTAGACAGGAATATGTCCTACTCCCCACCTGTACGGGCCAGTGTCTCAGCTATTAGGGGCAAGCGTTTCTCTGCTCAGGAGAGGGAATACAGAGGCTATACACCCCGGGGCACCCTGTGGTTCTACCTGCGTGACCACGGAGAGGACATGAGGAAGTGGGATGGAAAACCCACCTCAAGTCTAGAGGCACGAGTATGTGAGTTGCGAGGTAAAACAATCACAAAAGGGGATTCTGTTAGGAAAAATGCTGCTCCAGTTTCCAGAAGCCAGCTCTCCAGACCAGGTAGACAGTTTGACCTTGATTCCGATCCTCTGGAGGGGACCTCCAAGTCATTTTTACAGCAGGTGAGCAGCAAATTCTCTGACGAGGATTAGAGGGGCCCTGCCTCCAGCCAGGTGGAGGAAAGGGACAACTGTGTTTATTGGAGAGTGTGGATTCGGTGGCCTGGCACGTCAGATCCACAAGAGTATAAAGCTCTAGTGGACACTGGTGCACAGTGTACTTTAATGCCATCAGATTTCAAAGGGTCAGAGTCCATTTGCATTTCGGGAGTGACAGGGGGGTCCCAAGAGCTGAGTGTACTGGAGGCTGAAGTGAGCCTCACTGGGCAGGACTGGCAGAAGCACCCCATTGTAACCGGCCCCAAGGCGCCGTGCATCCTTGGGACAGACTATCTTAGGAGAGGCTATTTCAAGGACCCAAAGGGGTATCGGTGGGCTTTTGGCATAGCTGCTGTGGAGACGGAAGAAATTAAACAGCTGTCCATTTTGCCTGGTCTCTCGGAGGATCCTTCCGTTGTGGGGTTGCTGAGGGTTGAAGAACAACAGGTGCCAATCACAACCACAACGGTGCACCGGCGACAGTATCGTACCAACCGAGACTCCCTTCTCCCCATTCATCAACTGATCCACCAGGTGGAGAATCAAGGAGTGATCAGCAAAACTCACTCACCCTTTAATAGTCCCATATGGCCAGTGAGAAAATCTACTGGAGAGTGGAGACTGACAATAGACTACGGTGGCCTGAATGAAGTCACACCACCGCTGAGTGCTGCCGTGCCAGACATGCTAGAACTTCCATATCAGCTGGAGTCAAAGGCAGCCAAGTGGTACGCTACAATTGACATTGCTAATGCATTCTTCTCCATCCCTTTGGCAGCAGAGTGCAGGCCACAGTTTGCTTTCACCTGGAGGGGCATCCAGTACACCTGGAATCGACTGCCCCAGGGGTGGAAACACAGTCCCACCATTTGCCATGGACTAATCCAGACTGCACTGGAAAAAGGTGAAGCTCCAGAACATCTGCAGTACATCAATGACATCATTGTATGGGGTGACACAGCGGAGGAAGTTTTGGAGAAAGGGGAGAAAATAGTTCAGATCCTTCTGAAAGCCGGTTTCACCATTAAGCAAAGTAAAGTCAGGGGACCTGCACAAGAGATCCAGTTTCTAGGAATAAAATGGCAGGATGGGCGCCGTCAAATCCCAGTGGATGTCATCAACAAAATAGCAGCTATGTCCCCACTAACCAGCAAAAAGGAAGCACAGGCCTTCCTGGGTGTTGTGGGTTTTTGGAGGATGCACATCCCAGGTTACAGCCAAATTGTAAGTCCTCTGTACCACGTGACCCGGAAGAAGAATGATTTTGAATGGGGCCCTGAGCAACGACAGGCATTTGAACAGATTAAACGGGAGATAGTTCATGCCGTAGCCCTTGGTCCAGTCTGGTCAGGGCAAGATGTTAAAAACGTGCTCTACACCGCAGCCGGGGAGAATGGCCCAACCTGGAGTCTCTGGCAGAAAGCACCAGGGGAGACTCGAGGTCGACCCCTGGGGTTCTGGAGCTGGGGATACAAAGGATCTGAGGCCCGCTATACTCCCACTGAAAAAGAGATTCTGGCAGCATATGAAGGCGTTCAAGCTGCTTCAGAAGTGGTCGGCACTGAAAGCACAGCTCCTCCTAGCACCACGATTGCCAGTCCTGGGCTGGATGTTCAAAGAGAGGGTCCCCTCTACGCATCATGCCACCGATGCTACGTGGAGTAAGTGGGTCGCACTGATCACCCAGCGTGCCCGAATGGGAAACCCCAGTCGCCCAGGAATTCTGGAGGTAATCATGGACTGGCCAGAAGGCAAAGATTTTGGAGCATCGCTAGAGGAGGAGGTGACACGTGCTGAAGAGGCCCCACTGTATAACCAGCTGCCAGAAGATAAGAAACAGTATGCCCTGTTCACGGATGGGTCCTGTCGCATTGTGGGGAAGCAGCGGAGGTAGAAGGCTGCTGTATGGAGCCCTGCACGACAAGTCGTGGAAACGGCTGAGGGAGAAGGTGAGTCCAGCCGGTTTGCAGAGGTGAAAGCCATCCAGCTGGCTTTAGACATTGCCAGTCGAGAGAATTGGCCAGTGCTCTATCTTTACACCGACTCTTGGATGGTGGCCAGTGCCTTGTGGGGGTGGCTGCAGCAATGGAAGAAGAACAACTGGCAGCGCAGAGGCAAACCTATCTGGGCTGCCCCATTGTGGCAAGATATTGCTGCCCGGCTAGAGCAGTTGGTTGTAAAAGTCCGTCACGTGGACGCCCACGTCCCTAAGAGTCGGGCCACTGAAGAACATCAAAACAACCACCAGGCAGATCAGGCTGCTAAGATTGAAGTGGCTCAGGTGGATCTGGACTGGCAACATAAGGGTGAACTCTTTATAGCTCGGTGGGCCCATGACACCTCGGGCCACCAAGGAAGAGACGCGACATACAGATGGGCTCGTGACCGAGGGGTGGACTTGACCATGGATACCATCGCACAGGTTATCCATGAATGTGACACATGCACTGCAATCAAGCAAGCCAAGCGGGTAAAGCCTCAGTGGTATGGAGGACGATGGCTAAAATATAAATATGGGGAGGCTTGGCAGATTGACTACATCACACTGCCACAAACCCGCCAAGGCAAGCGCTATGTACTCACAATGGTGGAGGCCACCACCGGATGGCTGGAAACCTACCCTGTACCCCATGCCACCGCCCGGAATACCATCCTGGGCCTGGAAAAACAAGTCCTGTGGCGACATGGCACTCCCGAAAGAATTGAGTCGGACAACGGGACTCATTTTCGCAACAGCCTCATAGACACCTGGGCCAAAGAACACGGTATTGAGTGGGTGTATCACATCCCCTACCATGCACCAGCCTCTGGAAAGATCGAACGTTACAATGGGCTGCTAAAAACCACTTTGAGGGCAATGGGGGGTGGGACTTTCAAAAACTGGGATACTCATTTAGCAAAGGCCACCTGGTTGGTTAACACCAGAGGGTCCACCAACCCAGCTGGTCCTGCCCAGTCAAAACCTCAGCGCCCCGTAGAAGGGGATAAAGTCCCTGTAGTGCACATGCGGAACATGTTAGGGAAGACAGTTTGGGTTAGTCCTGCCTCGGGCAAAGGCAAGCCCGTCCGCGGGATAGCTTTTGCTCAAGGACCTGGGTGTACCTGGTGGGTAATGCAGAAGGATGGCGAAGTCCGATGTGTACCTCATGGGGATTTGATTTTGGGCGAGAATAGTCCATAAATAAATTGTACAAAGTTAATTGTTAAATAACCCTGTCACTGTCTGTTATCACTGTTATAATTGTTATATGTTGTACCAGTAGTAGCATAGTAAGAATCGTCCAGATTAAAGAAGGATGGACTTTTCTCGATGAAAACCTAGCAGAGCACAGCGATGATGGAACTGGACCTGGTTTTCAACAACTGGCATCCAGCAACTTCATCAAGATCAACATCTCCTGCAGACTGTGGGCACGGGCCGCACCAAATACATCAGCCGTGAGCTCCGGATGCAGCAAGTGACCGCCCATCACCACACATCACCTCTCCTGCCACAGAAGACCATTACGACAGATGGAGCCTGAAGTCATGGATTAAATGAACTCAACGGACACTTTAGAGTGATGATCCATAGACTAAGGGAATGATATCTGGAGACAGGAGAAGTGGTGGTGATCAACTGGACAATGAGGGACCTCAGCATGACGTAGATGGTATGGAATAAGGGGTGGATAATGTCCTGGGTTTGGCCAGGACAGGGTTAATTTTCACCAGACTCCAGGAAGGGGCGCAGCCGGGGGGTGGGGGCTGACCCCACCTGGCCAAACAGAGCCCGGTATTCCATACCATGTGCCGTCACGCTGGGTTCCGGTGGGGGGAGCGGCGCGGCGGGAACTCTCTCGCGGCTCGGGAGCGTGCAGCGCCGGTGCGGTCCGAGAGAGCGGGTCTGTTTTTGTCGTGTTTTCTCCTTATCTGTATCGTTGTTGTTCCTGTTTCCCTCTGTTTGCTGTTCTGTTAAACTGCCCTTATCCCGACCCACCAGTTTCTGCCTCTTTCTTTCCATTCTCCTCCGCACGCCGGCGGGGGGAGGGGCGGCCGCGTGGCGCTTTTGTTGCCGGCAGCAGCCGAAACCAAAACAGCTTAGAAGCCACAGGTTTCTGGAATGCATTTTCTAGATGTGCAATTTATGGAGACATTCAAAAATGGCCTACAGTGTATACAGCAGGCAAACTGTGAAAGCTTAGCACAAGAGGAATTTCCGTAATCTGCTTAAGGACAGGATTTTTTTAGTGACAACATGGCTGCTGCTATATGCCTGTGTTTCTCTGCACTAAGCCTGTTTGCTTTTTGTTTTCTGTTTAGTTTGATTCTCTCGGGGGGATTAATTGTTTTTTGCTTTTTTGCCTTCATGGTAGGGTCGCTTTATTATTTGATTTTACGGCTGCCATTGTCATTTTCTGTGGGAACACTGTTTTGTTTGTTTTGTGGCTCATCTTCAGTGAATCCTCTCTAGTTACACACAACGTTTTTGGCTTTTTACTCCACTCTGTTAGTACAGTGTGCTACAAGTCACCATATGAGAGATTAGCTGCAAGGCTGTTGGCTCCAGTTTTCAGCAAGTGAAGACTACAGAACGATCTGTCTGCTGCTGATACACTGAGGTCCCACCTGAGAAACTTCTTCAGCCACAAACGTGTCGTTTGGGATGGATGGAGCTAAATCACTCTGCATTTTCACAAGAAGATGCACTCCAGAACTAGAAGTCAAATTGCTGAAGAAGACACTGTGGATCAGAATATTTTCCAGCAGAAGAAAGAGCTACCAAGAATCTAAAGGTCTTCTCATTCAACTGCATTCCACCAGCAACTATCAGGAGCAGTTATTTCACGTTTTCGCATCTCTAAACAATACAATAAGGCTTTCACCACTGAAAAAAGAATTTGCACCTTTATGTTAATCAATGAAACTATTTACTTTAATTTTGACTTGGTTATTGAATTTCGTATTACACATACTTATGACATGGACTTTGGAAATACACTGGTTGATTAATGTCCACCATTAATACTGCAATAAAAGGAGAGTGTGACAGTTCTCTCCTGATCAACTTCTGGAGATAAAGATGCAAGCTTTATAAACTTAGAAAAGATTATTTCAGATCTTCTAACACTGATTGCTGCTGTTAATGCATCAGCATCTCGTATTACTTGTAAAATTTAAAATTCTATGTACTTTGGAGAAAGTTCCACTTTGTCCACCACCAGGGAACAAAGGAAGTCTATGCAGTATCTGGCTATTCTTTTGGTATTAGCTTGTTATTATGACTTGTACATCGGAAGGTAACCTCCCACGTCCAAAAATCAATTTCTTGTAAAATTACATCACTGATTGGCAGTTTTTCCCCACTTTTGTCCTCTGCAATGTTTTTCTCTGTTGAAAGTTCAACTTGTGTTTAGCAAGTGTTCTTATTCAATATTTTGCTGTCAGTAGAGTTGTTATCTCTTACCTGCAACCAGGAGTTACAATCATAATCCCAGTGGCATATTGGCTGCCCTTACAAATCACAACGAATTTTTTCCCATTGTTTTGAGAGTGTCCTTGAGGAACAGCGTAAGTGGTCTTATTTCTCAGTTAATTGTCAAACTGCCTGCAAACCAGGCTATGGTCAAGCTATTGAGAGTGGTCAGGTAAGGACAGGACACAAAGCTGCCACATCTCAGTTCAGATGCGGTAGCTAGCCACGTGCACAGCTACAAGTCCATCACAAGCCTTACTTACATTATAGAGTCCATCCAGCGGAGGGCTAAGTAGCTGATCAGGGGACTGGAGCATCTCTTCTGCGAGTAAAAGCTGAGGGAGCTGGGCTTGTTCACCCTGAAGAAGAGAAGGCTGAGAGGGGACCTTATAAATGCCTACAAATATCTGAAGGGTGGGTGTCAGGAGGATGGGGCCAGACTCTTTCCAGTGGTGCCCAGTGACAGGACAAGGGGCAATGGGCACAAACTGAAGCATAGGAAGTTCCGTATGAACATGAGGAAGAACTTCTTCACTCTGAGGGTGACGGAGCACTGGAACAGGCTGCCCAGAGAGGCTGTGGAGTCTCCTTCTCTGGAGATATTCAAGACCCACCTGGACAAGGTCCTGTGCAGCCTGCTCTGGGTGACCCTGCTTCGGCAGGGGGGTTGGACTAGATGACCCACAGAGGTCCCTTTCAACCTGTAACATTCTGTGATTATCTTCATTAACTTTCTGAACACTCGCCTGCTCTGGTGAGTTCATCTGATGTTAAAAGCTGACTTCTGTTTCTAATTGTTCTGAGGTTGGAATCCCATGAAATTTACAGCTATGTCTTTAATCTTCCAGACCAAAATAGTACAGATTAATTTTTACCTGGATCAAAAACACAAGACCTTATTCACATTAGTAATGTTAGCACTTTTCTTCTAATGTTAGTACTAATGTTTGTAGTTTTCTTGTTGAGCTAATACTGTACATTGTCCCCTTATGATAGTTCTACTTCTATAGTCAGTCCTGTGGCATTAGGTATATTGTATGATACATGTTCTGTTTCTGACTTGACACTCATACTTTTAGTTTAAAATTTTCATGTGCTGATCTCCATATTATGATTTTGTATTTCTGCAAGACTACTCATATAGCTGTTAACATGAGTTCTTTAAGGAATTATGATTCACATTCTGCTATCTCTTACTCTATTTAACATGTGTCAAAATAAATAGTAGAAAAATCCTTTTTAATGCAAAAGAATATCTGCATGGATATTGCACAAATCTTTATCAACTGAAATACTATTTGAAGATTTCCATTCCAAAGCAATTACCACTTCTGCAGAAGAAAGCAGCTGATGAAACAGGGGGCGAAAAAGATCAGCACTTAATCCATTATCACATCCCAGTAATGCTAATCTAGGTGTAAGATTAATTTGAACTTCAAACATATTAAAGCAACAAAATAAGACTGGCTTCCTGAAATGTTCAAAAGACAGTATATCCATATGATCAGATTCAACATTTACTGAAACCTTTCGTCCATAATACGCATTTGAAACCAACTCTTTCAGCTTATAATTTATCTCAAAAGTTTAGTAAAAGATAATACAAATAGATGACGTATAGAAGCATTTACAAGATCCAAACAGGGATTTTAATATGGGAAACAAAATTTAACCATTAACTAATGTCATCTTCTCTGACAGGGCAATTAAAAGACAAGGAACATATTTCCAAAGCAATCCCTTCAGTATTTCTCTCATATAAACTTATAAAATTATTTGGAAGTAGCGTTTTGTTTGTTTCTGTCTTTGGTTTTTCTGTTCTTTTTAAGTCCATGCTTTTCCCTAAGAACTTGACAGCTACTTGATAATTCAATTCTAAAAAAATTTGGTTTAGGCTGCCTGATCTTAGCAGTTGTGTGTAATATTTCTGAAGTCATTTTTCCAAACACAATAATTCAATAACCTATCAGCTTATTTCACAGTGGTAATGGTGAATAACCTCTAACTATCTGACTACAGTTAAATCTAAAGTTCACTGGTTTCAAATTTGCTAGTTTTTCATTTTGGTTTCACTGGCTTTGATTCCTGCTCAGTTTATAAAGGTGAACACTGCTTAGCAGATTCTGACAGATACCTTTTGTTATTTGGGATTGCAAACTGCTCAGTTTACCTACCCTTGACACAAAAATGCATTTCAGTGTAACAAGAATTAACATTGTGTATAAAGATTCCGATGTGAAGGCACAGCAAGACTGTGGAATTCACTGTCCTCTTCCTGCCTCTACCATTTTGTGTCCCTTAACATGAGCTCTCATATTGCCCAGCCAGTACTGAAACGTAGGTATTTTTAAACGCTACATATATTAGAAGACCAAAGTCTCATTCGCTATTCTCCGTTTCAGACTCACATATACCAAAATCTAGGTCAAAATCTTTTGCTAATGTTTTCCTTGAGTTTGGTTTACCTTCTGCTAGCAAAAACAGAAAACAATTTTTACATTTCCAGCACAAAGTAAATTTATGTGGGGGGAGGAGTGCATCTTTTTGATCCTAGTTGTCCTTGGTTTAACATTTGAAATTCATTATTTTCATATTACCTCAGTTTTAATTAAAATACATATCCTCTGAATTTGATTTAAAATTTTTAACCTTTCAAAACTAATATGCTCAAATGCTATGAATGTTTATCTCTACCTTATTGTGCTCTCAGCTGTATTCATGAACTTGAGAGTTACTTTGACTCCATTGTCTACATTTTCAAAGTACAAGTATTTAAGATACCCTCCAGTTGGATTAATCTTTACTCCATTCAAGGAATTAAGCACAGTCTTTTGCTACAACTTAAAATATATTTACAGATATTTTTATACTTTGTCTGCATCATTTTCCATTTTCTGTTTCAATGTGGGTGTCCGGTTGTTATGAATCATTTTAGGACTAAGCAAATTAGCAACAACACAGCTACCAAACGAAAGATTCAGAGGCAAAAGAAGGAGGAATAATTATTTAACAGTAAAGTGAATGTTATTTCAAACAGATCAAAAAAAGATATCTTGTCCAACTATATCTATTTGCATGGTTGAAAGACTGTGGGAGCAAAAACAAGAAGATTTTAAGAGGCACGTTAAGTAAAAGCCTATAGTATTGCTCAAACTGTTCCAAGATATTGTGCTGAAAACTAATTTCTAGCCATAACACCAACTATCCATCACTGTTACACTAATAAAAGAGTTAGAATGTACCCTCAGCAAGTTTGCTGATGACACCAAACTGGGAGGAGTGGTAGATACACCAGAAGGCTGTGCTGCCATTCGGTGAGACCTGGATAGGCTGGAAAGTTGGGCAGAGAGGAATCTGATGAGGTTCAACAAAGGCAAATGCAGGGACCTGCACCTGGGGAGGAACAACCCCATGCATCAGTACAGGCTTGGGGTGGACCTGCTGGAGAGCAGCTCTGTGGAGAGGGACCTGGGTGTCCTTGTGGACGACAGGTTAACCATGAGCCAGCAGTGTGCCCTGGCTGCCAAGAAAGCCAATGGAATCCTGAGGTGCATCAAGAAGAGTGTGGCCAGCAGGACGAGCGAGGTTCTCCTTCCCCTCTACACTGCCCTGGTGAGGCCTCATCTGGAGTACTCTGTCCAGTTCTGGGCTCCCCACTTCAAGAAAGATGAGGAGCTACTGAAGAGAGTCCAGCAGAGGGCTACAAGGATGGTGAGGGGAATGGAACATCTCCCCTACGAGGAGAGGCTGAGGGAGCTGGGCTTGTTCAGCCTGGAGAAGAGAAGGCTGAGAGGGGACCTTATAAATGCCTACAAATATCTGAAGGGTGGGTGTCAGGAGGATGGGGCCAGACTCTTTCCAGTGGTGCCCAGTGACAGGACAAGGGGCAATGGGCACAAACTGAGGCACAGGAAGTTCCGTATGAACATGAGGAAGAACTTCTTCCCTCTGAGGGTGACGGAGCCCTGGAACAGGCTGCCCAGGGAGGCTGTGGAGTCTCCTTCTCTGGAGATATTCAAGACCCACCTGGACAAGGTCCTCTGCAGCCTGCTCTGGGTGACCCTGCTTCAGCAGGAGGGTTGGACTAGATGACCCACAGAGGTCCCTTCCAAACCCTACCGTTCTGTGATTCTGTAAAAAGGATTTTATTCTACTTAGCTTTTTTAAAATTGACTCACATGCAAGACTAAAAGTGGCAGAGAATGTGAGACATGGCTGACATTTTTGAAAGAATCCGTATTCATTTCAATAGTTACAGAAGGTTTTTTCCCCTGTATTTGTGTAGCATAATACAGTCCTTAAACCCGCTTGTTACACAAATATTAAATAGGAATTTCATTTTTTTGAGAGTTCTATTAGAACTGACTCAGCAATCTCAAACTGCTTGAGCGCTTGCAGCTTTCACATACAATTTGGGTCACCCATCCTTCCCCCTCCTAACAGCAACTTGTTTCACACTAGACGACTGTAAATTTATGCCAGTCCTGGGTTCATGAAAACAAACAGCATTCATTTCTTTTTTTTTTTTTTTTTTTTTTTTTACACAATTAAAAGCCAAATCAACCAATTCCATACACACAATCAAAGACCCAAAAGCCCAGCCCACATACAAAGGTAGCCTATTTTTATTTTTACAGCTAAATAGCTTTCTGTATTTTTTTTTTCAGGAGAGCAGGGGGCTCTTGAAATACCAAAGGGAATTATTTTAATGCTTTCTCAAATCTGCCTCCTAGGAGGTTAGAAGTACTAATTCTTCAGCAAGAATACTTGGGGAAAAATTGAGTTGGCTGGCTGGGAAAAAAAAAATGCAACCATTCCATTTAAAATATCATTTCTCCTCTCAAGTGGTCAGGTTTCATTTGCACAATGCACCCTGCTGCCATTAATTTAGCGGCCCTCTAATCAAGCTCACTTCCTGAAAGAAAAGTGGAGATTATTGAAATGATTGTTATTAAACTCCAAAGTTTTCAGAAAATAGAAGAAACTTACGTATGAAGCCTCTTTTCAATTCCCATTATACAACATGCACAGTTCTGTGATGCTGTTTGACTTCGCCTGCAGAACAACTAGGATCGGCGCACTGTGGCTTAAGGATAAGCAAGGAATAATGAAGGGAGGCAAAGCCCTCTGGTGAGAAGGCTGTAATTTGCCTACAATGGGGAATTTTTGGAAGTTCAAAAATAAAAATAAAAATATGTAGTCGTTTCTGGAAATACTCTCACCTGATACCAGTGACCAGCGCATAAAGAGACCCAAGAAACCAGAGTTTTCAAGAACCCAAGACAGCAATACTAGCCTCCTTTGTTTAAAATATCAGTGTCTATATTAAGGGCATTTAAATTCATTTTACTTCAGGAAGAAACTAGGTCACCTGAGGATTAGGGAATAAATGAATGGAAGCCATACACCAACCACTTAAACAGTAAGAAAACACAGCAGTTTCTAGTTGAAAGGTGAAGTTAGTAAAACTTTGTTAGCATTATACTGTCTGCCAGAAAAACACAAGCAAGGAATGGAAATCGCTTCATCCAGTGATTTACCTAGTAAAGACCAAGAAAACTACTGCCTCTTGGAAAGAAGTCAAAAATAGAAAGAAGTTACATGCCATGCAGTAACCAGACTAACCTTCCCTGAAGTCATTGCAACTTTACCTCAAATGCTATTTTGTCTGATTTTTTTTTTAACCAAAAAAAAAATCTGATTATCTTGTGGTACACGAATGCTACACAAAAAGATGAAGTTCTTTGTGCAAGTTCTGCCCAAAACTTCTCTCATTCCACTGCCTTCAATTTTATGCAAGTTACGTGAGGGCTAGCTTTCAAGAAATCATTCTTTTCAAAAAGTAAGAGTTAAGTACATATAAAACTGGCAGTTCCCAGCAACAGCACATGAAGTATCTCTCAGCTCGCCATTTAGACATGTAACTGGATTTTTGTACCTGGCTACAATTGCCTCCCCATCGCTATGAAAAAGAAGGACTTCTCTTACAGTACCATGTTTAGGTAACGCATTTCACCAAGACTGCTGCAATCCACAGAACGAGGCAAGGTACAAGCTATTCCTCTTGATTCATGGTAAATCAATATTACGTTTCCAGCACCACACAACTAAATTACATCTATTGTGTCTGCTGCTGAAAGCTATGTAAGGGCACAGTTTTTCTTTAGTATTTCATTTTTATCAGTCCCAATGGTACTACGTTGTATTCCATGTTATATTACGCCTTAACAAAAATGATTTTACTACATCACTCCATCATCCATCTAAACTTAATCAAGCACAACATTGCTTTCTAAGAGTCTACAGTAGCCTCATGTCCCTGAGGGGCTTCCTTCATGGTAGCCACTTTGGAAGAAAAATATCAGCTCAGCACCGTCAAACTATCAAAATTTACGAGAAGCAGTCACCAGCACACAGAAAAACTGTCCCCAAGCATACATTATTAAAAAAATATTTAATATTTGCCCATTTTACTATGACAGATTTTGGGTGCTATTTCATAAATAAATGTTTTAAGACACAAGTTGAACGGAACTACCAGATGTAAATTTGGCCCACAGAGTTCTAAGGTAGGGCCTGCCAAAACAGTCAACAAGCTAAGAACATAAAGCTGCATGACATTCATATTTAAGAAAGAGAAGATAAAACCTAGAAAAACAAATAGTAAGTGACTGGAAACCAGAATGAACTGTCAGCCCACAGCCTTTACAATCCTCACATCACTCTGAAATGGAAAACCACCCATGTCCTTGTTCAAGTCGCCTCCAATCTTTTTCTTGCCCTTCCATCATCACAATCCTTTCCTCTGGCCTTTAAATTTATCCTCATTGTTAAAGTTTTTTATGATCCTAACCCCCTCCCAACAGGCACCCAACAATTAGCCCCCACAGGGGGATCTCTTTTCTAGTCGGTACACATTCTTCCACCTTGAACAAATTGTCCACTATAATTATGAAAAATAAAGCTAAATTACACACATTTTTACAGAGGAGGAGATCACTACATATACCTAAAGATAAAAAGCAGCATAATATTGGGAATATTTTGCAATAGTCTGAGAGCCACAAATTTCCTGGGCAGGAGATGACCGCGGGTTTGGCTTGTTGTATTTCCAACCAGTGTAGCCTAGAGTCATTACCAGTACGTACAAGCCACAGCTCACAGAATAAATGGAGCAGAAAGGACTTTATTCATGGGCTACACTAACCCACCCCAACGACATCTGATATAATTTCATCTTTTTGGCTGCCAATACAAGTGACATTTATTAGCCTATGCTGATATAAAACAAGTGATAAATGTCAAAGTCAATTAATATTTCCACATTTTCATGAAAGTAATTTAAAAGTAATTATATCAGGTTACAGTTGTTTAAGCTATGCCATACACAATAGGCAGTAATTATATTCATCCTCATTCCTAACATGATTTTATCACACTAATATCCAAGAGCTTTTTGGAAAAAGAAACCTTTGGCTACAAAAGCATCTGTTGTGCTAATGCAGTCTGATGTAAAAGGACCACTGGCATTAGCAAAATGAGTCATTTATAGATTTGACAGAAGACAGGTAAAAACAAAGTTGAACCGCTTTCCATCAGAGAATTACTTGTTTGTATTCAAGGGCAAAGTGCTGCTAACTTCAGAGGCCTGATTTTAATGATATATATCTGATCTCCACAGAGAAATAAGAATACAAACCTATAAATGCAGTAATTTATTTAAGAAAGAAGAAATTCATTAAACTGACAGCAATGACTATGTCAGGATGTCCTGCATAGAAAGCAGAAGAATTAAATTATTTATTCACTATAGTATGAAGAGCCTGCAGTAGAACACTTCATCCAAATGCCCACAGCAGACAACAACGTGTCAGAATGCATGGAAAAATAGACCTTATTACCTTCAGACATATCAATAAAATTGATATGGAAGAATAGTTAAGTACAGTGAGGCTGAATGTCAGAATAAAGATCATCAAAATCTGAAACAACTTAATACTTTTTATGGGATATCATTCTTGATCCTTA